>NC_044557.1:114841446-115497383 GCF_007565055.1 Rhinopithecus roxellana
TTAAAAAGTTTTTCTCACCACAAAAATCATAACTATGTGAGGTAATGAATATGTTAGTTAGCAGAGTTCCCATTCCTCAATGTAATATATCTTCAAAACAGTATGTTGTACATGATAAAACATACAATTGTATCTACCAATGTTTTTAAAAAAACCTAAAGACTCTTAATCCAATCACAGTAGTCTCTTGCCATGGGAGAAACACTGCACAAAATATCTAATAGAGTAGAATTATGTTCAGACTTTCCTATTGACTAATCTGATCTCAGAACCCTTCTAGACGCTAATTTTCACACAAACTGAGAAGTGGTAAACAAAAGAGGAAGAAGAGTATATAGGAGGGCACCACCACATCCTCTCCAGGAACATTTAGTGGATATAATGTTCATGAACATTCACTACTAAACTATATTCCATCTACAAGACCACATGGCTAGACAAGCTCAGCTAAGAGCCCTCACAGGACCTCTCTTCACATGTGAAGAGAAAGGGTTCCAACAACCATAGACATCAGGCAGGACCTCAGGACCTCTTCTGTTGCTGGGCAATCAGTCTCCGAGTCTGTTAAAGTATATATAATTGGTATTTAAGGTAATTATGTAGAGATAGAACCCTGGAAAGTCCTTGAGTGAGTTTTCAGAGACTATGTTGGAGTCACAAGAAGGGCTGAAGAAATGAGTCACTAAAGAACGACTGCTCTTTGGATTCCAAGTGTGCATCATCTTTGCACGACTATTAAGCCATGAACTGGAAACATCCTCCTGAGGAAGGCATCCATGAAACTCCCAAACAGAAACTAGATGCTTGTTCAAGTTTAATTTAGACAAAGACAAGGTGCCCCCTGCCAGCTCTGGCAGGAGGAGCCAATTCTACACAGAGTGGGGTGTCCCTCAAAGAAACTGGGACACTAAATCAACGAGGGTGTGTCCAGGGGGTGTGGAGCTGGGGACCCTCTGCTTAGGGGTTTTCCTCACATCCTAAATAACATCTAGGAGAGGTACACTTGATCAAACTCAGCTTCCAGAGGAAAGTAGACTTGAGTCATCTCTCACTAAAGTCAGACTCTCACTAAATCTCTCCCTAGAGTCATCTCTCACTGCTAGAGTCAGACCCTCACTAAATCCACTTGGTCCTTTCTTTGTGATGACTTCCCTTTATACACCTTCCACTTTAGAAGATATTGAGCACTTTCTCTATAATAAAATATAACAATGAGTTGCTTAGTCTATGCCAGATACTTTCATAAATGCCCGATGTTTATGCCTGTGAAGTAGTACAATCATCTCTATTTTACAAACACAGAAACTGAGGCATAGAGGTGCTAAGGAACTTACCAGAAAGAGTTCAGTTACTAGATGATGGAGCTAGGGCTGAGTGCAGTCTGATTCCAAGACCTGCTCAGAGCTGTTATGTTACATGACGCAAATGAAAATGAGCAAAATTCTGCCCGTGCCCACTAGGAGACCAGAGATTATTTGCTTGCTTACTCGTTCCTTGTTTGCAGGAATGGAGGTGGGTTGAAAACTATAGAAAGCTCAATAAATTATTTAAATACAGTATGACATGTCTATAACAGATTTATGAATAGAGAATCTAACTCAATCTGGAATATAAAATGTGGGGTAAGAAATGGGCTGAGTGTTGCTGGAGAGGCTGAGGCATGGCAAGCTTTGTATAACGAGAACCTTGGGATTTGTACTGTAGCTTTAGGAGAATTGCCTTTCGGATGGATCTTTCTGGCTGCATATGCCAGAAAGGGGCAAGAACGGAGATAGAGGGATAATGTTGGCAATTATTTTATAACGCAGTCAGGGAAATTTAAGGAACAGGTTGAGATAGACTTGACAGCAAAAGTGGAGAATTATTTTAAAAGGAGAAATGGTGGGGCTGGATAGTAAAAGAAGACTGTCAGGGTGAATGGGAATGGAACTGAAACACACAACAATATCAACTTTAGGCATGTTTAATTGTGCTCTCCCTGTCGTGTGTAAAGGGATGCCAAGAAAGCATGTAAAGGTATGAGAGTGACTCTCTAGGGAGAGATCTGAACAGAAGATAAATGTATGAAAACATTAGTACATGAATAAATTTGTTCTAATCCACCACATGCACCTTGAAAGAAAAAAAGATCAGATATATTCCTAGGGAACAAATATGTATATTAGCAATGTAATTTAAAAGACTGACCTCCAAGTATGAGGAAAATAGAAACCAGACTTGACTTAGAACTTCTACTGGTGTCAGAAGCTATCATTGCTAATGATAAGCTAGGAGACAACTTCTTGAGTCTTGATTTCTCATCTCCTCTTCAAAGTGCCCTCTATCCTTCTTCACTTTGTTGCAAGCACTGCTTTGTCCTTTCACTCCTAATTTTCCCGTGGTGTTTCCTTGTTCCTCCTTTTGACTCTCTATTTTCTCTAGGAGTCACATGTACATACATAACAGACAAACAAACAAAGAGGAAATCACCTCCCATCCATCAGTATTTACTCTGGGTAAGCTGTCAAGTGACTAACAATGAATATACACATCTTCAATCTTGATGTATCTATTTTTTATATCTATTAAGTCTGTGTTCCAAATGAGAGGAAATTACCTGCATTCTGCATTTCATTATCATTTCACTACAGCATATGAGTTTTTATACACACACACATACACATACACACACACATAAGGACAACTTATTATGACTTTATTTCTACTAGTATAAAAGGTAAAAGACCTTTAAAAGCAACATAGATCCCTTACCTCAGCCAAATCTTCATAATCTTTACATTTTAAGTAAGTCCCCAACTTAAGCCAGATAGCTAGATGTTTAGTGGTGTGATTTGATAAGGGATGAGAGGCTGTGAAAAAATAAATCTCCCCTCAATGTCTACCCATTCCAATGTATGCTAACTTGGTGTCAAGCCATAGAAGGTCACCATTAAAATGCAAATACATCATCTGGAATAGTAACTCATGCTGCCATTACATTCTATTAGTATACTAGAATAAATTTATCATATTAACCTACAAGTCACTTGATATGACTTTAAGACAATACCATAGTATATTAAATTTGTGTGGTGGGATAGAAGAAAAAGACTAGTCCAGAATATGTGGAAGGCCTGGGATAAAAAGAAAGCTGGGGTCCCCTAGGGGGAAGGATGTCAAAAACAGAAGGAATAAACAAATTTGCCTGGAGCAATCTTGCCCAGATGATGAAAAAGCACTTTCACTTCTGAGTGTCTGGTTTTGAGATGATTTAAAACATGGTCATTATTTGCCTGAAATCCTGCAGGAAACTTTGAATTATATATGTACATATTGTACTAGTTATCTTAGAAATGTGATTGGGCTGCAATTATGTCAGTAAAGCTCTAACTACCAAAAGAAAATTGTATGGCATTCTCTATCATGCCTGGACAAATTTAGATGATTGAAAGCATAAACCAGGCCATATTTTATACTACATCTACGTAAAGAGAAGCAGGAAAAGTCTCAGCTCATGCATGCTGGATGCTAAAACAACTTTGACACTGAATAGTAGAAGGAGCGTTCTCCTCCGGGAAAATGGACACTGAAATACAGTAGCGATCCTGCCTCGGCTACACAAAGTCAGGATCGTGACTCACTGACAGCACTGCTGAGCTCCACATGGTTTAAAAAATCCAGCCAGAAAGTCAGTTTTTCTGGAAATGGCAAATTACGCTTAACTATTTTAGCTAAAGACACACGTCGTATAATTCTCAGACACAAATTATGGTGAACTGTAAACTTACACTGTGGTGTGTGCAACTAAAACAACAGTAAACACTGCATCTTGTCTCTTTTAATACCATAAGTTTTTAGACTCAACAGAGACCTCTTAATTCCAGGACCTACTAACAGTGCTCTTCATTTTATGAGATATGCATGTCAAAGTACTTAGTAAGGTACCAGATATATGTATATTAGGGCTTGATAAGCGTTTGCTAAATCTGAACCTAGGAAAACAAAATGATTCTAAAAATGTATCTCTCAGTAAACTTTAATCACTAGTGTCTTCAAATAATGCAATACCAGATCACTTCTCTTCCGTCTGAAATCCCATTTGACTAGATAATACAAAAAGGACTCGACTACTGCCATGACAGATATGTGAGCTGTGTGAGCACTTCCTAACTGCATACATTTTATTTTATACCTGGTGTTCAAATAGTTTCCCCTCTCATTCTTCTTTGTCTGCTCCAGATATTTCTTTTATAGGGAAAGAAACTGCCTGGCTTCTCAGTTTTTACCACCAATACTGGCAGAGCTAGATTTTAGTCATTTTAATTCACTCGGAATTTCTTGTAGGGTTGCCATACTTAGTGAATAAAAAATATAGGATGTCCAATGATATTGAATCTCAGATAAATTAAATCTGAATTGCAGAATAATTTTGAGTGTAAGTATGGCCCATGCAATATTTGAGACACACTTTTACAAAAAAAAAGTTATTTGTTGTTTCTCTAAAATAAAATTTAACTAGACATTCTGCATTTTATCTGGCAACTCTAGTGACTTGATAAAATCATAGATTATAATTTTGAACTTATCACGCTACAGATAAGGTGCCTGAAGGATGAAGATAAAGAAACTGATGTGACTCAAACAGGCACTCAGTAACAGACTTGACTACCACCCAGGTCTTGAAACCTGCAGTCAACAAATCTGCTGCAATCTTCCTTCCCTGTAAAACCATCTGGTTAAATTTATCCAATTGCCATTGTTTAACTGAGTATATCTCATTACTGGCTCCCAAGGGTACAGGGCATTTTCATTACAGCTGAATGGTGAGTTCTACTCTGCCCCACCAAACATGCACACACAATTATAGCAAGGTCCTTTTTTGTAGTAAATTTGGTAATCAGTTTACTATTATCTTCATTATACACATATGATGTTGAATTGTAATTGTTGCTATACATACATTTCTTTCCAATAAGAGTACATACTCCTTGAGGTCAGGAGCTCAATTCATCTCTCGCACGGGATCCTGACTTACAGGGGCCTTTCACTAAATACTTAATAAAGCTCTAAAAACTATTCAACTGTTTAAATGACAATATGGTATTCAAAAGGGAAGAGACTGGCCGGCCGCAGTGGCTCACACCTGTAATCCCAGCACTTTGGGAATCTGAGGCAGGTGGATCATAAGGTCAGGGATTCGAGAAACCCCGTCTCTACTAAAAATACAAAAATTTCCTGGGTGTGGTGGTGTGCACCTGTAGTCCCAGCTACTTGGGAGGCTGAGGCAGAAGAATCACTTGAACCCAGGAGGCAGAGGTTGCAATGAGCTGAGATCCACCGCACTCCAGCCTGGGCTACAGAGTGAGAATCCATCTCAAAAAAAAAAGAAGAAAGAAGAAAGAAGGAGAAGGAGAAGGAGAAGGAGAAGGAGAAGGAGAAGGAGAAGGAGAAGAAGGAGGAGGAGGAGGAGGAGGAGGAGGAGGAGGAGGAAGAAGAAGAAGAAGAAGAAGAAGAAGAAGAAGAAGAAGAAGAAGAAGAAGAAGAAGAAGAGAAGAAGAGAAGAGAAGAGAAGAGAAGAGAAGAGAAGAGAAGAGAAGAGAAGAGAAGAGAAGAGAAGAGAAGACAAAAGAAAAGAAAAGAAAAGAAAAGAAAAGAAAAGAAAAGAAAAAGGGAAGAAATCGCCTTCAGTACACCCAACATAAAGATGGGATGTCCAGAATAAAGATCTTTCCTTGAGGTCTACATATTTGGAATATAGAAACATACTCTTACACACAGTAATCTTTTATGACATTATCAAAATAAATGTACTCATACAGATTAGCTTTGGTGCTAATCTGATACTAGGAATAATTACTTCTTCAACAAATGATAACCAATGTTATTTGAGCAGGTATTATATTCTCGCACAATTTTATTTAATCCTTATAAACTACTACTTTGCATGCTCATTTTAAAAATAGGTAAACTGAAGGTTATCAAGATTAGTAATGCATCCAACATCCCCACAGACCACAGCAGAATCTGGACTTGAATCCAGGTGTCTCCAATTCCAAGTCCATGTGTTGAACTACTACTCTGTGGCAGTCCCACTGGTGGTCTCACATCCCAATGTGATGTGAGTTCCTGGAATGGTGGGGGGCGGTCTCAATATCAGCTACTCCTTAGATGAGAGGCACTTAAATTATAGCGATTATTTTCATAGGTAACATGATCACTTCCTGGTGTACATAAATGTTTTATTTATGTTACTTTTTATGAAATTCTCATTCAGGAGGTATGTTCATGCATTTGCTTCATCCTGCATCTCTTTCTGGTTGGGAGACAAAATACAGATCACATTTTTATTTACTATAATTTCAAAAAATTTCATTTTAAAATTTAAAAGTGGAAGAAAGTAGAAATAAATTATTAAACTGAACTACTGACTATAGGGAGATACTTCGTGGTGCACAGTTTGCATTTAAGTGTAAATGAGCTTTACTCAAGTCAGTAAGAAAAACTCAAACTTATAATCAAGTGAATTTTAAAATATGCATAATAAAAATAAACTATTTAGATTTTTCAAGTCCCATTTTGATATGGCTATCAAATTTCTTTATAAATCACCTAATCCATGAACCATTATTCTCTTGTTGATGTATATTTTTACTACTGAAAATCACAGTTAATTTTATATGTATTTAAAATCGCCTATAAAATAGATCTTCTAAAACTTGTTTAGAGAAAGAGATACAAAATATGACAAAGTTCAGTGGACTTTGTTAGTTTTAAGTATTCCAGGACTTACTTTCATATTAGCTTTTGAACATTAGCATACATCAAAATCACCTGGGATGCTTATTAATACATCCACCTCCAGATATTCTGCTTTGGTAAATCTGGGGCAGAGTCCTTGAATCTCCATTAAAAAAAATTATCCTATAATTCTACTTCCACACTTCTACCTTCCTGAGATAATGACTGCTTTTTGTTGTTGTTTAGTTTTTTGTTTCATTTTTTTGAGACACAGTCTCCCTCTGCCCCCCAGGCTAGAGTGCCGTGGTATGAGCTCAGCTCACTACAACCTCTGCCTCCCAGGCTCAAGTGATTCTCCTGCCTCAGCCTCACAAGTAGGTAGGACTACAGGCGCATGCCACCGCACTTGGCTAATTTTTGTATTCTTAGTAGAGACGGGGTTTCACCATGTTGGCCAGGCTGGTCTCAAACTCCTGGTCTCAAATGATCTGCCTGCCTCAGCCTCTCAGAGTGCTGGGATTACCACCATGCCCACCTGCTTCTCCTTTTTAATTACAGAAGTAACTCTGACACAAGTGGAGCTAAAATTTCACTTGAAGAAACCTTGATTTTTATCCTCCACTATGACATTTCCCACAAAAAAATATAAAATGAAATGAAGATGAATGCAGTGGTTCTCAACCCTGGCAGCACATCAGAATCACTAGGTCTAGAACCAGGCCAAGTTCACTAGGTGATTCTCATCAACAGTCAAGGTTGAGAAGCACTGGCTCAAGCAATACAAGACATGACTAGAGAGTACTGTCACACTTTTCTTTATGTTGCTTGTCGAATATATCTTAATTAAAAAGTAGAACTTGCATTTAGAAGTAGCACCACCAACAAAAACACTTCTGTGAAATCTCTTCTTGCATTCCTTGGCAACTTGTGGCAGGAATAGGGGACTCTCAGAGTAACCATCCACATAGGAGAAAGTCTGCTCTCCCTTCATATCCAAAAAGACTGTGAAAGTTAGGGATGCTCTTACAGCCTAGCGTTTGCCACCCTCTGCGCTACCTCATTTTTTCATCTAACAATTTTTCTGTGGGTGCGGCAATTGCCACAGCCAGCTTGGAGAACCTGGCCTGCTGATTCCTGAAATATTGGCCCCTTCAGTGCCTTAGAAACCATAAAAGACTCTATGTCCCCACCCAAATCTCATCTTGAAATGTAATCTCCATAATCCCCATGTGTCGAGGGTGGGACCTGGTGGGAGGTGATCAGATCATGGGGGTGGTTTCCCCAACACTGTTCTCATGAGAGTGAGTTCTCATGAGACCTGATGATTTTATAAGTGTTTGACAGATCTTCCTTGACACACTCAAACTCTCTCCTGCTGCCTTGTGCAGATGGTACCTGCTTCTCCTTCTGCCATGATTGTAAGTTTCCTGAGGCCTTCCCAGCCATGTGAAACTATGAGTCAAGTAAGCCTCTTTCCTTTATAAATTACCCAGTCTTGGGTATTTCTTTATAGCAATATAAAAATGGACTAATACAATGATTTTCTACTAAAATGTAGAGAACAAAGAAGAAGTTCCTTCATTCACTTCTACACAGAGCATCAAAGCTGCCCCACTATGATGAGAAATGTCAAAGGCATATCCAGAGCAAAAGTATTTAGAAAATTAAAGAAGCTGAGTCTCAAAGGTTTGCCAAGGAGACAAGCCTTTACAAGTATCAGCGCAAGGCTCCATTTAACTTGCAAATTGAGCTAAACAGGGTGACCCTGGTTTTGTTTGTTTGTTTATCTCAGTGTGCAAAATATTTTTTCCTGACTATGATACATGATGTATATCTTTAACCATGACTGTAATAGGGCAAATACTTCGTGTGTTTCTTCTCAAACCTATGTGTGCCAATTATATTTGTTATTGTAATTTTGCAATTTAATTATATTGCATAAGATGCACTCTGAGTGTGAAAAGGGGTTGTTGTCATTTCAAAACTAATCCAAGGGCTTTCGAAAAGATCTTTGATAAACACAAATTAAAATACTTTGTGTAAACAAATGCCAGTGTAACTTCCAAGTGGATCAAGGATTCAAATGTAAAAAATAAAAGCATGAAAGTACTCGAGAAAAACACTGTGGATAATTGCTTTATAATTTTCAAGTGCTTTACTATGAATCAAAATCCTAAAAACAAATAAGAAAGGGTTGATAAATTCAACTAAATAAATGTCAAAAACATGCATAACATGAAATACCATAAGCAAAAATAAAAGGCAAGCAACAGACTACAAAAATACTAGATTACATATAAAGGGCTAATCTGAATATGTTAAAAGTTCATAAAAATCCATAATAGAAAAATCAACAAATCATAGAAAAGAGACTGGGAAATAACAGAAATTCAATAGAAAAGGAATAACTGACTTTAAAACATATAAACGCTATATCAACTTGACTAATAATAACAACAATAACAATAGCCTAAATGTATTATGTGCCAGGCACTAGTCTAGCTCTTTATACCCACTACCACATATAATTCTTAAAGCAGCCCTATGAGGTGATTATTCTTTTTCTCTGCAGTATATACACCAGGATATTAGAGATACTAAAAGTTAAGACATTTGCCCAAGGTCACAGAGCTGGTAACTGGCAGAGTCTAAATTTAACCCTGAGTGGTGGGTTCCAGAGGCTGTGCTCTTAACCACTATGAATACTTCCTTTTTCTAATAGGAAAAATCACATTAAAACCACATTGAGATATAATTTTTTACCGCTCATACTGAAAACATTTTAAAAATTTTCTAACAAACTGTCTTGGCAAAGCTGTGGAGAACACAGGCACTCTAACACTTTGCTGGTGACATGTAAACACAACACCTACAGGGGACAATCCAGCAATCTCACTCCTAGGAATGTATCCCACACATATAATTGTACACATGCAAGATTATTTATTTCTGAGGTTATTATTCTTACAGCATTGTCTGCAATAGCAAAAGATTGGAGAAGTTTTACTTGTCCATCATAATGTCACAGCCATTCAATAAAATACTACGCACCCATAAAAAGAAGAAAGCAGTCTTCAGTCCACTAATATGGAATGATCTCCAACATACAGCAAACGCAAAAGGAAGATGCAAACCAGTGTGTATACTGTGCTATCTTTTGTGTCGAGAAAAGGAATAAGAACTTGCATTTGTTGGACATTCTAGGGAGTAAGAAAAGAGGATTCTGAATTCCAAACCCAGGTCCATTCTCAAAGGAAAATCCTTGGCCTAACCTCAAAACATTGACAAATAAGTATACCCTATGCCTTTTAAGTTAAAAATAAAATGATGAAATATGAATTCATTATCTTCTTATGAGTTGCCAGTCTAGCCAACTTTGTCAGTTAATCTAATCATGGCTTGATGGGGTTTAAAAGTGATGCTCTAGAAAAAGTGCCTTCTGCTTAAGGGACCCTATACATAACAGTGCCACTCACTACCCAAGTGGGGTGACTGCCTCCTTTGTCCTTGTGCTTCTGCACTTTCTCCTTTGTTTGAGTTTCCATTTCTCTGCATTATTCCGAAAAATGTTCTATCCATGCTCTTCCTGAGGTCTTCAGTCATACTGTGTAAGTATATAGAACTCACCAGAACACACTAGTATGTTTTTGGGGGGTTTTGTTGCTGCTGTTGTTTTTGAGACAGTCTTCTTCTGTCACCCAGGCTGGAGTGCAGTGGCATGATCTCAGCTCACTGAAACCTCTGCCTCCCAGGTTCAAAAGATCCTCCCACTTCAGCCCCCCAAGTAGCTGGGATTACAAGCATACAACACCAAGCCCAGCTACAAACTAGTGCTTTGAAAGGACACTGTGTAGGGTTGCTATAGTCTGAATGTTTATGTCCCCACAAAAGTCCTGTTGAAAACTAATCACCAATATGAGTATTAGGTGTTGCCTTTGGGAAGTGATTCTGTCATGAGGGTGGAGCCCTCTTGAATGGGGTTAGTGCCCTTATAAAAGGGGCCCAAGGTTGCTCATTGTTACTTCTACCTTGTGAATACACAGTTTGAAGGCACCATCCATGAACAAAAAAATGAGCTCTCATTAGACACAGAATCTGCTGGCACCTTGTTCTCAGATTTCCCAACCTCCAGAACTGTGAGAAATAAATTTCCATTTTTAAAGCCACCTAGTTTATGGTATTTTGTTGTAGCATCCTAAACTTCCTAAGACAAGGGTCATCCAGAGAAAAGAGATTTTGTTACGTTTATTCTACTGTGCTAAATAACGAGGCCAAAATATGTTACTATTCTGTATTTTTTTATCATAAAAATATATTTTGGTTTGGGCCAGGTGTAGTGGCTCACACCTGTAATCCTAGCAGTTTGGGAGGCCAAGGCGGGCAGATTGCTTGAGCCCAGAAGTTTGAGACCAGCCTGGGCAGCCCAGAGAAACCCCATCTTTACAAAAAATACCAAAATTAGCCAGGGGTGGTGGTCCCGCTGTGGTCCCAGCTACTGCAGGAGGTGGAGGGTAGAGGCGAGAGGATCCCTTGAGCCCAAGAGGTTGATGTTGCAATAAGCCAAGATCACGACACTGCAATGCAGTCTGGGCAACAAAGCGAGACCCAGTCTCAAAAAAAAAAAAAAATTATTTTGTTTTGCTTCTTTTTTTTTTTTTTTTTTTTTGTGAGACGGAGTCTCGCTCTGTCGCCCAGGCTGGAGTGCAGTGGCCGGATCTCAGCTCACTGCAAGCTCCGCCTCCCGGGTTCACACCATTCTCCTGCCTCAGCCTCCCGAGTAGCTGGGACTACAGGCGCCCGCCACCTCGCCGGGCTAGTTTTTTGTATTTTTTTAGTAGAGACGGGGTTTCACCATGTTAGCCAGGATGGTCTCGATCTCCTGACCTCGTGATCCGCCCGCCTCGGCCTCCCAAAGTGCTGGGATTACAGGCTTGAGCCACCGCGCCCGGCCTGTTTTGCTTCTTAAGGCAAGCAAATATATTATTTTTCTGGAAGTATCCTAAATCATACAACTTCATGAATATTTTATTTTTAAAAAACCCACCTTATTGCTTTACATAAGGTCAACATTTTATAATTCATGCAATAAATTATTTATTTTAGGAACTACTTTCACAGAAAAGTAAGTAGACAGTTGGCTCCTTAATAAAGCTACTTTAGAAAGCATGCTTAAGTAGGAAGTAAGCTATCCCTAAAATATCTTAATTACCTGTCTAGAAGGGAATCTGGGATCTTTTAAACAAAGAAAAATGTATTCTTTGGCACCAGATTATATATGCTCCTTACTGAGCGAACTTCAATGCATTTTGACTTCCAGTACCTTAAACTGTAAAGTACAAACCATTTCTCAGCCAATGTAAGTCAATAAAACACAAAAAGAAAACATTTTTACATGCTTCAATAAGGATATGTCTACAAATTGCTCACAAATATAAAGAATGCCATTTTTATTTTAAGAATATATTTAGAAAAGCTTTAAATGATAGGCATTTTTATTATGGACTTGAATCTACTCCACTGGAGAACGCATTGTCCTGTCTCTAAAAAATATTCATTTCCTGCCTTAAAAAGCCAATACTTTAAATAGTGTATAGTAGAAAGTGCTGTGCACAAATAGAATGCTATGGGAATTCAGAAGCAAAAGTTAGTGCTTCTGGCTGAAGGAATCATAGATGGTAATGGTATTTTTAGATTATTGTTCTGTAATAATATACTATCCTACCTTCACACTATATATTATTTATTATTCTAATGTATAATAAAATATAGTAGTATTTTATTAAAGTTGGGCTTGATCATGTGACTTACTTCATCCAATGAAATTTTAGCAAGCATGACACTAGCAGAGGGTTTAAATGTGCTCATTTTTATACTTTATCATGTATTCATTAGACTTAAAATGATGAGAGACTCATGGGTCAGATCTGAAACAAAGCAAACCCTGAAGCAAGCCCAGTCCAGCGTGATTGAAAACACAGCTGACCAGCTGAGCCCAGGCCTAGAGCAGCCAAACCATAGTCAACCTGCAGATGCTTGAGCATGAGATGTTGTGGTAAGTCTCTGAGATTTTGAGTTTTTTATGCAGCACTGTATTAGTCCGTTCTCATGCTGCTATGAAAAAATACCCGAGACTGGGTAATTTATAAAGAAAAAGGGGCTTAATTGACTCACAGCTCTGCATGGCTGGGGAGGCCTGAGGAAATTTACAATCATGGCAGAAGGTACCTCTCCACAGAGCGGCAGGAGAGAGAATGGGTGCCGAGTGAAGGAGAAAGCCCCTTACAAAACCAACAGATCTGGTGAGAATTCACTCACTACTATGAGACAGCATGAGGGAAACCACTCCTATGGTTCAATTACCTCCACCTGGTCCTGCCCTTGACATGTAGGGGTTATTACAGTTCAAGGTAAGATTGGGTGGGGATACAGAGCCAAACCATATCAAGCACTATTGTGGCAAAAACTGACTGATGATGGATTTTGAATTTCACATAAAGGATGGATAAAATTTAAATATGTGAAAAGGAAAAAAAAAGGGCTTACAAGGCTGAAGACTCATGTGAGTAAAGACATCTTCCAATTCATCACTCAGCTAGATATTTCTTTCTTTGCAATATTTATTTTTTGTTTGTTTTTAATTTTGCCAGGGAGGGAGTCTTTTCTCCTTCATATCCTCTCTGAGGTCTTCGCAATATTTCTTGTGTCAATCCGTTTCCTTCCATTCTGACTACTCTGACCCCAGTTGAATTCATCTTCATATCACACCTATTACTGTAAAAGTCTCCTGAAGAGCCTTCCTCACTTAGTCTCTTTAAACTGCCCTATATATAAAGGCAAAATAAATGGTGCTAAAAAAAGTAAGATCACCTGAAGTCATTGAGAAACCTCCAGCACATCCGTGTGCAGACTGAACTAACCAATTTGTCAATCCATTCCTTCATTTTGGTCTGTATTTTCTGAGTACCTGTTACATTTCAGCATTGTTACCAGATGTGGGTAATGAAAAACCAAAATTACCCATGGTCCCTGATCCAAAGGAAGCTAAAAGCTCATGGAAGAGATGAGCAAGGAAATCAGCTGTTACTTGGCAATGAGACAAGACTATCATAGAAATGTGCAGAAAGCTGGCAAACTTCTGGGGCTGGGGACAAAACATCTTCTCAAAAGAGATGATGCTTCATTTGAGATTTTTTGTTTAGTTTTGTGTTGGAGTAGAAACTAATTCCAGGAAGATGACTGACAGGGGTCAGGTAAGACTAACAGGGCATTCCAGGCAGGTAAACAGCATGGATGAGTATAGTGATAGTGCCACAACACAAAGACAACATAGTTAGAATCAAAGGGTGCACGTGGAGAAGAGAGGTGCCTGCATATCCATGAAGCTGTTAGACATCCTGTAAGCTCCACGCCCTATGCTATTGCTTACAACATGTGGTCACTGTTGTTGATGTTGTCATTTAATAAATCAAGCCTCAGGATTGAATACAAATTTGGAGAATGTATGCAATTAATACAGTAATCTTAAAGGTCATCTTCACACTAACACAAGGAGCAAAGCAGGAAGGTGAGAAAAAAACAGCAAACTAGGAACCAGAGGCAGGCTTCCATATGGGTTCCACTTGTCCCAGACTAGGTTCATTAGCCTGATGACCTTAACAAAGATGCTTGGAACCAGTCCCCTCAATAGTAAAAAGCAGACCATATTTCCTGGTTATTCATATTTTGTTGTCATGATCAAATGATATGCATAAAAGTACTTCCCAATTTGAAAAGTGCTACACAAATTCTAAGTATTACTACCAAATGTAAAAGATTGTGCATTTTGTAAAATGCCAGCTCCAATTTATCAGAAGTAATCACTAGCTTCTCCATAATTTTTCAGACTGGCTTCATGAATGAGTGATAATATCTTCTAAGCTAATTGGAGTTCAGAGCTGAATTTCAGAAACATGCCCAATAGACCAGAGCTCCATATGTCACAGAGCCATTATGCAAGAAAGTGGAGAAAAGTTCAGAAAAAAAGGTTTTTAAAAAAAGGTTTAAATAAAATTCAACACCACATGATCTCTTAAAAGAAAAAAAAAAGCTCAGATGAGACAATAAAACAATAAAGGGTGATAAAAAGTGAGCAAACAAAGCTCTAGAAAGAAACAGGAAAAAAAACCTAAGACTTACAAAATAAAAGCTACAATAGAAGTAACAATAAATAGAATAAATATGAATGAAATGGTCAGGGATACCAAACAAGCTGAAGAAAATAATTCAAAACAAATGGAAAAAAATTGAAAATGAATTGTATAAAAGATATATGAAGGGCAGATTTTTTAAAAAAATCTAACATAAGCATAATGAGCATCTAGAAGGAATTAATCGAGTAAATTAAACAGATCAAAATTTTAAAATGTAATGAAACAAAAGCTTTCCTGAATTTATGCTTAAACTTTCCAATCAAAAAAGAACACTAATTTCACATAAAATTAATAAAGTTTTCTTAGTAAATAAGTGCTTTAAAAGGAAACACCATACCCCACAAAAAGAAAAATAGTGACAGAGAAAACTCTCAAACATAAGTTGCTACTAAGCCTCAAGAACAAAGAAAGATCATGGGATATTCAAGGAGAAAAAAATCTAACCCTACACAAGGTGGAAAGATTAAGCTGATCTCATCATTCTCCACAGTAGCATGCAATAACAGAAGGCATTAGTGTAATCTCTAAAATCCAGGGTAAAAAAGTGAGACTTAATGATCTTATATTCCTCCAAGTTGCCTTTTAAGTATGAAGGTAATAAATACCCTCAAACTTGCACAAAATCAATGAGCATACAGCTCACTAAAAATTTTAAAACAAACAAAAGAATGGTGACAAAATCTAAATTCACTGAAATAGTACAGTATTTCATATACTTAAGATAAAACTATTAGAATTTTCTTAATAATATTATAAATCCTAACAATGTCAAAAAATTATAACTTAAAAAACAACTAAGATGGGAAAGAGCTGAGAAGTGGACTAATTTCTTCAGCTTTTATATCAAAAAGTCAATGGTCTGTCTAAAATTGATAGTTAAAAAATAGTATGGGCTGGGTGCAGTGGTTCACACCTGTAATCCCACCACTTTGGGAGGCCAAGGCAGGTGGATCACCTGAGGTCAGGAGCTTGAGACCAGCCTGGCCAACATGGCGAAACCCCGTCTCTACTAAAAATACAAAAATTAGCCGGGCGTGGTGACAAACGCCTATAATCCCAGCTACTTGGGAGGCTAAGGCAGGAGAATCGCTTGAACCTGGAAGGTGGTGGTTGCAGTGAGCCGAGATCATGCCACTGCACTCCAGCCTGGGTGACAGAAGAAGACGTCATCTCAAAAAAGAAAAAAAAAATAGTCTGTCTGAAATTGTACTTAAAATAATTTTTTAATTTTTAATTTTTATGGGTATATAGTAGATGTATATATTTATTGAGTAAATGAGATGTTTTGATATGGCATACCAAGTGAAATAGTCACATCAGGGTAAATGGGGTAACCATCCCCTCAAGCATTTATCCTTTGAGTCATAAAGCATTCAATTATACTCTTCTAGTTATTTTAAAATATAAAATTAGGTTATCATTGACTATAGTCACCCTATTGTGCTATCAAATAGTAGATCTTATTCATTCTTTCTAAATGTTTTTTGTACCCCTTAACCCTCCCACCTCCTCTCGAGCTCCTCACTATGCTTCCCAGACTTCTACTCTATGATGTCCTTGAGTTCAATTAATTTGATTTTTAGATCCCACAAATACATGAGAATATGTGATGTTTTTCTTTCTCTGCCTGGCTTTTATCACTTAACATAATGATCTCCAGTTCCATCCATGGAACTGGAGGCATAAAAAGGAATGTGAGATCCTGTCATGTTGTAAATGACAGGATCTCACATTCCTTTTTATGGCTGAATAGTACTCCACTGGGTATATGTACCACATTTTCTTTATCCATTTATCTGCTGATGTACTCTTAGGTTGCTTCCAAATCCTGGCTATTATGAACAGGGCTGTAACAAACATGAGACTGCAGATATCTCTTCAATATGCTGATTTCATTTCTTTTATGTATATACACAGCACTAGAATTGCTGGATCATATGGTAGCTCTATTTTTAGTTAAAAAATAACTTACTTTGTAGTTTTGTATTTATCTTTTGCTCTTGAGATTGTCTTTTATAAGTTGATATAACTTGTAATCCTATAGTTCAGGAATTCTTTACCTCACTTCAGGTTTTTTCTTTTAAAGTCAAATAGAATGAAATATTTTTAATTAAAATATTCATGGTATGATCTAACTTTTATAAAATCATTTTTCATCTGTACATATGCATCAAAAAAAGTCTGGAATGATATACATCTGATACTATGTATTAGTCTGTTTTCACACTGCTGATAAAGACATACTCGAGACTGGGAAGAAAAAGAGGTTTAATTGGATTTATAGTTCCACATGGCTGGGGAGGCCATAGAATCATGGCGGGATGTGAAAGGTACTTTTTATATGGGAGTGGCAAGAGAAAATGAGGATGAAGCAAAAGCAGAAACCCCAATAAACCCACCGGATCTCGTGAGACCTATTCACTATCACAAGAATAACACAGGAAAGACCGGCCTCCATGATTCAGTTACCTCCCCCTGGGTCCCTCCCACAACACGTGGGAATTCTGGGAGATACAATTCGAGTTGAGATTTGGGTGGGTACACAGCCAAACCATATCAACTATCAATGGTTATTTCCAATTAGTAAAATTTGAGGTAGTTTTCCTTTGCTTTAGTTTTTATTTATTGTATCAAAGTTTTATTTTCAATGTACAATTTTTATAGCAATATCTAAGTCTTTTAAGAAAACTAAAAAACATTAGTAAAGAAGACAAAAAGTAGAGCAAAAATTATATTAAGATCTGGAATAAGACAAAGCACTAAAGCTGTCTCCCATCTTTCTTCCTGGTGGCAAGGTTGAAAAGGTAAGACAATGATTTACACATTTTTAGTGTATGGTAAAAGAAAGCAGAACAAAATCATCTTGGAAAAAAGAGACCAGTGTTAGTTGAGTAGCTACTATACGTCAAGCACTGTGTCATGTATTTCTTACAATCCCATGAAATTCTGTTAGCTCATTTTTCAGATGAGAAAGGCCTACTAAGTAACTTCATGTGCACTCCCACAGCTGGTCAGTGGCAAAGCCCAAATAGAAATCCAAGTCACATGATCTCAAAATTATGCTCTAGTCTCTCCAGTCCTCTGCCTCCCAATTTCTGGACCCCAACTCTATGAGAAACTAATCTCAATTATTATTGTATAATAAAGTGTTCAGTTACTGCTGTGTAAAAGCATTCAGTTAGCCACAAGCTCAAAATCAAGTTGAATCTCAATATCAAAAAAGTAAGCCAATTAATTATGTGGTAGCACATTGTTACTACTGATACAGTTCATTCTATGGTATTGCCATGATGGATTAGTGCCAAGTCTCGTATTGTTCAAATAAATGATGGGAAACATAGAAAACTATGTAAAACATTTCTTAACCCAAGTCTTTTTTTACACTAATTTGCATTCCTCTTACTTTGAAGATTCTTATGCAATGGGAGCAACTGTTGTAAAGAAAATAAGAATGAAAAGCAAACAAAAACTTTTCAACAATAGTCCATTGAACATTACAGCCCCTATCAAAACTATAACTGTATATTCTAAATAATCCCAACAAGACCTTTTGCAATTCACACTTTCTTTGAAATTCTTATTTATTTTCTATCACTTGACAAGTAATGATGAATATGACAAAGTATGTCCCTACTTTGATATATTACATAATATAAAACCTATACAAATATGTACTTTTCAAAAGGATGTGATTAATAAACTAAGTATATCCTACTTTGAATAATAGGGATCAACAGATATGTAAACATAATCCCAATTTGCTGTAATAATTACCCTCTCTATAGGTCAAGTTGGCCTTTGACAGTTACACATGGAAGAGTGTAATGAATACAAATAACCTATAGTCACAAAGACAGTTTTTTGGTGCCTCTCCCAATACATACAATTTGTCTTTTCTCATGTACTCTGTTTATTCTTTCATTCATTTATTCATTCATTCATTCAAGTAATTTTCATTGAACAGCCACTGAGTTCCAGGCAATGAGATAGGCTAGTGATTAAGAAACAGGATAGGGTGTTCCTCTGAGAATTCACAAGTCATTGGATGAAAAATGTGTAAATGGCTAGTTGTAAATCAACTTACTAAGGGCCACAGTAGAGTTCTTGAAGGATGGAAGGTGAGAGAGGACAACTAGTTGGAGTTACCAGGGTGAATTCACATGGTTGGCCTTTGACTTCTATATAGGAGGTGGCTTTTGCCAGGCAGAGAACTCACACAGTGTATGTGCAGCCAATTAGGAGAATATGGCTTCTAGAACTCTGAGAGATAGCTCAAGATGATCCTCAGCCAGTAACACATAAATGATTATTTATAGTATGCAAATTTGTATTTGCATATTATGGCCAAAAATACAGTCATATTAGTGTGTCGGCCATTGCCTACAATGTTGTGCTCTCTGAAGAGAAGGGTGCATATGAGACAGAGCCACCTTATAGGTAGGTTAGGATTAGGGGAGGAAGACTGGGCTTTCCTACACTCCTGTGTAGACAACTTCTCTAAAAATATCCCCTCAGTCCTTATTCTCTCCTTAGCTATGGCCAACCCTTCCCTACTCAGTCAAACTTCTAGAAAGGGTTGCTAAATTCCAATTCTGTATTTCCAGTACCTCATTTCTCCCTTACTTGTCAATACAAGTAACCTGGATTCCACCCTTCACTATCAAACTCAAACTCAAACTACTCGTGTTCTATCCACTGCACAACTTTCAGTGCTTAATTAACTTAATTCCACAAAGAAACCTGGAACTGTCCTGCTCCCTCTGGTTCATCTACTTCTCCAGCTGCTCTTCAGTCCTCATAGTTGGGCCCTCCTCCTCTCGCTGGTTCTAATATCCCCATAAATCTTTTTTTGTTTGGTCTTTTTCACCTTCAATACCCCTTCTTAGGTCACCTCACATATTGGCTTCAATATTACCTGTTTGCTGATGATCTCAGATCTATACTTTCAGGCCAGGCCACTCCAGAAACCCATATCCAAATTTTCAACTCTCTACAAACTCTCTACAAACATCTGGAGTTACGCCAAAAGCCCTTAGATTCAAATGCCCAAAACTAAACTTGAGATCCTATGTCTTTTGCAGTTAAGCATATTATGATGAATTCTCCTTCTCCATGAAAATCTTTTAAAATATTTTGAAAAAAGCATCCTGCCCTCACTAAGCCTTCTATTACCAAGCAACTACATCATACAACTTATCCAGATATCAAATTTACAGTAATTTCAAGCCAAAAGAAATGACAAATCTATGAATACTGAAAAAATAGTTATCATAAAGTTCATTAACACAGTTTCAAAGAAAAGATCAGCTACCTTTTACCCAGGGTTTCTCATTATTATATATAAAGGTAATACATTTGCATCACAACGACTTTAACCAAAGAACTAATATTGCTTTTTAAAGATAAAAGATGATCAAGGCCCATTGAATATGTTGTTCAGAAGATAGAGAAAAATATAAGATATATCTCTCTCCAAAATGAAATTATCATTATGCATTTATTAATTGTAAGTAGGGAATTTCATATTTTAACTACTTAAATTCCTGATTTAACATATACAATCCCTGATTCTTAATGAAAAATACACAGGATAAAGCACAAAATGCTAACTACTGTCTAAACTATCAGTTTCCCAATGTCTTTTAATCATAAATTCTTCATCAGTAAAAATTTCAGCACACACATATTTATACAGTATATACAAATTGGGCTTTACTAACATATTACATATACTAAAAATCTACAAAAATATATTTTTTCAAAAGGATAGAATTAAAAATTGGAAACTTTAATTTCTTCCCATAGCTCAATGCATTGTACAACCATAGGGGATATCCTACTTTATAAAATTTATCAGTATAAGCAACCATTATCTCTTAATCGTCAACCAATATTTTCAACTGCAAACATTTCTTAAATCTTTACTACATATTTACTTAGAGTCTTAGTTCTTCTTGCCAAAGGTATCTTGACTCACCTTCCCTCCAAAAGTGATCAATATTGGTGGCCCCAGTAAATCATCACTTAAACCTCTCAATTTCCTTCTTTTCCAACATCTATTTCTCACAACTTATTAGACAGCTGACATTTTAAAAATCAGAATCTCAGTGTGCTAAAACAAAAACCTGAAGACGATGTAAAGGTGAAGGGACAATACTATTTTCTCTCTGTCATGTCTAGGAATAGTGTGACCATTACCTCCCATGAAAGCACTCGGCCTTCAGATGTTTTCCTTATATCTACCATGCACTTGGCCTTTGCAAAGGCAGCTGATCAAACAAAAACTGGCATAAAAATTAAAGATGAGACTTAGAGAAATAAAGTTTGACAACTTCAGCAATGAGAGTATAGAGTATGAATCAACCCAATGCAAAAACAAGCAAACATCTGAAAACAAATCAAAAGAAATCAAATTATAATTTCTTTTTGTTCAAATTAATTCAGTACATATTTCACCAATTAAAAGAATGAACAATGGCCAGGAACAGGGTTGACATGTTTGTGGCCTTGTTAGTACATATATTACTTCATATTTTTATAAAATTGTAAAATTAAAAACCTAAATTATAAAATCAGCTAGCATCTACTAATATCCAGAACTTTCAAATTACAAATATTATTGAATTTTTGAACTTTTTGCCTAAATAATGCTATAGTAGTACATATTTGCACTACAAGTCACATGAAATGTGTAAAAAGAAGCATTTGCCATTTATATCTTAATGCACTGTACAGTTTGGTTACCAATTTCTACTGCCAATTTATTTTCTTCACTAAAAACACAAAGTATTTTTTCCCCTGTGACAATGAATATTAACATAGAATGTAAGGAAAGAATCTCTTGGAAATGGGTTTGATCTCTTCTGAGTTGGAAGACAAAAAACATTTGTTACACCTGGACAGTGCTTCTGCTCATGTGATAGTTTACTTTAAAGATCTCATGGACTTAAAATCTATTCATTTTTAACAGACAAATATGAAATATCTACACTATTTCTAGTAAACTAACTTGCTATAGTAAGCTACTTTAAATTATAACCTCCTGTTCGCTTAACAAAATTAAGATTAAAATATAGCAACTTTTTAGATGGCAATACATCAAAGCAATTCATGTTATCTTTTTTAAAATGCTAAGAAAATAATTCAGGTATAAGTCATGAAAATACAGATGTGTTGACTAAAACCTATCCCCTCTAAGTTTTTTTAAGGGTATAATAATTGTGATTTTGCCAGCAATCTAGGTTTAGTAAATGAGCCTCTGCTATAGACCTTGGAACTTTATGCTCAGTCTGGTTGCCTTCCTGATTGCTAAGTCTCTCTAAATTAGAGCAAGCAATTTCTCTTTGTTTTACCTAATATTTGAAAATGGCAAAAAAAAAAAAAAAAAAAAAAAAAAAAAAATCCCCTGGGTCACTGAAAATTATCCTTTCATTCCAGCCGCCTGTTTCAAGTCAGTCAAAACATTCCAGACTTCAAAAGGAGGCTCTGCCTTCTTAGGCCATTTTGGTGTCCCTCTATGGTTGGCCTAGGAGGGATCGGTTATTTGGATAAATTAATTTCTGGAGCCTGCTGGCCTTGTAGAAGACCTCAGTGTCTGACTGCAAATTAGTTCTACTGAACATGAAGAAATCCCTGGGCAGGCTAGAAGAAATAAATGGTGATAAAATCTAATACTACAATGTTTGTAATGTGATTTTATTCTGCTATGTGGCTTGTAAGCACAGTTAATGTTGAATTAAATATTTTAAATTTTTAATAAAGGGCATGAAAGCAGAAAATCAGATCAGTATCCAAGTCATAGCAGAAAAGGCTAAAAGCCAACTTTAAAATAAAACTTCCAGCAGGAACCTTTTATGAGAACAAACAATAATGTCCCAGTTTTTTCCACAATCAACTATGTATTTACATTACAGATACAAACCCCCTCACTGGCCACCCCCTCCTGCTGAGGCAGGAAGTCATGCAGTTGAATTATGCTTTAGCTGGGCCTGTGAAGAAACTGCTAGGCAGTCCCTGAGCACTGCGCTGTACAAGTGCCTTAGGAGAGCTTATCCTTAAGGAAGAGAAGTCGAGAGCCAAAACTAACAAACAGGGCCCCTCAAGCGGAACAATGGCCCAGAAAACTCAGCAAAAAAGAAAATAAACTTCATTGGCAGTTTGTTTTTGACTGTTAAGAGCTTAACTACAACTCTATCAAGATTTTTAAGAAGGTAAGAAATTTCACACATTCTGCATTCTCACAGCTGCTTGAGAGTTTATAGTGCAAATGTATCATCTTGTCTTGCCACGTCTAATCCACTTTAGGAGATACTTGTATCTTTTCTTTCCAAAGTAAACAGAATCACACCTCTGAGAAAGAGATGAAGAACACTTCCTCTCCCCACCTTCACACCCCCAGGGCCAGAGTTCAGCTTGAGTGAGCTGATCTAGCTCCTCATCAACTTGTGCTAAGGCTATCGAAGCACTTAAAACAGTTGAGATAATGAAGATCGGAAATAAAGACTAACGCTGTGACTTTTTTTTACATTTCAAAAATACATACATGTAAAATAACCTAAAATACAGTATTCTCAAAACTTAAAAAAAGTTAACACATGTCATTTTAAAACTTACATAAGGAATTGCAATTATATTATCTTTGTAGTTAGCTGCAAGTATATTCTGGTTCCCAAAGTACCATAAATCTCAACAGGTACTTAAATTTGACAGTTAAAACTAAAATGTTTATCACAAGACTGGACACAATGGGTTAAGTATTGTTCCAATCCTACACTTGGGTCCGCTCTTTAAAAAAAAAAAAAATCTTTATTTTTTTCTAACTCAAATTAAGCCAGCATTACTTAGAATTGAATCAAAGACACATAGTATGACTAATAATAGATGGAAATGAACAACAGAAGTAGATATATGTAGTAAATTAATAATAAGAGCATCAATAAATACTGAGAACAAAAACTACAAAAAATCGCTAAATATAATGTTTTCAGTCATATCTCAAATCTGTCCTCAATACCACTCACATTTCAGTGATGTGGAATTAAGGGTAAGATCATGATATCTGTGAGTTTCATTTTAATTTAACTGAGATACTCATAGTCTAATTTTTTGAAAAATTTGGAACTACATGTGGGAAATGATATATATGCATCTGTAGATTCACTACAGAAATGTCTAAAAGTATAATGCATGGAAATGCATGCATCTATTAACCAGAAAAATCCCGGTAGAATTCTCTTCTGTAAAACTTTAAATGGTGAAACAGGGTCTCTTAACATACATTTTTTTGGGGGGTTATTAATCTTATTTTTTTCTTTTTTTTATTATACTTTTAGTTCTAGGGTACATGTGCACAACATGCAGGTTTGTTACATATGTATACATGTGCCATGTTGGTGTGCTGCACTCATTAACTCGTTGTTTACATTAGGTATATCTCCTAATGCTATCCCTCCCCCCTCCCCCCATTAACATATATTTTTAAACCATCAAAATCTAAACATACTTCTTTTTTCCCCCAAATGTAAAAAATGTTAAGTGAATTGCTTTACAAACCATAAGTCAATGGTTCCCAAGCATTTCACAAGCACAACTCTGTTATGCTTTTCTCTTAAGGCTGCACACGTTTTCAAAGGTTTTTATTACTTAGTCACCAAGTAATCAGTTAGCCCATTTTAAGTTCAGATTTATAACTGTCAATCTGAGCTTCTATTAGAAAGATAATAAAAGAAAAAGAAAAGACAAGAAACAGGATAAGCTCCTTGAGTTAATTTATGACAAACTAAAGCTTATAAAGCTTATTGCTTAATCATGGATCATATGTCATTTTGCTAAATATTAAGAAGAATTAAGGGACTTGACTACATTATGGGGCTCATAGAGGGCTTGAAAACTAGCATGGAAATATCAAAAGTATCTATAATCTGTATGTGCTTTATGTGAAGCTTTCTGGAAAAATATAGCAAGGTTTCTTAAAAATTATATGCTAAGCCCAAAGGAACAGCAGAGAGCATTATGCATTTTGCCTTCTTAAATATGGAAAAACCACCTTGATCCTTATAGCCCCACTTACTCTCTTTCATTAAGCACTAGGTAATAAATCATGAATTCACTAATAATCTCAGCAGTAGAAAGGATTTTAGAAGTAATCCAGTTCCACCTTATTTTCTAGGCAGGAGTCTCCAATAGATTATCACCGAGCAGTAATGAGCTAAAGCTGTATATGTAAAGTGCTTAGAATGGTCTCTGCTACATAGTAAGTGCCTAATATATGTTCTTTATTTCCTATAGTAATAGGCACTGGACATATCCAAAGAAATAGAACTAATCTCTCCCAAGAAAATCAGCTGATTTAATCTCTTTTTGTAACTTGTAGTGCTTAAGGACTGTTTGTGGTTTAATGACTTAAAAATATATAATGTATGGAAAATTCTGCTATCAATACAAACTTTTTTTTTTGAGACAGGATCTCTGTGTCACCCAGGCTGGAGTGCAGTGGTGTGATCACTAGCTTACTGCAGCCTTGACCTCCAGGGCTCAAGTGCTCCTCCCACCTCAGCCTCCCAAGTAGCTGAGACTCCAGGCCCATGCCACCACACCTGGCTAATGTTTTTATTTTTTGTAGAGAGTGGTCTCACTATGTTGCCCAGGCTGGCCTTGAACTTCTGGGATCAAGCAATCCTCCCACCTTAGCTTCCCAAATGGCTGGGATTACAGGTATGGGCCACTGTACCTGACCTCAAGCAAATTTTTTGGCAACAACTTGAAAGGACTCTTGAAACAAGTTAATACGCAATTCTATTATATTTTCATTTTGTAGCAAAATACACTTATGTTAAAACTTTTCATTATAGGATTAGAAACTTGTTTTTCTACGTTTACAAGTGCCTTTAGTATTTATTATCTTTTCTCATGTTTTAAGGTAAGTGAGAACATTACAAGACTTTCGGGCCTAGTCTTCCAAAGTAATATAAAATTCTATTCAGCTCTTTTTTTTTTTAATTTATTTTTTTTGAGACAGAGTCTCACTCTGTTGCCCAGGCTGGAATGCAGTGGCGCTGTATCTCGGCTCACTGCAAGCTCTGCCTCCCAGGTTCATGCCATTCTCCTGCCTCAGCCTCCCGAGTAGCTGGGACTACAGGCACCTGCCACCACACCCGGCTAATTTTTTTGTATTTTTAGTAGAGACGGGGTTTCACTGTGTTAGCCAGGATGGTTTCAATATCTTGACCTCTTGATCCACCCGCCTTGGCCTCCCAACGTGCTGGGATTACAGGCGTGAGCCACCGTGTCCGGCCAAAAATCTATTCAGCTTTTATTGGCAGTGAAGGTGAAAGCCACTAACCTCAGTTACAACTACAGCAAATCAATCACCTTTGTCCCAAAAAGTTAATGTAACTTTCAAAGGACTCTAATGCTCAAAGCAATGAGAAGTTCACCATAGAATCTCATTGCACACTTGTGTGAATTAGCCCTGTTATTTCTCTTGCTGCCATTACTAATGGTTCTGTGAATTATAGTCCCCATTCAATGTCATAAATAGATCATATGTTCATTTGAAAATTTTCACTGGCTACAATTTTGTTTTAAGATGGCAGCCTGGCTCACAGTTTAAATTCCAAATGAGTAAGAAAGATGTATATCAATTTTGAGATACCATATTTTAGAAAATTTTCCTAGTGCAAACAGAAAGAAAATCATTTTTTTAAGGCTAGATAAAATAAAATGAAATTGATTAAGTTAAAATACAGATCTAATTGTGTTAGTCCATACTAAATAGTGAGTACACTTCTTTCCCCAAGTAATTTGGAAGCTGAGCAAACAACTAATTCTAATGTGTAATATAACACATTTAACAAATGAACTTTAATAAAAGCCAACTTTATGAATGAAATGTGTAAGTTATTTGAGTTCCATTTAATCACCAACAGCTTCCTATTTTGAGAACACAAGTGGTCAATGCAGGCATAACTAACCAAATAGAAACATTTTTCAGATACATAATTTCACACACAAAATATTTTTGAACTCATTTAAAGTTAACCTTCCCAATTTACCAGATGAGGCCAGGTAATCATGGTATTGTGTTAATGCTTCACAGAAACGTAGACAAACACATCACTAAAAATCACCAATGTGAGCACTGAGAATGAATAAAGTAAAACGTGTACTCGGTCATTTTTCCTTATGACAGAAAAACCTAATTTTTATAAATAGAAATTAGAAATGTTATATTAAATAATCAATCCCAAACCCAGCATTCATTTTTAGACTTGTAAAATATGACAATACCTGAATATGCAAAGCATAAAATTTCATTCTTGAAAAATATCCCTGCAATAGCTATACTTTGAAAGAAATACAACAGCCTCATTAAAGAAAGAAATCATCACATACTATATACTTTGCCAAATGTTTTTGATATAATAAAAATTTGAGTATTTCTAAACATCAAAATAAATTACCATGAATTCTGGAATCCCTGAATGGAATTTTAGTTTATACCTGAATTAAGCAATCACAAGAATGGGTGAATGAATGTCATCCATTGCAATATTTGTAGGGCCCAAATACAATGATCTCTGGCATCCCTTTAGACTATAGATAGCATATTTCAAAATGAAAAAAAAAAAAAAAACAATTAAATAAAATCAGTAATTAAAGAAAAAAGTTTATTTTCCCTTTTTACTTACAGAAAGAAGGAAAAAATATTAAGGAGGACACAGGAAGTATTGTTTTTGTTTTGGAATACGGCCTGGAAAAAACACACACATTTGTTGTCTTTTGAGATAGGCTCTTGATAAACATGTAGAGTTTGTATGTTACTACATTGCTGACTAAAGGCATCATGATTGTCTTTGGATCCTCACAACCATTCTGAGATACCCAGTACTGAAATATGATCCTCATTTTGGAGATGAAGATGGGGGCTCAGAGATGATCAGAGACTTGCACACACTTGGGCAGCAGCTGAGTCAGGGCTCCAACACTAGCCTTCTGTTGCCTGACAAACCCATGCTCCCTCCTCTGCCCTCACAGGTATGCGCTGAATTAACATGGTAAGAATGTAAGTTCAGTTACTGTTTTATTGATACAAGATGGGAGTACAAAGTCAGAGAGTTGCATGAAATCAAAATTTAAAAAAAAATATGAGAATGTGAGTCTAATTTATGTTGTTTGAATTTGGGAGACCACTTAAGGAAATTTCATGAATTCCTTTGAAATATAAACATTAATTGATCTAATTTAATCTAGTGGAGTACCTTAGAAAAATTTATTCAATGAATAGAATTTATTTGCACAAAGCACATGAAATTTTTGGTATGCGATTGTTAACACATTTTGCCCACCTAATTTCATGTATTCATGTACATAAGTTAAATTAATCTATATTATTAACTTCTTTATAATCCTGTTTTTATAAAGGAACATTTATAAAATTAACCTCATCCCCAAATTATCAAAAATTTTCAATTAATGGAGTTCCGGTTAATGATGTTTAATAGCAGTGGTGTTTGTTTTTAGGACACCTCTTACCTTCATGAAACCTGGCAGAGCAAAAAAACCTCTAAGCTTGATCCTGGCCTGTTTCCAAAGGTGCTTGTGTGCCCTGGAGACAAGTGGGGGCTAAAGCTGCCACACTAGCAGGCCTGAAGATCTTTTCTGTTTACAAAACCTTGGCTCCAGGCAATTGTACTTATTCACTCATTCAACCAAAACATTTTGCACATGGATGTGCAAAATAGTGAAATAGTGAGTGTCAGAAGGAGGGTGGTTGTTTCTTTTGCATATTCTCTGCCCTCAAGCAGCTCATGGCCTAGAAGGCAAACAGACTTTTAAGTTTGGGTGAACAATACAAGCTAGAACAAAATATATGCTAATTAGCAGTTCAAAGCATTTATGGTGTGAAGAATTAAGATAATGTTTCAGAGGAGCAGATAAAGATAAATAAATTGACATCTGAATGTACCCAGTCTACAAAAACACCCAGTGATAGATTCTGCATAAAACAGAATAGGAGAAAGAAGAGTCATATTAATTATACCTATCTAATTACATATATTTATATAATTAGTTATATATAGCATATATGCTATTTTAATATAATTAATTATATTCATGATCAAGCTTCACTTCGCTTCAAAAATACTGATTATCAATTTTAATGGAAAAATAGGTTGATAAGATCCCTGTATTAGTTATCTATCACTGTGTAACAGATTCATTATCTCACACAATTTTTGAGGGGCAGAACTCTGGGAGCAGTTTAGCTGGGTGGTACTAGCTCAGGGACTCATGAGAACATATCTTGGCTGTCTGCTGAGGCTGCAGTCATCTGAAGGCTTAACTGAGGCTGCAGGATCTGCTTATAAGATGGCTCACTCCCAAGGTTGTTGTGGAAGGCTCCAGTCCCTGGCCACATGTGCCCCTCCACAGGGATGCCTGAGTGTCCTCGCAACATAGCAGCTGGCTTCCCCCAGAATGAGTGATCCAGTAGAGAGCAGGGAGAAAACCATAGGGGCCTTTGTGACCTAGTGTCCACAGTGGCCACTGTCACTTCTGCTATTTTTTTCTCCCTGTTAGAATTGAGTCACTAAGTCCAGACCACACTCAAGGAGAAGGTTCATCCAAAGGGCCCCTTACGAGGCTCCATCTCTTAAAGGGAGGAGTAGCAAAGAATTTGTGAACATATTTTAAAATCACCACAAGCACATCCTAGGAATGGGATACAAAATGTAGAAGTACTTCTTTATCACTATTCTAGGCATGTTTTAAAATTAATCACAGGAACATTGTATATTATATTAGACATAAATAAAATTATGGATGCACAGAAATGTGGACATCAAAGAATCATTATCACATTAGAGCCAACATAAAGATATACTACAGGTTCTACAACAAGATTCATTGGCTGATGGTTGAAGAAGATTGGGGGGAAAAAAAGCAGGATTTAGAAATATAGAAATGTATCACACTAGGGTTCAAATGCAATCCTGGAACTATGGAACTGGATCACTGAACTGAGTACTTGAGTTCACACAGATGCTTGACTTTGATGATTGGTCTTCCTGCCCGTCCCTTGGTGACCACCACACATTTATTTTGTGATGCAAAGATTTTATAACTTCAGTTAATCCGATACAATAAGGACACCAGTCGAATCATACTGTGTTAAAATCAGAAGAGATCTTCTCCCAAATTTTCCATTTTACAAATAAAGAAAATGAGGCCCAGAGAGAGTAAACAGTCATATTCAAGATGTCAGGGCTAGCATAATAGGAACAAAATGAGAAATCTTGAAAGGAGAGGGCGCACAACTGTAGACCCACCTTGCATGTAGGGACAGTCATCCCTGGGTATCTGTGGAGGACTGGTTCCAAAACTCTCACAGATAGCAAAATCCTTGGATTCCCCAGCCCCTTAAGTTGGCCCTCTTTATTCACAAGTTCTGAATCCCATCCGCAGATAGGAAGGGCTGACTGAGGTAACAACAGAACAACGCATGGATCCTCCTTTTATCTACATACATGAACATTATCCTGGGACTCTGTTCCATATGTCTATGGCAACTTTCATGCCACGTCTGCAGAGGTGAATGCATGTGATAGAGATTTTCTGGCCCTGGAAGCCTATAATATTTCCTATCTGGTCCTTTATAGAATAAGTTAATTGTATTACTGCTATACCAAAATGGCTTTCTTATTGTAGCTCACACTTCTGGTGATTACCAGATTTCTTTTTATTTTAAGTATTTAAACCGCCCACCCTAGCCCTTGCCCCCTGCCCCACACACACATAAAAAACGAAGTCCTAAAGTCTGTGGCTTTTATTCAGAAAGAGAGATCCACATGCCACGATTGCTAGCTGCTCACTGACACCAGTTCATAGTTCTTTAAACTCAGACTCCTGCATGTTAAGAGTTCCAGATCAGAGGCAGCCAGGGGCAATGAGTCTCAATGGTTAGGGTCCCTCTTTCCTTTCTTTCCAGCATCAGCCACAAGCAATTTTCATCTTTGTCACACTCCATCTGTTTGGTGCATATGGACCAAGTGAGCTACACCAGAACACAAGATGTTGGCCAGCTCAGATAAACAAACATTTACTGAGTGCACGTAGAGGGCTTGACATTGTGTTTGGCCCTAGAAATATAAACATGTCACTGTCCTGGCTCTGGAGTAATTTTCCTGTCAAGGTTTTATTTTTTACTGAAAATACCCAACTGCTAATACAACCTGGTGCCCAACGTGAACTTTGACGTCCAGTCTTTTTGAAACTCAGATCACATTCTATCCTGGGCTCCTTTACTGTGCCCAAGCCAGCCTTGCCTGTTCAAATGAAAAAATTTGCCTAATTCCTTCCAGCATGGTCTGATGTTCCAAGTCATAACCTCATCTTAACCCTGTGAATGTCTGTCCGTTACATCAAAGTTAACAGATAGTACCTCATTCCCCCAGTCAAATACATTTTAATTAAATAATGACTAGTGAGGCCATCCCAGCTCAAATTTGTACCCAAGAAGTTGGGGCCCAGAATCTGTGCTCTCATTAATGGTATGTCTTTCATACATTATTTTTAATCACACAATCATGCAAGAATGGTATTATGCCTAATTTACAAATGAGAAAGAACTGAGGCTTGGAAAGGCGAAACCAACTTGCCCAAGTACAGAGCTAAGACTGAAGCAGATGTGTCTGACTTGAAATGTCCTGCCCTTTCCAAAAAGATGCTTCACTGGCCTTGACGCTAGTGGCTATATATACTGCTTTCCAGTATACAAAGTGCTTTGGCATATGGTATCTTTATTTCTTCATCCTGGGGACCCAGCAATATAGATCTGCTATCTCTACTGGTAAAAAACAAAATTGAGGCATAGAAATTGAAATGATTTTCATGAAGTTATTTATTGAAAGAATTCTTAGAATAAACTGTGACTCAGAACCAGGAATTCTGAATCCACATCAAGGTTCTCTTCACTATGCCTAACTGCCTTCCCAAGTTCAAGTTATTATCTATTTGCCGAGTACCCATCACATCCAAAAAGACTACCCCAACTCTAGGCCTTATTGCTTCATGCCAAAAACGCAAATCATCATTGCTATCAGATAGATAAACAGAAAGATGAAAAATTAGTATACTAGAGATACAGAATTTAACTGATAGTTGTTAAAAAACCTTAAGTATTGGAAAATAATTATATATTCATTATTAGCTTTTCCATCAAATAGATTATAGGTGATGGCATATCAAGGGTTAAATCTCCCCATCTGTAAAATGATGAGGTAGGATCAGATATGTGCTTTCAAACTGGTGCTTCAGTGATCTCAACCTGGGAGTTTTCTGAAGGTCCATCCCAACAGCCAATTATTGGGTGGTCTGCCCAGCCCCTCCTCTGGGAACTGTGGTGTTTCTGCTGCAGTGACCTGCTCTATCAAGCACAGGATCACGACGCATTCAGGACCGATCAGAGGTTTTCTTCCTGCATGGTGGATGACCCAGTAATGTATAAACCATGGTGGTTAGCCAGCACTGTGCAAGGGGAACAGAGAAAGCCAGTCTATAAACAAAAAGAGGACTGAATAAAACATGCAGGAAAAAAGAAAAAAAAATTACCTGAATTCCCCAGATGCCCTCTTTCTTAAGACTTTCCTTTTGTTTGCTTATGCCAGCTCATGATAAGTTTCATTACTTGCAACCACATAAACTAGTTATTCAAGGTGCTGAGACAGGAGGGGGATAGGCAGGCAAAAAGATAAGTGTTTAGGCCCCACACTCTTATTCATTTCTGTTATGGGTTGAATTGTATCTCTCCAGAAACAATAAGTGGAAATCCTAATCCCCACTCTCTGTGAATGTGACTTTATTTGGAAATAGAGTCTTTACAAGACGTAATGAAATTAAGATGAGGTCATTAAGATGGGCCCTAATCCAATATCACTGGTGTCTTTATAAGAAGACATGGAGGGGCACAGATGTAAGAGGAGCGAAGGCCATGTGACAATATAGGTAGAGATTGAAGTGCTGCAGCTACAAGTCCTAGAAAGCCAAGGATGGCCAGCACACTCCCAGAAGCTAAGGAAGGATTCCCCTCCAGGTTCCAGAGGGAGCATGGCCCTGCTAACATGTTGAATTTGGACTTCTAGCCTCTAGAACTGTGCAGCAATGAATTTCTGTTGTTTAAAGCCACCCACTTTGTGGTACTTTGTTACAGAAGTTCTAAGAAAAGAATGTAGGCTTCTAATAAAGATGCTCTGCTTTAAAAAATGAAATTGTAAATTTCGGGATTCCATGGTTTTATAATTAAGCTATCTAAAAGTTTCACTTATATAAAATCTCACTTGGGTTAAAGCTGAATAAATGAAACCCTGATTTAGCATAAAATTTCCCAGTTAATTTCACTTCTACACGTGTATTATACTCGTATAACTACTTTTAGTAACTTCTGCTAAAGAGTGGGTTTCTTTCTATTAAAAAATAAATAATTAATTTTTCCAGTTTGGTTAAAAGTCACCTTTTATTGCTAGAATCTCCAAGTACAGGAATAAGGTACATACATATTTTATTTAATAGTTTTCTTGCAAAACCCAGCATCTCAGCAAAAGCTGCTCTTAACACTTCAAATTTATCATAACTTAAAGGAGGCACAAGAGGTACAGTTATGAGAGTACAATGGAGCCCTAAAATAAAATTATTCCAAGAAGATCTAGAATATCATCATCTAAAATTTTTGAAAGAAAAGTAAATTAAGTATCTACCATTTATAACAAAATGCTCCTTTTAGAGTCTTAGGAGACCTAATTCCACCCCCAATGCATGAGCTGACAACATCATGATCAAATATATGCAGGGTTGGTATTTATAATACTTGATGCAGGTGTGATGGTCACATTTTTAAAATTGTATTGTAGACTTGCAGGTGGCCAGATAATTTTTTATTCTTGGTCACATTTTTCTAGAGATGTTTCCAATAAAAAGTGCATTGGAGTTATGTTGTACTTTTCAGTTTTCAAATAACATTTGAATACACGATCCCACTTGACCTACAAAATTGTGATTTTAAATCAAAGAAGGTAAATATTATCTGTTTTATAGCAGAAGAGACTGATGCTTATAAATCTGCCCCAGGTCATACAGCTAGTAAAAGGTAAAATCAGGTCTTATGACTTCAAATCTAAAATGTAGTTTCCAAAACACTAGGCTCTCTATTTGATTCAGACACAAGTTTTGGGTTATTGAGTGGTAGGTTTTTAACTGCAGGCTTCACAACTTCATAAGGAAAATAGAATGATTTATTTTTAAAATTCACTTTAAAAAAAGTTAGTAGGTTCTGTTTTTTTTTTTTTTTTGGATTTTGTTTTGGTTTTTGTTTTTGTTTTTGTTTTATCTTGACAGGATTTCTTTCTAGAAATCCTTCTAAACTAAAGAAGCTGAAAGAAGTGGTTATAGCTCTGCTGTTTGATGCTTGTGTTTCCAGTGTTTACCTTGGATGGGGACAATGCCACGAAGGTGTCAGCGGTTTCACTGCCGTGGCTGCTGAGAGAGTGGAACTGTGCTCATCCAGATGGGAACCCCTCAGAGGCGAATAGAGGAGTGGCAAGATCATGACAGAAATGATGTGAAAGCCCACAAACCTCCTCCTCTCCATGATGTCCTCATGAAGTGAAGAGACGAGTGGATAGAACTTACAAAATCACACGTGTTACTGCTGCTTCTTAAATACAGAAGACACATAAGCAGAACCTTCCAGAATTAGAAAGGTGGATTTTCTGATTTAACACTTCTACTCAGGGTCATAGGATCAAAATAAGAAGTAGCTTCACCTCTGCCCATGGTCTTTCATCATAGGATAGACATATTTCCAAAGCTCTGCTAGGGTCAAGAGGCTACATGATAGGAATATTGCACTTTTCAATGTTAATACGATTAGCTATTTCCCCTTCCTCAAGTATCATCAGTCCCCTCAGAATTTTTAGCTTCAGATCTCACAGTGACAGTGGTAGCACCAAGAAGAAGAATGAAAACACCCTTGGAATGAACACACCCTTGTTTAAGGGCTTCCCTGCACTACCACCCTCCCATCCACTGAAAGCACAGGGAAGCTCCTCTTAGCCTTTCCCACAGAGAGACTCTCTAGGCTCAACAGACATCATGGAGCCAAAAGTACACTGGTAACTATTGTCAGCCTCCTCCTCAGCCCAGAGCTCTGAGCTGAAAGAAAGACATGAAGAGGCATCGCCACCTTCTCTTTCGATCTTGTCATATATGTATCTATGGAGTAGAGAAAGAACCATTGAGACTTGAGAAAGAATTGTTGTTTACAACAGCAATAAAGATTCATAATATGATACTAATAATAGCACATGTTGAGAGTTACAAATATGCTTTGTAAGCTGGCATTGTGTGAAAAAACTTTCAGGAAGTATTATTTTGTCTTTAATATCATCTTTCTGACAAGATCAAAAGTCTGATTCCTTTGATCAGAAATATGCTTATGGAGGCAAGTATTTCAGCCTTACTAGAAAAGGTACAATCCAGAATGCACCATTAGTAGGTGTAATTCTGTGAGCAAAGAGCTACAGAGTGTAAGAAAGAAGTATAAAATAATAAAACTGGAAAGGACCTTAGGTTATATGGATTTTACTTTTCTCATTTTACAGATGCAAAAATCAAGGTTCCCAGAGAAGTACTTGGAGTAGATTTAATATATTTTTAGAATATATCATGGACGCAATGGATACAACTCATCCATAAAAAGGAATAACCTATGGACACATGCAACATCACTGATTACCCTCACAGACATGGTCCTAAGTGAAGGAAGCCAGAAACACACTGACGATTCCACTTGCATGAACTTTTAGAACAGGCAAAACTGAGGAAAAGTAGAAACAATTAGAACAGCGGTTGCCTGTAGGGTCAGAGGGTGAGTACTGGGGAGGTACTGAGGGTGAAGGGTCCAAGAGGGCTTTCTGGGAAGATGGAGATGTTCCAATTTATGACACAAGGTGTAGGTTACACAGCTACATCCATTTGTCAAAATGGGGCAGTTAAGATTTGTGCCTTGTAATCCATATACATCTTATCTTAGAAAACTGTAAAGAAAAACAGCAATCTTTCGGTGGTGGTGTGATGAGCAGGTGGGGGGAAGATGGAATGAGAATGGCAGAATGCTGTTAACTGTTGAAGTGGGCACAGGGGTTTTTTACTCTAAATATGGCTGAAATGTTTTGTGACATAAACTTGTGAAAGATGAATGTGATGAGCAAGGGAATGTTCAATCATGTTTGAAAGTGTGAGCACTTTGGATACTGGTCCAGGACTCCTTTCGATTCCTTAAGGAGACAGGGCCTTGGCTGTGTGGCCCAGGCTGGAGTACGGTAGCACAACCACCTTTAAATTCTTTATATTCTTGAGTTACCTTAATGTTTTTAGCTACATTCTACATCCTCTTCCCATCTTGAGCCTCTCTCCCCACCTTCCTAAAGGAAAGGAGAAACCTGAGAGCCAAAGGAAGCCCGAGGAGCCCACCCAAGGCCTCACACGAAGGCCTCTGAAGAGATTGTGACCCCTCCTGGCTGAGCAGGCAGCTGCCAAATTGCCAGGACAGAGTCTCCAATCAGTGCCACACAGTGTCTGCCCGTGAGAAATACCCCTTCCTTGCTCTGCACCTCTGAGATAGCCAGATACCTTTCAAGGTTGAAAATGCTTCATTCTCACATAACAAAAACAGGAGAAAATGAGACGCAATTATATTGCCCTCTCACGTATCTTTTATTATGATGGCCAAATAAATTCTTTTAATCTTTACATTCTTACCTATTTGTTATTTTAGTCTCAAATCTTACTTAATGTCTTCTGTCTTAAATTCTGTCTTAAATTAGAATTTGCATAATACAAGGTATCAAAAGAAACATTATTGGCAGCATTTCTTTGCAGTTATTATTAAATTAGTTGGTGATTCTCCAATGTATCAATTTGCCTCCATCTAGGGAGCAGAGTTCATGAAAGGTGGCAGTAAGAATTATTAATGAGTTTATTTTTCATTATTTTTATATGAACTACAAAAGTATTTTAACCTAATAAATTCAAATATCACAGACCCATCATAGGAGTTTAAACAAACAAACAAATGAATTAAATGGGTTGAGTTCATTTTCTGTTTCGGGTAAAAGCTACATGATACAAAGTGATCTCAAAGTGCTTTATGTGAATTATCTCACAAGTTGACTTAGAAGATCCATAAAATACACTCGGTAATTATATACAGTGTGACTGCAAAGATACCTTGATAGCACTTGACCATTTGTTATTAAAATTCCCATCCATTAGCAGTCCCGGCTTATTGCATAACACCAACAGGTCTTGTAAAACACATATTTACAGGAACCACAACAGTGTTACTAAAGATCACGCTTCAGGCTTGGAATAATTCTACCTTGAACAAAGCTGAGCTATGAAATCACAGATCAGAAAGCATCTTATCTGGTCAGGGGACTTACAATGCAAAGTCACGGATGCCGCCCCAAATGTTGGTATGGAAATTTTCCAAGAAAATAACTTTAACTTACTGAAGTATGCTTTTATAAAATTAAAATTCATTGAATTATTCAAGTTCTAAATAACTCAAAGGTTATTTGTAAGATGACCCCTAATTGGAAATATTCATTTATGAACCAAAGGTAGCTTTCTTTCTTCCTGATACAAACCTGTAGAAAATCTGTGAACCCTTTCTCTGCTGCTCACAACAACAAACAAAATATAACCTAAGCCTCTCTTATTTTAAAGCCCATTCAATAGTTCATCAAACTGTGAAACTTCTTCACTAAACACCTGTTTTGAAAACACACACACGCACAGGTATATTCATAAAACAAATACATATAAAACAATAAAAAAATTGACATTAATTTAAGTTTTACGAGGCAAATATATGCTTTCTCTGAGGCAAAGAAACCGTAAGCCTAAAAATTATCTTATGCATATTGGGATAATTACATAATACTAAAGGTTAGGTTTTTCCACTATGGCTCTACTTTTGATAACTGATACCTCTGAGGAAAGATATAAATTAGGTTAGGCTGATGAAACAGTGTACTACTTAATTCATAACCTTCAAAATCATTAAAAATTGGTACATTGGTACAGAGCTTTTGACAATTTTCCAGATACTCAGGTTACAATAAAAATGCCATGATGATTTTAAAAGTAATAACTCTTTCCTTAGGACTGACATTCTGTTTACTTACAGACTGTCCATTTATCCCGCGGGGGTCTTCCATTGAAGACTTCTTCTGAATTATGTATGGGCTATTAGCTACACACTTCTTCAAAGGGTTCCAACACCCCTGCACCTGTGAACAACAGAGCATCATGCAGCTGTATTAATTGTGTGGCATGAAATTCAGAGCTGGCCTTCACATCTACAGCTTTCCCTTTACCAGCATGTATACACAAGTCAAGAACACTTACCTTCACTGAATGAGTCTTTAAAATAAATATTATGGGCTCACTGTTTATCACAATTTACATGAGCCAAATGTGGCCAAATTATAGCTCAGTTGTGTCTGCTGTCAGCAGCTGCAGCCCAAGGAAAGAAAGGATGGTAGGGAGGCAGGGGGAGCAGCTAAATATCCTTCCGCACACATTATTTTTGGGCCAGCAGTACAAGAGCTTTTTTTCTTCTCTTCTTTTTTTTTTTACTTTTGAATTTAGTTTCTCCATGCTATCTATCAACATCAGCTGCACCACAATGCAAAGAGGAAATACTAACAAAGAAATATGATTGTAGTCTGAACAAAGATGAAAGAGAAAAAGCTAGAGTTGAGTGTTTTACCCTTAGGGCAAGGATATTATACTATTTCTTAGCAAGTTTACATTTGGTCACAGTTTCATGGATGATCAAGTCTGTACCTTCAGGCTCAACACCTTCAGGAAGAATGGGTTTGGGGGATGCTTCAAAATATGTACAGTAAATGTGGCATTTTCAAATATATTCTACATGTAGCTATCTTAAAATATATATATAGCAATTTAAATGCCACTCTAATTTCCTAACTTTCAGAATTAATTTTTGTGCTCATGCTCAAATGAGGTACTCAAAAGATACTCTCAGGCTTTCTTGCTTGAGCTTGGCAACTGAACAATTATTCTACCTCTCACATAAACACTAGTGCAGCACATGTAATTTTAAGCAAAAAGTAAAATGCAATCTTAGTATTACCAAGATAAAATTACACAACAGAGAACATGTAGTGGTGTAACTTCAGTATCACTTTTTCTAAAAGTACTTGAACTTCTGCATGCTCACATATTAGGAAAGTTACTATAGTGGAAGTCAAGAGATTTCAATTCAGGTTCTGACTCTGCCGCTAAACAGCTGAATGATCTCATGTGAATAACATAGACTATCTGAACCTCAGTATTTTCATCTGGAAAATGAGAAATTTTAACTGAGTATCTTGCAGCTTTATATTTTACACAACTATTTCATATTTTATAATATAATGAGTCTATGTATTTATAATTTTCAGGTAAAATATTCCAAGCATGGTTTATTTAAGAAGTAATTTTGAAGTCCTAGGAGAATTGTCCCTTGTTTGTTTTGCTCAATATTATCAATGCTGCAAATGTATACCCAATCCACTGTCAACATAAAGTTGGTGCTTTTTGGCCAACATAAAACATAAATAACTAGATTCTTAAAATTTAGAGAAGCCATATTAAAGCACTATGGTTTTGTAATTTTAACAAGAAACAATTCCATAATGTCAAGTTGTGACTAAATAAAAATCATATGAATGTATTGATGCTATGTCACACCAAGAAAATGTAACACTTTATTCTGAATTGTACTCAACTGCAGAACAGAATCTTAAAATTCAACAGCATTGCTTTTAGAGGATTCCTTGCATAATTAGGGAAGAGCTATTACAGAATATCCTAGACTGTTTTCATTGCTTAAGTTACTCTCAGGAGGCACATTAACTGTTCCAGGGACCAAGGTGGGATTTTAAAATAATGATAATAATCCTACCTTACATTGGTAAAATGCCTTACAGTTTACCAAGTGCTTTCACACAAATTGCCCACAGTGCACCTATATGAGGTAAGACAAAGCCCAGTCTCATTCCTCACAGAAGGGAGCAGATCTAAGACAAAGCCCCCTCTGATTTCCCATAAATTCCCATCCTCTCCATACCTGTCCTGTGAACAAGTTTCAATCAAAATCTGTACATTTGATATTCCAGGATTATTTCCCATGTGTTTCTTTCCCATATTTCCATACTGAGCTTACTGAACAGTTTAAGGTATTAAGAATGGTCAAGTTACATGAGCATGAAAGGTATTTCATTTGTAATTTTATTTCTGCTGAAGATGAAACTATTCTGTACTAAATTTCATGTTTGTTATTGTTTCCTGGGCTAAAAAGAAAAGACAGATTATTGAGAAGTCAAAACAGTCAGCATTCATTGACTTCAGGTAGATGCCTCCAGTAAAAAAGACTACCACTCAAAAATAAAAAAATCACAGTAAGCCATGGACTTTATTTACAAATCCTCCAGTGCTTGCTAAATCAGTATAGTTGTTTCCAGATTTCTACATGTCAATCCAAACCATGAAATATATGACATGACTGGGTCTACTGATATTTAGGAGCCTGGCTCTGGTAAACCTTTAATTCCCTTGCTGGACTTGATCTTTCATGGTTTATAAATAAGCCTGTCTCCATAACAGCATTCATCTAGTGGAACTGCAATTATTTCTCTACCTGTCTCCCCCACTAGACTATAGCTCCAAGAGAGAGAGAACCATGCCTTACTCTCTGGTTCTAGTCACATATGGCACTCATTAAATATTTTGAATGAATGAATAAAATGAATGAATGAATGTTATTGGTAGATGACAACTTTTGAATACTTGTAAACTCTGAGCTAGAAATAAATAGGCAGTTAAATAGTGGTGCTATCATTCAATCAACTAGAAAGCATCCACCAAATTTCTGGTCCTGAACTTTATTTCAAGTATTCAAGTATCCTAAGAAACAGGCTCAAGCAAACCTGGTGACTTGATGTTTATCTATCCACCTACCTGCCTGCCTACCTACACACATAGAGAGTAACTAGTCATAGAACTGTATAGACCTACACATAAACATTTATGGAGGTGAACTTAGAGGTGAACTTCTTAGAGGCTTTGTGTAAACCGAGGAGTGGTTTCTAGGAAAGGAGTAGAAGACTATCCAGGTAGGCTAATCTAGGTATAGATTAGGTAGGGGGACACACTGATGGAGGATTAGTGGGATGACATTTGTTTGGGGAGATGTGTGGAGTACCAGAGGCAGGTGCCTTGGTGTCAGAGGCGCCCCTACAGGCAGATGTCATAAGTGTGGTGGCCATTACCAATTCATAGACCATCCCCAACACCTTGTAAAAGCAGGGAACTGGGTTAATCACTCACTTGTGCATCTACCCAAAATGGCCAAATCCTTTACTTACCCACTTTTGAGTCAACTATGGTGGTACCTTCCAGAGGAGGAGTGCCTCTTGGAGTTGTACACAGTGGAATCCTACCCATCTATTGACCCCTGAAGTGAAATTTTCCTTCAGAAAGAGACAAGGACTAAGAGGCATCTAGGGCCCTGTCTACCAAGTCTAACATTCTGGGTTAGCTATTCACCCTAAGCACAGAGGAAAAGCCTCTTCCTGAAATGTACTGCATCAACTCCTTAAGTAGAAAAAAAGGGTCAACTGAAAAAAAATTGAGGAACAGCTGCACGGTGTTAGGCTGGAGATGCATTTAATGATAGCCTGACTCTCCATATTTTGTAGCTGTATGAGGCCATCTAAGTAGAGCAGAAAGTGGCATGCAGCCCCTTCCATGGCCACCACAACCCATAGGAAACAGGGTAGGGGCACCCACAGCTCCAGGTGGTAGAGCGCCTGACTGGTATTCACAGTACCAAGCCAGATGCTTGCATGGGCATCTGTTGCTGAGCAGAATGGGCAGGTGGCATGAGGAACAGCAGAAGGCCTCTCAGACAACAAGGAAACAGGAGTGATGGCCACATTTGAATTGATCTTTTCAACACCTTGGGGAACTATGCCTTCTTCAATCCTCCCCTCAAAGAAACCCAGCTAGGGAAAGTGGAGGAGGAGAACTCAGTCATGGTCTTTGCTGACCATGAACGAAGGGGATGTTTTAGAAAGCAAGATTTTGGACTGCTAATGAAAAGCTAATTTTGTTAGGTAGCCTCACCTCATACAGGAATAATGGAAGTTTTAGGAAGTGTCTTATATTTGCCCCTCTAGGGAGAGTGGAGTGGAAAGGAGTTGAAATCAGTGTACACATCCTAGCAAATGAACGATGGCAATAAATGTTAGATTTAGGTACTGATCTAACAGACTCTGCAGAAAAACACTAAATTGAGACTATAATCTGACAAACACTTGCAATCATACAAAATCCCCCTTGGGGGCCCAGAAGCCTTAGGAACTTGGGCCACTGTTGATGACATTGTAATTATAAGATAAGAGTTCTGATAAGAGTTCAGAGGTACATATTTGGAAGTGATATTTTATGCCCTATTGCAATCCATAGGCCTATTAATTTTCAAAATACAGAATAGCTTTAAACACAGAAACTTTAAAGTACATAAAATAAAAAAAAAATCTATTCTGTGCATTCCTGCTATAATTTAAACTCTCCCTGGGCTGCCAATCTTTCTTCCCAATTCTACAAACAGCCCCTACTCCTTAGAAAAGAAAAAAAATATGCAAGAGAGCTCTGAGCCTAAAGTTTTCCCAGGTTCAGTTAAATCCATATTCACCCTATACAGACACATCATTCTTATTCTCTCCATCAGCTAAAACCAGGCAGTTGACAAAATAAGCAATAGCACCCCATTTTACGGGTAAACCTTATCTTATTTTTATTTTAGTTCTCGCTCATAACAAACATCCTGGCTATTTTCAGAACAAAAGATTAGGAGAAGAAAAGTTGGAGAAAGTGTAGATTATCCTGACATGAAGCAGACAGAGAAAGGGTCAAGCCAGGCAGGCCATTGGGACAGACTTCCCAGGTTGAAGAAAAATAGGGTGGGGGTGGGAGTGGGGGGTAATATGCTTGGGAAGAAAACAATATTTATTTTTTGTTTTATACTTGACATGTATTTTAATTTTTCCTGCTGATTTTGAAAAATGGGTTAGATTTTAGATGCCATATTTTTCATCTCTAATGAACCAGAGACCCATCAGATACCGGTAATAACTTGTGGCTCCTTGGATGAAAGAATATTTTCATTACAACACACCATCTCTTTACTCTTTGCTTTCTCACCAAGTGTTGAGTTTTCTAACATTCTTGAGAAGCAGAAGGAAACTAGTGGCTGAACATTGCTTTATAGAAAAGAAAAGGGCTATTCTGAAATAAGTCCCCAGAAGACTACAACTACAGATTGAATAAACATATCAAATCAAGGGGTTTCTAAGAAAATTTACAAACAGAAGCCTGCAGTGAAATGAACCGTTGGATAAATGACCTCCAGAGCCCTACTCAACCCACTACTTCATGGCTCCAGAAGCCACAAGGTGCCATGTCTGTCACCTCTTCTGTGCTTTCTTTGCCTTCCTAAGGAATTTGGTTATATCAAAGAAACAGAGATTGGGCATACTCAGATGAATCAGACTCAGAAACCATATGCTCATCAGTCTTTCAAACAGTAAAAATGGGTACATCCCAACCATTGAAGCTGTTAATGAAAAACAAGTTGGTCTCTACCTTGGTGAAAGTCTTAGTTGTAGATGTGGTTTCTACCGAAGTAAATGTGTACACCAATATCTTTTTATAGGTTTTCCACTCGTTTACTGGTACTGCTGATTTAAAGTTTTAAGGGTGAAGCCTGTTTATAAAGAATAGACAGGCTTCAAAGTAAATATGATCAGATTTCTGCTTCTACCATATGTGACTTCCTTCTAACTTCAGATGAAAAATGCAAGGTAAGTAGAAAGTCAAATGAACTGATCCTTATTAGAATGATGACATGCTTATTTGGTAAGCAAAATTGAATTCAAACTATATTTTCAAGAACATTAAACCTACAAATTATTTTAATATAGTACTTACTATGTGAACAACATTAAGAAAACTCTAAGTAAGTAATGATTGATTATTATTGATGGCACACCCATAAGGGATTTGAGGAACAGTGATATGTACACAGCTCAAGAACCACAGTCCTATAAGGCCTGTATGTAATGAGGAAATTCAAGCAACCAAAAGAAAATCATCTAAAACATAATCTAATTGCACATAAGAAGCTTTGCAATTTTACTAGGGTGGTATATTGATTCTGCTGCATCCACTGAATTTAGGGCATTGCTAGTCTTCTTCAAATGTTGTTTTGATACAATATATCACAAACAGTTTCTCAGTCTACTAAGTCCATAGGATCAGTCTTACAATAACAAGCTGCAGAACAACTGGCAGCAAGCAAAACTGGCTCCACTCAGTTGTTGTTTTTGCTGCTGTCCAAATTAATGACTACACTTAAATGATGAATTTTCTTACTCTATTCAAAAGGAGAAGAGATACAAAATATCTACTCCTTTACTTTTTTTAAACTTTATTTTAAGTTTAGGGCTATATGTGCAGATTTGTTACATAGGTAAATTTGTGTCATTGGGGTTTGTTGTACTTATTTCATCACCCAGGTATTAAGCCTAGTACCCATCAGTCATTTTTCCTGATCCTCTCCCTCCTACCACCCTCCACCCTCCAACAGACCCCAGTGTGTGTTGTTCCCCTTTATGTGTCCATGTGTTCTTATCATTCAGCACCCACTTACAAGTGAGAACATGCACTATTTGGTTTTCTGTTCCTGCATTAGTTTGCTAAGTATAATGGCCTCTAGCTTCATCCATGTTCTTGCAAAGGATGTGACCTTATTCTTTTCTTGGCTGCATAGTATTCCATGGTGTATATGTGTGTATATGTACCACATTTGATTTATCCAGTCTACCATTGATGGGCATTTAAGTTGTTTTCATGTCTTTGCTATTGTAAATAGTGCTGCACTGAACATATACGTGCATGTGTCTTTAAAATAGAATGATTTACATTCTTTTGGGTATATTCCCAGTAATGAGATTCCTGGGTCAAATGGTATTTCTGTTTTTTAGTCTCTGAGGAATTGTCACACTGTCTTCCACAATGGTTGGACTCATTTACATTCCCACCAACAGAGTATAAGCATTCCTTTTTCTCTGCAACCTCACCAGCATTCGTTATTTTTTGACTTTTTAATAATAACCATCTGACTGGTATGTGATGGTGTCTCATTGTGGTTTTGATTTGCCTTTCTCTAATGATCAGTGATGTTGAGCTTTTCTTCATATGATTTTTGGCCACATGTATGTCTTTGGAAAGTGTCTGTTCATGTCTTTTGCCCACTTTTTAATGGGGTTGTTTGTTTTTTTCTTGTAAATTTGTTTAAGTTCCTTATAGATGCTGGATATTAGACCTTTGTCAGATTCACAGTTTGCAGAAATTTGTTCCCATTCTGTAGATTGTCTCTTCACTCTGTTGATAGTTTCCTTTGTTGTGCAGAAGCTCTTTATATCCCACTTGTCAATTCTTGCTTTTGTTGCAATTGCTTTTGGTGTCTTCCTCATGAAATCTTTGCCCATTCATATGTCCAGAATGGTGTTGCCTAGGATGTCTTCCAGGGTTTTTATAGTTTTGGGTTTTATATTTATCCTTTACTTTTATCTAGAAAGATCTACCACCAAACACCTCCTGATATGTTAAAAATATACCACAACAACTTGTCCATGATGGAAAGCAAACAGTGGTTACCTGGAGCAGAGGTTGGGGGGTGATGAACTGCAGAGTGGCCTGAGGGAACTTTTTGGGGTATTGAAAGTATACTGTATCTCAATGGTAGTGTTTACATGGGTGTGTATATTTGTCAAAACTCATTGGGCTATAAGCTTAACAAAGTTGAGTTTTAAAAATATGCCACAACTTACATTCCTATAAGTTATCAACCTTTTTTTCCCCAGTACCATCAAGGAAGTGAGAAACTGAAGTTTAGTTTCTGATAGATGGTGACTGCCTTCTTCACTGGGCATAATATCTATCCCTTGCCCCTCCAAATTAAACATGATGTTAGTGCTGATCTTTGCTTAGTTGTTTTTCCACCAATATCCTTCTCAAATGCAGGTGAGATTTATTCCTACTTGATTAAATTATATAGTTCAACCTCCAACAATATTCATTCTTAGGTGCAGAAATGAAGAAGGGGCTGAAAAACATACCCTTGCTTTAAGAGATGAGGATTAGGAAACATATAATGTTCTTTAATATTAAGATCCAATTGATATTTCAGTAATTGATTTGATCCCACAGGATTAATTTTCTTTTAGTATTTAAATCAGGAATGAGAAAATAAATGCCCTCTTGCTCTACTCCAATACCCATTTCCAACCTGTGGCAACCACAATTCAAGTTTAGCAAAGCAATTTCCTCATTTCCTGGATGCTGACTCTTACTTTTCATTGCTTCTTGACCAAAATAAGGATTGCCTGATGGAATCAGACTGCAGGACTGTAGTCTCAGGGGCCAAAAAAACAAAAATCAAAAGACAGTAATGGAGAAAGCATTAAGCTGTCAGAAAAGAGGCACTGATTCAGGGTTTCTTTGAATTTTACTCTTTCCTTGAAACCAAAGGGCAACTCACATTAGAGCAAAGCTAGAAAGGTTCAAGAAATCGGTCTCTCCTCAATACTATAAGAAAAGAGTTAATGGGTGGCATAATATGATGGAAATATACATGGCAAAGGATGTTGTGATGGGGTCACAGAAGGAAGTCAGGGAATCCAAATTTCTATCGAGGGCAGGAATCATCTGAAACATCCTTGGCAGATAGCCAATCCGCTTCTGCATGAATACTTCTGGGAAAAGAAACTCACCTCCTGAAAGCTTCTGAAAGACTAACCTTCCAGCTCTGAACAAGTTTGTTAGGCCACCTGGTCCAGCGCTGGAAAGTTTAGTCTTTAGGAGGCTTTTCCTTATACTAATCTGAAATAGAATCATCAAAGCTCTCTTCTGAGAGAGAGGTCAATTTTTCTTCTGCATCAACACAATATTTCAACATCCTCCTATACAAAATGATCCTTGAAATACTTGAAGATTACAATCTTTCCTAAAGGCTCTGCTCTCTAGGATTGAAACCTGATTGTACATCTTTTTAAAATGAGTTACTTACTTAACTTTCTCATTCCCATCCACAGGACCTGCCTGTTGGTCAATGACCTCTGGATCTGAACACCATTGGCACTTACTGAGCTTAGGGATACTCAAATTCTTCTGCAAATGGCCTGTTTTCAAGTCGTAATTCCTCTGTTCTATATTTGGGAAACTGATTCATTTCTGTGAAATTCTCATCTTGCTAGTTTCTACCTATCAGTCAAGCTCACTCAGATTCTCTTTGACTCATGATTCCGTAAGCCAACGACAGGGATATCCATTCCAGTCTTGTGTAATATGCCAACCTAAAAACCATCATTTTAGCTTTCTTCTTTCAAGTCACAGATAGAAATGATGAATGAGAGAAAGCTAAAAGCAGAGCCAGTCTGGATGAGTCAAAGGGTAGACTGAAAACTTGGTGCAGGAGGGTACAGATTTAAGTCTGTAACTCTGGCACTTATCAACTCTATAATCTTGGAAATATTAACCAGTCTGAACCTGTTTTTTCATCAGTACAATGGCATTAATGCCATCTAATAGGATGGAAAACAATGATGATGCACCCTACACATAGCACATGCTCAATAAATAAGTGTGAATGGATGATAAGCACTTCATAAAGGATAAAAAGTCATAAAACCATAATGCAATATACTTAGTTGTCTACTTTTTATATCCATAAAAAAATAGGTAGATCATGTAAGTCAATTTTCTAAGAAAAATTAGACACTTCTAGGCGTTGCATTTCAGGTTACTAAGATAACAATTAGTAAATCAATACCGTTATTGTAACACCTCTCTCTCTAATTATCTTTTGTAACATCTCAACTTTTTTTTATAGGCTAAATCATTCCACTAGTAGATTTTTAGATTTTTTTCATAGTTCTTATTTTGTTCCTTTTTTTTTTTTTTTTTTTTTGAGAGGGAGTCTCGCTCTGTCGCATAGGCCAGAGTGCAGTAGCACAATCTCGGCTCACCGCAAGCTCTGCCTCCTGGGTTCACGCCATTCTCCTGCCTCAGCCTCCCGAGTAGCTGGGACTACAGGCACCCGCCACCACGCCCAGCTAATTTTTTGTATTTTTAGTAGAGACGAGGTTTCATCATGTTAGCCAGGATGGTCTAGATCTCCTGACCTCGTGATCCGCCGCCTACCTCGGCCTCCTAAAGTGTTGGGATTACAGGCGTGAGCCACTGCACCCGGTCTTTGTTCCCTATCTCAATTGGCACTTCTCTCTGCCTTCACAGATTCCAAATGGTGACACAAGTTACACTTTGCTCTCTCTTGGGCAGGGAACAGGTCTAATTTAGTTTCATTTTGTCTGACATCCATCCCTGCTCAAATCTAACCCCAGCTACCCTCCCAGCACATCAGTGTCTACCCTAGGCCTCTCCTGCTTACCTGCAGCTACCCCAGATCACTCCCAGATGCCCCTAGTGCCAACAGCTCTCCACCTGGCCAATGCCCCTTCCACCCAGAGTCCTACATGGTCTCCAAGTCTCATTCAGGCCGCTCCTCCACGAAGCCCTGCACACCTCTTTTTTCCCCATCTGAGCACCGGTCACATTGGATCACAATTGTCCACCAGACTACTTGCTCTTTCAGTGCAGAAACCATTTTTATCCATGTAACAAAATGTCTGATACAATACACATTTTCCAATAGTGGCTGAATGAACAACTCAAAGGAGAGATCCAGGACATTGAGGGTACTGGTGTTTCTGAACAAAATGGAAGAACGCCTTCGTTGACCAACATGGACATCCTGCTCTTATATTATTCCTGTACTTTGCACTCATAGCCAGGATCCTCTGTGCTTAGTAGACACTGTCTACCAATTTTTTATTTTTTATTTTTTGAGACGAAGTCTCGCACTGTCGCCCAGGCTGGACTGCAGTGGCGACATCTTGGTTCACTGCAACCGCCACCTCCCTGGTTCAGACAATTCCCCTGCCTCAGCCTCCCGAGTAGCTGGGATTACAGGTGCCTGCCACCACGCTAGGCTAATTTTTGTGTATTTTTAGTAGAGACTGGGGCTTCACCATTTTGGCCAGACTGGTCTCGAACTCCTGACGTCAGGCAATCTGCCCTTCTCCTCCTCCCAAAGTGCTGGGATTACAAGCCTGAGCCACTGCCCCCAGCTCGATTATTTTGAATATATAATTCACACTTCATGACAGATTTCAGTCACTCTGCCACTGGAATTTTTTAAAGAAACCTTCAGTTTTATGAGATGATTTACCTACCTAGCATTAGTCGGTCTTGCTACCACAACAACACAAGTCTGGTGGGCATTGATTAATATAAAGGAAACGATGAAAAGTGTTTACACAGCAGGCATTATTCCCACCCACCCGTCCCCAACCCTCATGAAAGGTAAAGCAGAGATCTTGTTTATTTTTCTTTGCTTTCCTAATTATTAATTATCCGAAATAATAATTCTCCGAAAGTAGAAATAATAATTCTCCGAAAGTAGACCCCTCCAATTCATCTCTACGTCTTTTAACTCGCCTCTTTGACTTGGACCCGTCAAACCACTTTTCGCCAAAGGAAAGACCTGGGCCAGAAAGCGCTAAAACTAAATATCTGCCTGCCCCGGCTGCCCTCCAAATGTTTCCCATTACGGGAGCTTCGAGCGCATGCACATGTCTAAGACGGCAATCACAACATCAAATCAGGCAAGGAGGACCCTCCCCTCCGTCCCCCGAGGCCCCATTCAGTTACTACTTCCCCAAAGGAAAACAAACCAGCCTTTGACACATCCCTCCACGTGCAGCGCCCGACGCTGTGGGCCATGGGCGACCGCGCCTCTCCCCTGCCTGCCACCGCGCAAGGCCCCATTATTGCGCGCGCCCTGCTCCCTACCAGGTGGCTTCGCGTACCTGGCTGCGGCGCCCTCGGCCTCGGAGGCTGCCCGGGCGGGCTGGGGCTCGGGCGGCGCTCGCTGGGAGTCGGGGCGCCCCTCAGCCGCTTCCTGGGCGCCGATCGCCGCCCTCCTGCCCCCGGGTGGGGCCGAGGGTGTCAGCAGCCGCGGGCTCTGGGCCGCCGCCTGGGAACCCAGGGTCAGATTTAGTTTCACAACAACGTCTCCTCGACACCGCAACCCAACTGGAGGCCGAAGCCGAAGGGGCGGCCGGGCGGGGCGGGGCGGGAGCTCGGCCGGCGCGGGCCACGGTGGGAAGCGGGCGCGGGGGACCCCGGCGGGCCCCGGGCAGCGCGGCTGCACTTACTCGTGTCACAACTGCGGCGACGCGGGGCTGAGGAACCGGTTCTTCCAAAAGCAAACCGAAAATGGGTAACAGAGAGGCCGGGGCAGCGCTAAGAGGGGTTCCGCCTCGGTGTTTAGGGCAAAAAACCCGGCTCGGGCTTACAGAAATTCGAGCCAGCGGTGGCTTTTTCTTTCTTTCCTTTCTAAATGCGCCTGTGCCTCCGGGTCGACGGGCGCCCTTCGCGCGGCTCCGAGTGCACAGCGACACCAGGGCTGGCGCTGGAGAGGGGAGCCCTCTTCCCAGCACCCCTCGGGTCTTCCCCGTACCCCCCACCCACAGCCCCTTCACTGGGCCTGTCGCCCCTCCGCTCTGCAGCCGGAGCCTGGGCCTGCTGCCCACTGCCCCACGGGGTGTCTCGGACGCCTGGTCCCTGCAGTGTATTCTACGGGAGAGGTCTCAGAAACAGAAGGAGGGGATGGTGGGTTAGCTCTGTCACCGCAAGGGAGCTAGGTATGCATGGGGAGGTTCTGAAGGGGAGGATGTGTGGAGTGATTTGGTGATTTGGGGCGAGGGGCCCTAGGTTGGATATAAAGGAATATTCAGTCAGCCTGAAACTTATGAAAACCTCTGGGATTCAAATAACTTTAGAAGTGATCTTAAAGGTATGTATTCTAACTTCTTACAGATAGCGTAACTGAGGCCAAGAATGGTAAATGGATTACCCCAAAGTCGGGCAGGGGAGCCTCGACTAAATGCCCAGGCCTAACCCATTATCCTTTCTTCTAAACCTTTTGCCTTTCTTTGCATCAAGGGACGCTTTGGGATGGTAGGGGGAAGTTTCTGTAACCCCAAAATTCCCTTGTCTCTGTAACCTAAGGGGAGCTAGAGAACCTTGATTCAACCTGCAAAGTATTTCAGCATTGGATGAAGCATCCATTACAAGCCAGTAATCTGAGATGTTCCTTCTCCAGGAACTTCCTCTTACTTGATTGGGGAATCCAATCAGGAGCAGTGAAAGATATGCAGATACCTTGATGATTTGCTCTTATAAGGACTCATCACTTCTCAGTGAGCATCAGAATGTTGGCTCTTCTCTCCCTCAGATGAAATCCCTTCCCCATCCCCCACCCAATTGTTCACATCCAATGAGATCATGTAAGCAAAAGGGCCTTAGAAAGTAGAAATCATAGCATGAATGCAGGTATTATTGTACATACTCTTTCAAAATTGTCTAGATTCACTCACTTTACCATTGTTTCTGTCAGTCATTGAGTGTCTGTTGACTTGTCCTAGATGCCATGAAGAGTCAGAACAATGAGATCTAATCCTTCACCTTCAAAGGCCACAGATTATAGATTCTGAGATAAGAACAACACAGTAAATCATCAGAAATCTACGCAAAGATTGATTTTTTTGGTCCTTAACTGTTGGATATTTTTATGTTTTTAGACCCAGAAACTTTCCAAAATAGACCATGTATATTGGGTGAGGGAGACTTCATGTAGAAATCAATGCATCAATAAACTGTTAACCCAATAAGACTCCAATACTTGCCCAAATAGAAATGTTAACCAAATTACACAGGTGATGAGGATGGCTTTTCCTTTTTGAAGAGGAAACTACTACCTATGCTTTCTACCTATTCATAAAGAATTACTATAACATAAAAAAGCAAATCCAGAGACTCTTAAAGATTAGGTGATCAAAAATTTTATTTAGGGGGGGGAGAAAAAATAACCCAAAGCTACCAGATATAAGTGTTTGCTAAGAACTTATCAAAGGCAATGAAAGTTTCTCATGTCAAAGATTGCAAGCATACTATCTATTTGAAAATCATATTTTAAAAATCAATTTATGTAATTCAGAAGTAACATATCACCTAAAATTTTTATGTATTAAATAGAAGAATTATTTTGATACTTTATCCTAGTATTCTTAAAGTTTGAGAGAACAGTTCTCAACCCAAATATCTGACCATTTTATTTTTTTAGGGAAACTCACTTTCACATGGCCTTGGATAAAAACCGATCTAAATGTTGAACCAGTTTCTAAATTTGAAGATGTGGAGAATTATTTCATCATTACTCTTTTAGAAAGGCTGTATGTTTAAAATATTGGCAGTAGTGGATTCAGCAGATAGAGTCATATTCAGAATTTTTTATTTAGGAAAATTATTTGCACAAAGTACATTTATTTTAGCACAGTATAAAATTCTTCATATTCTCCAAAACAGGAGTAGCAGGAGCCAATTCATCCAGTATAATGTATTCCAGACACTTGCTGGAATAAACAATGCTCTTGAGCCCCTTAGATGCATAGCCAATAGGGAGCTGTTGACTACTTGAGGTTTTTACACATCACTCAGCCAGATCAGAAATCCAAATCCCAAATCAGTCACAGGCACACAGTGTGGATTTACAGTCCTGCCTGGGTATAGGGTCACCACCTGCAAATACCACCAAAGATGGGTTTATTTTTTATTAAATTATACTTAATTTTTAAATTTTAGATGAATACAAGTATAAATAAAATTTTCAATACAAATTTAAATGTCCTTTGCAACACCAAGCCAAAACAGGTGAGAACATATATTCATAATTATCCATCTGAGGTTATATTCGAGTTTACATACATATCTTGATACAGACGTAGATATAGACATATTTATCTGTAGAATTTCCATGAATAACTAGAATATGCCATAAGGACTCAATTATGTATCTGTTAGTTTATATTGGACTTAGAACATTCAGCTGTTTACATATTGTAACATGTTAATCCTAACTGCTATCCTAACCTAAATTATGTACCATAAAGACATGACAATGGTTTTTTTTCATATGAAGGGACAAAAATTGCTGAAGTGTAGAGTTATACTCTGGCTTATGGCATACATACAGAACACATGTGATAGAAACGTGCATTTAAACTCAGGTTCTATTCATATTCTCAAATACAGATCTACGAAAGGCAAAGGGCAAAAACAACAAGAGCTTCTAGTTCTTTGAGCATTTATATTCTGCCTACACTGACAGGTTAGGTATGTTGTGACCAGTCCTGATTCAAAAGAAATTCTCTCTTTCACTCTCTGTCTCTCTCTTTGTCTCACACACAAACACACACTTTGAAAATTCCTTCATTATTTAGTTTGGCAATATATTTTCCTATAGAAAAACTTGCCAAATGCATCTAAAAGCAGTTATTCTTAAGAAGGAGAATGAAGATCCAACCCTTTAACTGAGATCAAGATTTATTCCTGAGCACCAGTGGGAGAAGACTGGACCATGTGGGAACAGCTTAGAGTGAAGCCACCTCCCCAGGTGTTAGTTAGGAATTTTCTTATATACAGAAACAATTTAAAGAAACTTTGAATGGATGAATCATTTGTTTCCAGTACTGGGCTTTTTACTTTCACTTAGCTAAGTCACTTATTATGGTGAGGAATTATGTTAACTCTTTCAGTATAAAGTGCATCTCTTCAGTCTAGAGAGCATTAGTTGAAGGCACTAGAATAATAATACCAACAAAAGTTATGCTAAGACTAAAGATACAGTCTCTAAGCTCTAGGACCTTTATATAAGTACATGCACTCTTTAATCTGCTGGAATATCCTGTAATCTGAAAATTATTTTATATGCCCATTGATCCCCTAAAACATGTGTGAACTAAACTAGGGAGAAGTTTACTCACTAAATAGGAACTTATTACATGAGCCATAAATTGTTTCCAGTCAATTTCTTATTACATTAGGACTGGTTTTCTAAACCAGCTATTGTTGGCTAACATTAGGAAGTAAATTTCCCCATCAAGACTTCTAAAGGACATCACCAGATTCTTTAATTATACCAGGGATTTGGGAGGTATGCAGTGAAAGGATCTGGGGTGAAGGGAACAAGCTTACTTTTATCTTTATTCGCTGTCAGCTTAGGAGACCAAGTGAGGAATGCAACACTAGGATTCTTGACTAGATTTCTACTAAAGTAAAGACTTAAGGTTAATTTTCAAGTAATGTTTTACCTATGTCTCATAAATAATTACTATGCTAAACTTTACTGTATGTTTAATTAACTAAAAAGGAAAACCTGTCCTGTTGAATGTTTCCTTTTAGTGAATCAAAGTTATTGAGATAAAATGTTTCTGCATGTTTAACTTAATTTATCTAATTTTTATTTTATCACTTTTTTCTCTTGGCATAAATATGTATACTTATATGTCTATATGTTTTTGTTGTCATACATATGTATGTCTGTATATAGGCTTTTTGTTGTCAACTGTTATAGGTGGAGCTTTCCTGAACTTTCAATTTACTTTTATCCAGATTATTCTACTTACTGCCATATCCATTTGTGAGCTGACATTTACAAAGAGATGATATTTAATGAGTGCTTTTGGGGAATATGATTACTCAATGTGTCAGTCACGTTCTCCCCCTCCCCCTGGAAAAGGCAATGGCTGATTGTTCTTTTAAACTGTCTGTATCATATGACAAACATCAGATTTATTATTTTTTTCTCACAACTAAGGAAGTTTTAAAATAGCACCTTTTTCTTCAAGAGTAAAATTGCAGGTGAATTTTAAAAATAATATTCATCATTTTGCTCTTCCAGTATGGTTTAGAACAACAGAACTGCATGCTCCACAAGTAAACCCCAATGGCCAGGAGAATGGAAATGCTTCGAAGTTTGACTCATGAAGAGTGGACCTCAAGTTTATGACTTTTAGATTACATTTCCCTAGACATACTACTTGCACTTATCTAGGTTAAATCTTATTTGCTGTTTCCTGACCATGCTTTTGGCAGATAGCTGATAGTACTTTTGTTGACTTTGGTTTACAGTTGTAAATTACAGTTAAACTCTTCAAAAAGAAAAATCTATTTCATTCTGTGACTTCTATCATCATGCAAAAACAAAACTAAACGGGTATACCCTTATTTCACAAAGGCCAGAATATGAAAGCTTGGATTCATCAAAAAGATGTAACGTTAAAGGTTTTGTTCTATAAAGACACAGACTGGATGGAGGCCCATTGAGACGAAACAAGCAGCTCTCCTTTAGCCAACAATAAACCTGAAGAATAGTCCTAGAGGTAGCAGTAAAAATAACGTTCAGACTTCCTTGCCTTGTATGCCAAACCAAGCACCACCAATGTGCCAAAATTAGTGCCAAAGGAATAGTGGAAAGAGGAAAGCAAACAATACGTTGTTTGTTTGATAGGTATAAAATATTTAAAGTGAGGAAAATTAAGTCTCCAACATGGTAATTGTCTTTACTTCTTAACATATAATAAGAGGCACTGAAAAGCTATTTTGGGTAATGAAAATCTAAGTGTCCTTGAATATTTGTCAGATGGCGGGCTGAATTGCTGATTAGGGTTGACTTGTTTTGTTTTGTTGTCTGTTTTTTGTTTGTTTGTTTTGTTTTAATTCCTTGACTCCATGTGGTTTCTCTCCTAACAGAGATATTTTGTTTGTGTGTATTGTTTGGCTACGATATTCTATTTTATCAAATAAATGTATTATTTTTAACCTATCCGTTAAGGAACAAAACTGAAAATTGCTTTATCGCCATCACTTAAAACCAGTGCTCCTACATGATATTAAATATATGTATAAACTGAATCATAACTCAAAACCATATGTTTATGGTGAGTTTGAAAGGAGGGACTCCAAAGGATAAATTTTATCATTTATTTTTCAGAATGCACAATATACTAACAACTATTGGCCATTTTATTCTGAAATATCTGTCCCAGGATTTCACTTAATTTGCTGAAGATAATGAGGTAAATGGCTAGCCCAAATGTTGCCTAAATCTAACATACTGTAGGTACTTCCCTTAAAATCATAGAATGTATATATGCAAAAGGAAAACTCGAATAACAACAGCTAAGGAAAACTACTGATCAACTGGGACAAAATGTTAGTTGGAGTAAAAACCAGTTACTCACACACACACATATGTAAGCAAGAAAACATATGAACCCTGTAGTCACTGCAGTGTGATCCCTTATAACAATTTTTAATCTTTAAGTTATGTATAATTTCTTAGCAGTCTCAAGTCACTAATTTAATAGGTCTGGGTCGGGTCCCAGCAACTCGGGTAATTCTTACATGCAAGCAGATGCAATGACATCCACGGAGGCAAAACGTGGCGTGCGTTTGTTTACCTGTATTCTGTGCTGTTGGAAGTGGATTGCCAGTGAGGCCAGACACAAGGGGATATAAACGCATGTAGAAAATTAATTGTGAGCTAGAAATGCTGATCAAATCGTTTGCATCACAAAGCAGTGTTTACTGTTAAGAAATACTGCAAATGTGGTTGCAAGAATCAAAGGTGGGTGGCTCATTTGATATGAAAATTGAGCTAGGAGGAGCGAAAGAGAGAGAGAGAGAGAGAAAGAGAGAGAGAGAGAGACTGGGGTCGCCCCCAGGTCTGTGGCGACTTGGGAGGAATCATATCACCAAAGACCAAGAAACGAGTTGAGCCCAGTTCATACAGTTAAGCGAAATTCACCTCAGGTAGAAGGGTTTTCTTTCGTCGAATTCACCTTCACTCTACGGAAATCTAGCTTCTTAGGCAAGGTTTATCTCGTTTCTCAAGCCTAGGACGCTGGTGTATTTTGAGGCAGTCTCCTAGAAGTCTTGGGAGACTCTGGGAGCTGGTCCAGTGTGCAGGCGCGACCTATAGCTCTGCCTGGTGGATCTGCAATTCGATTTCAGGCCTTTATCCCCCTCGGCATTTTTTTCCCCTGACTACTTGAGAGGAAAAAAAACAAAAACTGTATAAGAAACTCGAGAAGAGACTGTGGGATGCAGAACCGCACACGTGGTCCTGCAAATTGGATAGGAGACTGGGGGAGGCGGGGAAGAGAGAAGTGAAACTGGAAATTATGGTACAGCTTTAGAATCCGAGAATCTCCATTGTTCTTTCCCAGTCTGTATTGTTTTTGGTTCTTCACAGCTGCACTTATCCAATAAAAGTGAAAGAGCGAAGGTGATGGTCTGAACAGGGACGTGTCTATGGACAGAAATGTACAAGCAGCATGTCGTGGGGATTTTTGCTGGGAAGCCTCAAAAGAGAGATGCAGTTCCTGAGGCTGTTTCTAAGTAGTTGTAGATTATTTTACCAAAGATTATGAACAGCTTCTTTGTCCAAATCTAAGACACAGAAATGTGTCACCTCCTTCAAACAGGACATTCGAATTTCATTCCTTTAGAGAGCAGTCAAGCCCTCAGAAATTAGAGAAGATGAAAGAACATCCTTTTATGATATGTTTTGGGCAGCTAAACAGGTAGGCAGATAAATAAAAGAAAGTGAATTGCTTCTGGAAGCTGTTTTGCTTCAGAATATGTCTTTTGGCTAAAAATAATTTATTGTAAATAAAAGGAAAAGACAAACTTCTGTCAATGTAGATGCATCATTTGATAAATAAAATCGAAAACGAATTTTCTTTGGAAAAGAGAAGACAAAGTGCTACTTCTGATACCTCAATCAAGTCAAGATTTAAGAAAAAATATTCCCCAATAAGAATGTTGAATTTTGTTTTTCTTTTCTAACATGTCTTGAATTAAATAAAACCTATTAACAAGATTGTAATGAAAACTTTGCATGATCTAAACATCCAAAAAGAAAAATTCTAGATTGATTGTATTTGGGGACTGCAAAGATTTTATTGCTAGATATCACCGAGGTAGTGGAACCAGAGGCTGAGAAAGCAGTGGGACTCTACCTGGGGCCGCGTGCCAGGAGGAGACTTTAGAAAACGTTCCCCTAATTCCCCAAAAAAAGAAAAAAGAAACTGCATAAAAGGTTGAGCTGAGCTTTATTTTTTCAGGATATATTTTCAAATGTATAGATTTTGAAGGCCAATTACCAATTCACGAATGTATGGAAATAAAACACAAGAGCAAATGCCAAATGCCTGTGGTTTACGTATGCTTCGTAAAATCACAGGGTTTTTATATTCATGTGGATAATGGAGAGAGAGAAAATGATAGATAAAAGCCCGTTTGGGTTTGTCGTGGATTTCCATACACGACAGATATTTTCTTAAGTTTCCAAATTCTTCATTTAAAAACACTTGTCTAATATTTTAAGCTTCCGACAGGGCAGCAGACATGTCTTATTTTGCTTCTGGGAAGTACTTGGGAAAAGATAACCCAAGAGATACTTCTAAGTGAAGCCAGTCCTTGCTGGTTGACCTCAGGAAACCATGGGAGATGTGTGGTCATCTCTGCAAGGATGCTGGGTGTGAAAAGGTGAGGAAACTTCAACTGACATCCACCGTCCCATGTCCTTGTGGAGCTTTGAATAACGCTTATTTAGCACCATTCTTCGGATGCGAGGAAGGAAAAGGAGAGAGCTCCTTCCAGTGGGAGAAGTGGATGTAAGGGGCATTTTATGACGCCTTGGTGAGGAGTGCAGATCAGGAAAGCCCCCTGGGGCTGCTGAGTTTCTTCAAGATCGGGTAAGTCTGCAGATGAGGCCTGCCGGCCCTGAGCTGCGGATCAGTTCTGCGGGCGCTGGCTCTCTCCACGCCACCGCCCGCGCGCCCGCGGCAGCCACTAGCGTCCCGGGCGGGGAAACCAGTTGCCTCCCGGCGGTGCCTATTACTAGCAGCTGCTTCTGCTTAGCCCTGCGAGGGTCGGTTTGCCCCAACCCACGGCATCTCCCAGGGTTCGGTCTTCTCCCGCCCCTCCCTCCCTTCCCCGCCTCTCCCCCCAGCTCCACAGTGGCCGCGGCCGGTCAACGCTGTCGCGCAGTCACTGGCGCAGGTTCCCAGCTCTCAGTTGGGGGTTCAGGGGGAGGGAGCAGGAGGAATGAGCCAGAAGGAACGGGAGGCTTTAAGCCCACCGAAGGAGGTTAGAAGAAGGCGCTGTGGCTGTGGGATTAGGAGGCCACAGACGGGAACTGCGCCGAGCTAGACTAGCTGTAGAAGGCTCTCTCTCCACCCCGCCAGAGCGCGCCGAGAAGGAGTGGGAGGCCTGGGCAGGAGAGAGGTGCTCCTGCGCCCATCCGCGCCCTGCTGGCCACCTGTGGCGTCGGGGAGACCACCTGTGGAGAGGGTGCAGGGATGCTGCTGCCCTGAAGCGGGACCCCCAGGAACTAGAGAAACGTGCCGGGGGAGAGCGCATGGTGACCCCAGGAGCAGAGTAACCGTGGCAGTCCTCTCCCTCTTTTTGGCACTCCACTGCCAGCATCTGCTAGAGGCAAACGCCCAGGAAGCGCTGCGGATGCACACAAGGTTTCGATGGACTGGGACAGGAAAATCGCTTCTGCAGCGCGGGGCAGCGCAAACTGGGGACCGGGTCACTGAGGTGGCCCCGGCTGCAGCGACTGGCGTCGGTTTCTCCTCCCAGCGCTAGGCGGGAGTGGGACCCCGGGTCACAGCAAGAGTCGCCCGGTGAGGACTGGCCCGGCCCGTGACGCCTAGCTGTAAAGGGGGCTAATGCTGCGCGTTTGTCGCAAAAGGAGGCCTGTTCTGACACCAAGGAGTGTCAGATACTTAAGGATAAGCTTCCGAAGGGAGTTTTCACCTAGACTGCGGCAGTATTTTGGAAAATGAGCCTCATCCGTGGCTAGGATGAGTTAGATTTCCGCACCCCTGCACAGTTCTGTTCTGCGGGCTTAGCACTAGGAACAATAGCATCTCCCCTGCCCAGAAGTGACCAAAGCAAAATGGCCTATCGGGTCCTTCTCCCCGCCCACTGCCTAGAGTAGGGGGCTCATCTGTCAGTTGAGGGCACACCCCTTCGTGCCTGTGTCATATTTGACAGCCGAAGGGATCTTTGCTATATTGCAGTCGTCCAACCCTGCAGTTCTGCTGCAGAAGAGCATTCCCAGGGGTCAAGTGACCTGCCCACGGTGACATCGCTGTATGCCCATCGTCTAAAATAGTTCCTGGTGCAGAACGACCCACCAGTAAATATGTGTTCAATGAATGAACACCCAGCAAGGTGGTCGTAGACTCTGGATCGGATTTCCAGTGTATCTAACGCAAGTACAGAGTAACAGCAGACTGGGGCATTTTCCTCCCAATGCCGCGCTACAAGGCCAGGACACAGCACTCCCAAACCCAGATGCCCTCTTGCTGACAGATTCGGGCGACAAACCCCGAACTCGTCTCCCTTCTTTTCTGATTTCTAAGAATCCATGGCCTCCAGCCCTAATCCCAACCCCACCTCCGTTTTCATCCCTAAATTCTAGACTGTTTTGTAGTCAGTACCATTTTCTTACTATCAAAAACGGTGGCCGGCAGAAAACTACGATAAGTAAAGCATAGTCTCTTCTCGCCTTTATGGACATCCCCGCATTTTTTGGCGTTCTTAGCCTCGGCCAATTGCAAGCCATCCGTAAAGGTCTCTTGGGTCAGCGTTAGCATTCTTCCCCCTGCCGCCCGCCGGTAACATCCAATCTAAGTGGTAAAAATGCCAGCGTGCAGTGCAGTGCAGCTTGAAGACAAGACCCCCCACCTCCAGCCGTGAGACCCAAGCCAATTGTTGCCCTTAGCGGAGGCCTCCTAGAATTTCTGGGGCCGCCACTGCTCTGGGGGAATCCTGGGACACAGTCCGGGGCAAGAACAAAGCTAGGCGCCAGGAAATGCTGACCAGCCCGGACGCGTCAGCCGGGTCCTAGACGTCTCGGGTTCTTTCCAAGAATCAGGAAGGTGACTGTGCAGGACGCAGAGGACGCCCAGTTACCGTTTCCTGGAGAAACACCTTTGCTAATCCATTTAGGGAGGTTGCTAATTGTTAGCCATGTGCAACCTGAAGACCAATAGAGCTTTCTCCAGGTAAAGACGCCCTCAGCTTTACCTGGAGAAAGCCCGATTGGAGAATGCCAGAGGGCGGATGGCGGTAGTTTTCCAGAGGTGGAGAGAGATTTGGGACATTTTGGAGGTTTCGATCAACAGCTTAAAAAACCACTGTGACAGAAAACGTTTGTAAAACCCGACATTCGTTGTAAGCACCTGCAAGAAAGGCGGATTCTCGCCCCAATACGCCCCTAAAACGCCCTTAATACAGAGCTTGCACGCGGAAGTGCCATGGCCATTGAATGAAGGGGGGACCGTTCGCGTTAATACCGGCAATGGTCTTTCTCCGGTGACACTACGCAGCTGTCGTTTTCCCTATTTCTATGATCGCTATGGGACCCAAGTAAATAATTTCAATTTCATGACTATCCGCTTGGAAATCTATTAAAGGAACTGTTTTCTTATCTGATACATCTAAGTTATCAGTAGGGTCTTCAAATTGGGGTTCCCTCGGGGACTATTGCCAATATTTTCTGAGATTATCTCTGTCCATTGTGATCAGAAAAACACGCATCCATGTTTATACTCACAATGAAGGAATGTGAGGTAACAAACATATGGTTTACTAAAAATATATAGAACCTGATTTCTTTGTAAGAAAAATGATTGGGAGAGATGCTCCCAGACCTCGTCACTGATAATTATTTTGAGCAGTATATAAAGCCTCAGGAAATAGTCACCATAAAAGAAATAGCATAGCAGCTAAACCAATCTGGTGATCCAATTATCTTTTCCAAATATTCCCTATTGTACCTGTGCATGAATACAAAAACCTCACATATCTCAATTTTCTTATACTAGCAAAAGTTCTGGGAAATATTACAAATTATTCATGAAAGAAATAAATGAAGAATGATATTTTCAAAGACCAGTTATAGACACCTGCAAATCTCTAATTTTCCTGAAGTTAAGCCTTGCTTTCCTTTTCTGTTGAAATTTAAACTTGAAAAAATATTTACAGGTAACATTGAATTCTTGGTCTCACATCTCTTAACAAAGAGAATTTGTCTTGCCTCTTTCAGAGTATTTTTGCAATAATGAGTTTTTCATTTTCACCTCTTAATGCCATACACTCTGTGTTTTTAGTATACTTCAAGCAGACATTGTCAATATGTGCATTAAAGGAACATAAAGAAAAATCTCCCTTTGGCCAGCCAATCTGTGGAGTCTGTGGGGATGCACGATGTTGTTAATTCCTCTGAGCTCCATCTGTGGAAATGATGAAGGCTAGCCATTATGTAGGATTGTGAGGTTAAATTAATTAGGTTCTTCCATTATAATGCAGTCTTCTGGAGATGGTTGCCATTTTCCCTTTAAATGTCATTATTTCTAGATCTAGTTAGCAGCTGATGCAATTAAAGATGAGATAATGTAAATTTAGCAATACAAATAACACTTTCTTTCATGTATGTTGAGAAATGCATGACAAGAAGGACCAGCCAAGTTATACCTGCCTGCCATAAACAACTGATGTAACTTGTACTTTAAAAGAATAAACTAAAACCAGCCAGTATGCACTTGGATTCTTTTCTTCAGTAAATTCTTGAATCAATACTTTTGTTTCATGTTTTCATGTTCTCAGTAATGTTAACATATCCAGTTACAAACTCTTGCCAGTAAGAAAGAAAATATGCCCTGCTGTGCACCCTTCTAAACACTTTTAAAGAATCATGCTTTCTTTTCATTTGGAATTACAATTTTGATTGTCTGTGGTATCTTTGCAATCTCCAATGGATAATGAGTGGACACACTTCATTTCCTAAACTAATCACCTGAGGCAAAAATCAAGGTCACATTAGCAGACCCAATAACATCTCTGATCTTGTACAACAAGGGCATATATAAACACAAAAATAGCATTAATTATGATATTTATTCTGCCACTGCAGAAACATCAGAAAGACTGGTAAGCTAATGAATCTATACAGCAAGTATTAAAAACAGATGTATTCCTGTTGCATTAGAGAGTAAGAATGTATTAGTAACAGTTGATAAACTGTACATTCTAATAAAAATAGTGCAATATAATTTTTTTTAATTTTGAGCCTTTCAAGAAATATTTTATTAGTCTTAGTTATTAAAAAAATCTTGATACTCAATATCCAGTATTTCTAGCACTGATATCTAAACAGATCACAGATATCAAGATAAGCCCTCTTGTTCATAAATAACAGTTGTTTGCTCCAAGTATATTCAGCTTTTCTCTTTTGTTTCCTACAAAATGACTACACATTTTTAATCATCTATAAGGCGCACTACAAGATACAGTTTAGCTTATGAAAATCACATCTCATTTAAATGTAGGAGATCCAGGTATACTGTTGGCCTTCTAATGCATTTGTGGGTTTTCCTTGACAGTTGGATGGCCCTTGGGTTATGCACTACTTCCTCAAAGAGATGTACTTAGCAATGTGTGATAGCCAGCACTCCCTCCTCCACCCCGGGTTGCACGTGTTTGCATGCTGGATTACACTGGTGCTTTTACCATGGGTTGTGATGTCCTGGTGAATTCCAGGTGAAGACTGCTGGCAGTCAGGGATTCTTAGGTGCTCTGAGAACTAGGGTACCCTGGTAACAGGCACAGGTACCGGCAGGCAGTGACTACCCCCAAAGCTGTCTTCAATTCAAGATCTTATACCCTTTTCCTAAATGCACATGAAAGCCATTAGGTCTGGGAATCTAAAACTATAAATGTAGTTTGAACCCAGAATGTCTCTGCTTTATGGAAATTTACAGTTTAGCAAATGGCAGTTGGGTTGAAGATACGAAACAGAACAATTAAGTCTAAAGATCCAACTAACTAAAAGAAACATTATATTATCAGCTAGCCCAAAGTATGTCACCAGCAATCAGAAGTCACGTCCTCATCCTTGTTCCTTTTCCTACCTCTTCTCTCTCTTATGCTATGTTCCCAAATCAACAGTGTCCTTTACTTTCAAAAAGGAGGTTCTAGATTTTGGACCTTCAAAAACTTTATTCTTTTCAGACCTCCTGGAGATATAAATCAGATTAGAATAAAAAAAATGGAGAGAGAAAGAATATGAATGAGATGCTTACAATTGAAAAGACTTTGCCCCTCCCTTACTTTCCTTTTTCCTTTTTTCTTTTAGTTCAGAGAGGGGAAACCGTAAAATTCTCTGCAGCACACACTACAAATTGCCTTTTGCTGAAAGTTTTAATACTTAATTTAAAGTCAAAGGATATTTTCTTAAGGACTTTAGCTTTTGCTGTTCATCTGGGAGAAAATCCAGGTGGGAAATTTAATGTAATTCAGTAAAATTTTCCAATGTAGCCTTGTTGAAGGCAAACATCTTGAGTGGAGCAGGTACTTTTAGACACAAATCAAAATCTGTTTTGTTGACATAAAATGCAATTAGCATTAATTCAAATATTCATTAGTTCAGAACTTTAAGAGGGGGATTCAGTGGATATTCAAAGAGGAAATGAAATGGATGAATAATTAAGAGCAGGTCCACAGATAATAAAGTTCATCAGGATAACTTCTGGATAATCTTATCTCTCAAGTAATATTTAAACTTGACTGGGAAAATCAACTCTTGGAGCTTTTATATTGCAAAACATAGCTAATAAAGAACTAGTGCAGGACTTCTGCAAAGACAAAAAAAAAAAAAAAAAAAAAAAAAAAGAGTAGATCCTGACACTTCGAGGGATTAATCACTTTGAATTAACCTAAAAGGAAAATATGATGACTCATTCAAGGAAAATTCTTAATCTTTTCTTATTTGAAACCCACTAAGAAACACTGTTAATAATTGAATTAAGTACTTTCTGATTCTGCTTAAATACATTTGCAAAGAAATTCTGCAGAATGCACAAGAAATTCACCTTATTTTTAAAAACAAGAAAAAAAAAAAAGATCCTAGGGTAGCTAAACTTTTTTTTTTTCCACCAGAGATGTGATGAAACCAAGCCTCAGAACATTTTTTAATGTTGATAGAGCAGGCTTGAAAAAACTTGTCATATAAATCAAACTGTTCTGGGGGCAAACTCGTGTTGTTTTTAAACCACAGAGTGGGTCAATGGGTGTGGTTATGCACATGGTTGAATGGTGAATGTATAGATTAAAATATATTTTGCCACACTAGTTTCCAGAGGATTGTTTTGGCCTGGTGTTTCAAGCCATGAGCCAAAACTTTGGTCAGTATTTTGACAACAGAGCCAGGAAAAACAAAAAGGCTTAGCCTGTGAAAAAGAAATGAAGATGTAGTGAAGGAAAACAGTAGTCCCTCTGCCACTGCCTTACTCAATCCATATGTGGGCTTAAACACAGGAAATACCCACCATTCACCGCAATCAAGCCAGAGGCTTGTGCATCAGAAAGTGCCTTGTGGAACTAATTGGACTCTATTAAGATTGTCATTGACATAGGAAAGCATTTTGAAATTTTAAATCAGAACATGCAATGTACATAGAAAAAGATAACAGTCATATTGTTGACTCAGGACTACAAATATAGGCATAATACACATACAAACATGCAAGATTTATATGCTTTATTCAGCGATGTACTGTATTAATTACCAGGAGCATGTTTGTCTTCCTTCACTTTATATGTTTGCCTTGAATCTATCACTTTTCCAGAATGTTCTGGCGTCACCTCACAAGGCAGAGAAAATCCAAGCATTGCCAATTTAAAATGATAATCAACAAACTTGCCATAAGAGCAAAGTTTACAGAAAAAAAAAAAAAAAAAAAAAACCGAAAAAAACAGTTTGAAATAATGGAACTTACAGAGAACTTTTTCACACGATACTGGACAAAAATACATATAGTGTAAGTATTCATGCATATGCACAACTCTAACTTTGGCAACAAATCTTTGGCAAAGAGTTGGATTTAACATTTCAATTACAGTTATCTTTAAAAATTACCTAAACGTGGCTTATGCTGGAAGCTTACCCTACCTTTGTTCTGGCTGTGGTCCATTGTCTTTTTATTATACTTCCAGGACCTTCACTGGAGTCATACGTGCTTAGCTCTGACAACACTCTCAATGTTAGGGTTGCCAATTACATTTGCTTCATAGATAAGGTTAGTGTGTTGCTAATATTCTTAGGACTAAAATCTGTATTTGGTTTGTTTTGTAAAAACATGATTTCCCACTATTATGAGGAACATGCTGTATCTTATCGACCTAAAAATTTTGGACGGTACTACATTGTATAGTCATTTAAGATTTCTTTTATATAAAAGCTGACAGTAACCATAACCACAATCTACATTAGAAGATAACTAAGATGAATACAGACAAGATGATCTCTCACCAGATTTCTCAGTCTAATTTTTGCTGCCATTTTTTAGTAGTAAGCTTCTTTACTTTGTTAGCTTCAAAATGTCTTCTTTGTCATGGGTCACTTGTAGTGTAGTTCAGCATTTCTCCAATTTCAAAAACAAAATGATTGCAACTAGGGAGGGTATGGAATTTGTGTTCATGGAAGTTAGATTTACCATGAAGATATTGCCAAAGGGGAAAGCTGGACAAGCAACAAATCACTGGAAGGCTTTGATATGTGTGTGTGTGTGTGTGTGTGTGTGTGAGTGTGTGTGTGTGTGTAAGCACCTTCATAATTCTAGTACCATGAAAATTTCAATCTGATCTTCTGGTTGCCAGGTTCTTTATATGAATTCTGAGAGCTAAGATTTTTATGTAAATAAACTCATTTAATCCCCTACAACTCTCTGGATGAGTTGAATTTATTATTACCATTTTATAAGGAAACTGAATTATAGAGAAATAACCAACCTGAAATCACACAGCTAAAAATCAGAGTATAAGTATTTTATTGGCAAGTAATAAAACACTGGGACCACTGGACTTCCATGCTAATCTAGGAAGTATAAATACTCCTAGTATAAACACACATATATACATACACATATATATATTTCCTAGATTATATTAATACATAATTATAAATAACAATATACTATATATATTATAATACATATAATAAAAACACTTAAGGTGGTTTAAGTATCTAAAAATCCCCACCCTCGTGTTTTTATTTCCTAACATTGGAAGTATTATGTGAACATATCCGGTAAAAAGTGGACAAATAAGGATCAAAAATAGGCTGGAAGCAGTGGTTCATGCCTTGAATTCCAGCACTTTGGGAGGCCAAGGCTAGAGGATTGCTTGAGCCGAGGAGTTCAAGCCAGCCTGGGCAACATGGTGAAACCCCATCTCTACAAAACATACAAAGATTAGCCAGGTGTGGTGGTGCACACTCGTAGTCCCAGCTACTCTGAAAGCTGGGGTAGGAGGATCTGGGAAGTCAAAGCTGCAGTGAACTGTGATCACACCACTGCATTCCAGGCTGGAATATAGAGCAAGACCCTATCTAAAAAAAAAAACAGAAAAGATAAAAAATAGCCACTGTGTAGATATCTTATTATATGGGCTTAGGATGGTGTCATTTACCCTCACAATCACATGCTCTTTCATGCAGACACATTATGTGCACACAGATCATGCCAGCTGACAACCATGAAAGGGTTTGGCTGAGACAAGGAGAGGTAGGCCATTTCATAACTGTATGGGCATAGATACCCTAAAAAGAGTTCTATTTTTAACCATATGGAAACATTCTTTTTAGTAAGAAAAAGGAAGTACTAGATGATACAAAGGGAAGACTGAAGAACATCCAGTATGTATACTTTTAAAAATACAATAATTTTACTTTAATTCAGAGGAGGGTTGAGATTAAGGTGACACAGGGTAAAGAGTTTTGCTTTGAAGTCAAGTGAACTGTGATCTTGCACAGGGCTAGAACCTCTGTTTCTCCATCTGCAAAAGGGAGGTAGTAAAATCTCATAGATTTCTGAATATTACAGGGGTCAACCTCACCCTGAGAAGTAGTTTAGCAGCGTGGTTTAAGGCAGGTGCTCTGGAACTAGACAGTTGGGTCTGAGTCCTGGCTCTGTGAGATCTAGGTAAATCAATTAATCTTTTCAGTGTGCATTACATAGTAGTTGTGAGTACAACCTTATAACGTTGTTGTGAAAATTAAATTAAATAACGTAGAGTAAGCACCCAGTAGAATTCTTAACACAGAATAAGTGCTCAGTAAGTGTCAATATAATTCTGGACATTTTCAGAAAGAGTAAACCAAGAACAGTAAAGTTGGAATCCCCATATCTTTTCTAATCCTTTATTTAAAATTGTCAGATAATAAACTTCTGTTTTTCATGTAGCAAAAGACTGGATTCTATATTTTTTGGGTTTTTTTCTCCCTTGTGATTTTTATATTTAACTTCAGTTTCTTCATCTATAAAATGGGTATATATCCGCTCCTAAGTCTGTACTGGTAAATTTTAAAGATATCATTAGGACATCTTTACATGGAATTAAATTCCTCAAAATAGCATCTATATAGTACGGCACATAAAAATTATTAATGAACTGACATTTAGTGATACATGAGCTATGAATTTGCTAGGCCAAATTCTTAACCCCAGAAACCCAGGGGGTAATTTTGTTTTATTGGCAGCAATAGGATAACAATCTAGCCAAACAGATTTAATTCTAAAAAGTAATTTCAGAGCAAGTCTTTCTTTTAAAACAAATTGTGCATATGCATAAATTTCATGCACTAACTTACAAATGAGAAAAACAAGTGAAGTAAAACATATAATAATATTTTCAGACTTAAAGGAAAGACTGTCAATTGGGAATGTTGTGGGTGACAGTTACACTGTAAGTCACCAAGAAAAGATCAAGGCACTTTGGACAGTACCTCTGTGTTCCTTATATCCTGACCTTTGTTATAGCAGACTTGGAGTGATCTTGACTAAAAATCACCCCTGAGGGTACAATGAAATTTGCTCGTTAAACTATTTTAGTGTTTTTTCTGGATATCATGCATAGCATGCTGCTGTCTCTCTGTGGTGGAACCAAAAGCTAATAGCTTTTACTGATTCTGCAGATAAATATCATATGTCACTACCCATTAAAACTCCGCTCTAAAACCCAAGTTCCCATTAATCAACATTGTTTTTGTTTTCAAATAATTAATTTAAAAAACACTCAGAAAAACTTAAAGAGAATCCACAGCTGGTTGTGGATAGAAAAATTTAACTTAAACATCATAAAGTCATTTTATAAATTCAGATTTGACTCCTGCATGCTTACTTTGTTTCTTTTGAAATATGGCGGTATGTTCTGTTCTGTAGATCATTGATCTGTAAGTTACTTGACCATAAATTTTATTTTCCAAGCCAAGATACTTTTGAGAATATTGCCCAAAGTGACAGGGATTGTCCTAGCAATAGAAGGAAGAAAAGCCCCCTTATCTCTAGTCCCCCTATCTATAAGCCTAGGTTTTAATCAACCTAAGGATTCAATTCTGTAGATTATGAAATGATTTGGTGGTTTCATGAAAAAATATCATGATTTTTATCAATTTATATCAATATTGATTACCAGAGCATATTGTAAACCAATATGCAAAAGTATTTAAAACTTCATGATTTCCCAAATTAGTTAGTGAGTTGTTAGAAATCCATACTATTCCAGACTGTTTGCTGTTCTTTGGATCAGATTACATGACCATTTTTGCCTTTTCATTAAATGGTCTTAGGTTTGACAACAGTACCACACAATTAAAAGAAAAACCTGCTACAGAAAATAAATCTAGTTGTTGTTGTTGTTATTGTTATATCTCTAGCATTTAAAAGAGTTTGTTGCACTTACTAGGTATTTGGTGAATGTTTGTTGAATGATTGAAAAAACTGAACCAAGATTCTGGTTAATTGTGGGCTCTTTGGATAACTCAGACCTAATCAACCCATTTAAAAAATTTCTTTATTCCAAATTTCTATGTAAAAATAAGACTACATTCTACGTCTTTTTGGAAGGTATACCTGCATACATATAACCATATTGTTTACTAAAAAATCAAGCCATACAGACACATTACTGAGAGAAATCACACAATTTATCCTTTAGACACAGAAAGGTCACCTCCAACAAAATGAGCAACTGTGCTGTTTTAATTAAGGGAGTCATTTTTGTGACTAGCATATTCCTTCAAAATCTTGAGAAATCATAAGTATGTGATAATGTCCAATGAGACAGTTATTGAGCATTAGTGTATTTTTTTCATATTTAGGTTCTATGTAATACTACAACGTAAGTTCACCTTCCACAAAGTAAATAACAATTTTTAGCGGTCTCATTTAAGAAGCATTGTGTCCAAACAATCTAAACACTTTACAACATCTTATCATCCTGGGGTCTCAAGGTTGGATGGCAACTTGCAGGTTATCTGTTACAAACACTTGACCATCAGTCTTCTACTCTATTGTCATTCCCCAAATGTCATATATTTTCTCGTCCTTGACCCAGCTCTGAGATTTGGGGAAAAAAGAAGCCACTTTCAGGAAGCCTGGGCAAGCTGTGTCTGCTTTCTAACATCTCCGCCCCACTTAGGATCTAAGAGTGGTTTCTCACTCTATTGCTGCTCTGAGATAATGAGACACCTCCTGCTTGAGGCCTATGCAACTCAGCTAGGCCATTCTAACCTCCCAGCCAGTGAAAGACATTGGCCTTTTGTTTACCATTCTTCTCTCCACCCCAAGCCTGCCATCATTTTGAGTTACGTCAGTGCCAATGAGTTACTTCAGGTTCAACAGCCAATATAAAAGCCTCTCAGTTCCTTCTCTCCTCCTGACTTTACTCTCCAATGCACCTAAGTTATCCAGGCCACAGCTCCACCTCAGACATTGTTATCACCTGCAATCTCTCCATTTCCAATATCACAGATTTTAGCACCTACCTCTGATCCTACAACCCTCTCATTTTCAGCTTGTCTGAAATGGGGTTCAACTCTACTTCCATTATACAGCTTTTTTTTAAACCTTACTTGGGACCTCTAGGTCACTGACCATTTCAGTTTACCCAAATATATCAGCTTTCACTCTCTTTATTTCATTCCTATCCAAATTAGAGCTTTTAGACCATCATTCCAGGAATATAATTCATCTTTTCAATAATCCCAAATTCCTCTACCGCTTGTCTTTTAACTGTATTTACTCACAAAGCATGAAGTTTGGTGAGCCCAACTATTTACTTCTGTGTCACATGACATCGTAGCTTGGTTCTACCACATTCATGACCAGTTTCCAATGAGGCCTCAACAATGCTTCTTTGTTGCTGTTGTTGTTGTTAAGGCACTCTTCCACTCTCCTTAAATCTCTCATCTTACACCCCTGGCCTTTCTCCAGCAGATTACTTCACCTCCTAAGATACAGGGAAAATAGAAGAGACTGGAGAGGAACCTCCTCAGGTTTTTGCATCAATACCTAATCTACAAAATATCACTTTCTCCATACCCATTCTGTATTTATTCTCTTTTATTTCAAAATAAAATCTGACTTTTCACCTGAAGCTCATTCTTCTGCCATTAAGGAGGCTATTACAATCGTTTAAGTGGGAGATATTATTGACTTAGAATAGAGTGGTGATACTTGTTACATTCAAGATATATTTTAAAGGTAGAGCCCACAGGACTTTGGGGCAGATCAAATGTGGATGTGATATAAAAGAAAAAAAATCAAGATTGACTCCTACGGGTTCTGCTCTGATTATGCTATATTAGATTTTATCAGACTGTGCACTGAGAACTAGAAGAGCTGGATAAAATATTTAAAACATGGATATAAAGACATCTTAGAACTACTAAGACAGCCAGAATATAAAGTTCCAAAAGTCACTCTTCTTCTGTAAAAAGAGTAAGTGCAGGGAGTGAGCCCAAAATTCAGTGTAACTGTTCACCTTGAGATATTTATCGATCTACAAGTGTGACAGAGAGACTGGAAAACTACAGAACTCTCAGTAGTCTCATGACACTGAGGAGACAAAAATAGGAGTTCCAGGTCCACCAAGATGGAGGAATCCTGATAAAACTCATACATTCTGCTGGGAGCCTTGAAGGGCTATACCTTATCAGTAAAAGTTATTTGGAAATAGAGCAGACTTTATAAAAACTGAAAGACAAACCAGATCCAGCTCAAACTCTACTTTCTTTTTTTCTTCTACTTCCTGCTAGACGCAAAAGTAAATTTTCTGAAGGAAAACAACATTGTCCAGAGCCTCAAATATCTGATATCCAATAATAAATACACAAGCATATTAGCAAGTGTGACTAAGTGACGGAAAACCAAGAAAATAATAGAAGACAAACAGATCCACTGAAGATCTAGTCGTTGGAATATCAGATAAGAGCTTAAAGAGAGCACACTATGATCACTATGTTAAAAATAGAGGACAATATTATGAAGTTCTGCAGATAACTAGAATATTTTTAAAAGCATTAAATAGAAATTATAAGTCAAGAATTCAAGCACAAAGAGACAAAATGTGGGAAATGTATAAGACACAAATGGAACATAGTGAAAAGGTTGAGGATATTGGTTTTTGAATCCCAGAAGAAAGAAAAGACAATGAAACAGGAGGAATAAATCAAGATATGGAAGCCAAAAATTTTGCAGTTAACAACTAATAAAAGCCATAAACTTACAGATACTATAATGACACATGGGGTTTTGGTCTGAAAACCTGGATGAGTAATAGTATTATTTACTAAAGATGAGTAACAATGAGGAGAACATGTTCCAGTGGGGAAAGATTGGAGGAATCAAGAATTCAGTTTTGTATGTGTTAATTTTAAGATCCCTATTAGATACTCTAGAAAAAATGTTGCATAGATAATGTGATATACAACAAATGGATGAAAAAAATCAGAGTCCATAGGTTTTTATTTGTACTTACCAGCCTCTTTGTGGTAGTAGGTAAAATATTTCCCCTTGCTTTCTCTTGTTTTTTTTTTTTGTTGTTGTTTGTTTGTTTTTGTTTTGTTTTTTTAATGGGTAAAACTTCATTAAAGATTATTTGAATACAATACTCTTTGACATTAAACCAGCAAAAATATAATGCTTAGAGAATTGAAAAAAATATTAAAGGTAAATGTCTCTATGATACTCAGATTAAGGATTTGATTCATAATATTCAATAATCATGATGGTTGTATATGTTATTTAAACCTGTATATGTTATTTAAACCTCAGTGAGGTCACCAAGAAAGTAGGCACACAGAAGGGAAATTTTGCAAAGATTTAGCCCTGACCACATGGATACATAGGATCAAGTTCAAGGAAGAGATTCCAGCATAGGAGCCTGGGAAAGAACAACTAAATGAGGTGGGGTAAAATCCAGGAGAGTGACATGTTTCAGAAGTTAAGTGAATAAAGAAAGATTTGACCCTTTAATACCAGAGATTGCTGAAAGGTCAAGATGAGAATTGGTAATTGACCATTGGTATTGCAAATCTGGGAGTCACTGGTGACCTTAAGAAGAGCTGTTTTAGTGTAGTGACAGGGATGGAATTGTGATTTAAATGGTATTACGAGAGAATGAGAGATTTATGTTTCTGGTAGTTATAGTCTAGGTCATTCAGTCTAACCCTCCCACTAAGACAGCTAAAAAATATGGATGAAATATTTTTAAATCCAAACACCACATGTTCTCATTCATAAGCAGGAGCTGAACAATGAGAATACATGGACACAGGGAGGGGAACATCACACACCGGGACCTGTCAGGGGTCAGGGGAGGGATAGCATTAGGAGAAATACCTAATGTAGGTGATGGGTTGATGGGTGCAGCAAACCACCATGGCACATGTACACCTATGTAACAAAACGGCACCTTCTGCACATGTACATCAGAACTTAAAGTATATATATATACACACACACACATATATATACACACACACACATATCTGGTTTTATATATATGGTTTCATATGTATATATAACCTTCTAAAAGCAATAATAAGCTTCTAAAAGCTTTTTATTATATATTATATATTATATTATATAATTATATATAATTATATATATATATATAAAATATATAACCTTCTAAAAGCAATAAAAAGCTAACAAGATACTGAGCAACTGCAGGAGATGTAAATCCAGACAAAAGAGTCTGCAATATGAAGTTGTTTTTGCCCAGGGAGTGTTTATTGATATGAAAGATGTAACCCAGGGGATAAGCAGTGTTAGTACTCTCAAAGGAGAACTGTGAAGCAAACATTTTAGTCCAGGGTCGGCCAAGGAAGAGAGTCTTGGTGGACCACGATGTGCTTTGGATTAATGCTCTGAAGTAACACACACTAAAAAGAAAAAATGAAGCAAAAGTAAAAAACAGTTTCCGTATTGACTGCAGTCTTTGACTCATCTTTGTAGTCCAGAAAATCACAGACCTTGAAATTGAACTGAAATAATCCTGGTTTATTATTGTCCCTGAGTGTTTGGCAAAATAAATGAATAGATACATAAATAAACACTTAAAAAATCCTCTCAGATGAATAGATGGATAGATGTGATAAATAAAGTAAAGTAAAATATTAAAGGTAGAAACTAGGAGGTGATGAATATACAAGTTTCCATGGTAAAATTCTATAAATATTCCATATTTTTGAACATTTTAAAGGTAAATTGTTGGTAAAAGAAGACCGTTGTCTCTGGAGACAAGTGACATCTTCTTAGGTTACATATAATATTCCCCCCGTGGCATTCCCGTGTGTTATGAACTGAATGTTTGTGTATCCCCAAATTCATATGTGGAAATCATACTCCCAATCTGATGGCAGTAGGAAGTGTGGTCTTTGAAGGGTAATTAGGCCCTGAGGTGGAGCCCTCATGAATGAGATTAGTGCTCATATGAAAAGACATAGAAGAGCTTGCTTTCTCTCATCTCTCTGCTGTCTACCATGTGAAAATACAAGAAGTCAACAGCCTGCAACCCAGAAGAGGACCCTCATCAGAGCCTGACCATGCTGACATCCTGATCTTAGACTTCCAGCCTCAAGAATTATGAGAAATAAATTTCTGTGGTTGATAAGCCACCTATTCATAGTACTTTGTTATAGCAGCATGAACTGACCAGGCAATCACTTACCCACTTTCTCTCATTATAGATTAGTTTGCATTTTCTTGGCATTTATATAAATGGAAACATACACTATGTACTCTTCTTTGACCTTTTTCACTAAATTAAATATTTTGAGATTCTTCCATGTTTTTGCATGTGTCAGTAGTTCATTCTTTTTATTGATTAGTTGTATTCCATTGCACAGATATACTGCAATTTTATCCATTTGCCTGTCAATGAATATATGGTTACTTTCCAGTTTTTGGCTATTTCACGTAAAGCTGCTATGAACATTTGTGTACAAGTCTTAGTATTGACATATGCTTTTATTTCTGTTGGGTAAATGCCGTATGGTATGTGTATGTTTAACATTTTAAAAACTGACAAATTAATTCCTAATGCGGTTATTATCATTTTACATCCCCACTAGTATTGTATTAGTGTTCCAGTTGCTCCACATACTCATGAACATGTGCGAAAGTCAGTCTCTAACTTCAGGCATTCTAATAGTTGTGTGGTGTTATCTTATGATTTTAATTTATATTTCCCTGATGGCTAAGCATGTTGACCATCAATTCATGTGATAATTTGCTATCTGTATATCTTCTTAGCTAAAAGGTTTGTTTAAATCTTTTGTCCATTTTAAACATCGGATTGTTTGTTTTCTTTTTTTTTTTTTTCTTTTTTTTATTTTTTATTTTTTTTTTGTTTGTTTTCTTATTATTGAGTTTTAAGAGTTCTCTATATTTTCTGGAAATGAATCCTTTATTAGATCTGTGATTTGTAAATATTTTATTCTATGACTTCTTTCAATATCTCAGTAGTGTCAAACAGCATAGTTTTTTATTTTGATAAAGTTCAATTTATCAACTTTTAAAAATGGCTTTTGGTGTTATATTTGCCTAATCTAAGGTCACAAAGATTTCCTTCTATGTTTTTATCAAAAAGTCTTATGAATTTGTGCTTTACATTCAGGCTTATGATTTACTTTCAGTTAATTTTTGTATATGGTGTGAGGTACAGATTAAAGTTGGGCTTTTTTTTGGCATGGGAATAGCTAATTGTCACAGCTCAATTTGCTAAAAATATTACTCTTTCTCTAAAAATTGCCTTGCATATTTGTTGAAAATCAGCATATATGGCTTACTTCTGAACGCTTCACTCTGTTTTATTGACCTATTTTCTCTTTATACCAATACCACACTTTTTAATCATTGTTGCTTCAAGTTAGGCAGTGTAAGTACTATAACTTTGTTCCTTTTTGAAGTTCTTTTGGTTACTTTAGATGGTATGCAATTTCATATAAATTGTAAGGACAGCTTTTTTTAGGAAAAGAGAAAAACTGCTGAGAATTTGGCTGGGCTTTTGTCAAGTCTATAGATCAGTTTGGGGGAGAACTGACACCTTAACAATATTAAATTTTCTGCCCCATGAACACAGTATATCTCTCTATTTATTTAGGTCTTCTTTCATTTCTTTCAGCAATGATTTTTAATTTATAAAGAATTGATTTTATACATCTTTTGTAACATCAGTATTTTATATATTTAATGCTATTGTAAATCATGTTTTCATTTCAATTTCCCTTTGCTCATGATCATATAAAAGAATTGATTTTTGTATATTGATCATGTGTCCTGCAACCTAGGTAAACTCCTTTATTAGTTCTATTAGCTTTTTCATAGGTTTTATTGAAATTTCACTTTTGATAATCATGTTATCTATGCTTATAGTTTTATTTCTTTTCCAATCTGGAATTTTTTTCTTACTTTTTGAACTGGCTAGTCTCTCTGATACAAAGCTGAATAGAGGTGGTAAAGAAGGATATTTTGACCTTGTTACTGATAATAGAGGGAAATCATTCAGTCTTTCTTATGTATGATTTTTAGCTGTAGATTTTGTAAAAAGCTCTTTATAATGCTGATGAAGTTTTCTTCCATTTCTAGTTTTCTGAGAGCTTTTTAAATGCATTTTCTTTGTCTCCTCAGATGTGGTTTTCCTTTTTTAGTCCTTTTATATAGTCGATTACATTGATTGATTTTTCCTTGTTAAATCAATCATGCATTCCTGGAATAAAACATTTTGTCATGCTATGTTAGTCATTTTGGATATTATTGAATTTGCTAACATTTTGTTTAGAATTTTTGCATCTGTGTTCATGAAGGATATCAGTCTGCAGTCTGTAGTTTTCCTTTATCTAATTTTCTCTTTTCTTTTCCCTCTTCCTCTATCCCTTCCTTTCCTTCTCTTCTTATTTTTCTTCTTCTCTTGCAGCCTCCTCTCTCTTTCTGTCTTCCTCTTCTCTTTTTGTTTGTGTAATATCTTTGGTTTTGGTGTCACAATAATATGGGCCCCACAAGATGAGTTAGAACACATTTGCTCATCTTCACTTTTGTAGGAGAGTATGTATAGACTTGGTATTATTTATTCTTTTAATATCTGCTTGAATTCATCAGTCATACCACTAGGACCTGGTGTTTTCTCTGTTGGAAGGGTTTTAATGACAAAGTTAACTTCTTTAACAGATAGATGGTGATTCAGGCTTTTTCTTCCTGAGTGAGCTTTGGAAGTTTATGTCTCTCAGGAAATTTGAAAGTTGTTCATAAAGTTAGCTTACTATCTTTTTAGTATGTTTAGATTCTAGAGTGATGTCACCTTTCTCATTCCCAATATTGGTAATTGGTATATCTATGTTGAAATTCCTGATAAGTGTGGCTAATAGGCTTATCAGTTTTATTGCTTTTCTCAAAGAATCAGCTTTGTTTTTTTACTTTCTTTGTCATTTTTATTTCACTGAGTTTCACTCTGATCTCTACTATTGCTTCTATTCTTCTTACTTGTATTTTAATTTTCTTCTCTTTTTCTAGTTTATTGCATTGGAAACTGCAGTCATTGATTTGTGATGTTTTTGCTAATACAGACATTAAATACTGCTGTAAATACTGCTTTATCTGTATCTCAACACTTTCAGTATGTTGTGTTTTTATTTTTATTTAGTTAAACTACTTTCTGTTTTCTCTTTTGACTCATTCTTTAACCAGTGGATTGTTTATAAATACGTTAGCTTCCAAATAGGTGGAGATTTTCCAGATATTTTTTGTTTTTAATTTCTAACTTAATTCCGCTGTGGTAAAAGGACATACATTATATGACTTGAAACATTTTTTAAATTTATTAAATACTTATGGGCCTGAATTTGGTCTATCATGGCAAATGTTCCATGTGCACTTGAAAAAGAAAGTTCATTCTGATGTTAGGTGGAGTGGTCTGTAAATGTTAATTAAGTTGTTTCATAGCATTGTTCCAGTCTTCTATAACCTTACTAATTTTCTGTCTGCTTCTATTGCCGTCAGTTATCTCTGACTACAACTGTGACTATCTATTTGTTCTCATAGGGGCTTCAGCTTCTGTTTCATGTATTTTTAAGCTCTCTTATTAGGGGAATAAACTTTCAGGATTGTTATGCTTCTTGATAAATTGACCCCTTTATCATCATTAGATAACTCTCTTTATACTTGGTAATTTGTTTTTTCTGGAATGTAGTTTGATAGTAGTATAGACTACTCAAATTCCTTTTTATTTATATTACATGGTATACCTTTTAATATCATTTTATTTGTAACCTTTTTGTGTCTTTACATATAGAGTGTGGATCTCATAGAAATTATATAGTTGGGTCTTGCTTTTTGATCTAACCAGACAAGCTGTATCTTTTCATTGGAATGTTTAGAATTTTTATACCTAATGTGACTATTGGTTTGGTTTGGTTTAAATTTACCAACTTATTATTTATTTATTTATGTATTTATTTATTTATTTCTGTTTGTCCCATTTAGGACTGGCTGTATAATTTTCAGGGCCCAGTGCAATATGAAAATGTAGAGTCCTTGTTTATAAGTTATTAGTAATTTTACCAACAGCAGAGCATTAAACCAAGCATGAGACTCTTCCAAATGTAGGGTCTCATGTGACTGCATAGGTCAGATGCCTATAATCCTCGCTGTGATACCATCTGTTCTTTTTTCTCTTTGTTCTCTTTCTCTGCCTTTTTTGGACTGTATTTTTGGTTTTTTGGTTGGTTGGTTGTTTCTATGATTTCCTTTCAGATTACAGTTATTTTGTTGGCCTATTAACTATAATTCTTTTTCTGTTGCTTTAGTGCTTACTTAAGGTGGCTAATTATCTCAAGAATGTTTAATAAGAAAATATATTTATATGTATCTGTGTAGTTATTTCTGATTATTTTCATTTATTTGTGTAGATACAGGTTTTCACATTGTATCATTCTCTTTCTACACTAAGGACTTTAAACATTCTTTTTGTAGTACAGGCTTACTGTTACTTTTAAATTCATTAAACTCTTCTAGGTCAGAGAAATCATTATTCCATATTTGTTTTTATAGTATATTTTCACTGGGTATAGAATTTTAAGCTGACAGATTTTTTTTTAGCACTCTAAAGATGTTATTCCACTGTCTTACACTATGCATTGTTCCTGAAGAGAAATCTTCTGTCATCTTTAACTTCATTCATATCCTTTTTTTTCTGCTTACATTTAAAAGTTACTCCATATCAATGCAATTACAATTCGATTATGATGAACCTTGATGTAGTATTCTTCATGTTTCCTGTGTTTGGCATTTGTTGAGTTTCACGAATCCGTTAGTAATTTTCATCTAATTTGAGAAGTTTTTGGTCATTATTGTTTGGGTAATTTTTCTTTTCTTCCTCTTCTTCAAAGATTCCAATTACATGTATATTTGGCTGCACAGAGCTGTCCCAAACTTCACTGAACACTGATCATCTGTTTTTTGTTTTTCTCCTCAGTGTTTCATTCTGGATAGTTTCTATTATTATGTTTCCATGTTACTCATGTTTTCTTCTTTGATGTCTAATCTTCTATTAATCTAAGCCAGTGTATTTTCATCTCAATCATTGTGATATTCATTTCTAGAAATTTGATTGCATCTTCTCAGATCTTTCTTAACACGTTCAGTCTTTTCTCTAATATAACTGTTTTAAAACACATTTCTATTAATTCTGTCATCTGTGTTATATCAGAGTCGAGTTTAATTGATTGAGTTTCTCTTCATTATGGGTTATATTTTTCTGCTTCCTTGCATGCCTGTTAACGTTTGTCGGATGCCTATCACACAAAGGTATTTTACCTTTTTGGATACTAGTTATTTTGTATTTCTATATATTTTCTTGAACTTTATCCTGGAATGTGGAACTAGTTGAATCTGTTTGGATTTTGTTTTATCCTTTGTTATATGGGATAAGAGAGGAATTGTACCTATGGATAATTTTTTCCCACTACTGACTCTTTTTACTAATCTAATCAATGATTCATGAATTACAAGGTTTTTAATTCTGGCTATTGGAAGCAGGCACTATTCCTGTTACTGGGGATTTGGGGGACACTGTTCCTTTCAATGTTTTGGATATTTCTTTCCCTGGCCTTGGGTAATTCCCTTATATGAATGTGTTGATATGTACTTAACTGAATACTTGAGACAAGTCTTTTGCAGATCTCTGGAGCTCTTCCTTTTTGTAGCTCTTCTTTTTTCAGTACTCTGTTTTATAGACCCTAGCAATTTATGCTTCCTTTAAGATTTTTCACAATTCATAACTACTACCTTGTTCTCCCTGGGTACTTTCTCTGGGTACTAGAGCTTGGAAACTTTTTCTACTTAGTAAGCTGGGGCAATTATAGAGCTTACCTCGTTGGTTTCTTGCCCATAAGGGATCACTGTCCTTATCTTTTATATGTCCAATGTCTTTATAACTATTTTTCATATATTTTGTCAGTTGTGTCAGGTGAGAGGATAAAACTGGTCTCCATTACAAAGTTGTAAAGTTTGGTTGCTGTTATAATTTTGGATGGAAGTATAAGTCTAACAATAGATTTTGATGAGTCAAAAAGACATATTATAATTTATAGTATGAGAATAAAATATCGAGAAAACATTTAATTTCCAAACCAATAAAGCTGAAAATGGAATTTAAAAAATTAACCTAAAATAAGGCAAGAATGGAGTGAAAAAGTAGCAAAGAACAGGCAAAACAAATAAAAAGACATACTAAAATGGCAGATTTAATACAAATATATTAGTAACTATATTACATTTACTAAACTATTCAGTCAAAAGACATTAATACTGAATTAAACAAAAACTCATTATGTGCTGTTTTCATTTTTCTTCTCTTTTTTGAAACAGAGTCTTGCTCTGTCACCCAGGCTGTAGTGCAGTGGCATGATCTCAGTTCATTACAACCTCTGCCTTCTGGGTTCAAGCAATTTTTGTGCCTTACCCACCCCCCAGGTAGCTGGGATTACAGGAGTACACCACCACACCAGGCTAATTTTTGTATTTTCAGTAGAGACAAGGTTTCGCCATGTTGCCCTGGCTGGTGTCAAACTCCTGGCCTGAAGTGATTTGCCTGCCTTGGCCTCCCAAAGTGCTGGGATTACAGGCAGGAGCCACTGTGCCCAGCCATATGCTGTTTTCAAAAATAATAACTATTACACAAGCTTACAGAAAGGTTGAAAATTAAGTAATGGAAAAAATATATGCCCTCTTGAGCTAAAAACAACTGATGAAGCTATATTAATATCAAACAAAATAGAAGCATACAATGTAAGGCAAAATATTAGTAGAGATGAATCATTTCTTGATATTCTCTCTCTCTTTTTTTTTTTGAGACAGAGTCTTGCTCTGTCACCAAGGCTGGAATGCAGTGGTGCCATCTTGGCTCACTGCAACCTCTGCCTCCCAGGTTCAAGGGATTTTCCTGCCTCAGTCTCTCGAGTACGTGGGACTACAGGCAAGCACCACCAAACCTGGCTACTTTTTTTTGTCTTTTCACTAGAGATGGGGTTTCACCATACTGGTCAGGCTGGTCTCTATCTCTTGACCTCAAATGATCTGCACGCCTTGGCCTCCCAAACTGCTGGGATTACAGGCGTGAGCCACCATGCCCAGTCGATCTTTAATAGGAATATACAATTATAAATTTTTAAGTGTCTAATAAGGTTGTCTCAATATAGCAGAAATTAAGCCATGAAGCAAGGAGTCCATAGAAGTCCATAAGTTCATGACCACTATACAATTAAAATAGAAATTAGTAATAAAACAATATCTAGAAAATTCCCATATGTTTAGAAAACAGACAATACATCACTAAATAACCCATGTGTAAAAAGAAATCATAAAGGAAATTAGAAAATATTTCGAACAGAATAGTAATAAACACACAATACATTCACACTTAGAGGAAAATTGATAGCCTTAAATGCATATATAAGACAAGAACCAAGGTTGAAAGTTAATGAGTTAACTATTTATCTCTGGTAGTTAGAAACAGAATTCCAACTCAATCAAAAAAAAAAAAAGAGCGAGAGAAGGAAATAATGAAGACATAACATTAGTGAAACAGCTGTTTTTTAAAAAACAAACAAAAAACCCCACAGTTATTGGATAAATTAATTCTGTCATCTTGAAATTTCAATAATAGCTAAAAAAACAAACAAACAAAATAAAAAACCTGGCCAGGCAGAGTGGCTCATGCCTGTAATCCCAGCACTTTGGGAGGCCGAGATGGGTGGTTTGCTTGAGCCCAGGAGTTTGAGACCAACCTGGGCAACATGGCAAAATCCTATCTCTACAAAAACCACAAAAATTAGCCAGACGTAATGGTGCACACACCTGTAGCCTCAGCTACTTGAGAAGTTGAGGCAGGAAAATTACTGCTTGAGCCTGGGAAGTGGAGGCTGCAATGAGCTCTGATTGCACCACTGTACTCCAGCCTTGGCAAGAGAGCAAGATTCTGTCTCAAAAATAAATAAATAAATAAAAATTTAAAATTTAAAAATAACAAAATAGAAAACTCTCTGAGACTACTTGGATTTCTGGAAAACTCTACTAAACATATAAGGAAGAACAAACTTTTTCAGAAAATTGAAAAAAAAAAAAAAAGAACACTCCTTAACTTGTTTTTATAAGACCAGCATAATCCTAATATTCAAAGTTATTATAGGAAAATAATAATTTAGGTTGATACTACTCATGAGGATAGATGCAAAAATTCTAAACAAAACGCATACAAGCAGCCGAGCACTGTGGCTCATGCCTGTAATCCTAGCACTTTGGGAGGCCAAGGCAGGCAGAATATGAGGTCAAGAGTTTGAGAACAGCCAGACCAGCACGGTGAAACTCCATCTCTACTAAAAATACAAAAATTAGCTGGGTGTGGTGGTGGGTGCCTGTAATCCCAGCTACTCAGGAGGCTGAGCAGGAGAATCGTTTGAACCCAGGAGGCAGAGGTTGCAGTGAGTTGAGGTCATGCCAAATGCACTCCAGCCTGGGCTACAGAACGAGACTCTGTCTCAAAACAAAAACAAAAACAAAAACAAAAAACAACAAGCAACACATAAGTTAAACAATACATTATGACCAAATTGACTTTAGGAAGATAATGTTGTTTTAACATGTATAAAATACATTCGTGACGTTTGTCTTAGCAGAATAAAGGGAAAAATTATATGATTATTTCAACTGACACAGAAAAAGTACTTAATAAAATTCATGTCCACTTATGGAAAATATTCTTAGTGAACTGGGAATAGAAGGGAACCACCTTATTTACAAAACACCTGCAGCTAACATTATATTGTGGACCATGAGACAAATATGAGTGGCGGTTGGCTTCCAAAGAAATTGATTGATCCAAACTTAAAAGGAAACCAAGGGGATCCACCATCATGTCTGGCCCCACCCAAGACACAAACATGGTAAGTCCCTATTAAACATTTCTTTCTAAAAGGACAAAAAACAGAGAGAAAAAAAGAGGAAACACAGGGCCTGCTCAAGGAAGGCAAAATTCTGTTTTACTCTGCTTAGGTCAGACAGCACCTGAGCTATTATGCTGGCTTTTGGGGCCCTACTGTAACAGAAACATTGACAAACTGGAGAGGCACAGAAAAGATGAAGATCATAAATCATGATAAGTAAGCAATGATGAAAAAAACTAAGAAGGACAAACATAACAAGTGGGCAGTGTTTCCTGGGGAGAAGGGTTCAACTGACTTGGGTGTCTAGGGAATGTAGAACTAGTAACAGAGGAGGGTATGTAAACATAGATGCGTTTTGAAAATTCACAAAGAAGAACTCTTTTAACAACTGAAACTCCCTGGAAATGAGAAGTATCTGCTTTCTGTGTTCTCTGATGCTGTTATTATGTAGTAACCCAGATAAGCCTTCAGCAGGGATGCTGCAAAAAGAATGGGATGAATTTGCAACATCTAAAAAGACTTCTAACCCTAAGATTCTATAATTCAATAACCATAGATCAGAACATTCATGCTTTTTACGAAAGGCCATCGCAAACTTACATCATGATTCTTAGGACAGCAAACACAACGGCCATAACATAACATTCCTAAGTATTAATTGCTTTTGTACCTCCTTTCTGAATGTTGTTAAAAATCACTGATAAAGCTCATTTTTCCAAAGGATATTTTGTTATCTTGTCATTGATAAACTCTGAAGTCATTTTAATAAGACTCTTGGTCAGTCACAATAATGTTATGTATGGTACTTAAAGTCCATCACTTAGCTTCTACTTCTGGAGTCAGGATCTTAATGAATGAACAGCTCAAAGAAGTTGAACTGGTTTCTCAACAACCCTGAATTTGCTCATGACTTCTTGAACTCTTCTCATCCATTATACTCAGTTTACATATCATGTTTCTTCCCCTGAGACTGGCTCTATTTCCAAATGGCCTTCCGTATTTCTTCCCACCTTAACAGATTTTAAATTAAACAACAGCAAAAAATGTAGCATTTCCACAAAATTTTCCATTTAAATTCCTTGGGAATCATTACCTTGTTAATGCACACTTCTGACCTCTTTGTTTGTATATTTATTACTCCTTATTTGAGCTGCGGTCCTACAAAATTGTGTCACATTTCTATGGCTGTATGAATAACTTGTATTGCTACTAAATTTGGCTATATATCAGTCCCATACAAATATTTAGGTGGTTCTAACATTTGATGGAGAATTTGTGTGGATTTCTCTATTTTTTCCCAAGCCATCAGTGGTTCTTTGCAAGCAAAGTATTCGTTAGCTCAGTAGCCGGAGAGGGTGAGTCACAAAATTAAGTGCTGCAAAGAGCAACTTGAGTCAAAAGACCTTCATGGTTCTGTGGCTAGTGTTGGAAACCACTCCTGGTCACATGTTTTATATCTTCAGAAACATCTAAGCAATGAGAAGACGGTTAATGTCAAGGCTAGCACCCTCACATCTGAATTCTAGTAATGTAGCAACAGGATTTGTACGCATAGGTATCATTTTTCGCCATCTTTTGTGTTATGGTTTGTTCAGATTGCCACGTTGAATATCACCTGTTTCCCCAATAGATCCATTTTATTTCAACTATGTATGAAAGAAGTTTAAGAAAATCTTTGCCCTTCTCTTTTAAATAAATAATTTTATTTTAGCAAATAAATGTTTACTACTTTATTTTACTTCTTTATTATTTATTACTTTATCAAACTTAAGTTTTTAATAGGACTAGAATAATTATATATTGTTAATACCAAAATATGTTCAAGTGCAATTAGAGATACTTTTAAGGCTTATTTCATTTTAGATTAGTATTAGTTTTTAACCCACCCTGAAATTTTAATATTATCACAAATATATGTGTGGTCTTAAGGAATCCTTCCTATTTTTAAATTTACCTAAAAATTTCAGCTAATTATTTGGAAGTATGCTATTTTAAGTGGTTAATGTAAATTTAATATAGTATATAATATTTTAAATGATACACTAGGAACCCATCAAATGATATTTATAGGAAATATTAACACTTAAAATATCGTATTATAGATTTTTGGATAATTGATCTCTATAAAATTTTTATAAGTTGGAACATTTGAACAACTACAAATCGATATTTTAATGATACACAAATCTAATTATCTCCAAGTTTATTTAGAATTTCACAAATTAGATCATAAATATCTGTTCTATAATTTTGCTAAATGAATTTTAATTGTATATAACAAATTACAAAGCATGCAAGAAACCATTAAAAAATGTATGAGTGTTATTTTGTATCCCAACATTGTGTAAAATTTAATATAATTGGTATATTTTGGGTTCCTTCCACAAGAGGTTACTGGAATACTGGAATAAATTTACTCTGATACTGTCCTACAGGATGGATTCTGAGGATATTGTGAGAGCAATAAAGCACAATTAAAAATTAAGAAATGATTAGAAAGCCAATACAAGTCAAAGTTGACCTTGTAGTAATGCTATGTTAAAGACAACAAAATCATACTTAAGAGCTGGTTTCCCAGAGCAAAGATCAAGCCAGGCTTTTACTTATCTTCATATAATAAATTTTGTTCCCTACATAATTAAAAGGTGAATGAACTTTCTTCAGTAGGATATATTTTTAGAGAGTACAATAAAGAAAATTTCCCCTGGGATACAAAAAAAGAAGTAATTCAACATTTTTTGCTTTATGACTTATAATTAATTTGAAAATTACATAAGGAAATGTAAAAATTTAATTATTCTAATATAATGGAAATAGGCTCAAAGCTACAAAATTTGAGACTCTAGAACTGTGCTCAGATAGTAGCCGCTAATCAGGTGTGGCTATTTCAATTTCAATTTTAATGAATCATGTAAAGGTAAAAATTCATTTCCTCAGTTGCACTAACCACATTTCAAGTGCTCAGTAGCCAAATATAGCTAGTGGCTATTGTATTGGACAACACGGATATAAAGCATTTACATTACCACATAAAGTTCTATTAGATGGCACTGTTGTAGAATATAAGAGAGAAACGCTATGTCTATATTAAAGGGGAAAATCCTAAATTCTCTAGATTAACAGCATGCACAGTGGCCATTTAGAGGGCTACTGATATAACCATTTCTTTCCCTTCTCTTTTTATCCTTCAATTTTTACTGAACCGGAAAATCCATGTATTCCAAAATATCATTCTCTGGTCTTTTTGAATAAATAGTGTATTTTTGCTGAGAGTAAGAATTGCTGTCAAAACTCACCCATTTAAAAAAAAAAAAAAAAAAAGACCAAAACTTTACTGGACGGCAAGCCACTGAAAATGCATACCAGAATAGAGCAGCAGAATTGATTGACATCAGATCTTTATAGATTGAAAGGAAAAAAATCATTAGTACAAAATAATGCACATGAGTAGTGAGATTGGTAGCTTGATTATTGAGAATGGATTTGGGTCTCCATAGAATGAGCTGCCTGAGATCTACTGTGGTCTTCAGGAAGGGTTCTGTATGACTCACTGGGCCATAGAGATGGAGCCAAATAATACTGCAGATTGTTCATGCTGGGGCATCCTCAGGCACATGACAGCAAGTGAACAAGAGAATTCTGGTTTGAGTAGGGGTTGAAAGTCTCTTTGAGAAAGAAAAAATGTTAAACCAGTAAATTCCAGCCTTCATAAACCAGTTCCCTGAAAACCACAGTGACTCAGCAGAAAAAGTGCTTATTTAAAGAAGTATTTCTAAATGGAGACTCACAAACTCTGCATTTGATTAAGCTCACTTAAGAAGAAAACACCCTCATTTTGTGTTTGCCTATTATCTTCAAATGATTAAAATGATATCATTACCACTTATCAATTTTACATCTCCCTTAAAGATCGCATTTTTTAAAACCACCTAAATGATACCATGCCACCATAAAAGGCAGTTTCTTCTCTCACTGAAATAATATTCCCTCAGGGGTAAGATTTACATCTCATACAACGCCATGGGAGAATTAGACTCCAAAAGAGCAAAGAGAATCCTCATAGAGTTACATAGGATGAAAATTTGGCTCAGACGTTATTTTTTAGATGGAAACTGATAAACAGAATAAAAGTTAAAATATACAGAAATGGGGATCCAAGGTAACAATGCCAAAAGAAAGGAGTCTTTTGTTGTTGCTGTTTCCAGATTGTTTTTTCTTTCTCCCTTCTCTGTGCTATTTTGGCCCATTTTCTTGTGGTCTTTCTTTGGTTTTTGTGCTACTAAGACCTGTCAAAATGAAAAAGTAGGAATTCAAGTAAAAGTAAAAATGGCTCTTTGTTCTTCTTACCTTTCATAATGGTTAGCTTTGAGTTGCATACTCCTTGTGTCTCAGACTGTGAACTTAAAAACCAGACTTCCGACCTGAAATTATTGCATGGGATATGCTAACCATAGGGCACCAAGTACACAGAATGTCTCTTCTACGCTCTTCAGGAGCCACCCCCTGGGCTGTGGCATCTTCCGATTTAGAAAACCAATGAGGTTTCATGCTTATTAGAATTGCAAATGTAAACCTCTGGATGTGTATGTTGGAAGTGCAGGCATGATATATTTCATTTTTTTCTCATAATGACTTTTATGTTTATATTTTTTGCATTACTTTATTTTTGCTTGATGGTCATCACAAAATGCCTTAGTATATTTTGGTGCTAATTCCGAAACCGAATTAACTGCAGTCTACATATTATTATGCAAATAGCCTATAATAGCTCTTTGTAATTTCAAAAATCCAGACTGTGGAGTTATTTCCCACTTTATGCAAAACATAATTTACTTTCTAGTTACATGTAGTATTTCTATATTACATACTCTAAGCTTCTCCCAAATTACTTTTTGATTAATATCGTTTGGATAAAATTCAATTTGGTAACCTCAAACCGTCTTACAGAATGTGGAAAATGTTATTTTATACCTGCATTAGGCATATTTTCAGATATTCCTAAAATGCTAATTGCTGATTTTGGAGGCGTAAGGCAAATAAATCCCATGAATCTGTAAAAGAAGCACGTGTACCTCAAAACATTGCCTTAATTCTGTTGCTGTTGTATCTATTTATAGTTGTTAGTTTATGAGCTGTGGTTGGAACATTGCAAAATTCCAGGTGCTTTTCAAATTTCAGCTTGCCACCTGAAAAACTATACCACTGTGTTCAAAGAGTGTGCATATGTTCAAGACACTGCTATATACCCTTAAACTTACTATCTTCTTTAATTATTATAACAATTCTCTTTTTGTTCCCAGTTTGCAGACAAAGAAACTGAGCCCAAGAAGGGTTTACTTGCCCAAGATGTCACAGCTATAAAATGGAAGAACATAATTTAACTTCCAGAAAATTTGACTTCCTAGAGTCTATCACAATGAGGAGAAATGCACATCTGAATGTTTAAGTCATCATGGAGAATATTAAAGAAAGTTTTATATTTAGTTGCTAATTACTATTTAAGTCTCCTTGACATTTACAACATAATAATGGCTTGATTATTTAAAGAGATTGAGAAAAACAGTGCCAAACTTACTGGACACCTGCTATGTGCTCAGCACTGTGTTATTTCATATGATCAGCCAGAAAATTTAAAAACTTTGTTTGATTATCCATTATGCTAAAATAAAGGCACTTCTCTCTAATATTGAAATTTCTTAAATTGTTTTGAAATATACCTGAAAAAGAAGATTATAGTAAAATGATGGGTAAAATTAGAAACAAATGAACAATTGAATTGAAAGATTACTTGCCCATTTTCAACACTTGCCACAATATGAAGGTATCTGAGACATATAAGCACGTAATATTATGGTAATACAGAATACATTTAAAGGTGACAAAATATTTTTCAAAAGCAGGAAGATATAAGCTCCTTATCTCTCTATTCATATATCTATCCATCCATTTTATTTTTGTACAAGAATCTTTGTAGAGAATAGTTTTGTTACCTTATGCCATTCATTTGTAATAGCTCCAAATCTCTTTTTGCTGATAAACTTCAGTCACTAATAGCTATGTGACTTCATTAAATTTTCTTCCTTTGGTTGGTGGTTGCCCTAAGGAAAAGATGAAATACAAAAAAAGTTGCTGTGGTTTGAATGTCCCCTTTAAAACTCTTCTTGCAATGGCAGTGGGAGTGAAGCCTTTACGAGCTGATTAGGTCATGAGGGCCCTGCCCTTATAAATGGATTAATGCCATTATGGGAGTGGGTTAGTTATCACAAGAATGGGTTCCCGATAAAAACATGAAACTTGGACCCCATTTCTTTCTCAGTCTCTCACACTTACTTGCCTTTCTGCTTTCAGTCTTGAGATTACACGACAAAACAGTCCCTCCCCAGGTGGCCAAGCAGATGCTGACACCATGCTCTTGGACTTTCTAGCCTCCAGAACTGTGTGAGCCAAGTAAGTCTCTTTTCCTTATAAATTACCTTTTCTATGGCATTCTGTTATAGCAGCAGAAAATGGACTAAAACAGAAGTTGCTGCTTCTTGGAACAATATGGTTTTTCCCTCTTCAGCTTCCAAGGGCTCTCCCTTACCATTACTACTGCTCTCTTAGTCTTCTCGTCCATCTACCCCATTTCCATCTCTAGTCAATTCTAGAACCACCATCATTCTCCAGGTAGAAGTTATTATTGTATACAAACAACCTGGCTGATCAGATGTAATGAGTGTGAACAGCTGTACATGAATAGAGGAATAGTGTGGAGGAAATTTGGGGTGTAGCTTCAACCAAAGGTTTGTTTGGGTGACTGAAGGAAATCCAAGAGATGGCATAAGGCAATGCATGCATGTATCAGAAAGAGAGGAGAAAACTTGTTTAGCTCAGAGGCAGCAAGCAGTCATCCCTACCCTCTCACTGTGGGGAACTACAAGAGGCATTCATTTGCCATTTTTATTTTAAAAAGGAGTCAGGATCACACTTGGTTATCCCCTCTAAAATATAATCTTAAAATCAGGAATACTGAATTATTTATATCTGTATCTGCAAGACTACTATGCTGTCTGGCACATTGTTGGCACTTACAGTATAATTGCATAATGAAAGATGGAATTAATAAGTTTATATGTGGCAGGGGATGATGGGTCACAGATAAAATACATCAGGAGATTGCAATAAATGCATTGCAGGAAAGACTGATGTGTGTGCACACCCTGAGGGAATCCTGAGACAGGTGAGTCATGATACAATATGTGAACAACCTAGAGAACCTGCCTGATCTTCACTCCCTTACAGCCATCCAATCTTAGAGGTTTGCAGATGACAATCCATGAACCACTTGGATGTGGATAGGCCTAACATTTAAAGGAGGTAGAGATTTAGAGGTATTCTAATATATCCATTGATTCACTATTTCTGTTACTCATTTATCTATTCATTCATCCATGAAACATTTATTGAAGTCCTATTATATGTTCCAGTAACTGTTCTTGGAACTAGGGATACAAAGATGAATGACCTGTCATTTTCCTTAGAAATCTGCAGTTGAGTAGGGGGAGTAATTATAATGGACTATAAGTGCCAGGACAAAGTAATGAAACTAACAAAGGATATTGTGGGACCACAAAGTGGAGCCACTGACCATAGCCCTTGGAATCAGAGAAGGCTTCCTGGAGAAAGTGATGCCTGAATTAAGTGCTGAAGGTTGAGTTTGCCTTAGTCAACTATATATAAGAGGAGAGGAAAGAGGAGGGTAGAAGAGAAGAGCACCCCACAGTGAAACTATGTATATACCAATGTACAGTTATGAGATAGCAGACATATTTAGAAAAGTACATGAAGGTCAGCATTGTGAGAGCACTGTGTTTGATATAGGAAATGACAGGAGATGAGGCTAAAAAGATGGGTTGGGGCCAGAGAATCTCCATTCAAATAAACTTGGCATTTCATTTCTAGGGCAATGGGAGATTATAGGAGAGTTTAAGGAACATGATCGAATTTACATTCAGGGGACTTTTAGGTGACTGTGTGGTAGGTGGTTAATGAGGCCTTTATGGTAGTCCTGTGTGAGGTGATGAAGGCTTGCCACAGGCAGTGCCAGTAGGGGTCAAGCAAGGGAGAGGAAGAGGGGAGCAGTCAAGGATGTCTCGATTTTCTGGTGTGAACGACTGAGTGAATGATGGTATCTTTATCTGGGCAAGAGAATCTAGGAAAACTAGGTTCCTGGAAAAGGTGCTGAGTTCAGTTTTGGATATGTTGAGTTTGAGGGTCTTGAGGGAAATCCAGGATGTGCATGAGTTAGTACTATGGTTTAAATGTTTGCATCCTCTCCAAACTACACCCTGAAACTTAATCTCCAATGTAATGTTAGTGAGAGGTAGGACTTTAAGCTGTAATTAAGATCTGCCCTCATGGATTGGATTAATGTCTTTATAAACAAGACTCAAGGGAACTATTAGCTGTTGTTATGATAAAAGGTCCTTTTGCCTTCTGCCATGTGAGGATGCAACAAGGAGGTACCATCTTGGCAGTAGAGAGCAGCCCTCACCAGACATCAAATCTGCTGGCACCTTGATCTTGGGCTTCCTAGCCTCTAGAACAATGAGAAATAAATTTACATTATTTATAAATCACCAAATCTGAGACATTTTGTTATAGCAGTAGGAATGGACTAAGATAGTCAGAAGCATCTAGAGCTAAGAAGGAGGCTGGGTTGTAAACAGAAAGTTTCCTCGTATAGGTGGTCACTGAAATTGTGAGTGAATGTGCAATCCAGAGACAGTGGACACCATTAGGACAACCTTAAGAAACATCACTATTTATTAGTTGAGAGAAGGAAAGTAAGCTCACCATGGAGAGAAAATAGTCTGAGATGCACAAGGAATACAGTAAAATACAATGACAGGGAAGTCTTCATGCTTCCTCTTTACATAATTTTCTTCTTCTGTGTTCCTGTAATATCATAAGCACATCTTTTGTTATAAAAATTACTACATGCCATTGATGATATTGATATTTTTTCTTTTGAATCTGTCTTTTCCCACCAGACCAGAGGCTCCTACTGAACTGGGACTGCAGCTTAGCAGTCATTGTATCTCCAGTGCCAAGTACAGAGGACACACTCAATACATAATAGGCATTCAATATAATAGGCATGCATAACAACACGAACATATTCTTACATGAGATATTTTGGTTGTAAGTTATAGAAACTCAACTTGAATTGACAGTGGCTCATGGCATCTAAGGAAGAGTTGAACATTCAAGTCCTGTGAATGACAGAGAAGGACTTCGGCTTCAGAAACAGCAGGAACCAGGAAATTGAAGGCCCCGAATAGTTTTTAATTTTTTGCTGCATTTTATTTCCAGATGACTTTAAAAAATCTTGAGAAATGTAACTACTGATAGCTTCTACATTAGGATTTTACACCATCAACCATTGGACAGAAATCGATCTGATAATTTTAACTGCTGGGAGTCCAAAAATCCTGGGGAACAGATTCATTGGTTGAGTGTAGATTAGGTGACCATGTCTGGACCAATTGACTGTGCCAAGGGGGCAAGTCACTTTCACAAAATGTCTGCCCTCACCGAAACCATGAGGATGGGGGAACATTCCACCCAGAAAGGGTGGTCTGCCACAGAAGATTATAACCTATTCAAAGGTTAGAGAGCATGAGAACTTGAGTAGAAATCTGATTCCATGGAAATCTTGAGAATCCTGAAATAGTCCACATTATGAAGCAGCACAGTGGAGGTGTTAAAAGTCTGGGCTCAGCAGAGCTTTCATCCCCAGCTGTATATCTTACTAGACCCTTGGCTTGGTGTAATTATTTTATCTGACTGAAGGCTTCTCCTGAGATGTAATATGAAGAAAATAACTATTATTAGGTTGTTATAAACATAAAGTGAGGTAATATGATAATAATGGCTAGTATTTTTTATGTTTATTAAAGACCAGATATTGTTTTAAGTGTGTTGCATGTGTCTGTGGGATATTATTTTTATTTTTATTTCCTTCAGAGAAGGAAACTGAGCTCCAACTTCCCAAGGTTTCACAGCCAGGAAGTGATGAGTTAAAGTTTGACCCCAGTAGTCTTGTGCTAGAGTCCACACTACAAACCACTGTGTTCTATTGCCTCCCTTATTAGCTATTGTTATTATAATGCATGCAAAGGGCTTACAGTACCTGCTCCACAGTGGTGAAACCAATTCATTTATTTGACTAATATTTATTCTCTACTATATTGTAGACACAGTTCTAGATACTAGAAGTTGAGCATATAAAACAAAAATCCCCGATCTCATAAAGTTTACATTCTAGCCTGAGAAGAATCATGCATACACTAAAATCTATGAATAATTTTAAGTAGTGATCAAGGTTACAAGAGAAATAAAATAGATCAATGACACAAAGCATGTCTGGATGCTGTGGGGAAGGTCACGTCAGCTCAGAGGGTCGAGAATGGGCTCTCTGAGGAGGTGACATTTGACCTGAGATGTACATGATGAGAGAGAGAGACAGCCATGCAAAGACCTGAGGGAAGAATTTTTTCAGGCAGATGAAGGAGCACTGTCAAGGCCCAGAAGGGGAATGACTGTGGGTTTGAGAAACACAAAAGGGACCAACCTGGTCAGAGGTAGGTAAGGTTGAGGGTAGAGGGTAGATGATGATTGATTAGATTATTAGGAACTGTAGGGCATGGTGAATAATTTGGGATTTTTTTCCTTGGTATAATGGGTAATTTTTACATTTTTATGCAGGGTTACTGATATTATCTGATTTAGACTTTGAGAAGATCAGTCTGACTGTAACCTGGAAAATGGAGAGTAGGCAGTAGGGAAACCAATAAAAGGACACAAAAGGTGATGATGGCTCAGACTAGTGTTTTGGGTGCCAAGAAGTGGTCAGATTAAGAATATATAATGGAGGCAGCACTGACAAGAATTGTTAAGCCACTGAATGTGGGTATGAAGGAAAGAGAAGAATTAAAAATAAATCTCAAGATTTAGCATAAGTTATGGGGAGGATGTAGGGATGAGAGAGGGGCCATGCTTGAGTGAGAGACCAAGGAATTTTGTCTTACATATGTGAACTATGTGACATAGAGTTGCAATCTATTGACACTAATATCAATCAGCTGTTTACCTTCCAATGATGTTATGGGGAGAAATGAAAGTGGTTTGCAAATTATATATTGATTTGTATTTAAATTGAATTAAATTTAAACTGCAATTTGATTAGGAATTAAAATTTTGCATTATTGTAGCCTAGTGAATTGCTATGTTCTAGAAAAAGCAGGAAATTATTCTTATATGATTTTTTATTGATCAGATTTAAGTTCTTAGAGATCATGTATAACAAGCCTTTGGGTAGCAAATTGATCCACAAATTCTACAAATCTTGTTAGTTTGTAGCCCCATTATCTCAATCTAACTTTATTCCTGTTGACAGCTGGGATGTAAGGGAAGGCCTAGTCTGAAAGCTGAGTAACCTGGGACTCAATTGCTCAGGCTACCATGACAATGGGGCACTCAATTCCTTCACCTTTTTTCTTCTGCTTTTGGGATAAAGATAGAATTTTCCCAGGGAGCAATTACGTACAGGGCTGGTGATTGGTATGGCAGCATGGTCATTTTGTACTTTTCTAGGGTTGGGAAGGACAGCCAATTACTGCTTCGCTACAAATTTAGCCTAATTTCACTACATGGGGAATTGGCCATCTTAGTTTTGCAGGTTGTCCACTTCTCATTTCTAAGTCTCTCATTTGTGGCTTCCAGCTTTTTTTCTTTGTCTTTTTTTTTTTTTTTTTTTTTTTTTTTTAAAGAGATGGGGTCTCAGTGTCTTGCCCAGGCTAGAGCACAGTGGCTATCTCAGGGGTGATCGTTGCTCACTGCAGCTTCAAACTCCTGGGCTCAAGCAATCCTCCTGCCTCTGCCTCTGGAGTAGCTGGGACTACAGGCCCTGTCACCATGCCTGCTTGCTTCCAGCTTTGTGTCCCATCCTCATCATTGTGAAATGACCACCTAGATAACAAAGCTACAGGGCAGGCGTGACCTGCAGCACCATCTGGAGAAAGTGCCCTAGGTCTTTCTCTTAACTATCTATGCATGACTGAGGTGTAACTCTTGTTCATGTACTCAACTTAAGAGACAGTGGGAAAGTCAAGTGCAAGGAACTCTGTGTCTTCTCCCTCCATTTCAGCCATGGCGACTCCACAATTTTCTGTTTTATATTTTGGGGTTGCAAATGAGGTTACATGTGGAACTGCTGGGGAAAAAGTGTTTGAGATGTTCCATTTAAACAAATAGCTCTAGGACTTAAAAAACAAAACAAAACTAGGCTAACAGGTCAGATTTGTGCCTTTCCCCTAACTTTAATTTACCTCCCATATGTGTTGCAGGAAAATAAAAATGGACTGGAGAGTTACGATGAAGAAAAAACATGTATGTGTCCCTTATTTACAACAATTTCTCACCAGGAAAAGGTGGCTGCTCAGAAGTAGGAAGGGAAGAATAAAATATTCTTGCTTTGAGCTCGGTGTCTTGGCCTGGATTTTCTTAATTTCTTTGGTTCTGGTTTAGGTTGGAATCCTTATCAAGCTCATTTGTTGTTGAATTAAAAAAAAATTTAGTGATTGTTGCCTTTGTTGTTTACCAGTTTTCTAACCATTCCTGTTGACTGATGTGCATGCAGTAAGAACGGTTAGAATAACCGGGTTTTTGTTTTCTTTCTTTCTTTAAGTTACTGATGGGTTTTCAGGATCACAGCTCAGAACCCATCAAAATAAAAATCTTCCCTCTGGTTATCTTAGGTCAAGCAAATGTGAATCAGCTTGTGTGTTTACCAGAATGATTTGTTATTTTCCATGGAAAACAAGAAAGTTCTGTGGACCAGCAGCTCCTTTCTGCCTCTCTCTCTTCCAGCACTTTAGTGCAGCCATTGTGTAATTGAGTTTACAAAAAAAGAAAAAAGAAAAAAAAACTAACACACAAAAAAACCTGGAAAAGTTTCTCAATTGCACCAACATACAGGAACTTGTATCTGCATCCAGAAATCCAGCAAGTCCTTTGGGAGCCTGGCAGACAGATTCTGGCATCAACCAGAGGTGGGTCACCCAGCTCCAGATCCAGCTAAAGGTCTACAACCAATGGAGCTGTCCAAAAAGGCTGTGAGGCTCTAATACCCAGACCTGCCACAGATACTACTTTCAACTTCTGGGCTGGGTCCTATCAGTTATATCTGTAAGCTTTATGTAACAAGGCCACTATTAATGAGGTTCTTCTGTGTGCTCGAGGAAGCCCTTTTTTTTCTTTAGTTTCACTACATATCTTAGGATCATTGTTCTCTATGCAAGTCACTAATGGGCTGAACTAAAGTAACCTTGAAGAAACAATATAAATACAGCAGGACCTAATACTAATTACTTAGACTTCAAAGAACAAATTTCAAATAAAAAGTCCTTCTTTTAAGGACTCTTCCCACTCTTCCCAGGAAGCCCTTCCCCTCAGTTGATATGGTTACTGCAGGGGTGTGCCATGGCCTTGTATTACCCTGTAAGACTGATTGGTGATAGTAGGCCCATTGAGGGAGTCCACTCACTGTCTATAGTTGATTGATCAGGGAAAAGACACTAGATCAAAGTCTGTTCACTGGGCTGACTGATTAAACATGAGAAAGTCAGAGACACAGAGAGAACATTTCTTAGTGGCTAGAAGATATAATACTGAAGAATCATTGGTGGCCATATTTGGTATCATTTTAAAAAGCCACTTTTGTGTCAAGAGAAAACTAAAGGAATGTGCAGGGAGCAGCTCTCTGAATTTGCCTTGCAGTCTCACACCTTCCTGCTCTGAGTGAATATCGGGAGAACCCGCCTCCGATAGTTAGCGTGGGTTCTTTTCTATTTCCTAGGCATCTCAGCTGGTTTGAGAAATAAAGGAAAGAGCACAAGAGAGACAAATTTAAAGCTGGGTGTCTGGGGGAGACATCTCATGTCGGCAGGTTCCGTGATGTTTCCCAAGCCGTAAAACCAGCAAGTTTTTATTAGCGATTTTCAAACGGGGAGAGAGTGCACAAATACGGTGTGGGTCGCAGAGATCACATACTTCACAAGGTAATAAAATATCACAAAGTAAATGGAGGCAAGGTGAGATCACAGGACCACGGGATGGGGCGAAATTAAAATTGCTAATGAAGTTTCAGGCACGCATTGTCATTGATAACATCTTATCAGGAGACAGGGTTTGAGAGCAGACAACCTGTCTGACCAAAATTTATTAGGCGGGAATTTCCTTGTCCTAATAAGCCTGGCAGCGCTACAGGAGACCGGGGCTTATTTCATCCCTTCGGCTTCAACCATGAAAGATGGACGCCTCCAAGGGGGCCGTTCATAGACCTACCCTCAGGGCTCATTCTCTTTCTCAGGGATGTTCCTTGCTGAGAAAAAGAATACAGCGATATTTCTCCTATTTGCTTTTGAAAGAAGAGAAATATGGCTCTGTTCCGCCTGGCTCACCTGCAGCCAGAAGTCTTATCTCTCTTGTTCCCTGAACATTTCTGTTATCCTGTTCTTTTTTCAAGATGCCCAGATTTCATATTGTTCAAACACACATGCTCTACAAACAATTTGTGCAGTTAACGCAATCTTTACGCAATCATCATGGGGTCCTGAGGTGACATTCATCCTCCTCAGCTTACGAAGATGACAGGATTAAGAGATTAAAGTAAAGACAGGCATAGGAAATCAAAAGGGTATTGATTGGGAAAGTGATAAGTGTCCACGAAATCTTTACAATTTATGTTCAGAAATTGCAGTAAAGACAGGCATAAGAAATTATAAAAGTATTAATTTGGGGAACTAATAAATGTCCATGAAATCTTCACAATTTATGTTCTTCTGCCACGGCTTCAGCTGGTCCCTCCATTCAGGGTCCCTGACTTTCCGCAACAAGTGAAGTTCTGTCCTCTGCCTGAGGTGTTCTTCATTCTGGACTTTACCTGGTTAGCCCTACTTTTCTTCAAGGTTTGGCTCAGGTGTAATTTTCTCTGTGAATAATCTCTTTGGTTCCCCAGCCCTTGGTGCAATAAACATCTTTCATTGCTCTGTGCCTCAGGTTTCCTCAGTCAATAGGAGGAACCTTGAAGGCAGGAACTGTTACCTTATTCCTTTTGGTAATTCACATGACCACCAAGCACAAGGCCAGGGACATTATAAGTTTGTTAAAAAATCATGAGTTTGACAAGTTGTTACACACCAGCTCAACAGATGGAATGGCTGGGAAGAAGACTTTTTGATTGGTCTTTGCTTTATCATGTCTCTTGGCAGCATAGGGTTAAAAACCTAATGTCCTCTGGTAGCATCTAGGACTCATCATCCCAGCTGATAGCATTCTTAGTGATGCCACATCAATTTCATCTCAAGACATACAGGTGCACAAGACCTGTGTGTTGAATTAACAAAAGGTAAGAGAGTTTGATTTCAAAAAGAATTTTCTATGTTCACTCACCTGTAAACACAATTCCAGTGTTCACATATCTGGAAAGTGTATACACCCCTGGGGGTCTATAGGTTGGGAGCAAATGGATGCAACCCTGAGAAAGGCTGTGAAATCTAGTCAGCCAATGTTATTGATGGGGATTCTAAGCTCCAGGTTGGCAGGCAAGAGGGATATATCTACTCTATTTTGCTTCACCATCTGTTGACTATGCCACTACTTATGAGAAGTGACCTGATCTGTCATTCTTGGTACTGAAAAGAGTCATCAGCTTAGGTTCAGTAAACTTAGGACTTAAATATATTAACAAAGCCTAGCATTCCCATTTTATCCATTAATTAATTTATTCAACAAATATTTATTGAGTGGCTACTATGTGAACACAGCAGGGAGTAGAAACTGACATGTCCCTGTTATAGTCTTCTGGAATTTACTTCCAGTAGAGAGGCACATATGAATAAATTAATATGAAGTTTCTACTAATAGGTACTATAGAAGAGAGATTGTCAGAGCTGTGAGAAATACTAAGAGGATTTGACTAAGTCAGGGAGGTGATGGGAATCTTCCCCTAATAAGGTGAAAAGAAGAAGAAAGACCACTCTAGAGTAAAAGAACAACATGTGAAAATTTTGTACAGCAGAATATAACACAGAAAGCTCAAAGTGCTGAAAGAAGGCTAGCAGCCCTGGAATTTAGGGAAGCACGGAAAGGCAGCTGGAGAAGACCTGGGAGGGGTCCTACCACGTTTCAGGTGTTTAGCTTGATCCTGAGAGCAATGGGAAGCTTTCAAGGGTTTTGAGTCAAGTGAGGTGGTCAGATTTTCACTCTTAGAATACTTCCTGTGGTTGCAAAGTGTAAAACAGATTGTAGAACACATGTGGTAGACTAGGTAGGAGGCTTCTAAGGCTCTGGTGAAAACTGATGGTGAATTGGCCAAGGGTTGAGAGTGGAAGAGATGTATGCAAGGGGATGGATTTGAGATATATTTAGTATGTAGTTATACATTTTCCCAGGCAAGCTGTAGAAAATTTCTTATGTGGTAGGATCAGCTTCTAATCTTTGTGTCAGAGAACTGAAAGTATATTAATATTGAAGAAAAAAAATTTATTCATAAAAAAGGAAAAAAATACTTCTATTCTGTGTAAGCCACTGCACTAGGCAGAATTATCTGAACTTTCAAGGCACAGAAACAAGGCTATCATATGTAGCTGTGCTTAACATGAAAAGAGTAGAAAAAATGGATATTTCAATGTGATTCAAAGCTTTCAATAAATGTGCAGCAGGACTTAAATGTCACTGTTTATATTAATTTTTTCACATAGGCCTCCTCATTGTTAAAATATTTTGGAGGGAAAATGACCATTTCTACTCCTTAAAATAATTATAGTCGAAGTGAGTAATTGTAGTAAAAAATAAATAAGTTATTTGAAGTAGTCAGCTTCTAGTGAAAACATTCCAAGCTCAACAAGCAATTTTTTTCCCTGTGTTTTTCCCTGGGACTCGATTGCTATACCACAGAGATACAGAGTCTTCTGTGTGTCTCTGTGCAGAGATTTAATTAACCATGAAGGTGCTTGATGGTGAGAAATCCTGCTTATTCATGGTGTTTTAACATCTAAGAAAAGGAAATACCATGGTTTTTAGGTCTGGTCACGCAGTCGTACGTTTGTGTTGAGAAACGTACCGGGAGGGGGCATATTCCTTAAATAAATAAACTGATTGAAGATACGTGCTGCTGTAGGTGAGACACCAGAACGACTGACAGTTGTTCTTCTTAGATGGATCAAAATAACTTGAATTGGAACTTTACATATATACATATAATGAAAGCAAATGCTGAATAGATGAGAATATGTAGTGACACTACTGTGAAGGATATTAATCAGAAAGCATCTTAGAAAACATGTATATGAACAACTTGAAATCACAAGTTCAAGTTAAACCACTTGACTATAATTTCAAATTATGTGATATGAATTTGTCCCCCAGTGAAAAGTTATTTTTGACCAAGAATAGCCACAATTCAGATTAACTAGAACACTGGAAAAGCAAGTCAGAAAAGCCATATGTCCCTCAACAAACTGTAAAATATGAAATAAAAACTATAAATGTAAAGAATAGATTTCCAGGGCTTTCAAATTCTAAAGTCTGTTTGAAGAAGGCTCAATGCCATTTTTCATATGGTGCCATATGCTACCTGGTGGTAATTTTCCCCAGCACTTGGATCTATTTTCAGCTGCATAAACCAGTAACTTGTTTGCAGCCGTCAGCTGGTCTAGACAGACAATTCTTTTGAGATGCATTCTCTTTTGATGGGTTTATCAGATTTCCACCCCTATTTTCCCTTTAAAATTTTCTACATCTTCCTGTCTCTCCTGTTTGCACATACTATGCAATGACACTCACAGTTGTGCATTGGCCTAACATCTCCAACAGCAGCAGAAACAGCAGGACAGAAGAGCAGTGTATTGTATATTTTGCACGCCTCCCAAACTTTCCTGTTGGGAACAATTCCTTCCTTACCTACTTCTGTAAAGATAGCCACCCCTAGCTCACTCTAAGTTTCTTTAAGTAGTGAATACCAAGGGAAGTCTAGACCACCTAAGAAGAAATGAAATGGAACTTCAAGAGGCACACACTCTGGACACTAGGTTCCTAGACCCGAGTCCTAATTTTGTCACTGTAATATGTGCAACCCTACGCAATTACTAAACCTTCTCATGTTCATTTTTCCCACCTGCAACAGGGAGGGCAATTGTTGTGAGGGTCTTAGGGTTGGAAACACGGCCTAAAAAGTTTCCTATACAACTTTGGGAGGACAAAGCACGAGGTCAGGAGTTCAAGACCAGCCTGGCCAAGATGGTGAAACCCTGTTTCTACTAAAAATAAATACAAAAAAATAAGCCAGGTGTGGTGGCAAGAGCCTGAATTCCCAGCTACTCAGGAGGCTGAGGCAGAAAACTGCTTGAACCCGGGCGGAGGTTGCAGTGGGCTGAGATAGTGCCACTGCACTCCAGCCTGGGCGACAGAGCGAGACTCCATCAAAAAAAAAAAAAAAAAAAATTTCTATACCATGCTTGCCATGTTATAAACAGTCAATAAATATTATTTTTAGAAAAGGCCAGAGACCTAATAATTTGAAACCCAGAAAAGAGACATTAAACACATAAAATAGAGAATTCTGTGTCTGTAACTACATTGTACAGATATATTTATTTCCTCTGGCAAGCACTATGTTGTATAAGTAGGAAAAAAGACTTCTGTCCATAGAGAGTATTGCTTAAAAAAAAAAAAATGTAGGGAGTGCTTTAATCAAGTTGTGTTCAACCACGGGGATATTTTTTGTTTATTTTCAGAGCAGAAGTACTGTGCTCTGGTAGTCCTGTCCTGCCGGATGTGTGAGATATTTAAAAATCAATTCCAGAAATCAAAGCAGTACTGTTCAAGATGCATCAAGGGCTAGATTTGAGCCACATGGTCAATGTAAATAATGTAAAGGCGTAAGTCACACTTTATGGTAAGTTGAACAAAATAGAAGGAGCATGACAAGCTAATGAAATAATTAAAATCAGTGGAAAATAACCAGTTGTTTTGTTCCAGAAATGAAAAAACTGTCCATTTCTATAGACATATCACTTAGTCCTAAATATATATACACATGTATATATGATGGATACAAATGAGTTTGCGATTTTCCTCTGAAAGTATTTGAGCAGGAAATAAAACCTTTTCCCAGCGCATGAAATAACAGTCGTTTCTGCCAATCTAAGCAAGGCAGATTTAAATTTTTTATGTGTCCAACTGCTTGTTCCCTCTTAGCTAATAACCTGCATGCTGGAAACATTTCAAATGGAAGGGAGTTCACAGCGCCACAGCTCGGCTCTGAATATATCTACCATGCATGTAAACAAGTAAACCATTATGTTTCTTATTGAGATAAAGAACACAATGATAAGTGGGGACTTTCACAAAACAAAGAGCTTCCTATTGCGAGTGTGGATAATCTTCCAGAAAACCCTGTGTTTTGGCAAATCACGCCAGATTAATCTATTAGGCATCTCCTTTCATTATCAAATTTCCGCTGCCTATCACAGTGGCTGCCTTATCAAGCACCCCTTTTTTAATAGCAGCCCCTTTCCTAAGATTTCAGATGCTGGCCTTCCCTACTCAGAAAACAGGTGTCCCTACTGTTTGCAGGCAGCAAAGGTCCCTGCACAGAAGCCTGGGAAAGGGCAGGGCTATCAGGCTCTGTTCTACCTGAAGGAACAGGTAACAGAAAACTGTTGATTCAATGAATAGAACTTAATTGGCACACATTAGCCAGGAGTGAGTGTTTTTTAGAATTAAAATTCCTTTAAAAGTTCCCACTGACAAGAAAAGCTTTAAAATATAAAACATAGAAGATTTTGTTTTCTAATAATCAAGTGGACAGCTCCAAACAATAGAACTATTCTTTACAGAATCCCCTTGTAAACATAACATTCAATTCATTCTTAAAATCAGGTACCAAGGTTTATGACAACTTCACAGAGTTACCTGTGGGGCTTAAGCTGCTGGGCATATTGTCCGTATTCAGGAGGAAAATACATTTCATGGCTCTACAACAGGCTAATATTCCAAGTCAATTAGGAGGACGTATCAGGTTTTCTGGTTCTCAGTGTCTCCACTTGCCAGCCTGTCTTCTCTTTCTTACTTAATAAAACTGGGCATGTGGTTTCTGACCAGCCCTTTTGTGTGCTAGGCCAGGGTCACCCACCAACATGGAGCAGTGAAACCCACTGTTAACAAAAAACTCTGTTTTAATGATGATGTGCAAAAATATGCTCACTTAAACACCTGCTTGTTTACAAGAGATAATATTTGTAGGATAGATATAAATCATGCTTATATTGAAATTTATTTGCAGAGTCATTCAGAGGAAGACAGTCAATCTGTTTTGCTTAGTCAATGCCAAGATTTCTTTAATTTCTCCTTGTCAAATTTGTACCTGTCATGTTTTTGTCTTGCTAGTATTACCTATGCCCATCTGCATTCTCTAGCAAGTAGAAAGACTTCATTCTCTGCCCTGAACTTAGCCCTTAAAAAGTTGGCTGGTGTATGCTTTACTGTAATAAAATAAAGGCATTCAGGAAGGCCACCGTACTGACAACCGGATGATCCAGTCTGCCTGCAGCTTCCCTGCCTGATGGCAGGATGGCTCAGAGATGGGTGCTGGATCTGCAGGGTGGGTAGGAAGCAATTGATAAGCACATGCTTTTGCTTCCGGCCCTCTACAGCACCAGCTTTGTTTCATCTACAGATGATTAAATGGTCTACAGGGCAATTATGAACTAGAGGAAGGAACAGCCAACTCTCTCTAGGTTTCCTCAATCAGCGTGATTGAATTTCTCAAAGGCAGGCAGCAGTAGCAGAAGCAGTTTCAACGACTTTTCCTGGAAAATGTTCGGCAGCTCAGAATTGAGCCTTTCATTTAACTATTTGCTGTTTCATTTTATTATGTGCAAATTGTGGTTTAATAGATTTACAGTCACTATAAATCCTCAACTGTTAGGGTAGCCCAAGTGGCTAGTATGTATTAAAGTGAATGGTCTGAACCCCAAAAAAGTGATACTTGCAAATTCTAAGCAGGAGTGCAATAAACTCTATCTTAATAAGCAGTATATTGACATCTTACATGATTTTCATTCAAGGAGAAATATTTTTATTACCCTTTATAAGTGATAGGAAAATATAAGGTATTCATTTAATGTGGGGGGGGGGGAAGTAGAAGGAGCTCTTGAGAAAAGTTGAGATAATTATTTATTATATCACAATGGAAAGGTAAAGTGCTCTTATTTAAACATTGGTTTAGGAATTTATACAGAAGATAATTGTGTATATAAATGCACGTATAATAAATCTTCATTTTTAAAAGAAACAAGTAGATAAACACATGAATTCCTTTCTTCTTCCTTGCACATTAAGTAACAGTAAAACAAAACCAAAAAGCCATTGTTTAAATTTAATACACTACTCTTGGACTACTAATTATGTTTCTCCGTCTTCATCATGGCTTTCTATCCACAATGATCACAGCCAGATCAGAATCCCAATGTTTGAGTTATTGGCCTAATATGGATATCGTTTACAGATACGTCAAAATAATCTGTTACCCAAACAGGGCTTTTGAAAAGAGCTTTATTAAAACTGTGCAAGTGGCATCTAAAAAGAATCCTGGACTAGGTGTCACAATCCCTGCATGCAGTTCCTGAGGTACGCTGACTTGCTGTTTGATCTTGGACTCTGATTTAGGTTTCACTTTAAACCTCTGGGACTCAGGTTTCTCATCTATTAAATGGGGTTTTATCTTCCCTGATTGGCTCATGTCATTTTGAGAATTCTGTACCCCCCGCAAAAGTGAAATAGCTTTGACAAACATAAAATGGTACATAAAGAGCATATTAATGGAACAATAACACTGTTAACTGGATATATTTGATTGGTTGTCTAAGTCGATTAATTGTCTGCCAATCATCAGCAGCATCTGTAAGGATTTTAATCCGTTAAAAGAAAAACCTTACACAAATTAAATTTAACAGAGTTTAATTGAGCAAAGTATGACTTGTGAATCAGGCAGTTTCCAGAGCTCAAGTAGACTCCGAGAGACTTCAGCACAGCCACGTGGTGGAAGAAGACTTACGGACAGAAAAAGAGAAGTGGTGTTAAGAAAACTGAAGTAAGGTATGGAAGCAGCGGGATTGGTTATAGCTCTGCCTTTGCCTTACTTGAACACAGTTTGAACAATTGTCCCCCTTTGATTGGCTAAAGCTCGGTGATTGGCACAAGAGTAGGTTATAGTCTGTTTACCCCACCAATTAGGTTACAGTTCACTATGTACTGAGATATCTTTAGGTTGAATTTAAAATATGTAAGGAGGCAGCTTTTGGCTAAACTTGGTTTAACAGATCGCAACACTATAAAAGCAGCCTGCAAGAGAAAGGAGGTAAAACAAGTTAATGTAATAAAATCTTTTACATTGTGACTTAAGTTTCCAAGAGAATCACATCAGAAAGAGCATATATTCACTATTCTGTAGTGGTATGTAGCCATTTTAAGTGTGAGCAGTTGATGGTTTAACAACTAGACTACTGTTTGAATGCTTAAATCCAGGAGTGGTTAAGTCTGCACTATTTCATGACTAGGCAGAACAAAGTATAAGTCCTAATTTTACATGACTTGTAGGAAACAAACACAAATCGGTAAACACTGAATAATGAAAATGTCATATGAAGCTTTTGCCAGGATAATATAATTTCTTTTAGTATTATTTAGAGTAAGAGAATCTTTTTGCCCTAAATCATATAATAGAACCTATGGTCAAATACTAATCTTAGGAATCTGAGTTCAAGCCACTGATTTGAGTGAAATAATCTTTCAACATTTAAATAATAAATTTTTACTCAACAGTAATTTTATTGACTAATTTATTTTTCCTGTGAGCGTTTCCTGTGAGGAAAATCAACTTAATCTATTAGAGATTAGATTAAATAATTAGTGAATTATTCAGACTTCCCATGGTCTATTTTAACTTTCAGCAACATCTGTAAAAGAAGAAAAAAATGTAAAACTCATGTCAGTTAGATTTCTACATTTTAAAAAGCAGCAAAAGACTTGAAATTGTAGGGAAAGAAACGATTCCTTTTCTTCGTACATACTTTATGTCAGGTAGAGAATGTGGTGCTGATTTTAATACATTTAAATTCACTGCTATGCTTATCTGAAGATGGTTGGCATTATGTCATTCATTTAGAAGTAATTAATGAGGTGGATACCTGACAAACTAAATGGGATAAGAAAATAAAAATTTGGGGTAAAGATATGTTAAAGCAAAAATCAATTTATCGAAAGAGAAACATAAAAATGTTTGCTGAGGAACTTACTTTGATTACCCACAGAGTCTTTGAATTGCACTAAAAAATCCCAAAGACGTTTTTAAAAACGTGTACATGTTTAAATATGTTACTGTCTCTACATATCTTTATTTTGTTTACAAATTTCTCATCTCTCTAAAAAAAGGAATATATAATTATTCATGGAGAAACATTTGGGAAAACATTTCTTTATGATATGCCCTTGAAATAACATCTGTTGTGTATAATGTAGATAGAAGAAAAATCTTTAATTTATCCATCCACACAGCCACTTAAAGTGTAAGAATATATAAAGTATAATGTGATTTGCTGCATTTTTGTTGTGAAATATAATATTAAAATGGTTCAGATGCTCCCAACTGTAATTTTAAAATTGTGTAGACTTCTACACTTCATTAACAAACTACAGATGTATAGATAATAAGACTCTTTATTGGACAATATGCTATTATGCAGCTGTTAGCACAATGCAGTAAAGAAGGTCATTTGCAAATCTCATTAATAGTTCTACCATTTTCCACCACTTGAATGAAAAGTGATAATGTACAGATCTCACAGTCATTAAGAACGTTCCGTTACTCCTTTAGGATTAATTTGCGCTGACCCAGAATTTTGTATTTGCTTAACACAAGCCGTGAGTTACTTTGATGTTATCTGCTTCTATAAACAGTACTATACAGTCCTCTCCTGGGCTAAAACAGCTTTTATTCCAGTGAGAATTGATGGTATTAATCATTCTGAAGTCCAAGAATGGTGATCATAAATTGTACTCAGGGACCTCACTTAGTACCTCCCAGGACTCCCATTCATCAGCAATTCCTCTTCTCCACCTGGATACAAAGTATATAAAGAGTAATTTATCTCAGAACTTGAGCTCTGTGATCTTCTTGATGTTTAGGTGACATGAGAAACATTTGGAAACAAATAAATACTTATTCTCCAATTTTTTGAAATAAAGACCTAAATTGTCTGCCATTTCTCAAGTTTGATTCCCTCAAGCGGCCAGAATGGAAAATGCATGTCTTGCCTTAAAATATCCTGCATATGAAATAAGCTGGAATGATAGCAGATAAAGGGAATTACTTTTCAACAATGTTGAAAATAAAAGATAGTAACTTTAAATCATGACCAAATTAGAACAGACTTATTTTCACCAAACATTAATGCTAAAAATGCTAGCTATAATTTATGAACTGTTAGGCCTGGAAAAATGTCTAGATGCATTTTTTTTTAATGCAAACCTGCTAAGATCTGCAGAAATATTTATCTTAAACAAAAGCTGAACAAATAACTCAGCTCAAGATCAATACAAATCAAGAGAAAACACAGAAAACAACTCCATTACATCGATATTGTTGGCAGAATCTCCTTCCACACCGTCATATTAGCTGTCAAATTTGAGAAAAGGTTGACTTTGGTATTTAGATTTTAGGAAAAAATGTGTCCTTACAGAGAATGGAAGAAAATAAGCAACAGGAGCAATAACGAAGAAGTATGCTTAGGGGTTAGATGAAACTCTTGAATTTCAGGAGGTGTATGTTTCTTCATATGATCTCATTGTGTAGATTTTGGAATTTTCCATCACATAAGTAAAAGGAGACAAACCAATATACACACACACAAACCATGGAGTCATTTCTGGAACATTTCTTGTTTCATCCTAAGCTTTAGCTGGATTCGTGAATTTCAAAGCTTTTCATGGTTCATTGTGAATATGCGGTTTTAAAATTTTGCTGGGTTCCAAACTTATCACTGTGAGATTATTTTATGTTAAGCACCTTAAAAATCCAATCCTTAAGATGCGAGTAGAAACAAAAACAAATAAATAAATTATTGCACTGGGACAAATAAAAAAATTTAAGAAGGCAAACTTAAAAGATTTTTTGCCAGAATGTGAACCGAAAGGATTAAAAATCTTGCCAACACAATCCTTTTTTTCACTGTAACTATAAACGTCACAATATTTTTTTTTTCAAATGTGATTTAAAAAATGGAGAGTGGAAATATGTGGTACCCAAAGTTATTCTACAGACTGTTATTTGACAGTCTCCATTGGAAGATAGTATAGTTTCTGCAGAATTCTACTATCAGAGCTCACATTTTTGGTATTACAGAAGTTCTTTGCTTAAGGAACCTCATTTACATGTTAAAATGTGTCTGCTTAACATTTGTGAATTGCATAGTTCACTGAATTGAACACTGAACTAGCTGTGAGTCAAGAATAACACAAATATGCTTGTTCCTATCTAGGAATTCAGCCTGTTCTCTACAGATTATAATCTGAATGACATGGAGAAAATATTGTTCAGTTATCTATACAATAAGTGACTTGTATCTAGAATATAGAAAGAACTCTTTGATATGGTTTGGCTGTGCCCCCACCCAAATCTCATCTTGAATTGTAGTTCCCATAATCCCCATGTGTGGTGGGAGGGACACGGTGGGAGGCAATTGAATCACAGGGACAGTTTCCCCCATGCTATTCTCATGAGAGTAAGTTCTCATGAAATCTGTTGGTTTTATTAGGGGCTTCCCCATTCGCTTGGCTCTCATTCTTCTCCTTGCTGCCACTATGTGAAGAAGGATGTGTTTGCTTCCCCTTGTGCCATGATTGTAAGTTTCCCGAGGCATCTCCAGCCATGCTGAACTGTGACTCAATAAGCTTCTTCCTTTATAAATTACCCAGTCTCATGTGTCTTTATTAGCACCATGAGAATGGACTAATGTATTATTGTAACTCAACAATGAAGACAACAATCCAATTAAAAATGGGCAAAAGATATGAATAGCGGTTTCTCCAAAAAAGATAACAAATGTCCAATAAGCATGTGGCAACATGTGAAACATCATTACTTATTAGGGATATGCAAATCAAAACCATAATGAGATACTACTTCATACCCATCAGGATGGCTAATAGGCAGAGAGTGATAAGTGTTGACAACGATGCAGAAAAAATAGAACATTTATACATTGCTAGTGGTAATATAAAATTGCAGAGCTACTTTGGAAATTTTTTCAGAAAAAGTTAAACATAGACTGATCCTATGACCCATCAATTCTACCTCCGTGCATTTATCCAGGAGCGGTGGAAATAGCTCCACATAAAGACTTCTACATGAATGCTTATAGTAGCATGATTTATACTACTCAAACAATAGAAACAACCCAAATGTCTATCAACTGATGAAACAATATGTGGTAAATCCTTGCAATAGAATACTATTCCACAGTAAAAAGAAATGAAGTACTGGTACATGATACAACAGGGAAGAACCTCAAAAACATCATGCTCAGTGAAAGAAGTCAGTCACAAAAGACCACACCTTATATAACTATCTGTATAAAAAAACACCCGGAAAAAGAAAATCTATAAAGACAGAAAGTAGATTAGTGCTTTCCTGGGGCTGGGGGAGTGGGAAAGGGGAATGACTAACTGAATGTAAGATTTGCTTTTAGGGAAATGTTCTGAACTTAGATTCTGGTGATGATTGTATAACTCTAAATACACTAAAATGTTTTGAATTGTACACCTAAAACAGATGAAGAGTAACTTTCATGGTATGTAAACTGTATCTCAATAAAACTGCTTAAAAAATAACCAGCATGTGCAGGGGGAAATGGGGGAAGAGTAGAGTGGGATGATGTAGGGTCTCATAGGCTGGTCATATTAAGGGGTGTCTTTTTCCTCAAAGCAATGGAAAATTATGAAAAGATTTTAGTAAGGGGTGACTGGTAGTGATGATTGATCACATTTGCATTCTAAAGAACAGCATGACCAATGCATGCAAAACAACCTAGAATTAGAGGTAGACTGAGTAGATATTTTTTTCTATGCTCACCAGGTCCCTAATTCCTGAGTTGTCATATGGCTCGTATGTCAATGAGTGACTTACCCATTTACCTGCATTTGTTTATCCATTACCCCTTCTTCCTGAAACACCACAAGGAATTCTGGAAACAGGGATGATGTCTTATTTATCTTTGTATTCTCGGCACCCAACACTTAATCTGGAATTCAACAGGCTTTCAACTAATGTTTATACAATGACTGATTTTGAAAGGAGCAAAGAGGCCGGGTGTGTTGGCTCATGCCTGTAATCCCAGCACTTTGGGAGTCCGAGGCAGGCAGACTACCTGAGGTCGGGAGTTCAAGACCAGCCTGACCAACATGGAAAAACCCTGTCTCTACTAAAAAAACAAAAAAGTTAGCCAGGTGTGGTGGTGCATCCCTGTAATAGCAGCTACTTGGGAGGCTGAGGCAGGAGAATCACTTGAATCCAGAAGGAGGAGGTTGCGGTGAGCCGAGATCACGCCATTGTACTCCAGCCTGGGCAACAAAAGTGAAACTCTGTCTCAAAAAAAAGGCAAAGAGCAAAAGAACGTAAACAATTCAACCTTGTGTCCAACATTCTCTGCTGATTGGATAGGCTGGTTGTCTTCTGTCCCAGTTGGTAATTTTGCAAATGGAATCACAGTTTGATCTCTAATTAGAAGATTCCACAACATTATTATGCTACCCACTTTGCCCTAAACTCTTTTGGAATCAATATTTTAAGCAATAATAAATAAATCAAAAGATGATCTGTAATGCAAAAATATTCTCTGTGCCTACTGCAGTTGAGCAAACATTGGCAATAGAATTCTAATTTAGATATTTCCTGAATTTTGTGTATTTTCTGCATGAAGTTTTAATAGCTGGCTTCAATAGGTTAAACATGATTTGTTAAGCTAAATAAAATATTGATAAAACTGATTATGCTACCTATAAAATTGATGTGCAACAGAGATGTGCTAGTAATATTAGAGTAAAACATTTTTTGGAAGGCTCATATAATTGCTAGCTCACTATAACTCCATGTTAAGAGAAAGAAGGAACAATCTTATATCGTTGATATGTAAAAACAAAGCCAAACTCAAACAACTCCCAGTTTATATCCTGGAGATGGTCCATATTCAGCCCAATCATTTATGTTTAAAATAAACACGTGATGTTTTGAAAGAGAATTCAAGTCGAGAACTCTGATCACAAGAAACTTTGAATAATCCTCAACAGGAAAGAAAGACTACTCTGTTGTATAAAGGATTATAAATAATGGTAAAAACAAACAAATAAACAAAAAAAAAGCTATAATAATTACTTTGCCAGAACTATCCCTTATTAATCATTTGAAAGTCTATTTTGTATGAATTTGACAAAATAGGAATATATTATACAAAAGTAAATAACTGGCAACAGTTGAATCCCATGGCACATTTTTTGGGATTCTCTTAGCTAGAACCTCTGTTGAGTCTATACTCCTCAAACTGAAGAACTGGAATGCAGTGTAACATATATTACATAGGTAAAGTATTGGTTGCCCTGTATTTTTTTTCTACACAGGGTTCCTGCCTTATCAGACACAAAGCCAAATAGATCTTGAAAACTATTTCTTCAACAACCATTTCACTCAACTGGTCCGTTTAATTTTTTATTTAAGTCCAAATTAACCACTTATCTAAATGGACTGTTTTGTGACTGTATCTTGGGAGTAACTGTTGGTAAATTTTTGATTTGAGGTAATAAACTGGGCTGATATCTTTATTGTTTTAGCTGAAACACTTTTCTATTTCATGTAAGTAGTCTGGTATTTTCAAGCCATTTCACTAAATTTTGAATAACTTTTCCCAATTTGCTTTTCTAATTGAGCATTGAGCCCTAACTACAAGGACAGTCTGAGGTTCGAAGTTTTAGATGTAGTTCAGTCATTTGAAAGAGGAAAAAAAGACAAGTCAAAAAGAGGTAAAAATATGCTTCTTTCATGTTGCTATCACTCAAAAACAAAAGCAGATTTTTGTCAGACTAGACCTCCTCCCACAAATCAACTTTGGGCAGCATCAAACAGTAATTTAGTTTCAAAAGAATTTTTTTTTTTTTTTTTTTTTTTTTTAGAAAATGGCATAAGCCATTATGATTGTGTTGCTAAACAGTTTGGAATCCATCTATGGCACAGAGTCTTTATAAAGTCCATGTGCCATTTTAAACATTTTAACTTTAATAATTTAGATTTATAGGTATGATATAAACCATCTGCATTTTCCTCGTTGTAAGCAGTGAATTTTCTTCTCACAGCTGGCCTGGACTTCAGTTCTGTGAGCCAAGAGGGGCACTGGCCTCCCCACGTGTGGTAGTCATCTTTTGCAATAAAACTGAAATAAGAGTATATTGTGCAAAGTTGTGTAATGTGGTCCTAAACTTTACTAAGTTGCTTTTGAACATTATTTCTATTGTGTATTTCAAACCCAATTTGTTGTCATTTAACAGGCAGAAAGATTTTATGAAGATCTCATATTTTGGATTACAAAAGCTCCACATTCTTCAGTAGTCATAGAACTTCTTAATTTAGCCATGCAGAGTAAAAACTCCACTAACAGGTGTTGAGAACTGTCCACCAGAACTTGGCACATCTCAGTATCTCAGGCTATTTGGTAAAAGGCACAAGTGTGCACATTCTTGAATGAATGCTTAAACGTGCCATTAGAATTGATTTATGGGGCAGAGGTGACACAGTGGTACATGAAATCTTCTCTTGGCTTGTGTTTTAAAGCAAATAACCAGCAAGCTAAGATAACAGAGTGAGCATTTTTAGATAAATCATTAGTATCCAGTAAGAGAGTTAAGGGAAACTCAGAATAACACTCACCTCTGTAGCAGGAGACCACCTTCAGCAAGCAGGAGAAAAGGTATATGGAGTGAGATAGTGCTTACCAGGAGGCAGTCAAGTATCATGGAGAACAGGTTAAAAGAGGAATGGCCAGCGTCAGCAAATGGAGTAAGGGGCGCTGAATCGGCATGCAGAGGCAGTAGTGAGGCAAAAGTCACCAAGAATGGGAAGGCATCAGAGGCAAGGGGGTGGCACTGGCCATTCTCTGCAAGTTCACTGCAACATCAAGCTGCCATCCCCCAGCCCACCTCAGTCTCCTTGGTGGGTTTGGCCAGTGCATTGTCCTTTAGGTGAGAGGAGCACATGGGCCAAGCAGCCACACTGCAATGCTGAGATTTGTGCACTGTGTAGTCCTGCATTCATGCAGTTTGCACCTCTCTGTGCCAGACACTGCATCTTTCAGGCAGGTTAAAAACAAGACTATTAAGTAAGAGGTAATGTCTATTAGAAAGAACAATTCAGCAGCTTTATGCAGTGATGGGTTCCCAGTTAATTTTAACATGTCAGGGAAAAAATGATTTAGTCATGCATGATAATAAAACACTTTGACAGCTCAATGAGAGTTTAGTATGCAGTGGCTGACAGCAACTTCAACATGGTCAGCTACATGGAAGAGCGCCAGGCAGATATTTACTTCAGGAGGGGCATAGAGGCCTGCTAAATAGGTCCCTACTGCCCAAATACCCCATCAGTATACAAGACCATGGCATGTATGCTAAAGGCATACTGGTCCATATAGAAACTACCAAGGCATGTTATATTGTCACCATATATGTTCCTGCCTATGTATATACACACACACTTTAATGATTTTGCCATCAGAAAGCACATGATAGAAACAACATTAAAGATCAATAATACCCTTTTAGCTCTGAAATTGCTGCAGAGGGGTGAATATATTTATCCTTAAAAAAGTAATACTATAACATTAATATAGAAAGAAACAACACACTTCTATAAGTACTTATTGAACATCTACTATGTACAAGAGTAGGTACTACAAAAAAGGCAGAAAACATAGACCTTGCTCCCATGGGCCTCATCTGAACCTAGTAAGGGAGAAATACTTGCATAAATAACTAATTATAAAATGTGAAAGAAGGTGAGAGTGTTTTCAGTAGAGGTGCTTGCAAATGCTAATAAGAGTATTGTAGAGGATGGGTTTATTCTAGAGTGTTTTTGTAAAACATAAGCATTGAATCTTCTCGCATGCATCGACATCATGTATAACGCACAATGCTGTAATAAAAATAACTGACCCTGTTCCATTCATGGCAACTCAGTAGTGGTGGTTTGGAGTACAAATGCTATAGGGTAAATAATTCAGAGTTCAGACTTAATCACTGGAAAGGTCAAACTTGACAATGAGCTTTCTCCTTTCTCAAAGATTTGTCTCTCGCCAACTTCAGGAAGTTGGCCAGTGTGGTGAAGTTGGGTAGATGTTGTCTCTGTTCCTCCCTGGTCTCTGTCAAGATGTCTCATCCCTCGTGGTCTATGGTGCTGGCCTCCGTCCTGCAGGGTCTGCAGCTGCTGTCCTGGCCTCCCCTGCCCTGGGCAGTGCTAGAAGCACCTGCAGTTGAGGTCTACAGGTTGAGCCACCAGCACTCTGCTCTTCTCACCCAGCACTGCTGCACATAAAAACTGCATGCATCGGGAAACACATGGGATCTCCTCCAAGCTGGTTCCAGGGCAAGGAGATAGAAATTGTTCTATTGAGCTTTTTCATGCCCTAAATATTCCATGCCTCCGTGTTTTCTTTTTCTTTTCTTTTTTTCTTTTCCAAGATGGAGTCTCACTCTGTCGCCCAGACTGGAGTGCAGTGGCACGATCTCAGCTCACTGCAACCTCTGCTTCCTGGATTCAAGTGATTCTCCTGTCTCAGTCTCCAGTATAGCTGTGATTACAGGTACATACCATGATGCCTGGCTAATTTTTGCTTTGTATTTTCAATGTCTAGCTAATTTTGGGGGGTATTTTTAGTAGAGACTATGTTGGCCAGGCTGGTCTCGAACTCCTGACCTCAAGAGATCCACCCGCCTCGGCCTCCCAAAGTGCTGGGATTACAGGCATGAGCCACCGCGCCCAGCCGCATGTTTTCTTTATTACAAGCACTATATACAGGAATAGGAAATGCTGTGACACTACCTCTTCCCAGAATTCCAGGTGGGAAGCAGGCCCAAGTCTCTTCTGTTCTTGAAATCCTAATCTGGAACTCCATCTTGGGGATTCCCTCCCCCTTGCTAAGTTAAAAATTTAGAGGGAGGCACCCAGGAACACACTCAGTCACAATCTGGGTTTCCCTCCTCTTTCTCTTCAGCCTCACCATCACACTTGGAAGGAGTGAGAAGACCACAACACGTCCAGTGTGCTCTGCTTTCTGGTTTGAGATAAAGACTCCTTCTTGATACTTAAAGGAAGTGTTTAAGACTTAGGAAAATGTTTCACTCTCAAGAACCAGTCTCTTGCAAATAGAAGGATATTTGGTTTATGCTCACATACTTGCTGATGGCATAAAATTGCCTTCACATTTTTTATTGCATCCATTCTCTCTTGAAGTGAGGATACCATAAGTAGAGAACTGCAGAATTCTAGCACACCCTGTCTAGCACATGGTCTGGGTTATCTGTGTCTTTCATTATCTGAATTATTTCACAACCCTGTGAGTTGAAGAAAACTGATGCAATGCAAATGACTCTTGTTAATAAAAATGCAAATACATTTCTTCTGGTGGCAATGCCCATCGACTAGTTTTGCATCTGCTAGCAAATTCCTTTAGCATTTGTAATGGCATATATGTATGCATGCTTTTGAATTCTTTCTTTTTTTTTTTTTTTTTTTTTTTTTTTTTTGCCATATAACAGCGTTTTCCTCATTCATTAATGGGTTAAGTAGAATTTTTGACATATATTTATTTTGTATTTGTATGAGAACCAAGATTTTACTTTTTATATTAATTATTCTTTAACAATTTTCTATCCCTACTTAACTGGTGAGAGAATTAAGGTTCAATGAAATCTATCAAATTGCCTAGGTTTAGAAAAGTAATAGATAGAAGCAACATTTGAGCCTATATATTTGACCCCAAACCCAAGCTCTTAAATTCTGTACTACTGGCCGGGCGCGGTGGCTCAAGCCTGTAATCCCAGCACTTTGGGAGGCCGAGACGGGCGGATCACGAGGTCAGGAGATCGAGACCATCCTGGCTAACACGGTGAAACCCCGTCTCTACTAAAAAATACAAAAAACTAGCTGGGCGAGGTGGCGGGCGCCTGTAGTCCCAGCTACTCCGGAGGCTGAGGCAGGAGAATGGCGTAAACCCGGCAGGCAGAGCTTGCAGTGAGCTGAGATCTGGCCACTGCACTCCAGCCCGGGCGAGAGCGAGACTCCGTCTCAAAAAAAAAAAAAAAAAAAAAAAAAATTCTGTACTGCTTCATGATTAAACATAAAGAAATCTGAAAAATATGTTAAAGGTCCACAGACAAGCACTCTAAAAATTCCAGAATTGTCCTATAATTTTTTTTATTATACTTTAAGTTCTAGGGTACATGTGCACAACATGCAGGTTTGTTACATATGTATGCATGTGCCACGTTGGTGTGCTGCACCCATTAACTCATCATTTACATTAGGTATATCTCCTAATGCTATCCCTCCCCCTCCCGCCACCCCACAACATAATTTTTTTTCTTTAAAATATAAAACAACCCCAGCTTTGTGCCTTTGTTGAGAGAAAAATTAAGTCCTTCACATTGTAGTTTTAAAGCAAAAAGTTGTAGAACTCACTATCGTATCCACAATTTTATAGGTAGCCACCCCTGTCACATGCCCATGTCAAATGGTTGTCTGAGAAAAAATCCTTATGGCATTTCTAGACATATACTAGGGCAATTTTTCAAAGTACATTTTTACACTATGCTTTATGGAAAAAACTATGAGTCACAACTAGGAAAAAAAGTCTCCAGCTTTTATACCACATGATTAAACACTCCACATAATTAAATACTCTATGTGGAGAGGAAGGAGAAAAAAGGGATTTATTAGGTTACTTAAAATGGTCTTTTGAAGATAGTTTGGTTAAGAGCATTACCTCAAATTTATTTTTGAGTGATTATTTCTAAAAAACAAAATATTACCTATGCTCAGACACAGAACAAATACTTTTTTGAGGAAAACAGAGTGATAGTTCAGCTATGCTGTTTGTCAGCATTTCACAGTGTGATAAATGTCATGTTTATTTAACCACATTTCAAATAGATCATTTTTTCTTAAAAACATTCACAATGGTATATCTCAAAAAATTTCAAACTTTGCTAAACAAACCCAACCACGTGTCAATTCACTTCCTTTTAATTCACTTCCTTTTTTTTTTTTTTTTTTTTTTTTTTTTTTTTTTTGAGATGGAGGCTCGGCTCGCTCTGTCACCCAGGCTGGAGTGTAGTGGTGTGACCTCAGCTCACTGCAAGCTCTGCCTCGTGGATTCACGCCATTCTCCTGCCTCAGCCTCCCCAGTAGCTGGGACTACAGGTGCCTGCCACCATGCCTGGCTAATTTTTTATATTTTCAGTAGAGACGGGGTTTACCCATGTTGGTCAGGATGGTCTCGATCTCATGACCTCATGATCTACCTGCCTTGGCCTCCCAAAGTGCTGGGATTACAGGCGTGAGCCACCACGCCTGGCCATGTCAATTTACATTTTTAAATGAATTTTGAGAAACCAAAGGGCAAATAAATATCTCAAGAAACAAGATTTGTTAGACCCAATATGTTCTTGAAAGAAATTGGATAATCTCTGTTTCAGGAATTATTTGAAATGAAGAAGTGAATCCAGTACTCTTTTCAAGTTTAGATACAGCAATTCAATAACTTTAATGACAACAGCTATGTATAATACTATGCCCTTCTTCTCTGTCTGAAAGGAGGGGAAGCATTGTGGCAGATACTGGTTTTTTCCCACCTCACAATCATTCTTACTAGCTAAAAGAACTGAGATTGTATTCAGGTAACACATGGGAGTACCCTGATGTCAGTGAAAGTAGATCTTTGCTCAGTCATAGGAAATAAAAGTCACGACTGGTTAATCAAGGCTGGTATAAATGAGTTGTGATTATCTATATCCCTTAGCCAGTCCAGGTGTGGTCATGACACTCAGATTCAGCAATGAGATGCAATGGAGATTCTGCTGGGACTAAAAGGATCTGGGATGGATCATGATGACTGGAGCAGCAGCAGTCATTTTATGATCACAGAGCAGAAAGCCAACATGCTGAGGTCAACAAGAAGAAAGGACAGAGAGAGGCTAGTACCCTGAGGATATTATCGAGTTGCTGCACCAAACCTGGAACCACCCACTCCCTCCAGATGTTTCATGTGAGCTAATGCAATGTCTTTATTGCTTAAGTGACTGAGTGCCCTCCCTTCTTACGGCTCTCCTAAGTAGGCCTTTGCACTACCATATTTCTAGGGCCCCCATGTAGGCTGCACACTATGAACAAAACCCCATAACCTGGATGCTGTCTTTTATTTTTTTTTTCAAAAAGTAATTAATGCAATCTAATTTACAGATAAACATCCAATGAGCAATAAACACCATTTTCTTCCTTTCACACATACTTCCCTTCTTGTTTAATATGCAGAAGTACATTTTTATGTTTAAGTAAGTTTATGCCTACTCTTTTATTTTTGAAATTTTCCACTTCATTTATAACAATCTTTCAAGTTGGTTATTCTAATGCCTTGATACCATTTAGTTTTCCTGTAAAATATTACCTTTGGTTACCAACCCATTTTCTAACATAGGAGCATTCTGAGTTGTTTCTAGATCTACTTTTGCTCTTCTTCCCACCATTAGTATGTTTCTAACTAGTATTCATTTTACTTAAGGCTTTGAGCTCTTAACACAAAATAAAACAAAACAAACCCTCTAGGGAGGTGTTTGGTGCCCAGTACACAGTAGGCAGCCAATAAGCAAATGAATGAGTTGTATTTATGAAATCATACCTAAAGTTAAGGTGTGAGTATGCTTTGTAATATTAATTGTGGGTTTCTCTTTTCTGATTATAGGAAGAGACACATTATGGAAAAATTGGTAAATATAGAAATGTACAATGATAAATACTCCAATTATCCATAGTAAGTATATATTTTTTCATACTTTATATGGCTCTATGAACACAATGCCTGTAAAGCCACAGGAAGAAGCCCACTGGTAGGAAGCTCAGGGCCCTGGAGAACTTGGGACATTTAGTATTGGGCAGGTCTGGGAGTATCTACAGGACTGCATTCAATGCAACGTATCCGTGCTAAAGGCAGATGGTTTGTTACTAGTGGCAACTTTAAGCTAACCACCCTTTCCAGAGGTCTTCTTAACTGCCTGTTTCCCAGCTAGAACTCTTTTGAAGACTCTTGGTATAATATAAGCACAAGTGAGAGCAGCAAAGAGGAAAACCCCACTTGATTTCCATAGTTTGGTCACATCCATTCTTTTCATGTGGCAGATCTCTGCCAGGACAGCGGTAGTAGAATTTAAAAGATTTAATCACTGGTTTATTTTCCAAGGAGGTAGAGAAGAAAAAGAAGGTAAGAAAAAGTCACTGAGGTCCAGCGGGAACAGAAGTTCTCTTCTGGTTGGTCAGAGGGAGTCTTAGCAACTAGGACAACAATCACTTCAAGGCTGGGTATTTTGGTTTCACTAGGGAGAGGCGGGTTTGTGCTGCTCCCAATTTCAACAAGGCCACACTGCTTAACAGAGAGGCGAAGACTTTCTAATGCCAGAAACAGCAACAAATCAAGAATAGCTTTCCTATAGCAATCCACTTTTTTTTTTAATGTTAAAATTTTCTATTGCATCTTTGGACAGTCAATCTCACATTTAGGTGAAAGTAATTTCCAATCTATATAGCAATCTACTTTGAACTAATTGTCCTTTTTTTCATTCTGTTTTGAACAAAATAGCCAACATTGAGACCACGAGAATCAACAAGTTCTCAAAACCGTTTATCTGCTGACTCAGCCCCTGGTGCCGCTACCTGTCAACAATAGATTAATTTGCTTTGGCTGAATTTGCAGGCTCTTCTCTGGCATGACCACAATACACATTCAAAAGAGCCCTAAGTTGGAGATTAATCTGCTCCGCACTTGAGGAGAATGTGGAAAATAAGAATCTATTGTACACATTGATCTTTTGAAGTTCATATCACATACTGAAGGATTCCGTGTGACTCGAGTAGGGATATTATGCTTTATCTTTTTACCCTTCTGCTCTGAGAACCGTTTTGTTATTGTGAAACAATACCATAATTTTATGAAGGTCCTTGGGAGAAAAGCAAACTCATTTTAAGGCATAGGAAATAACAATCTCCAGAGAAGAGAAAGAGGCAGATGACCATGGGGAATTGTGGTATTTCCAGGAATTAAGAAATGTAACTTTTGTATTTGATGTATCACTGAGATTAGAGGTCCATCTTCTGTTTCAAACCTGCTGGGCAACTCTTTCTATCACTAGCCAATAAATGTCTGCTATGTTACATTTTTGAGGTATATTCTCAGGGTTATAGAGTTTCTCTTCTTTGAGTTTTTTTTCCCAAGGCTCCACTGTCTAGTGAAAGAAGGAGTTAATGCCCTTGGCCATCAGCAAAAAAGCTACAAGCAGGGAGAAAACACATGATTGAAGAACTGAATGTTTAATTACATATAGAGGTATTAAAAGAAACAACCCTTGAGCTAGCAGACCATAGGACAATGGATCAGCAGTTTTAGAATCTATTTCTGACTCTGTCATTGACTCAGGATATTGGGAAAGTCCTATGTTTCTGGTTTTCAAAAATTTATTGCACCATCATGGCAATCATCTATTTTTTGGTATAAATTATGCTTGCTGAGCACCCAGAATTTAGGGACTTTTCAGCAGAATAAAAAGCAGTATGATTTTCATCTTTAAAAGGGGGGAAGAATGTCATATGAATTCAAATGATGAGCAAAGACATCTACAGGAGTGAAGGAATAAGATCTAATGTTATAAATGTTTGTTTCAGGGTCCCTGCAAGGGTTTTATTTTCCCTGTGAGTTTTTGCATACAGACAGGGGCTAGTGTTTGTGGAGCACCATTTCCACGTGCCCAGAACATGATGCGATTTGCTCTAAAGCTCGAGGTAGGCGGTATCTCCATTTTGCAAATGAGAAAGCGGAGCACAGAAGACCTTAGAAATGTTGCTAAAGCTCTTGGTTCTTGGTGACTCTGAAGCCTGTACCTCAAGCTTTGTACTTCACGCACCTAAAAGTATTCCCCATAGGTGAGTATCAGTTCTGACTTGTTAACATTGCTTTCCTATTCTCTTCTCCTTAATTCTACATTATCTCTTGCATTCTTAAATTCCCAGGTTAGATCTGGAGCTATAGGGATCCGCAGAACTCCCTGAGATTCCAGTGTACACCGCTTATATATGCGGGAATTCTAGTTAAACATGAACAGCTTCCTAAGGAAAATCGGGTTCTGCTTTCATTAGCAAAGGCAGTTTCAGGCTCTGCACAGCTCAAGAGACCTGTGCTTACCCATTCTTCCAATTGTCTCTGCAAGAAGAATGCTTCTCTCCAGCTCATGGTCTTTGGATAGAAGTCTTCCCTCTTCTGTCTTTGCTCCTTCTTCCTATGTAGTTGGTAGCAGTGTTTACTATCAACTATGGCAAAATTCCACTTGACATCAGCAGAACTCTATCAAAGCATAATAGAATTATTTGCTTGGAGCTATAAATAATAGAATTATTTGCTTCCTTCCTCATACAGCTTCTCTGACAGATTGCCATTCTGCCTCTTGATGATGACACTGCCCTATAACTTTTGCACACAATTCCTAGCTCTGCTCCACTAACAAATACACCATAGGGAAAGTCTGGATGACTGCATCAGTCAGCATTCAACCAGAAAAGCAGAACAAGTAGGAGAAAATGTACAAGAGATTTTTTGTAAGGAATTGCTTTACACGATTGTGGGAGCTGGCTCGGTAAGTGTAATCTGTAGGCCAGGCTGGCAGGAAGTATGGGGCTGAATCTACTGTTCATGGGTGGAATGTCTTCTTCAGCTGTGCTCTTCACATCATTCAGCTGCTGAATCAGGCCCACCTAGATCATCTATAATCTCCCTTACTGAAAACCAACTGATTATGGGCTTTAATTACATCTACAAAATACCTTCACAGTAACACCTAGATTGGTGTTTGATTGAATAGCTGACTGTAGCCTCACCAAGTTGACACATCATAAGTCCATTGCAAACATGGAATAACTGGCTACATGAAGTTGTCAAAAGCAAAAAGTTAACATGAGAGTCCTAGGCCTGGGAGTGAGAATGTTGCAAGGAGAACTGTCCACAGGAGGCCCGTGCCCCAACCCCCGCTCCTCCTATAGCCACATGAGTAGAGTCCCTTTATCAATAACCTAACTCCCAACAAATCTCTGCCTCCCATACCACATTTAAGTATTCACAGTGACATTTGAAATTTGCAAGGAGATTTATAAAGTAACTCTGGCTCTGTGGTGCCACAAAGGGAAATGAGGAGGGACTGCTTAAGTTAGACATGAGGCGAATGGAGCAGTACGTACAGTTGTTCTGCAAAGTAAACACTGAATCTGAAAAGGATTTGATCGTGCATAAAACAACCACAAATATACAAAATTACTGGTGGAGAGATCCAAAAGAAAAATACTAGATCACACCGGGCATGGTGGCTCATGCCTGTAATCCTAGCACTTTGGGAGGCTGAGGCTGGTGGATCACCAGGTCAAAAGTTTGAGATCAGCCTGGCCAGCATGGTGAAACCCCATCTCTGCTAAAAACACAAAATATTAGCTGGGTATGGTGGCACATGCCTGTAATCCCAGCTAGTCGAGAGGCTGAGGCAGGATAATTACTTGAACCCGGGAGGCGGAGTTGCAGTGAGCGAAGATCCTCCCACTGCACTCCAGCCTGGATGATAGAGCGAGACTCCATCTCAAAAAAAAAAAAAAAAGAAAGAAAAGAAAAGAAAAATACTAGATCTAATTGTCCCCCGTCATGAACTGAATGTTTGGACTCCCCCAAAATTATGTGTCGAAGCCTTAACCCCCAGTGTGACTGTTTTTGGTGGTGGGTCTTTACGGAGACAATAGAGTTAGATAAGGACATGAAGGTGGGGTCCTGTTTCAATGGGATTAGTGCCCTTATAAGAAGACACACCAGCGAGCTCACTCCCTATCTCTCCACTCTGTGAGAGCACCATGAGAAGGTAGTTGTCTACAAGCCAGGAAGAGAGCCCTTGCCAGAAACCAAACCCTGTCTGAGCTTGATCTTGGACTTTCTAGCCTCCAGAACTGTGAGAAAATAAATTTATGTTGTTTAAGCCACGGAGTCTATGGTTTTTTTTGTTTGTCTTGTTTTGTTTTTTTGTTACAGTGGCCCAAGTTAACTAATATACCCCTAAAATATTTACTTTTCCTCAAGCAACTTTTTTATTGCCTTTCAAAATCCTGAGCTTGGTAGTCAAATCCTTCTATGAGTTCACATTACTGTTTCTTTCCTGTCTCATCTTCCTGGGACATTTTTCTGTGTGTGACAGACAAATGTCTGAGGAATATTTGGATATTTGAATATAGGATATTAATTTTGAGATGTAAGACTGTGGTACCCACTTTTGGGTAAGGAGCTTCTCTGAGGAGTTATGGACTTGGAATTATGGAGGTTGGAGATGAGGATGATAGTCACGGGGGAGTTGTTGAACTATTCCAAAATTTCAGAGAATCTAACAGACATTGTATGTTCATTTCTTAACAATCCATCCAGGATAAAAAATACTAAATATATTTACTTTTTCTATATTTATATTACCTCTCAGGAAAAAAAAATACTGGTGGGAGAAAGTAAACGTTATAAATGTTGAATATTTTAAGTAATATAAAAATAATCAAATGAAAGGATAAGAAATGGGAAAGATAGAGTTGATACAAGAATGGCAGATCTTAGTAAGTGTTGAAGCTGGGTGATGTGTATACCCATGTATGGTACTGGGGGTTAAGGTTTCAACATAAAACTTTTGGGAGACACATTCCAGTTCATAATGGAAGATAATTAGATCTAACGTTTTTCTTCTGAATTTTTCCGCCAGTATTTTTACATGTTTTTAAAATATACAACCATAAATCCTTTTCAGTTTTTAGTTTGCAGAACAACTGTACATACTGCTCAGTTTGCCTTGTGTGAGATAACAATAACTATCTTATAAAATATGAAATCCTGGAGTGGGGAGAAGGAATAATAAAAGTTTTGCTGTATGGTGAAAAATTCAGAAACCAGTGTAATAGATTATGTTCAGGTGGCTTATTGGATTTTTGTTCTGATGCTATGTTTAAAATAAATTTTTATTGCCATAATATCCTCTAATAACTTCCACATCCAATTCTTCATAAAAGCATATCCAAAAGACAATTCAGTTTGTATAAATTTAAAAATTATATCCAAAGGTCACAAATACTCAAAACTGGGGCTATTAGCTTTAGAAGTACTTGTTCTAAATAAGTACTCTGATATATTCTGAGAAACATAGGTAGACCTGTAAAAGCACCTGTGAGCTCTGCTCAGGACACCTTTGCCTTTGCCTGGATGCCCTGCCACATGGCCTATAGGGAAGACCGATGCACTGTGAACCATGGCATTTTGCTTTCTTCCCCCAATGAGTTCTTTGGATATTCTGTTAATGCTTAAAAACATTAGCATCTTTAACCTCAACATGCTGATGCTGAGGATTTAGTTCCACTTTCATTCTGTTTATATATTTTCTAGCAATCAGTCAAAAGTGAAGTTGAATTCACAGGCCTAATGAGATGGGACTTTCTGCCATCTTCTCATTCCCATGAGTTGTCTTGCTCTATGACAGGGGACTTGAGGCAGAAATTCCATAGCAATGTCTTATGGAGATGTTTCCCTCTCCTCTCTCTAGTCACCTCTTTTTCTACTCTGTATTCTTATTCCAAAGGTGAAGACTTAATAAATCAATTCACATGGAACTTAATCACATGGAATGAAACATTAGGCTCCACCAAACAAGGGATGGGAAAAGAGAAAAGTAGAGGTGTTTTGAGGATAGAAGTCCCTTTTTGTATCCATAATGGAAGCTGCCAACTTTCTTTCCAGATGAGATCTGCCAGAGTCTGGTATACTTCCCTCTACTTATTCAGATTCTTCAAAGCTCAGATGAAGACATGGACTCTGCAGACCCTTACCTGATCTCTCAGAGTGATCTTCCACTTTTTGAAATTATTGTTAAAAATGTCTTTTCACAATAGCAAAGGCATGGAATCAACATAAATGCCCATCAATGATAGACTGGATAAAGAAAATGTGGTACATATACACCATGGAATACTATGCAGCTAAACCAAAAAAGAATGAGATCATGTCCTTTGCTGGGTCATGGGTGGAGCTGGCGGTCATCATCCTTAGCAAACTAATGCAGGAACAGAAAACCAAACACCTCATGTTCTCACTTATAAGTGGGAGCTAAATGATAAGAACACATGGACACGTAGAGGGAAACAATGCACACTGGGTTCTGTCAGAGTGTGGAGGGTGGAAGGAGGGAGAGGATCAGGAAAAATAACCAGTGGGTACCAGGCTTAGTACCTAGCTGATGAAATTATCTATGCAACAAACCCCCACAACACAAGTTTGTCTAGATAATGAACCTGCACATCCTGCAATGTACCTCTGAATTTAAAAGTTTTTTTTTTTTTATTTTAAGTGTGTGATCTGAAACAACCGAGCTGTAAATTTTATATAAGCTTGTATGGCTTATTAGCTATTTTGTATGCTCTTTTTTTGCTAACTCGAGTAGGGTCATGTCTCCTTTTTTTGCATCTCTGATGGCATTGAAGAAAGTGTAGAGTAGGCTAAGTTTGTCTGTTTCATCCTTTTTCCTTTTTGATGCACCCACATACACTTCTCTGGTAACATTCCCTGCTCTTTGTTTCTAACTCTTTTTTTTTTTTCTGTCAATGTATAACTTCTCTGTGTTTCTTCTTGATAGTCCCATTACCTTCTAAGATTATTGTTAATATGTAATAAGTTAATCCTGAAAATCATAGGTTCAACCATATATAACTGCTAATTTTTTAAATCTACAAAAGCAGCAATTTCATAGGGTTTGATCTTATGGATAAAGTCTTAGAGCATTACTTCTCACACATGACATCTGGTGACACAAAACTATATTGCAGAAGAATAAATCCATAATGATGTCATTTAGCCTTAGCAGTTCAGCAGGGGAGACATTTTGGGCGTTAAGATGCCTTAACCACACTACTTAAATAATATCCAATGGACAGTTACCTAACCTGCTAATGCAGAAGGTCAGGCCCCTGTGCTGGAAACATACTACAAGGTTAATATTTATTGACGTTCTTCTTTTTTAAATGCATGACACATTAATATCAAAGGCTAGAAATTGCCTAGTTGAAGCTAAAGTAAATGGAAAGGGCCATGAATAGAGGAAAGCTAACTTTTGCTACCAAACTTCTCTCATATACATAAAGTTCAAGTTAGTAGTCTGAACAAGGTTAGAGGAAATGAGAAGATTGGAAGACAAGACACTTTTAAGACATTTCAATTTAATTAAAAAGTTGAGAATATTTGCTGTGTTATTAAAACTGACTCCTTTCTTTGGTGCCCCGAGTAACTAACTTGCATGAGTTTTCCAATCTGTACACTGAGAAGGTCAGGTTAGATATGTTGGGTTTTTCAAATATTATATTTTATATACTAAAAGCCATGTGTAAAGATTTCAAGGCAATGTTTCTGTAAACACTTGAAGGTAAAACTTCATTGAAACCATGTGATGTCCAAAACCTGTAATTAATTTTCCATTAATTCTCAATATTCTTACCTTCCTTGATGTGAATTAGTGATGTTTTATTCTATTTTATCAGAACCAATTTCACTGTTTTTATTTATTTATTTATTTATTTATTTATTTATTTATTTATTTATTTTTGAGACAGAGTCTTGCTGTGTCCCCCAGGCTGCAGTGCAGTGGCGCGATCTCGGCTCACTGCAAGCTCCGCCTCCTGGGTTCACGCCATTCTCCTGCCTCAGCCTCCCAAGTAGCTGGGACTACAGGTGCCTGCCACCGCGCCTGGCTAATTTTTTGTATTTTTAGTAGAGACGGGCTTTCACTGTGGTCTCGATCTCCTGACCCTGTGATCCGCCCACCTCAGCCTCCCAAAGTGCTGGATTACAGGCATGAGCTACAGCGCCCGGCCTCACTGGTGTTTATAACAAAACAGATTCCTATTTTTAATGACTTGTTATAGTTTTAGTTTGGAGTTTTTGAAAAGAAACTCTTCATATTTTAGAGCTAGATGGCCAGACAACTGAAAATGGCTAAAGAAGACAGTGTAGAACAGTTTTCAAATTCTCCTGTCTAGGGTTACTATCTCAACTCTCAGGGCACTGAATATATTCTATTCTAGTAGCACTTCAATTTTGCCTTAATTATCCATGTGTTATCTAAATATCTGTATCTCCTATCAGACTGTAAACTTCCTGAGCAGAGAGATGAATATTATTCAACTTTGTACCCTCTGAAGCATCTAATGTAATTCCTTGAATACAGTAGGTGCTCTAATATTAGTTGAATTACCTTAAGTTATAACACTATAGAATTTCAGAGCCAGAGGAGAGTCTCCGAGATCATCACAAATATTCTACAACTAGGAAATCTGAGGACCAGAGGAGTCAAGGTATCGCCTTAAGATTATGCAGATGTTATTGACATGAAGACCCATAACTGGGTCAAAGACATAGGGATCCAGCCCTGTGTTCTGGGTCTCAGAAACAAGGGAGAGCCAAGACAATCTTCTCTGTTTCTTGATAGTCTAAACCAGAATGTGGCCACATTTGCATGTGCAAGAAAATACTTTTATTATTGGCTTGATTCATGATGTAATATTAACCTGCCTTCCTGTTGTTGTAGTCACTCTTTCCTTTCCCCAATAAAGACTCTGGATTGTGTTGCATCTGCCTTCAAGGAAATGATGTTTCCATAAGAGAAGGATAGTCTCTGAAAATGAAGTTTATTGATAAGCATAGAATGTTGCAAAAGATGAAACCCAACAGACCTTGAAGTGGATGTTGGTATAACCTCTGCAGACCTCAGCACTATGTTTCATACCATATCCACACATCACAGGCTCCACTAGCTTAGTATGCTGGGGCGGAAGAAACTCTTTAAAACTAGCTCCCTATGGTTTTGAAATTATATTGCTTGCCGTTCCCTGCTATAAAATATGGTGAAAGCTAAAATATTTTCAGATGTGAGTTTTCACACTCACTTCCCCTCATCTTTGGCAAGAGTAATATAAACTTACTGCAGAAAAAATACAGATAAGGGAGTATATGAAAAATAAAAATCAGCTGGAATCCCACCACACTGAGATAACCGTAGCTCATATTTTGGTATATATGTGTACACACAGTTATATATATTAAATGATATTATTTAAGTATATTTCTATGATAATATATGTAATTCTAAATCTTTGTTAACATCCACGTTATATTCCCATGAACTAATGTATCATAGTTTACAAAATTCTTTCCTGTTGCATGCAGAGGTTACTTCTCATTTTTCCATATTTCATAATAATGTAAACTTATTCAGTATTGTATTATTTTTCTGTTCTTGCTTTTAATTGTTTTAGTATTTTAAAACACGGACAAGATTTTTGAAAAATATGTGATATAGCAACATATTTATGAGTACACAGAGACTGTGTTGAAATTATCTTCTTAGGAAACTTCACCACATACGAGTAGAGCCAGCCTGTTCAGTCTATTGTGTCTTTGAGTAATCCAAGCTGCTCGTACTGACTAATGAATAGGGAAACATTGTGGATATGCTGAGAATTTTTAGACACGGTTCTTACACAAAATTTTCTCCAGCATGATAATGTTTTACATCATGAAGTAATAGCAACTAATACAAACTACATGAGCCCATCTAAATGCAAGCTGCAGAGGAGTTCAGTACTGCGTGGATGCCCTTGCACCCCCCAGCCTCCCCATTTGCTCAGTGTTGGCCACATGCTACTATGTCTTAGACTTCCGTGTGATGTCCACCCCACAGGCATCTGGTCCTGGTCTCCACAACTCAACTACCTCGTCCTTTCCTTATTTCTCCTTCCATCAAGCTACATTCACTTCCTTAAAAAAAATCAACATGTATTTTAGCTGTGTTAGTATTTTTATTCAATCGTTATTTCTTTGTTGATGCTCTTTTGAGTGATCTGTATCCATTCTATTTAGCTCTGTTATTTTTAGTACAGTTTTGCAGGATGTGGAATTATTCAGAAATGCATATATTGTGTTGTAGCTAAAACCTTTATCCCATGCTCAAGCTTCTGAGTAAAGACAGCAGAATAAAACCAGATCACTAATAATTCCTGTCCTGGTAACTCACAAAATGATAATCTCCACCACTCAAACCAAAGGAGAAAAACCCAGCAAAATTTTACTGACAACAAAATGATAAGGAAATGGATAAAACTCGAATGATGTAATATCTATAAAAGAACAGAATATTTTAGTATAGTTTCTAATCTCACTCTTTTGCCTCCCAAAAGACTGTATCAGAGAAAGAAGGTAAGTCAAGAAAATCCAAAGTGTTTGCCCTTATATATATCCCTGTGTAAAAGTAAGTCTATTAAAAAGATAAGCTTACAATTTTTTGAAATTAGGGGAAAAATTATTTGAAGTAGCAGCCCCTAGTTATTACCATAAGCAGCTCAATAGGGAAGTGAATACATTCTATGTTCACTAATATTTAGGAGTCCATTCTCTAAACTTAGATCCAAAGCAAGGGTGTCCTATTGAGAGGGTAAGATACACTCTTAACTTAGATTAGGGGTCCAGGTGGCACTGAATATGGCACAGCACATTTAACAAAATGAGAGAAGAGAGCAGAGCTTGGGTTGTCCAACAAAGGTTGCTCAAGTTAAAAAATAATAGGCAGTATCATAATTTCCTACTTCATAAATTGTTGACCTGAGAGATAAACAGGTACAAAGGAGAAGTATGCCAAGAAGAATTTACCACTAGCATCAAACACTTTAGAAGCCCTGAACTGAGCTGTCCGCTAGATATATGAAAATAAAGAGAAACAACATGGAAATCACACAACTATCTTACCTCACACTGTCTTCAAATAAAGAAGGGAAATATATGTGTCACAGGGCCTCCTATTAACTTTATGTTACAACCGAGTTGTGCACAGAAAGTTTATTTATTTGCTCTATAACTGCTTTGATCTTCTTCCAAAGCACTCAACTCCTATGGGTAGCAGAAGAAAAGTCAGTAAAGCTGTCCTGACACAATAAAGTAGATCCCTAAGTGAATACCCAGCCTTTTAATGTTGTAGTTGCCACATGTATTATATTTGCATCAGTGAGCACTCCAACAGACAGTGTTATAATTTTGGCTTTAAACAAATCATACATATTTGAAAGACCTTACAGGGAGAAAATACTCTGTTGTATTTACCCAAATATCTGTTTATATTTTGTTGCTTTTTCTTCATGCCTGATCCTCCATTATTTTCTCTTCAGCCTAAAGAATATTCTTTAGCATTTATTTCAGAGTAGATCTGCTGGTGATGAATTCTTAGTTTTCATTCATCTGAGAATGGCTTTATCTTGCCTCAGTTCCTGAAGGATATTTTTTGCTGAATATAGAATTCTGGGTTGACACTCTTTTCTTTTAGGACTTTAAAGATATTATTCAACTGTCTTCTGGTTTCCATATCCGCAGATGAGAAATTCAAAGTAACTAGAATATAGTCTCACTATATGTAAAGTGTTATGATTCTCTAGCTGCTTCAAGGTTTGTCTTTATCATTGGTTTTCAGTCAGTAGTTTGATTATGATATGATTTGGCATACTTTGCTTCGAGCTAATAGGATTTGTGTGTGTGTGTGTGTTGGTGGGGGTGTTTCTGAGCTTCTTCAACCCTAAATCACAAAATTTGAGAACTTTTCAGCCAGTATTTGTGCACATATTTTTTCAGCCCCTATCCTCTTTCTCTTTCCTTTCTGAGACTCCAGTGACACAAATATGAGACATTTTATTATCGTCCCACAGGTCCTCAGGATCTGTTCATTTTTAAAAATATATTTTCCTCTTTTTAGGATTAGATTATTTCTGCTGACCTATCTTAAAGTTTGCTATTTCCTGTTATCTCCATTCTATTATTGAATCCACCCAGTGAATTTTCTAATTTTAACTTCCATATTTTTTAATTCTCAAATTTTCATTTTTTTCATAGTTTCTATTTCTTTGTTGAAAACTTTTTTCATTTGTGTCAATTGATGGGGTACAAGTGTAAATTTATTATATGCATAGATTGTGTTGTGGTGAAGTCAGAGCTTTTAAGGTATCCATCACCCAAATAACATACATCGTACCCATTAAGTAATTTCTCATCATCCACTCTCCTCCTACCCTCTACCTTTTCAAGTTTCCAGTGCCTATAATTCCACACTCTATCTCCATCTGTAAACATTATTTAGCTCCCACTTATAAGTGAGAACATGTGGTATTTGTCTTTCTGTGTCTGAGTTGTTTGATGTAAGGTGATGGTCGGCAGTTCCATCCATGTTGCTACAAAAGACATGATTTCATTCTCTTTATGACTGAATGGTATTCCATTGTGTACATATACCACATTTTGTATATCCATTCATCTGTCGACAGGCACTTAGGTTTATTCCATATCTTTGCTATTGTGAATAGTGTTGTGATAAACACACAAGTGCAGGCATCATTTTGATATAATGATTTATTTTCCTTTGGGTAGATATCACTAGTGGGATTACTAGATTAAATGGTAGCTATATTTTAGTTATTTGAGAAGTCTCCATACTGTTTTCCATAGAGATTGTGCTAATTTATATTCCTACCAACAGTGTACAAAAATTCCTTTTCCTCTACATTCTAGTCAACATCTGTTATTTTTTGTCATTTTTATAGTAGCCATTCTGGCTGGTATAAAATGATATCTTATGTGGTTTTAATTTGCATTTCTCTAATAATTAGAGATCCTGAGGATTTTTTCACATACCTATTGGCAATTTGCATGTCTTCTTTTGAAAAATATCTGTTCCTGTTCTTTGTCCACTTAAAAAAAATTGTTTTTTCAACCGAGTCTCATTCTGTTGCCCAGGCTGGGGTGAAGTGGCATGATCTCAGCTCACTGCCACCTCCGCCTGCTGGGTTCAAGTGATTCTCCTGCCTCAGCTGCCCAAGTAACTGGGACTATAGGCATGCACCACCACACCTGACTAAATTTTGTACTTTTTGGCAAGGATGGGGTTTCACCATGTTAGCCGGGCTGGTCTCGAACTCCTGACCTCAAGTGATCCGCCCCCCTCGGCCTACAAAAGTGCTGGAATTACAGGTGTGAGCCATCACATTTTTGCCCACATTTTAATGGGGTTTGATTTTTGTTATTGTTGAATAACTTGTAAATACTGAATATTAGTCCCCTATTGGCTGCATAGTTTGCAGATTTTCTGTCTTTCTGCAGGCAGTCTATTCACTCTGTTATTTCTTTTGTTATACAGAAGCTTTTTAGGTTAAGTCTCATTTGTCTATTTTGTTTTTTGGTGACTGTGCATTTGACATCTTAGTCATGAATTATCTGCCTAGACCAATGTCCAGAATAGTTTTTCCTAGGTTTATATTTTTTTTAAAGTATTTTTGTAGTTTGAGGTCTTACATTTAAGTCTTTAATTCGTCTTGAGTAGTATATGGTGAGGGATCCAGTTTTATTCTTCCAAATACAACAATCCCATTTTCCCAACGCCATTTATTAAATAGGGTGTCCTTTTCTTTTCTTTTCTTTCCTTTTTTATTTCTTTCTTTCTTTTTTTTCTTTTTTTTTTTTTTTTTCCTTTTTTTTGAGGCAGGATCTGGTTCTGTTGCACAGGTGCTGGAGTACAGTGACACAATCACAGCTCGTTGAAGAGCTCATGTAGTCCCTGGAGGGAGCACCGCAGTCTCCTGAATAGCTAGGACCACTCAGGCATGTGCCACTACACCCAGCTAATTTTTAAAATTGTTTGTAGTGATGGGGTCTCATTATGTTGCCCAAGCTGGTCTTGAACTCCTGGGCTCAAGTAATCCTCCAGCCTAGACCTCCCAAAGTCCTGAGCCACCATCCTCAGGCTGTTCTCTCGTCTTTTCCATTAATCTATTTTTATACCAGCACCATGCTGTGTTGGTTACTAGAGTCTTGTACAATTTGAAGTCTTGTAATGTGATCTTTCCAGCTTTGCTCTTTTTGCTTAAAATTTTGTTGGTTACTTGGGCTCTTTTATGGTTCTGCAGGAATTTTAGGATTGTTTTTCTAATGCTGTGAAAAATGACATTTGCATTTTTTACTCATTTTAATTGTGTTTACCTTTATCTTACTTTCAAAGTCTTTGTTGGATAATTCTAATATCTAGCTCTTTGCATTAGCAACTGTTGATTATCTTTACTCTTCAGAATTCATTTCTTCTCCGTTTTTTCTTTCTGTCTCTATCTCTCTTTTTTTTCTTTCAAGTAATTTTTCATTGTATCTTGGGCAGTTTGGATATTATAGTGCTATAGTATGAGACACTGGAACATTTTAAATTCCTCTAGAGAATGTCAATTTGTCTTAGGAGCCAACCAACCCAGGTATGTGCTTTTTTTTTTCTTTCTTTCTTTCTTTTTTTTCTTTTTGAGAGGGCAGGTCTTTCTCTGTCACTCAGGCTGGAGTGTAGTAGGGGTGATCTAGGCTCACTGCAGCCTTGACCTCCTGCAATGCAGGTATATTAGCCCACATATTCTGTCTCGCCTTCTTTGGTCAGTGGCTTCAGTTGAGTTTTCCAAGCATTTAATATGCCTTTTGGATCTGCCCTCTACATGTGTTACTCAGTGGTTAGGCTGACTTGGGTGGTGGTTTTTTATTATAGTTCAGATCTTAAAGCCTTTATTGTATTTCTTTGCCAGTGTAGCTCAGGAGCGAGCCTGGGACTTGGACTGATTCATGCACAGATAGAGAGACACTTTCTCCAGCTCTTTCCTCTCTGGAATTTTCCATCCAATCTTCAACCTTTAAGAGTCCCATTTCCTAGTTCTCTGCATAGGAAACTGAGGTTTCTGTCAGAGATTTAGCTCCCAGCAGTAGAATCACCTTTGATGCTAAGCAGTGAAATAAAAAAGAGAAAAATAACAAAAATTCCCCTACACTCTTCAGACTACAGGGCTCCCCTTATTCTGTTCTGGCCAGAGAGATGGGTTTTCTTTTGGAGATTATAGGTGCTTTTATCACCAACATCACCTCACTCTCCATCTCACTGGGTCCCCATTTCACTGTCCTCTGGCCAGGAACATGGAGTTCTCTCTTGGAACTTTTGCTGTCTACACCAGCTACTCAGTTCCATGATATTAGTTGCCCTCAGGTCAAACACAAAATATCAAGGGAGAGAACAAAGCCCAGTAAACTCATTGCCTTTCTGGTCATTCTTCAGGTTTTGACTTCCCTCCTGGTCTGTCTGCCATTGTTTAGTTTTGAGAGCACTTGCGTAGTTGCTTTTTTATTCTGTCCACAGTTGTTAGCTGGAATCACTTGGAGAGATAGGCTGTTATGGGCTTACTTCATCTTGGTTGGCTCCAGAAATTTATTATCCTGTTTATGTGAAATGCCCAGCCTCTTGGACTCTTAGCATCTTTATCGCCTGTCCCTAGTTCTTTCCAAGACAGTATCTTGGTGATTGGTGAGGGGTGTGTGTGTGTGTGTGTGTGTGTGTGTGTGTGTGTGTGAATGTGTGTCCTGCGTAACATAATGTTAGCAGCAAAGTAGGGTCCTCAGATTACCTTTTGTGTCTTCTGAGTACTCACAGATGGGCTGATAGGGTCCTGTGACCCAATGCCCATTAGGATACTCCCATCTGGCATTATGGAAGCCAAGTTTTGTTCACCTCCTGGAGCTCAGGGGTCCATTCATTTCCCACTGGCCTCCAATTCTCTGCCTACTTTACTCTGTTTCTCCCTTGTACCCTCTCTGGGGTCCATGAAAACTACCAACGTGCTTCAGGCTCACCCATCCACCTGTCTACCTCTGACAGCTCCTCACCTTGGCTCCTGTGCCATGTTAGAAGTGGCCATATGGAGCTTTTTCTAGAGGCTTGCAACCTCCCCTATTATGTCCAGGGAACCAAGTTACCTGGCCCAGTTTTAGTAGGTACCCTGATGCCCATCTGGTTGTTGGTAAAGGCCAAGCCCCAACCTCTGCAAAAAGTGTTGTCTTTAAAAAAGAATGGGTATGAAGAGAGAGACCCCGCACCCTACCAACTCACTTCATCTGTCCCTCTATTTTCCCCCACAATTTCTCAGGCCTAAAGGCTTGGCCTGTCGCCTTTCTCTTTCTGTCTGGCACAGACCTCTCCCATGTAAAATGTTATCTCATTCTTGATATGTTTAAAAAAGCAAACAAAGAAACTTAGAAAATCCTTTGCAATAACACCGTAGTTAAGAACAGAGAAACTGTAATAAAGAAACATGACCAATATTCAAATGCCAGGAGACTGTGGCTCAAAGTCTTTAGTGTGATCCACATTTTGTACTCGGGCAAGTTGTCATTCAACTACACAGGAAACTGACATTTTCAAATATGCAAAAACTCTGAGGCTATAACACCTAGGAGTCACTCTTGGAAAACCCACTTGACAATAACATCTAGCTAATCATAAATTGAAAGTGAATTAAAATAAACTCAGATACAGAGAAGCTTGTGTAAATTATTCATGCTTGACATTGGAACCACTTAAATTAAGACAAAGTAATTGTTGGAAATACATTTATAAGACAGACTGGAAGTGTTATATATTTACAAACAATAATAATGCTAATGAGAACATCACTAACAAAATTGAGAACTAAAGGAGGAAGAGTTAGAGAAACTATTAGAGAAAACATTTTGTCAGGATTTATAGGTAATAAATCAATACTGTCTAAAATAAAAATATATACATGGCTCTAATTTGTGTATTACCAAAATATTTTTTCTTAATCTTAGTAGGAATGCTTAAGACTATGTCTTGTAGTAAAGAAACATTTATTTTATTTTGATTTCTGCTAAATAAAACTTCTTGTTAAAACCATACACACTGTATAATCTCATTTTATGCAATTATGTTGATCAATCTACCCCATCCACCACTCTTTCACTCCTCCGTGTGTGTGTGTGTGTGTGTGTGTGTGTGATCATAACAATAAAAACTAAATCCGGAATTATGCTTACTTAATGACAGCTATTTCTGTTCATGTAATTTTAGGTGTACTTTATTGAATTACTTGAGTTGTTTTTTGTAATGGACATATATCCTTTTATCTGAAATTAAGTTAGTCCTCTTTGGGAATTTTGACAGAAGTAGGGTGAGTTGGATAATGCTTAATAAATGAATTTTCCTAATTTCCATTCAGAAGGACCTGTAATCTCTCTTAGCAGTGGAGTTGCTCAGCAAAGGTAATCTTGATAGTGAACAACCACTTTATGTACAAAACCATATTTGGTAGGCCTCATCACTGGTAATAGCTTCACTATATCTTGATGGACATTTAAGCCACATTGACTTTTTGGTATGGTCTGTTTGGAAGGAATGTCCGAAGTAACCGTAGATGCTTAGTCTTCTTTTCCTAAGTTTCTAGCACCTAGCAATGTCCTGCACACATTAGGAACTGAATGTTTATTCTACTGAACTGAAATAATAGAGGTTTTCACATATTTCAGACTTACATGTTAAAGATAGACTTTGGGTTTTTTTGTTTGTTTGTTTTACATCAAATAGCAGTATAAGAACCATGAGTGAATGTTGTTGGAAGGTAGATTCAACTCAATATAAAAAAAAGTTTAGCCATTCTGAAATCAAACAAGTTGCTTCAGAAGTGAAACAGTCTCCATTGCAACATGTTCAAGAGAATCTGGGGGCTTATTTAAAAGGTCATATTGTAAAGGACATTCATGCATCACAGGTTGTCTCTTAACATCTGACCTGTTCCCACTAAGATACCATTATTCTGTAAACTCGAAAAGCCTAGTTACCATTGGTATTTAAAGGCCTTTTTTTTTTTTTTTTTTTTTTTTAGACGGAGTTTTGCTCTTATTGCCCAGGCAATGGCACGATCTCAGCTCACAGCAACCTCCACCTCCCGGGTTCAAGCAGTTCTCTTGTCTCAGCCTCTCTAATAGCTGGGATTACAGGCATATGCCAACATGCCTGGCTAATTTTTGTATTTTTAGTAGAGATGGGGTTTCTCCATGATAGTCAGGCTGGACTCAAACACCTGACCTCATGATCCACTCGCCTTGGCCTCCCAAAATGCTGGCATTACAAGCATGAGCCACAATGCCTGGACGAAGGCCTTTTTTTAAGATATCGGGTGTTGCTCTGTACCCAGGCTGGAATGCAGTGGCACAATCACAGTTCACTATAAACTCAAACTCCAGTCTCAAGCAATCCTCCCACCTCAGCCTCCTGAGTAGGTATGCACCACCATGCCTGGCTGATTTTATTTTCTGTAGAGACAGGATCTCACTACATGGCCCACACTAGTCTCAACCTCCTCGGCTCAAGCAATCCCTCCGCCTCGGCCTCCCAAAGTACTGGGATTACAGTGAAGGCTTTTGAATGCTGACTTAGTAGATTTGCTCTTGCTCACTGTTTTAGTATACCATCGATAAAATGGGGCCTGGTTAAGGTGATTGCTATCATTTTTCCAGTACTAAGACTTTCTGATCCTATAATCTTCTATATGTGACAATTTTACATAATCAGATTTCAATCCAAGTTAGCAAATATCCATTCATTGTCAATTGTGTGCCAGGTACTATGTTAGGTACTGAGACAGTGGCTTCACCCAATCTCTTTATCCTCTTAGTCTTAGAGAAACACAGAACTGGTGAATGGGGGAGGTGTCTTCAACCTGGCTTTAACACTGTGAAAACCAGAAATCAATGCATTCCCAAAGGCACAGTTTCTGTGACTGGAAGGTTCAGATGTTCTGTTTGTGCTGATTGACATCACCAAATAGTTTCCCGTTGGCATGTTGTGAATTTCTTTTTCAGGAGGGCTTTCTAACAGCAGCATAAAGACTTAAAATCCACAGAAGCCTCTCAATTGCATGACCACATGGATGTGAAGGAGGTGTGACATTAATCTAAACAACAATTCAAAGTCATCCCAAGAAACGAAACCTCAAGAAATGAATGAAAATAAATTTCTTTAAAAAACTATTGAGAAATGACATGGTGACAGATGTCAGTTTCCTACTGAGATGAGTGAAGCAATGGAGTTCTTTATTTTTAAAAATTAAACAACCAGTGATAACATGCAAGAAATACCCAGAAGCACCCTCTGCAGTGTATTTATTTTCTATGTGAAGTTAATAGAACATTTCAACTCACTACTCAAAATTAAGATCATGAAATTTTATATTTACTCAAATTAAGTTTTAAGAATAGAGTTTGGATTTCTTCTTATGGGTTTTCTCCACCATTCCATCTCTGTTGTTATTCACTCTGAGTACTGTTTATTGAATGCAGTCATGGGGTGGAAAGTCAACAAACCAAGAAAATGCAGGTGTGGATGTGATGAGATCTGATAGAACCCACAGTCCCTGAGGAAAATAAACAGGAACCATGGATTTAAATGAACTTAAATGTTGTCTGTAACCCTAAGGTAATTATCCTTCCTTTCCCCCTTCCTTTATCTTCTATATACCTGCATTTAGGTGACACGTAAACATTTGTACTTAAACATGAATTTGGGGTAATTCCTCAGAAACTTAATAGATCTTATTCATTACAGAAAATTCAAAATTATATAATAATAATGCCAAGGGCAATGCCTCACTGAACAATATCAACAAGCAAATGTGTTAAAACCTGTCATCTTAGATAAAATGCTGGCCCATGGAGCTGTTTTACATTATTAGCAATTTTTTTTTTTTTTTTTGAGACAGAGTCTTGCTCTGTCGCCCAGGCTGGAGTGCAGTGGCCAGATCTCAGCTCACTGCAAGCTCCGCCCCCCGGGTTTTACGCCATTCTCCTGCCTCAGCCTCCCAAGTAGCTGGGACTACAGGCGCCCCCCACCTCGCCTGGCTAGTTTTTTTTGTATTTTTTAGTAGAGACGGGGTTTCACCGTATTGGCCAGGATGGTCTCGATCTCCTGACCTCGTGATCCGCCCGTCTTGGCCTCCCAAAGTGCTGGGATTACAGGCTTGAGCCACCGCGCCCGGCCGCATTATTAGCAATTTTAAAAGGTTCTATTTGGAAAACATTGCTACTAAATGAAATGAAATAAGCCTGATTATTACATCTATGATTTCTCTGAGAGAATCACAGATAATTTAATAGAAACCACTTTGGGTTGAAAAAAACTTGTCTCACTTTGCAATAATTATTCACTGTTTTCTACTCTTCAATATAATAGTTGCTTTGAAGTTTCTCAAATGTACTTTGTCTTGGTTTGCTGTACCATCTTTTTTTTTTTTTTTTTGACAGAGTCTCGCTCTGTCACCTGGTTGGAGTGCAGTGGTGGCACAATTTTGGCTCATTGCAACCTCCGCTTCCCGGGTTCAAGCAGTTCTCCTGCCTCAGCCTCCTGAGTAGCTGGGATTACAGGAGTGCACCACTATGTCCTCTTAAGTTTTGTATTTTTAGTAGAGACAGGGTTTCACCATGTTGGCCAGGATGGGCTCGAACTCTTGACCTCGTGATCCACCTACCTTGGGATCCCAAAGCGCTGGGATTACAGGCATGAGCTGCTGCACCCGGCCTGCTGTACCATCTTTATTCTGAGTCAGTAATCTTTGTCCATATATTTTGAAAAAAATTCATTACCCCACATTTAAAAAATTGTGTCTTCCAGTTTTTGCTGGTGTCAAGAAAGTAGCCCCTGATGTAGCCTTTTTATTTTTATTTTATTTTTATTTTTTTATTTTTTATTATACTTTAAGTTCTAGGGTACATGTGCATAACGTGCAGGTTTGTTACATATGTATACTTGTGCCATGTTGGTGTGCTGCACCCATCAACTCGTCAGCACCCATCAATTCATCATTTATATCAGGTATAACTCCCAATGCAATCCCTCCCCCCTCCCCCCTCCCCATGATAGGCCCCGATGTGTGATGTTCCCCTTCCCTAGTCCAGGTGATGTCATTGTTCAGTTCCCACCTATGAGTGAGAACATGCGGTGTTTGGTTTTCTGTTCTTGAGATAGTTTGCTGAGAATGATGGTTTCCAGCTGCATCCATGTCCCTACAAAGGACGCAAACTCATCCTTTTTTATGGCTGCATCATATTCCATGGTGTATATGTGCCACATTTTCTTAATCCAGTCTCTCACTGATGGACATTTGGGTTGATTCCAAGTGTTTGCTATTGTGAATAGTGCAGCAATAAACATACGTGGTAATGTGTCTTTATAGCAGCATGATTTATAATCCTTTGGGTATATACCCAGTAGTGGGATGGCTGGGTCATATGGTACATCTAGTTCTAGATCCTTGAGGAATCGCCATACTGTTTTCCATAATGGTTGAACTAGTTTACAATCCCACCAACAGTGTAAAAGTGTTCCTATTTCTCCACATCCTCTCAGCACCTGTTGTTTCCTGACTTTTTAATGATTGCCATTCTACCTGGTGTGAGATGGTATCTCATTGTGGTTTTGATTTGCATCTCTCTGATGGCCAGTGATGATGAGCATTTTTTCATGTGTCTGTTGGCTGTATGAATGTCTTCTTTTGAGAAATGTCTGTTCATATCCTTTGCCCACTTTTTGATGGGGTTGTTTGTTTTTTTCTTGTAAATTTGTTTGAGTTCTTTGTAGCTTCTGGATATTAGCCCTTTGTCAGATGAGTAGATTGCAAAAATTTTCTCCCATTCTGTAGGTTGCCTGTTCACTCTGATGGTAGTTTCTTTTGCTGTGCAGAAGCTCTTTAGTTTAATCAGATCCCATTTGTCAATTTTGGCTTTTGCTGCCGTTGCTTTTGGTGTTTTAGACATGAAGTCCTTGCCCATGCCTATGTCCTGAATGGTACTACCTAGGTTTTCTTCTAGGGTTTTTATGGTATTAGGTCTAACATTTAAGTCTCTAATCCATCTTGAATTAATTTTCATATAAGGAGTAAGGAAAGGATCCAGTTTCAGCTTTCTACTTATGGCTAGCCAATTTTCCCAGCACCATTTATTAAATAGGGAATCCTTTCCCCATTTCTTGTTTCTCTCAGGTTTGTCAAAGATCAGATGGCTGTAGATGTGTGGTATTATTTCTGAGGGCTCTGTTCTGTTCCATTGGTCTATATCTCTGTTTTGGTACCAGTACCATGCTGTTTTGGTTACTGTAGCCTTGTAGTATAGTTTGAAGTCAGGTAGCGTGATGCCTCCAGCTTTGTTCTTATGACTTAGGATTGTCTTGGCAATGCGGGCTCTTTTTTGGTTCCATACGAACTTGAAAGCCGTTTTTTCCAATTCTGTGAAGAAACTCATTGGTAGCTTGATGGGGATGACATTGAATCTATAAAATTACCTTGGGCAGTATGGCCATTTTCACGATATTGATTCTTCCTATCCATGAGCATGGTATGTTCTTCCATTTGTTTGTGTTCTCTTTTTTTTCACTGAGCAGTGGTTTGTAGTCATCCTTGAAGAGGTCCTTTACATCCCTTGTAAGTTGGATTCCTAGGTATTTTCTTCTCTTTGAAGCAATTGTGAATGGAAGTTCATTCATGATTTGGCTCTCTGTTTGTCTGTTACTGGTGTATCAGAATGCTTGTCATTTTTGCACATTAATTTTGTATCCTGAGACTTTGCTGAAGTTGCTTATCAGCTTAAGGAGATTCTGGGCTGAGACAATGGGGTTTTCTAAATATACAATCATGTCATCTGCAAACAGGGACAATTTGACTTCTTCTTTTCCTAACTGAATACCCTTGATTTCTTTCTCTTGCCTGATTGCCCTAGCCAGAACTTCCAACACTATGTTGAATAGGAGTGGTGAGAGAGGGCATCCCTGTCTTGTGCCAGTTTTCAAAGGGAATTTTTCCAGTTTTTGCCCATTCAGTATGATATTGGCTGTGGGTTTGTCATAAATAGCTCTTATTATTTTGAGGTATGTTCCATCAATACCAAATTTATTGAGCGTTTTTAGCATGAAGGGCTGTTGAATTTTGTCAAAAGCCTTTTCTGCATCTATTGAGATAATCATGTGGTTCTTGTCTTTGGTTCTGTTTATATGCTGGATTACGTTTATTGATTTGTGAATGTTGAACCAGCCTTGCATCCCAGGGATGAAGCCCACTTGATCATGATGGATAAGCTTTTTGATGTGCTGCTGAATCCGGTTTGCCAGTATTTTATTGAGGATTTTTGCATCGATGTTCATCAGGGATATTGGTCTAAAATTCTCTTTTTTTGTTGTGTCTCTGCCAGGCTTTGGTATCAGGATGATGTTGGCCTCATAAAATGAGTTATGGAGGATTCCCTCTTTTTCTATTGATTGGAATAGTTTCAGAAGGAATGGTACCAGCTCCTCCTTGTACCTCTGGTAGAATTCAGCTGTGAATCCATCTGGTCCTGGACTTTTTTTGGTTGGTAGGCTATTAATTATTGCCTCAATTTCAGAGCCTGCTGTTGGTCTATTCAGGGATTCAACTTCTTCCTGGTTTAGTCTTGGAAGAGTGTAAGTGTCCAGGAAATTATTCATTTCTTCTAGATTTTCTAGTTGATTTGCATAGAGGTGTTTATAGTATTCTCTGATGGTAGTCTGTATTTCTGTGGGGTCGGTGGTGATATCCCCTTTATCATTTTTTATTGCGTCTATTTGATTCTTCTCTCTTTTCTTCTTTATTAGTCTTGCTAGCGGTCTGTGAATTTTGTTGATTTTCTCAAAAAAACAACTCCTAGATTCATTGATTTTTTGGAGGGTTTTTTGTGTCTCTATCTCCTTCAGTTCTGCTCTGATCTTAGTTATTTCTTGCCGTCTGCTAGCTTTTGAATGTGTTTGCTCTTGCTTCTCCAGTTCTTTTAATTGTGATGTTAGAGTGTCAATTTTAGATCTTTCCAGCTTTCTCTTGTGGGCATTTAGTGCTATAAATTTCCCTCTACACACTGCTTTAAATGTGTCCCAGAGATTCTGGTATGTTGTATCTTTGTTCTCATTGGTTTCAAAGAACATCTTTATTTCTGCCTTCATTTTGTTATGTATCCAGTAGTCATTCAGGAGCAGGTTGTTCAGTTTCCATGTATTTGAGCGGTTTTGAGTGAGTTTCTTAGTCCTGAGTTCTAGTTTGATTGCACTGTGGTCTGAGAGACAGTTTGTTATAATTTCTGTTCTTGTACATTTGCTGAGGAGTGCTTTACTTCCAATTATGTGGTCAATTTTGGAATAAGTGTGATGTGGTGCTGAGAAGAATGTATATTCTGTTGATTTGGGGTGAAGAGTTCTATAGATGTCTATTAGGTCCGCTTGGTGCAGAGATGAGTTCAATTCCTGGATATCCTTGTTAACTTTCCGTCTCGTTGATCTGTCTAATGTTGACAGTGGAGTGTTGAAGTCTCCCATTATTATTGTATGGGAGTCTAAGTCTCTTTGTAAGTCTCTAAGGACTTGCTTTATGAATCTGGGTGCTCCTGTATTGGGTGCATATATATTTAGGATAGTTAGCTCTTCCTGTTGAATTGATCCCTTTACCATTATGTAATGGCCTTCTTTGTCTCTTTTGATCTTTGATGGTTTAAAGTCATTTTATCAGAGACTAGGATTGCAACCCCTGCTTTTTTTTGTTCTCCATTTGCTTGGTAGATCTTCCTCCATCCCTTTATTTTGAGCCTATGTATGTCTCTGCATGTGAAATGGGTCTCCTGAACACAGCAGACTGATGGGTCTTGATGCTTTATCCAGTTTGCTAGTCTGTTTCTTTTAATTGGAGCATTTAGTCCATTAACATTTAAGGTTAATATTGTTATGTGTGAACTTGATCCTGCCATTATGACATTAACTGGTTATTTTGCTCATTCGTTGATGCAGTTTCTTCCTAGCCTCGATGGTCTTTACATTTTGGCATGTTTTTGCAATGGCTGGTACCGGTTGTTCCTTTCCATGTTTAGGGCTTCCTTCAGGGTCTCTTGTAAGGCAGACCTGGTGGTGACAAAATCTCTAAGCATTTGCTTATCTGTAAAGGATTTTATTTCTCCTTCACTTACGAAACTTAGTTTGGCTGGATATGAAATTCTGGGTTTAAAATTCTTTTCTTTAAGAACGTTGAATATTGGCCCCCACTCTCTTCTGGCTTGTAGAGTTTCTGTCAAGAGATCTGCTGTTAGTCTGATGGGCTTCCCTTTGTGGGTAACCCAACCTTTCTCTCTGGCTGCCCTTAAGATTTTTTCCTTCATTTCAACTTTGGTGAATCTGGCAATTATGTGTCTTGGAGTTGCTCTTCTCGAGGAGTATCTTTGTGGCGTTCTCTGTATTTCCTGAATTTGAATGTTGGCCTGCCCTACTAGGTTGGGGAAGTTCTCCTGGATGATATCCTGAAGAGTGTTTTCCAACTTGGTTCCATTTCCCCCCTCACTTTCAGGCACCCCAATCAGACGTAGATTTGGTCTTTTTACATAATCCCATACTTCTTGCAGGCTTTGCTCATTTCTTTTTCTTCTTTTTTCTTTTGGTTTCTCTTCTTGCTTCATTTCATTCATTTGATCCTCAATCGCTGATACTCTTTCTTCCAGTTGATCGAGTCGGTTACTGAAGCTTGTGCATTTGTCACGTATTTCTCGTGTCATGGTTTTCATCTCTGTCATTTCATTTATGACCTTCTCTGCATTAATTATTCTAGCTATCAATTCTTCCACTCTTTTTTCAAGATTTTTAGTTTCTTTGCGCTGGGTACGTAATTCCTCCTTTAGCTCTGAGAAGTTTGATGGACTGAAGCCTTCTTCTCTCATTTCGTCAAAGTCATTCTCTGACCAGCTTTGATCCGTTGCTGGCGATGAGCTGCGCTCCTTTGCAGGGGGAGATGCGCTCTTATTTCTTGAATTTCCAGCTTTTCGATGTAGCCATTTTTAATTTCCGCTAAAAAAATCTATCACATTTCCCAAATTGATAGCCCATGGGGCACTGTAGGATGGGAATAAGCATTATAGATTTTTCTCTAAAACATCTGCACATCTTTAATACACCAAGAGGAATAGAGAAGATTCTAAGAAGAGGCTATAGGGCAAGTTTTCCTGCACTTGTTTAACCACAGCTTTTCTTTGTTGTTAGCTATCCATGCCTCTAGAAACAAGTTCTAAAATAACATTAAATAAAGACCGAACAACAAAAATACAGGAAAAACTAACTAACACCAAAAACTAATGTAACATAAATATTTCTGGATCTTCTTTCTCCTCCCTTAAGGCTCATCTCAGTGTAGTGTCAAATGCCTTTCAAAGTAGTGTATTTTTTTCCTAAAGTTATTTTATGGAACTTTAGGAGAGGGTCAGGGATGATGGAGCACAGCAAAACTTTCTAAAAATCCAACTTACAATTTCCCCTTTCCCAAAATTTCTATGCCTCATTGCATCAACACAAATCTCTCTTTAACTTGTTCCCTGTACCCCACTCCCATGATCCCTCCCAGATATTTTTCCCTTCCATTTGCAAGCACTACACATGACTTGAGGTCTACGTCATTTGCATCCTCAGCTACTGCACCTTTCAGCCAATCAAAAGGAAACTTCTTTGGATTCATCCTCTTTTAAAAACGAGAGAACTATAAATATTAATCCAATAGGGAGACTCCTTGGAGGAGAGGATATGTGGATATTAACTATGGGTGTTTAATAAAAGGGGTCCTTTTATTTGTTTCTTATTCTACACTTACCTAGGAAAAATGACAAATAAAATTCTTTCTTTCGTTAGTTCTCCTGCCTCTTTCTTCCCAGAAAGTAGCAGCCAGATTTTCAGGTCAGAATAATAATTGTATTTCAGGACCAAGTAGAAGTAGAGATTCTCTTGGAAAACAAGGTTTGAAGCCTTGGAGGGAGAGTAAATGTGCCTAATCTAAATGCATGGGTGGGAATGGGCCAGGGCTGCGGCGTGTCTTGGAGGTAGTTGGAGATCACAGGAAGCCTGTCTGACAAGTCTAAACATTGCTGACATGGGTTAGGGAAAAACTGAAAGGGGTAGGGGAACTAGTTTAAAGAAATACTTTCGTTTTTCATTTTTCTTAGGTAAGTATAGCATAAGCGAAAAAAAAAGGACCCCCTTCTTATTAATCACTTCTTCAAGACACTGCTTCTGCTGTCAGAAAATTGTGATAGTATACAAATTCTGTTAGAACAAGACATTCAGGGCCATGTGCTGAAAAAATCATAATGAATATGTATTAATATATCTGTGATGTCAACAATGACCATGGCATCCCTTGGGGCACACAGTATCCAATCTGTGCAGCTATCTATGGCCACCCCAGCTCTGGCCTTAGGAGCCATGGTGAGAGTCTCTGTGCCATGCCTTTATCAGTGGCTAGCATGTGGATGGCAGGATTGGGAGTGTAAATTCTATTTGAGAGGACATCATGTAGCAGAAGCAGCACATAGATAATGTGCTGCTAGGAATTGAATGGCTACCAGGAACTGAAAAACAGACCCTCTCTCCAATTTTCCAGAGAAGGCCACAGGATCCAATCCAAAAGTGTGTGGAGGAGGCCTAAGAAAAATTTTACCTAGTAGAAAGGCAGAGAGGATTCTACTGAAAAAAGTAACAGGTGGCCTGCCTGGGCTTTGCAACCCCTCTTGATGCTGCACAGGGCCTTCAGCCTGTACTCCAGGGACATACCCTACAGCTGCCTGTCATTGCTAAGCCACTAGGTGCTACACTCCCTCTCTGGAGAGATAGGCTGGTGCAGTAGTTAAGAGGGGGCCTGCAGAACCAGACTTCTTGGGTTTAATCACTGGCTCTGCTTACCTCATGCCACAAAGAACTTAACTATCTCTGCCCCAATTTCCTTATCAATAAAATGAGGATAATATTGGAATCTGCTTTATTGAGCTGGTATGAGGATCAAATGAGATTTTCAGGAAATATATGAAATACTCAGATGGCCTGGCACACAGGCCATAGTGCTGGCTTCCACTATTATCATCCCTGGCTGCCTTAGTCCCAAACACGTCCGTATCCATTGAAAGACTAAGGTCTTTGTTACAAGAGTATATTGTGTGATGCTGAGGTTTAGGGTACAATTGAAACCGTTACCCAGGCAATAAGTATCCAATAGGAGGTTTTTCAATCCTTTCTCCCCTCCTTCCCTCCCCACTCTTGTTACTCCCAGTGTCTGTTATCATCATTATGTCCATGTGTACCCAATATTTAACTCCCATTTACAAGTGAGAACATGCAGTATTTGGTTTGCTGTTTCTGTCTGTGTTAATTTGCTTAGGATAGTGGCTCCAGCTGAATCCATGTTGCAGCAGAGAACATGATTCTATTCTATTCTTTTTTTTATGGCTGTGCAGTATTCCATGTACCACATTTTCTTTAACCAGTCCACCATTGCTGGGCACCTAGGTTGATTCCACATCTTTGCTCTTGTGAATAGTGCTGTGATGAACACGTAAGCGCATGTGTTTTTTTGGTAGAACAATTTGTTTTCTTTTCTATATATATCCAATAATGAGATTGATGGGTCAAACAACAGTTTTATTTTAGCTCTTTGAGAAATCTTCAAACTGCTTTCCACAGTGGTGAACTAATTGAAATTCCCACCAACAGTGTATGAGCATTCCCTTTTCTCTGCAGCCTCACCAACATCTATATTTCACCTTTTCAATCACCATTCTGAATTCTGTGAGATGGTATCTCTGTGTGGTTTTGATTTGCATTTCTCTGACGATTAGCGATGTGGAACTTTTTTCCTATGTTTGTTGGCCACTTGTATGTCTTCCGAGAAGTGTTTGGTCACATCCTCTGTTCACTTTTTAAAGGGGTCATATTTTGCTTATTAAGTTCCTTGTAAATTCTGGATGCCAGACATTTGTCAGATGCATAGTTTGAGTATTTTTTCTCATTCTGTAAGTTTTCTGTTTACTCTGTTGATAGTTTCTTTTACTATGCAGAGCTCTTTAGTTTAAGGAGGTCCTGCTTATCAATTTTTTGTTGCAATTGCTTTTGAGGACTTAGTCATAAATTATTTGCAAAGGCCAACATCCAGAAGGGTATTTCCTAGGTTTTCTTCTATGATTTTTATAGTTTTAGGTCTTACATGTAAGTCTTAATCTATTTTAGGTTAATTTTCATATATGTTAACAGGTAGGGGTTCAGTTTCATTCTTCTGTATATAGCAATTCAGTTTTCCCAGCATCATTTGTTGAATAGTGTTTCCTTTCCTTGTTGCTTATTTTTGTTGCTTTGTTGAAGATCAGCTGCCTGCAGGTGTGCAGCTTTATTTCTGGGTTCTCTATTCTGTTTCATTGGTCTTATATGTCTGTTTTTATATCACTACCATGCTGTTTTGGTTACTGTAGGCTTGTATAGTTTGAAGCTGGGTAATACTGTGATGCCTCCGACTTTGTTCTTTTTGTCTAGGATTGCACTGGCTATTTGCGATCTTTTTTGGTTCCATATGAATTTTAGAACAGTTTGTTTCTAGTTCTGTGAAAAATGATTGCTCTGCCTAGGACTTCAAGTACAATGTTGAATATAAATTGAGAGAGTGGGCATCCTTGTCTTGTTCCAGTTCTTTGGGGAATGCTTCCAGCTTTTGCCCGTTCAGTATGATGTTGGCTGTAGGTTTGTCAAGGTGGCGCTCATTATTTTAAGGTATGTTCCTTCGATATCTAGTTTGTGGAGGGTTTTTACCACGAAGGGATGTTGAGTTTTACTGAAAGCTTTTTCTGCATCTGTTGAGATTATCATATATTTTTGCTTTTAATTCTGTTTATGTGCTGAATTACATTTATTAATTTGCGTATATTGAACCAGCTTTACACCCCAGAAATAATGCCTATTTGATTGTGGTGAATTAACTTTTTATGTGCTGCTGGATTTGATTTATTGCAAATATTTAGTTCAGTGCTTCAGAAAACTAGATAGCAGAGGAGTAAACTTCTATCCTAAAAGAGCATAACTATTCTTAGTAAACACTCAAGAACCAATGAGAATTGGGCAGGAAGCTGAATACTTTATCCTACCCTCTGCCATAAAGCCGAAAGGGTATTTGCCTATGAATTGAAAGAACAATGAGTTAAACTAAGGAAAATTCAGTGTCTTATTTGCTTGGGCCGTTATAACAAAATATCACAGTCTGAGTGGCTCAAACAACAGACAGTTATTTCTCACAGTTCTGGAGGCTGCAAGTCCTAGATCAAGGTCCTGGCAGATTTGGTTTTTGGCAAGAGCCTCTTCTTGGTTTGAAGAAAGCCACCTTCTCTTTATATCCTCACGTGGTGGAGAAAGCAAGCTCTGTTCTCTCTTCCTGTTGCTATAAGGGCATTAATCCCATCATGGGAATCCCTTCCTGATGACCTCATCGAAACAGAATTACCTCCCAAAGGCTACGCCTCCAAATACAATCATTGCATTACGGGTTAGGGCTTCAAAATATGAATTTTGGGGGATATATTCAATCTATAACAGTATCAGTTTTTCATCAAAAATGAGATCTCATTTTAGATTTAGCAAAGGGATGAAATAGAAGCCACTGTGCTAAACCCTTTGTGTGGATTATTTCACTTAGTTTTTCACAACCTTTGTGGATGAAGCTATTATTGCCTATGCCACATAGTGATCCATAAATGGAGAAGCTGATTTAAAATTTACCAGCTGAACACATGGACACAGAGAAGGGAACAATAGACACCATGGCCTGCTTGAGGGTGGAAGGTGGGAGGAGGGTGAGGATGGAAAAACTACCCATGCTGATTACCCGGGTGATGAAATAGTCTGTACACCAAACCCCCATGCCACATGATTTACTTGATTAACAAACCTATCCATGTACCCCTGAACCTAAAATCAAAGTTACAAAATAAAATTTACTGGCTGAGCATGGTAAGGGCATATACTTCACTGTTTCAATACCAGTCATATCTTTCCTTTTCTTCACCTATTTCTTATAAGTGAGGTTTGAACTTTTCATTATTATTATAGTTCTTACAAAATGTTATTTTTTTAGCTTTTTATTTCTAACCAAGCTGTATCTCTGAAAAATTTCCCAATTCCTGTCTGATTTTTGCTTTTGCCAGGTTTTTCTCCACTTTGATTTCTTGTGAAGCTCCAAGTACAATTTTTTTGGGCCATGAGCCAAAGAAAATATGTGTAACTTCTTTTTTCCCTTCTTTAAAGATCTCTTGAAACTAGCAAAGTTTAGTTTAAAAATTTCCTTTCCTAATGATGTTCAAATTTTTGTATTTTGCTATTTTGCCTGTATAACCTCATTAGGAAAGGAGAATTGCAAACTGATACAGTTTAAATCAAAGGTTTTTCTCACGTTAATTGAGTTATCTTCACACAATTAAGGATAAAAATGAAGATACATTTCTTATGTAGATACCTTTATATTAGATCCTTTTATTAATAAATCTTTCCATTCAATAGGACTCACATCTAGTTCTATAGGATTAATTTCTCCCATACATGCTTAAAGACAAATTTTCCATCTTCTATCCAATTGCTCCTTTTTAAATATCAGTTTTGTGACAGTAGAGCTAGCATTGTTTAGGTCCTTAAACTTGGGAATTTATATTATTCCTCTTCTTGCTACATTTGATTTTTATAACATCTTGCCATTTCTTCATGCCTGTCTATTGGTCTTGAATCTCATGCCAATTGTCATTGCTATGACATAGGTCAGGCTTCCGCCACTGCCCCCTTCTTTATTACACAAACAATCCTTAGCCAGTGGCCCTGTTTCTACTCACTCTGTATCCATTTATTGCTCATGTAGCTCCAGGCTCGGTGACCCTGAAACACAGAGTAGGCACTCCATAAATGGAAGTCAGCTGTAGGTGGGAAACATTCTTTTTAAAATTAGAGTGTAGAATTTATGTTTTTGTATATATATTAAATATCAGTAGACCTGAAACTGAGTAGCCTACGGTACTGTCTGACTTCCAAGTTTTGTCTGTAAATTGCAGTGGGGAAATCACTGGAGAGTGATAGGAAGGTCCGAGAAAGCTGGGAGGGATGAGGGGGTATCAGGGTCTCCTCTTTTGGCCTTTTTAGCTCTTTCTTTCTCCCCCTTTCTTCTCTAGCTTTCTCTTCCTCCTACTACTGACTCTCTTTTCCTGATCTCCTCTTCAGTCTCTTTTTCCACCTTTTCTACTATTTTATTTTCATGATTCTCTTTTTCTTCCCTTTAAACATCTACATGAACTCATGATTCCCAGGGCCTCTGCATATGCTGGCTGTGCAGGTGGTACCTGACTCCAGAGATGGAGTCCCTGTAAGTGTTACTCACTGGAGTTGAACAGTGTACAACCTGAGCAGTGTTACACTGAGACCTGGGGCATACAGCACATTTTAACTGGCTTAACTTTATACAACATTTTGGTTACATTGACACATGGTAGATAACGTCAACATAGGCAGAAGTGGAGGCTTTGGAAAATCAATGAATTCCTTATTTCTACTATATATTACTCAATTATCCATGTTTATTGAACACTTATAGGATACAAGCTACCATTTTAGAGGCTGGGATACAATAATGAAGAAAACAAACAAAAGTTCCTGAGATGTGACAGAGAATGAGCAAATAAATAAATATATATGGAGTACATGAGACTGTACCACTGTCATGGAAAAATAAGGTGTGGAAGGAGGGGTAGGAAGAGTGTGTTTGTATTCGTATTTATTCCTGCCTGTATAGGTGGCGAGGGATTGCAATTTAAATGGAATGGTTTGGGAAGGCCTCACTGAGAAAGTCCCACCTCAGCCTTATCTGAGGCAGGTGAAAGAAGAAACATGGGTGTCTGAGAGATGGGCATCCTGGGGCAGAGTGGAAGGGAGTGAAGGCTCCAAGCAGCAGCAAGCCTGACACTGTATTTGGTGATGCTACGGTTCCTACCTGTGACTGCAAACATGGCCACAAAAGATGTGTGGCCAACTTATTTTAAAAATACTGATCCACAGAGGGGGATCCTCTTGTTCATGACTTCCGTCCATTCTACTGTTGCTGCTGCTTTCCTTGGGCCATCCTTGGTGTTTCGTTAAACACTTCAGTGATAAATGAAAGTTGTTGATCATGTTGTCCAGGGTATAATATCAAATTAAGTGCCTCAAAATGCTCTGCTACACAAATAGATCAACAGCAGCCTTACTTGTTTATTCATTTATTTAAACATTTACCAGGCTGCTGCAGTGTGGTAGGGGTAATACTATGTTTGAGGGATAGAGTGGCAAACAAAACAGGAAAAAATTCTGCTTTACTTTGGGGTCATATAATAAAATAATAATGAGAATAGTAGTACTACTAATAATAATACATTGTTGATAGCACTAAGAAGAAAATAAATGGGGTTTGTTGATAACATCAAATGGGGGAAATCTTCTGAAAGAAGTCAAGGAACGATGGCCCAAGAAGGCCTCTCTGGGGAGTGACACCTCAAAGCTGCCTCCTCAAAGTTGAGAAGGCTCCAACCCTGCAAAGAGGGGAAGGAGGAACATTTCAGACAAAGAATCTGGGCAGGACCAAGCAGGAGATGCTGCGGGGATGGACAGAAGGCCCCAGGGCCAGAAGTCTGCTTACGAATGGGGAAAACCTGATGAGATTAGGTTAGAAAGGTTGCTGTGACTGCAGTGTACAAAACTTGTAGGACATGGAAAGGAGCTTGGGTTTTATTCCCCATTCAGTAAGAAGCCATTGGATGGGCAGGGACACCAATATGATTTGATGTGCACACTACTCTAGCTGCCGTGTGAAATGGGAGTTGAAGTTGGATGGCCAATTAGGAGGCTATTGTGACTGTCTGGCTAGAGATGCTTGAGGGTTGCAGAGGGGGAAAGTGTGTTCATTTAGAATATATTTTGGAGGTAGTGAACAGGACCTGCTTCTCAACTGAACATTGGTAGTGAGGAAAAAGGACAAGTCAAAGATAACTTCCGAGGTTTCTAGGACACAAGATGAATGATTGTGCCAGTTACTAAAATGGGTTAAACCAGAGGTTAAGGAGGCAGATTTAGGGAAACACCTGTGGATTTTCCTCAGTAGATATTAGCCACAAAAGGTAAGCTTTATTTAGGCCTCTGGGGGTAATGGCTCAGTTATAGAAAGGGGGAGGCACTACTTCTCCTCAGTTAGCTGGGTGGTGGGAGCCTCTGCTGGGGAGCTGGGGAGCTGAGTCCCTAAGCAGCCCTGCACCCTTGACCCCTGCACCTGTGTCACGGGGCCAGGCCATTGGGCAAAATGGGCAGTGCAAGAGAGTGCAGGAGAGAGTGGGCCCTGGCCCAGGTGTGCAAAAATGTGGGGTACAGAGGGAGGCCTGCTTTCTGCTTTTGAAGCAAAATAACCCACTTTGATTTATAAGGATCTCAAGATCAAGTCTTACTGCACTATTGCCTCTTCCTGGGAAGCCCCTCTTAGACAGAAAACTAAGAACCAGACATTAAGGGATTCCCTTAACAGAACCCATCTGTCCAAACCCAAGGAGTCTACCAAATGCTCGTAGGTTGCTAATAGGATACAATAGGCTACAGTGTTAAATAATATTGTCTCCTCCCTGTTTCCCACACCGCAAACTCTGTTAGATAATCCCACCTTGTGAATAGTTAGGAAACATGAATAGTGAATACCAAGTCTAAATATCTGTGGGTGGAGGATTACACCTAATGAAGCAAATATTCCCCTGATCATCATCATTGTTATCAGATAGAGTGCCTTTTACTGCTTATTATTCACCGTTGACATTGTCAGCACATAAAGGAAAATGTGCCGACTGGGAAATTTTTAACATTAATTCACTGTTTTAATGACTGCAGCTTCTGAAGGATACCAAAGGTGATTGGTTTCAGTTATAAAATTATAAAGTATTAAATAAGTTTGTCTAATGAGTTGACTATTACAGTAAAGTGAATATCTATATTGAACACAATTCGAGTATATTAATAAAAGCATGTTAAAATAATACAAAGCAGTCTTCTCTAGTATTTGGAATGCCAAGATCAAGCTAAATATGTTCTCTCTTTGATACTTCTCTGTCTGAAGCACATTAAATAGAGCTTGAAATGGAAAGTCTTGTGTTTCTATTATAGGACTATGTAAAGCTACTTTAAGGCAGGTAAGGGGGAAATTGTGGTTAGTTATATGGCAACAATTTGTTTTCATCAGTAAAATCAAGACATTATTTAAAAATAATACTCTATGAGCAATGGTTCTGAATTCACCTTGGGGACTGAAAATTCCGCAAACGAACTTTGGGAGATCATGTGAAGAAGATACCATATCATGGGGCGAGTGCACACAGAATCCTATGGCACCGAGGCAGCCACTAGGGGGCGCTAGATTCAAGAGACGTTGAGAGACTCAGGGGAGATCACTGGACCCAGCTGGGATGGGCAGGGACCTGAGGAAAGGGCAGCTTCTCAGTGAACCCACTGAGAAATGGGGACAAAGGGAAATGGGGCCAAAGACAGATAAATCCTAGAAAGAGACAGGCCTGACCTATGTATAACTGTGTAGGTTGCATTTTTTTCTTTAGCATTTTAAATGTGATTTCTATTTAGCTTTTAAATAGGTGATTCATTTACATGGTTTAAAAGGATAAAAGGATCCATAGTCACCTCCCAATATATGTTCTTACTCTCTTGCTTATTTCAGCCATAAAACGACATTTCCTGGAAGTCACCTTGAAAAATGGGGTGGCCGCATGCCTAAGGCAGTCAGTGGTCTGTGGGTGAATGTGGGTCTTCTCCCTCCCACCCCGCTTCCTAAACACAGGTCACACCTAAGAGTGGAGAGGAGAGCCTGGGTGGTGGGTTATGAAGCTGTAGTTTAGCCCTGGATTATCTACATCTGTACTTCTTTCATGGGAAAGAAAAATACATTTTTCTCTTGTTTAAGCCCTTGTTACTGTCATTTATCTGTTGAATTCAGCCAACTCTAATGTGTACTAATTCAGATTAACAGTAGAAAGCCTCCTTTTTACTCAGATCACAAACCTTCCTTCCGTGAGCTGTTTCTGCATAAAATATCTGGAGATATTTTAGCTGGTAGCATATACAAGTGTGTGTGTGTGTGTGCGTGTGTCTTGAGAAATATCAATACATGAAAAATATCCTCATTCTCTTTTGGGTTTGTAGAGATTTCAGTTGGGTTGATATAATGTAAAGTATATTAACAAGAATTTAAATTGTTTTAGTCTTTGGCTGTTACAAATAATACTGCAATAACTTTTGTTTATTTATGACCTCCTTTATTTATATCCTGTGAGTGTATCTGTAGAACAAATTCCTGAAAGTCCAAGTGCTAGGTCAAAGAGAATGTGCATGTGTAATCAATAGCTGTTCTTGGTAGATATACTGATTCATCTTTTAGCAACAACATGTGAGAGTGTCCTTTCCCCCACATCCTTCCTGACTCGGTGTTATCAAAGAGGGATGGATCTACACTTTTCTCTAACTGGTCTTTAAGGAAGGGTGAAAGAAATGAATGGGCCGGGCGCGGTGGCTCAAGCCTGTAATCCCAGCACTTTGGGAGGCCGAGACGGGCGGATCACGAGGTCAGGAGATCGAGACCATCCTGGCTAACATGGTGAAACCCCGTCTCCACTAAAAATACAAAAAACTAGCCGGGCGAGGTGGCGGGCGCCTGTAGTCCCAGCTACTCGGGAGGCTGAGGCAGGAGAATGGCGTGAACCCGGGAGGCGGAGCTTGCAGTGAGCCGAGATTGCGCCACTGCACTCCAGTATGGGCGACAGAGCGAAACTCCGCCTCAAAAAAAAAAAAAAAAAAAAAAAGAAATGAATGAAGGGAGGCAGGTAGGCAGGCGGGCGGGATTAGGTTGAGATGCCAGTGCAAGGTTTACCTTATTAATTTCCATGTTTCAGGGATAGGGTGTGTAGACAAGGGGAGACTTGGAAGAGATAGGCCTTTGGTTAACTTAATTCTGTTTTCTTACAGAGAAGCTATAAGGTTGAGCATACAAAACTCATTCAGATGGTTTAAATTCTATGTTGTGGTTTATGTGAAGTATCAGAGATGAGTCTGTGACATAATTGATGTGTATGCTTTTGTTATCTAACCTGAAGAGGTTTGACACTTGCACTGATGTTGTAGTTTGCAGTTTACCAGCACAGTTTCTCTAGAAGTCTCTGAAGGAAACTCGGGAGGTCACAAGGCAGGAGGTTTCCTGCTTGCACTGGGCTCCAGGGGAGTCAGTGCTGCACTGAACAAGCCCTCTCCACTTTGTGGTAAGACAAGTTCACTCTGGGCCAAATCACATAACTGAGGCACCCACCCAGGAGCTGTGACTTGTCCATGCTTCTCTCCATGCTTTCATTGCCAGCCCTTCCTCTTGGGCTCAGCATTCGAGTGCTCCCTGGAAAGGACTGTAAAAGACCTCACAGCACAAGTGAGGAGAGAATAGTCTCATGATAATGAGCACCTTATTATCATTAGCACTTATGGCCAGGAGCTGTTTTCAGCACTTGTTATATATGAACATAGTGACATGCATCTCAACACTCTGAGCAGTAACACTAATTATCATCATCTCCATTTTGTGGGAAACTGAGGCACAGAGAGGTTGAGTCAAGATCACACAGCTAGTAAGAGTGGAGCTAGGATTGGAATCTAAGCTTTCAGGATCCAGAATCTGTGTGCTTACCCCTCAAACTAGACTCTTCTGACAGTTTCTTAGAGGGCTCTGTGGAAGCACTGCACACACACACTGTGTTTCTTATAAATTTCTTATATTAGTTTCTTAATAAATGCTGTGCCTCTGGTATTTATGGTATTGTCTGCTAACTGGTCTTTTTCACCCAAAAGCACAGTGGCCTAAGGGGATGATCAAATAACTTCTTCCATTGTTCTCAGAGGATGAAGACTCAAGAGAACAAAACACAAATTCCTGTGCAAGGCAGAGGAAACACAGACACACACACACACACACACACACGCACACACGAGAACCCAAGAAAGGATGGAGAGAATCATCAGCAATAGAGAGGGAAAGGAAAGCAGAACATTAGAAAATGGAAGAGTAACGTGGACTTAAACATAACAGCAATTTCAGCCCTGGAAATAACAGCAATGAATGGGTATGGCAAAGCTGCAAAGCGCACACCAGCTCAAGGGAGCCATTCTCAACTGTGTCAGGCAGGTCTATGTCTCCCCCAACTGTCTAGGCATCCACATTGCCTAGAATAGGACTTGGCACCGAGAAGCTGCTCAATAAAAGTCTGTGGCATGAAGAAGAGACATTTATGAGAAGGAACCAGGAGTCAAAAGAAAGAATAGTAAGACTGACATCTAACCTGAATCTATAATAACATTCAGAACTAGGGAACTAACACAACCAAGGAGAAGGGATTGGAGGTTATACTGAAATTCAGAGACTCTATCAGGATGCCCTTTAGCTACAGATTTCAGGAACTCCAACTCAAAAAGGCTTGAAGTTCAACACGAAGAAAATATTGAACTTACATAATAGATCCTGAGGAATGGAATGCAGTCTTATAGGTCAATTAATTCAGGGCGTTGGCCATGAGGACCTGTCTTTTTCTACTGACATTCTTTTTTTTTTTTTTTTTAAGACAGAGTTTCACTCTGTCGCTAGGCTGGAGTGCAGTGGTGCGATCTTGGCTCACTGCAACCTCTGCCTCCTGGGTTCAAGCAATTCTCCTGCCTCAGTCACCCGAGTAGCTGGGACTACAGGGCGCGGGCCACTATGGCCAGGTAATTTTTGTATTTTTAGTAGAGATGGGGTTTCACCATGTTGGCCAGGATGGTCTCGATCTCTTGACCTCATGATCCAGCCACTTTGGCCTCCCAAAGTGCTGTGATTACAGGCGTGAGCCACCGCGCCCAGCCAGTTCTGCTGGTCTTGAGCTGAGAGGGAGCCCACTGCAACATCCTAGGAGTCACAGTCAGCAAAACAACATCCAGGGAAACAAATGGAAATATTCCCACTCATGACTTACTGTACTAGTGTAGAGATTTTCCCTATAAACCCTGCAGGAGAACTTTCCTAAGTATCTCATTGTCACATGCCAAAGGGGTGATGCCATCTCCCTGAGGTGCAGTCCTACATGGGAGAAGAGCAGGCATCAAAACAGAAGCCACCCCCTTAGGAAAGGAGGACCGAGTCATGGATGCTGCATAGAAACACAGCAGACTCCAGCACGGAGGTGTCTGATTCTCTCACAGATAGATGCAAACAAATACAGATACAGAATTTAAGTGCTTACTACAGTATCAAATAATTGAAGACTCAATAATTACAGAAGAATTTGTGTCTGTTTTATATGTACTAGAAGCTTCTTAACTTTGATACTTTCCCAATTGCAAATGAATTCCTGATATTTGAAATAAATGATTTTCATGGAGAAGAATGTCTCATGACCTGAACTGGAGTGACCACATTTTCTGGGCAGGAACGCATGAGAAGAGGGATGGTTTGTTTTATAGTTTTCATTATAGAGATCTTTGACCTCCTTGGTTAAATGTATCCCTAAGTAGTGCACAGTGTATGATAACAGTTAAATTCTATCCTGGGCCGGGCGCGGTGGCTCAAGCCTGTAATCCCAGCACTTTGGGAGGCCGAGGCGGGCGGATCACGAGGTCAGGAGATCGAGACCATCCTGGCTAACGCGGTGAAACCCTGTCTTTACTAAAAAATACAAAAAAAAAAAAAAAAAAACTAGCCGGGCGAGGTGGCGGCGCCTGTAGTCCCAGCTACTCGGAGGCTGAGGCAGGAGAATGGCGTGAACCCGGGAGGCGGAGCTTGCAGTGAGCCGAGATCGTGCCACTGTACTCCAGCCTGGGTGACAGAGCGAGACTCCGTCTCAAAAAAAAAAAAAAAATCTATCCTGAAGTTAAGTTATAGTTAGGGTTTGAAGAAATGACAAATCAGAGGGTACTCATTTGAATGGGGGTGAAATCCTTATTTCCATCATATTCAGATGTCCATATGGGCAGTCAAGTAAGATATTAAAAATTCAAAGCTCTGTGATCTTACCGTTTATTCCAGTAAATACTTGTCAGCTCATTTATTTTTGGTACCTACATTTTTAGCTAAGTTACGTACAAAGTCTCAAGGAACTACTTGGCAGGAACGGAGGCTTTTGAGTCCCACCTATCTCCATGTATCACCTTTCAAATCCACACCAAATAAATATTTAATCCAGGGAAAAATAACATGCTTCCTGGAGAATTCTTCTCATAATCTTTTCCAATCCAAATTTGTGGCTGCTAAGCTCCTTACATATAGAAATTCTGAGATGCCTTTGTTTTTAGTTAATATATGCCTGTCACGTAGACTGTGATGACTATCCCTGATCTACGTATGGTCTGTGACATAAAGAATGCGATCACAATACTATTGTGTAATATACATCTTATACTTGCCACTAACTTTACAAGCACAAGGATATTAGAAACACTGTTAGATACTAAAACTTGGGATAAGCATTCATCAATAGAAATAAGCATAATTTTCATAAGCAAATGTATATCCAAGTGTAAAAAGCTAGACAAAGATAATTTTTCTGCTATTCACATTCCCCACACAACTGTCTCTGTCACCTATAGAAGTCAATCTTGGTTTTCTTTTCCATAGTCTTCCAAATTTATTTCTAGAAATCATTGATAAACAGTAAACTATAAGATACATCTGTGCCACCCACCAATCCTGTGACTGCAGTTGTGTGCTTTGGGGAATGAGGCTTCTATTGCAATATAATACCATAGTATGAAACTTACTGCTAAGATTGAAAGAACACTGCAGAGGGCAATACTACGTGCAACACAAAACAACGGAATTGCTGAGCAAAGACTTGTATCTGTTTTGAGAAAATGTGATTGTACGTAATTTAGATTTATTTATATTGTCTTCGCTTCCTGTATTGTTGTCTTCGAAGGCTTCCTTGAGATTGAAACACTTCATCTCAAGAGACTTTTTTGATGAAATGAATAATAAATAGCCCAAATGATTCAGCCCTTGAGGGTACATAAAAATTATCAATGAAGGATTAAGTAGGCAAGGCCTTAAAAAGCTTAGGGAAAAATTGATTAAGTTGGCATCTCACAGAGGATACAGACTTCCAGAAGAACAGAAAGGGACTAATTGAGTCCCATAAACTGTTTGATGGAGCACTTAATTTAAAGACAAGAGACTTGTGACTGAAGAACGAAAGGGAAATGGAGCCAAACATATATGCCAACAAAGGAAACTGAATTGTAGTTCCAAGGTTCCCAAGAAGAGGAGTTCAACTTTTGTGATCACATTAATGGCTCCTGACTGTTTAAGTACCCTCAAATGATTGCTTGGAGCCAGTAGTCCATTTGTTTTGAGGCAGTGATGTTTTCCTTTATCTTTAATAGTGCAATAGAAGCTTTGAAGTAATAAGATCAAATTCAACCGCTTTTGCCCAGACTCTGCGCAAGAATGCTGGGTTTGAGTTTCCAGGGAACACGAAGAAGTCATTTCAGCCAATCTTTTACCACCCAGCAAGTCCTTTTAATAGACTTTCAGAAGCATCCCAAATTTGCACATTACCTCCTTGACCTTGCAAGCAGGGGTCCCGGCTGGAGCACGTGGTTTTAATTGTCTGATAAGATACATGGCTTCAGTCTTGGCCTGACTAAAGGTTAAACCAGCTGGTTTCTATCTCTTCTCTAATCATTAGATATCAGGCAAGTCATGAAAATGTTATAGCATTTTGTTAAAGTCACTAGAAAGTCACATGATGAATGACAAAAAAATAAAAACAAAGCAAACAAAAGGAGACATCTCTATTAAAAGCCTAGATTCCTAAATAAATTTAAAAACTCACGACTCTTGGTTCTGAGGAAAATTTAAAGGACAGGAAAATATTTACTAAGAAGTTTGTCTCTTTTGCATAACAGATGAGCTCCCTTTCATCATAAAATGGAAATTATTAAATTCCTTCTAGTTTTCTTTTGCCTTGGTTGCCAGAAAGGTTACACTTACATGTATTGTTTAATGACAGTATCAGAAGTATGGTATGCCCGTTCCCCAAACAATGATCTCTCCTTTCTTTCTCTGATTTCCTATGTGTTAAAATTTTGAGTTCACTGTTACTTAATGCCATTTTAATTTGTTACTATGTTTATCAGTCTAATAGAGTATACCTTAATTTTAATAACAAAAACAAAAAAATCAAGAGAGCATAAATTGTGACTGTGATCCCACAGCACTAAATAGTTTATTAATCACATTGAAATATATAAGTCATCCTAATAGACCCACTGAATATACCACTTTCCAACTGGTCTTTTGGGTTGTGTGGAAAATAACCTTAAGTACATAGAAAATGTATTTGCTACCATCTCGGACTCAAATACTTAAGAACATAATGCAACCTGATGCTTTTATATGGTAATAACTATTATATTAGGACACTTTCAATTGTATGTGATGGAAAATTTCACTCAAACAGGCTTAAAAAGAAAATATATTCATGTAACTGAAAAATACTAGGATGAGCTTAAGTACAGCTACATCCAAGGACTAAACAATGTTATCAGGTCTGTACTCTCATATGCACACACACACACACACACACACACACACACATCTCTTATGTTGACTTATCTGCCATGCTGAATCCATATTTACTCTGGCAGTCAACTTCCTTATGATGACAGCAGATGGTTGCCAGAAACAACTACCTTATAGCCTCTCCACTCACCAATCGGCAGGATATTCTTGATTTTTAATGGGACCAATAAAAGCCTTGCTACTGAGTTTAGCTGGTTCTAACTGGTCAATGTGTCCACCCGCAAAACCACTCACTGGGTCCAGGGGCACACCAGGTTTTATTTGAACCTTGTCTAAGTCACACGCCCACCTCTGGGCATAGCTCCACTCAAACCACAGAGGCCAAGAATAGGGAAAGGGTATTTTGAAGGGGAAATCTGTTATCAGAAAGGGACAGGCAAAATTCACAGATGTCTGCTACAATATTTCACTCAACCAGATCATTTGTTGGACCTTGTTTTTCCAGGAAATTGGATTGCCGCTTAAAAGTTAAGATTGATCAGTGAGCCAGCCAGAAAAGAAAATTCTGGTCTTGATTATTTACATGAACTCCTGATGAATTTATTAATGAAAACTCTACAGGGATGTTAATGAATGATATAGACCAAATTTTGCTTTCTAAGAGTATAGCTGTGCCAATGTTAGCTTATTTAAATACTTAACTGCACATTATTCTATAACTTGGCTAAAATATTTCATACTTCATATGATGTTTGCAAAATCTCCAGATTATATTTAAAATATTTTCATCAATTTGTTCTAGCCATGGAAGTTTGGTGGGGTGGGAGGGAGTGGGCAAAATGGGAATTAGTAACTACTTGTCTGAAATCCTTTGATCCCTTTTTTATCCTATTACAAATCAACAAAGTATATTTAAAAAATAAGAAATAGGCCAGGTATGGTGGTTCACACATATAATCCTAGCACTTTGGGAGGCTGAGGCGGGAGGATCTCTTGAGGCCAGGAGTTCAAAACCAACTTGGGCAACACAGCGAGACCCTATCTCTACAAAACAAATAAATAAATAAATAAATTAGCCAGCCATGGTGGCACACCCATAGTCTCAGCTACTCAAGAGGCTGAAGCAGGAGGACTGCTTGAGCCCAGGAGTTGGAGGTTGCAGTGAGCCATGATTGTACCACTGCATGCCAGCCTGGGTGAAAGAGTGAGATACTGTCTCAAAACAAGAAAAGGAAAAAAATATAAATAATAGGTCTCCTTCCAATGACACTTGTTGAATTAAAAATAAAAAAAGAAATAGAGACACGGATTTATGACAAGTAGGCAGATCCATTTAGTTACATTATGTGCTTAAAGTTCTTCAGGGAGAGCAAATTTCCAGAAATGCTTGCATCTCATCTAATTTTACTTAATGGTTTTCTTTGTGTGGGATATAGTATCAATGTAGAATATTCAGCCCTTGAGAAATTAGAACAACAACAAAATTAGATGAAAGACTTAACAATTATGCAACGCAGCAACAGGCAAGGCCTCTTTAAATGGAGGAAGCCATCAGCTGTTTATCCTTCCAGTCATCACACACTTATCAAATGCCTACTCTGTGCTAGATGTTGTGCCAGGTCTTGGAGGCAAAAAGACCCCAAAGGGCCAGGCGCGGTGGCTCACGCCTGTCATCCCAGCACTTTGGGAGGCCAAGGTGGGTGGATCACGAGGTCAGGAGACCAAGACCATCTTGGCTAACACAGTGAAACCCCATGTCTACTAAAAATACAAAATATTAGCTCGACCTGGTGGCATGGACCTGTAGTCCCAGCTACTCGGGAGGCTGAGGCAGGAGAATCGCTTGAACCCAGGAGGCAGAGGTTGCAGTGAGCCAAGATCGCGCCACTGCACTCCAGCCTGGTTTACAAAGCGAGATTCCATCCCCCCAAAAAAAACAAAAACAAAGGATTTAACATCTACATAGATAATTCAGGGAGCAACAAGCAAATTACAGTAATAACAACAAAAACATCTATTTAATTATACAGATGACCTTTGCATACAAACAGACCCAGGTTTGAATTCTGGTCCTGCCCCTCCTACCTGTGTGATCTTAGGCAAGTTGCCTGACCTTTTAAAGTATCAGTTTTCTGATTTGCAAAATGGAGACAAGAATACCTACTTTGTAGGATCAGTGGGAATATTAAATGAGGTAACGAGTATAATAACGCAAATATTTATAAAACACTTACAATGGGCCAGGTGGGGTTCTAAGTGCTTAACATTCATCACCTCATTTAATCTCCACATGGCCCTGTGGGGTAGGTACTATTGTTACTAACTTCATCATACACTTGGGGAAACCAAGACATAGAGAAGTGAATGACCTTACCTAAAGTGGCAGAGTCGGGATGTGAACACAGGCAGTGTGGCTCTGAAGTCCATGCTCTTTGTGGTACAGATGAATATGTGTCTGTAGATCCCACTTCAAAGAAGGTCCAGCTGCAGTGAGTGGAGTGGGTGAATCCCCTCCAGCTCTGAGCTTGGTGAAGGTCTCCTTCAGCTGCAGAGAGGTCTCTTAGCCAGGGTCATATCCTTCCAGAGGAAGCTTGGAGCAATGTTATGGAGCAATGTGAGGTCTGGCCACTTTAGCCTGATCCAGGGACACTGTGTTGGGCATACCCAGCACTCCATGCTGGGCGGGTTGAGGCTTTGCCAGGTCTGCACCGTCATTAGACTCCCGTGGCTGAATCCTGCTTGAGTCCACTTCATTTCACAGGTGAGGATCCCTAATCGAATTACACAGCTATTTCAAGTCGTCCCACAGCTCACTGATGCTCTGTTCACAATAAAAATTCTTTTCTTTCTTTATTTCATTTTGGAGTTTCTTTGGTTATGTTTTGCAGTTCACTGATTTCTTTCTTCTGCAATGTCTCATCTGCCCTTAATATCAATGTATTTCTCATCTCACACATTATCATCTTCATCTCTATAGTTAGATTTGGGTTTTAAAAATTACATTCATGTTCCTTTGTTAACCTTTAGAATATATTGACCATAGTTACAATAACCACTTTAATATACTTGTCTGCTAATTTTTAACATTAGTGTTTATTCTGGTTTGATTTAGATTAATTTTATTTCCTATAATGGATCTTATTTTCCTGCTTCTTGGCATGCCTGATAATTTTTGATTGGCTAACATACATTGTGAGTTTTACCTTGTTGAGTGCTGGATATTTTGTCTTCCTATAAATATTCCTGAGGTTTGTTCTGAGACACAAATTGCTAACAGCATGATCCTTTGAGTTCTTGGATGTAAGATACATGAGACAGGACCAGAGAAGTGTTTATTCCAGAACTAATTTATTCCCCGCTACTGAGGCAAACAAACTCTTTTGAGTATTCTACCCAATGGCCCATGCATCATAAGGTTTTCAAGCCTGTTAGAGGCAGACACTATTCCTCACCCTTTCTGAGTGCTAAGTACTATTCCCTTTAATCTTTTCAGGTGGTTCTTTCACCAGCCTCAAGTGCTTTCCTTATACAAATGTGCTAATTAGAACTCTGCTCAATATTTCAGGGGGATGCTCTGCAGATCCTTTGTTGCCTCGCATCCAGTGTTTTTATGACAATTGTTTTAGATATTTTGTTTTATTTTGGGAGGGGGGTTGTTTTAGGCAGGAGGATAATTCTGGTTCATGTTATCCCATCTTAGCCAGAAATAGAAATCTTTTTTTTAAACCCATAAAGTGTTATAAAAATACAGGGTACCTTAAGATTTGGGGGAGTCATAAAAATTCTAGAAATAATTATTTCTTTTTTCCGGTACATACTGTGGCACTATACCTAGATCCCCACATCAGGGGCAATAACGCATCTCCTAGTTCTGGGAGCATGAGCTTCTAAGAATCACAGATGTGCTCCTCATTGAGAATTGGCCTTCAGACACAGACAACTGAGAGGATGATCGACACTGAGCAAAACACACAAGTGTATCTCTTGCCACTGCTGTGCCTAATTTTAATGTTCAATGGACAAGCACAGCTGTCACAGCCTGTTGCGTACTTGGGAACCAAGGGCTCAAACCCCTTGGGAATGAGAGTTGGGCTCACCCCCTCCACGAGTAAGCTGCCTGGAGGCAAGATTTGCCAAGGGCAGGGATAGTCCAGAGTGGGTGGTGAGGAGGAGTGAATGGGTGCCAGTTGCAGCTTGGGTAGACTGAGAGGGTTATTGTTTACCCTTTTAACCCTGAAATACCCAGGAAATAAGGCCAGTGAAAATTCTGGAGTGCTGCTCACAGGTGGAAAAATTTACCCTAAGAAGAGAGTGAATCTGAGCAGTGTAAGATCTTCATCTATGATCCTCATCATAGTTGATACCATGGTGCTCCACAAAGACAAATCCTTCCTCAGCACCAGAGCCAACTCCCAGCTTCTGTTCTTACCTGCTGGTTTCTCACAGCTGTGTCCCTCACCAGGCTGTGGCCTTGGGAACAGGGAACTGCCCACTCAAGGCTATATGCCTTCCCAGAGAGTGACCCACAACCAGTGACGGGCTGATGTGAGCATGTAGGGACTGGTCCCTTTTCCCCATCCTGTCGGGAACTCAGCTGGTCTGGAAAGTGGAGGTAAGCGGTCAGTTGTCAGAGCTGCCAACTAGAACAGTAAGCCAGTAGTAAAGCAGTTACGCCTCTAATCGTTTACTGCAACGATTAGAGGTACAAGCAAGAGAATCTTAAAAATGTCTCTCAATCGTGTTTTTCTGCCCAGGTTCTTCTCTTTGATGTTCTGGTTTCAGAGACTATTTAAAAGTTCTCATCACTATTGCTGATGTTGGTAACAACATCTGTCTCCTGGGACTTCGACAAGTATAAACTCCTATGCCAGGTTTGCTGTATCAAAGGGCCATAAACTGGGTGACTTGAGCAGCAGACATGCCTTGTCTCACAGTCCTGGAGGCTGGAAGTCCAAGGACAAGGTTTTAGAAGGTTGGTTCCTTCTGGGGGTTGGGAGAGAGAATCTGTTCCAGGTTTCCCTTCTAGCTTCCTGTGGCTTGCGTTCCTTAGTGCGTAAAATCATCAAGCAATCTTTGCCTTGGTCTTCCCATGGTGTTCTCCTTGTGTGCATGTCTGTGTCCAAATTTACCCTTTTTATGAGGACACTGGTTGTACTGGATTAAGGCCCAGGATCACCTCATCTTAGCTAATTGCATATGCAATGACCTATTTCCAAAGTAGGCCACATTCTAAGGTACTGGGGGTTAGGACTTCAACCTATGAATTTTAGTGGGGATACAACTCAACCCGTAATATATTGCCTTCCTGAAGTCTTCACTGCAGTGAAGTTGCACTCCATTGCACTGGGAGATGGCAGTGGGGACTGGTGTGTGTGGTGGGGAGATGCTACTGTCTCCAACTCCACCATGCTCTGTCACTTGAACCATAAAGGAATTAGCTACCATCCCACCCTCCTCCAGCCACACTGAAAACCACACCCTCAGCTCCTCCTGCTGCTTTTTGACCCCTCAGACCCTGGTGCCATTTGAAGGGTTTAGTGAAGACAAATCTCAGGTTTTCTTTACTCTGTCCCTCTCCCTGGGCACCTAGGCACATAAATGTGCTCTTGCATTCTCTTTCACCTGCAATAAAACAGAATGAGGTATACTGATCTACACTTATCACCTACCAAGCTCTCTAAGGTAAGGAAAGTCCCTTCCTGCTATGTTTTCACTTTCAAGACGTACATACCCCACCCAAAGAAGGAGCCTTTGCCCAGCCATTAGGACTTTTTTTTTTTTTTTTCTCTTTTTCAGGCTTGGGTGATATATGGAGAGGAAAGGGAAATAAGTAATGAGGAAGAGAGGCAGAAGGCTGGAGTCACTGCCAGAGAGAGAGAGATAGAAAGAGAAAGCAACAGAGACAGATTATTATGGGGCTATTGAATTTGTATTTTATATATACACACACATACACATACTATGTGATATATATATGAGATATATAGATATATAAATCTCTCAGTGTTTTTTGACACCTTTAGGAAATATCTTCAAAGATTTTGGAGTTAGATTTGTGTGTGTGGAAGGGGGAGATGCTTTGGTATATAACCATGTGTTGAGATTTACCTTAAGGCATTAACATGGCAGCTACACTGAAGACTCAACACCCCACCCCACATCCTCATGCCAAGCCTCATGCCCATCAGCTCCTTGGTTGGTAGCACTTCCCCAGCCGGGATCATGACTGCCCAGATTGACTCAATCACAGGTCAAGCTTGAGATGAAATCTTGGAAATGCAACCACCTTTAGAGTTTAAGAAGTCTTTTCATTCAAACTATTATTTGGTCTTGAGACAATCCTTTGTGGTAGGCAGAGAAGATGGGCACAGAGAAGGTGGTTTAACTTGTACTAAGTCTCAGAGAGTGAGGGGTTTATCTTGAGATGCTGTCCCTTACAATACACATGCGTGTTGCAGCTCAAGTGCCCTGCAGCTGGTCTGTTGTGTGAACAGTGAACACATTACAGGAGTGAATTTTTCAATAGGTGAGTAATAATCCTAGAGAGTCATTGAAACTGACGTTAAGAACTAAAACAAACAAACACACAAAAAACAACAAAATTGCGGGGCTATCTAAAATGTCTAACCTTTCCTCCCATTACAATCAATTCTTTTTTGATATTGGGATGATTTCTATGATTACCCTTATCCAGCTTTGATCATCTCTGTAAACCAGTTCCCCTAAGTGTTTCATGTCACCTTCCAAACATAGCTTTAGAACCATGTGTGCATGCAGGTATGTAACATGTTTGTTTCTCCATTTAGACTCTGATTTTCTACCAGAGGCACTCTGTTGCTTCAGAATCTCTGACAATGCATGGATTAAATAATTAGCAAATTTCTGCGAAGAGAATGATACAGGGGAGTCTGGATGGGGCAGTGGGAAGAGACATTTTTAGTGTGCTTTAATGTCCTTCCCTTCCCTTTTTTGTGCTTCTTTTAATGTAAGTATATTTATGTATTACATAAAATTTTTTTATGGACCAAAAATAAGTTAGCAGACAAAAGTATGATCTATGATCCAGAGATCAAAAAGTTCAAATCCCAGTTCTCCCTCTTACTAGTCTGTAACTAGGACTAGTTACTTAACCCGTTTAACTTGAGGTTTTTTTCTATCTGTAAAAATGGAGATAATACTCATTTCTAGAAACTGACTTGGATTTTGCAGGGCCCAAAGCTTTGAAAACTATGAAAGCTTTTGTTAAGAAAAAGAATATGAAATATGTATATAAGATTAGGTATGAAAGTGAATATGTAGGACAAGAAAATAAATCGGATGATACATTTAAATGACGATAACTGACAAATATCACAAACCTGTGGCCATGTGAACACATTGGTAGGACACCTCATGGAGCCTTTGTTACAGCAGGGGGGGTCCTTGCTCCCAGAGCTCCCCAGATGGTGGCAAGCCGCTTCCAAAATGGTGGCAGGTCACTTCCAAGATGGTGGCAAGCCTTGCATTCCCTGACATGGGATTCTTGGCCTCACAGATTCCAAGGAATGGAATCTTGGGCCATGCAGTGAGTGTTATAGCTCTATTAGAAGCTGTGGGTCACAGAAGAGAACCGTGGAACCAGTGACTAGTGTTCAGCTGGATTAGGACCAACCTGGGCACTTAGCCATGCAGGAACAATGGCAAGCCTTTAGCTGGATAGGGAGTGGCAGTGAGTGCCTCACTGGATCAGGAGCCCAGCGGACACCCTGCTGGATCCAGAGGGATGGAAGTCAGCAGTGGGTCTGCCACAGCGGCAAACAGGAGTGGTGGACGGCAAGCAAAGGCTCAGCTCCAGCCCTAACAAAACACGGACCAGAAGAGTGCAGTTGCAAGATTTAATAGAGTGAAATAGAGTGAAAACAGAGCTCCCATATAAGGGGAGGGGACCCAAAGGGGGTTGCCGTTGCTGGCTCGAATGCCTGGGTTTGTATCCAGATCCTTGTCCCTCCTGCTGTGCTCTCAGGCAATAGATGATTGGCTATTTTTTACCTCCTGTTTTTGCCTAATTAGCATTTTAGTGAGCTCTCTGATTGGACAGTTGTGGGCTAAGTTGCAAGCCCCATGTTTAAGGGTGGATGCGGTCACCTTGTCAGCTAGGCTTAGGGATTCTTAGTCGGTCTAGGAAATCCAGCTAGTCCTGTCTCTCACCTTGGCAAAGGCTGGTGGGAGAGTACTTTGCCAACTTTGTGGTAGAAATGCCTATGCTTGCGTGGTGAGGGGTGCCTGTAATCCCAGCTACTCTTGAGGCTGAGGCACAGAATTGCTGGAACCCAGGAGGTGGAGCCAAGATTGCGCCACTGCACTCCAGCCTAGGGACAGAGCAAGACTCTGTCAAAAAAAAAAAAAAAAAAAGAAAGAAAGAAAGAAAGAAAGAAAGAAAACCCATGCTCACTGCACATGGCAGTTGAGGGGGTTAAATAAAACACAGCTAGTGTCTGCTCAGCACAGAGCCTGATACACAGTACATCTCTTGTACATGTAAATTCTTCTGCCTCTTTTTTTTCCTCTCAGAATTTCTCAGGCAAAGGCAACCTTAAAGAGGTGCAATTGCCTTGTTGTTCATTTGGCAGATTCCTACTTTTTCTTCTATGCCGGTTTGAGGACAGGGTGTTAAAGTTATTACAGGGAGTAACAAGAGGTTTAAATTAGATAAAGTGTGTGGAAGTGCCTCACATAGTGCCTGGTCTCTATTAAGTTAATTCATGACTTCTTTGAATTGGATTATGGCTTGCTGAAAACTGACACCTCTATGTAAGGGGAGCTTTATCTAAGCGACTTGCAAAGTAAGGTGCCTGCACAATAATAGAGATGGTAACTTGGTTCTGAGAAAGCGTTTGTTATTCTAAAAGGACCTTTATTAACTACTTTGGAGAAATCTTGCTACCCAATTTAAAAGAAGACACTCATTTAAAACAAAGCTTTCGCTGAACTGTTCACCAGATGAATCCTATTTTATTGCTAATACTCGACTATCCGACCTGTCCTCTGCTGATTGTTTCCCCAAATGACATTTTCCCATTAAGCAGACAGAGCTAGATTAAAAACAAAACAAAGCAAAAACACCCACAACAAAAACCAAGCAATTATAAAGTTTGTGAATGCTTTTATATGACTGTGTTTTGTATATTCTTACTCAATTCATGTAATTTTAATTATGAGAATACATCAACTTAGAATTACCTTTATTTACATATATATTTATTTTTCTTTTGAGTCAAACTTTTACTAATATTTTATTTATACTCTTCCCCCCATCTGTCTTGGAGAAGTGATAATGTAATTGCTTTTTCAATTGATAGATTGCTTTATATTTTTAAGAAACTCAAAATGCAATACGTAAAACACCTGTGAGAATTAAAACCACACAGGCTTTTTACTAGTCAATGCATAAAGAACATATGAATATTGATTAGATAATTAGTAATCAAAGCAGTCAGGATTTTGACTGGAAGAACAAAATCCCAAGCAGACCTATATCATAACCCCTCTTATTTCAAAAAATGGAAAGCCAGAAATACAATCTGCTTGTCTGCCGGCCCACCATGGAACTCTCCTTTAAGCCAGCTTTCTAATCCAGCTACTGGAATTGATGCTACAGCTAGATAAAGGTAGACAAAAATATCTGTTAAAAATCAGGTATTTTGATTCTATACTGAGAAAAAATAAAAATGCCTAGATAAAACATACAGTTAATTATCTGAATTTATTCAACTAATTAATTTACTTAACCAATTAGTTAACTAATAATATATTTAACTCAAAATTCATGTCCTTAAAGAGTCGTTACAGGCTCCATGCACCCCCAAAGTCAGGATTTGTGAGGTATGCAGCCTAACATCGAGGGCCCACTTCAGGACTGCATCTGCCAGGCAGATGAGGCAACCAGTGAAACACAGGGAAATTGGAGAGGAAAAGAAGCTCTCTTCCTTTCTACCAAGAAACTGGCATCCCACTAGCCTGTGGGTTGCATGGTTATCCAGGAAATGGGCAAGTCGGGATAAACTGAGAATTCCTGTTACGGGCATTGACATGAATCCTGTCTCCATAGGTTTACACATATGACCTCTATATTTTGTCATCACTTAAAGGGTGGCCTCTTCTTTCATCGATTTTATAAGTTATAACAATGTATTAGCCATAAAAAATAAAAAAAGAAACAATCAAATGGAAAAAACGAGTAAATTGTCACAGACAATTGCTCAAAGTTTACACATGGCCAACAAATAAATGAGAAAGGTTAAAATAATGAAACCTTGAAAAACATGAAAGAAATAAAATAGAAAAAAAATTTTTTAAAAAGAGAAAAGATGACACCCATGGTTAGTGAAAATTCCAAGAAACAGGACTGCTGATAAAGTGAATCTAATGGGATCTTTCTCCATTTCAAATTGGCAATATGTAACTAATCTCCTAAAATTGTGAATGTACTTTGAAGTAGTATAATGCATTTTAAAACTTGCCCTGTGAAAATGACCCTGTGGCTGTTATCTACACAAACATTTATCACAGCACTCTTTCTAATGGTACAAATTTGAAAACATCAAAATTTCTAATAATAGGAACTCAATTACATGTTAGCTCACCCATACAATGAGTTAATATGTAGTCATTAAGATTGTAATGTAGAAGATTATGTAATAACATGGGAAATATTTGTGACATTTTTAATAGTAAAAATGCAGGTTGTGAAAATATAATTTATATTTATAAAATATATCTATAACTTTATATACAAAGATGATGCAATCATACAGAGACGCACATGGTGATTTCTTCTGGAGATGATTTTGGTAGTTTATTTTTTTCTTTGTGCTTTTCTTTTTCTTTACTTTTAAAAACTTTTTGTAAATAATGAGGAATTTTAAAAGCACAGAAAGAGAAACAGAAAATAGAAATACAACATCCTTGCATCTGCTAATCGAAACAAATAATCACTAATTTTTAAAATCTTTTCCCTAAAGAAATTAAAAAGCTTATGTCCGTTTTGTGTCTCATCTGCAACCTTTATGCTCCTTTTACCCAAAGACAAATGCTGTGCTGAGTTTGGGATGTATTCCTTACGTCATTTTTTTTCACCATTTTATATTAATGCACATACGTAAAAACAACATATGTTATTGTTTTTGTGTGTATTACATTCATATGAATTATGATTTCTGCAATTTACTTGTTTTACTCAATATGGTATATTTTTGAGATGGATCCATGGTGATACATAGATCTAGTTTATTCCTTTCACCTATCATTCACCTGAATGTCTTTTAAAAATTTTAACCCTTTGTTAACCATATTTAGACTGTTTCTCATTTTATTTCTAAGATATAAATTTTATAAGAGGTTTGTTTCAAGGGGATCCTTTGTTTATAGAGCATCAAACAATGTTCAACACACATCTTTTAGTCAACGTATTATTTAGTAATATGTTTGTTGCTATTCCAAAAGAGATTTTATTCCTATTACTTTTTATTGTGAAATTCACATCATATAGAATGGGGTCCCCAACCTACTGGCCACAGACTGGTACCAGTCTGAAGCTTTTAGGAACTGGGCTGCACAGCAGGAGGTTAGCAGTGGGTGAGCATTACTGTCTGATTGGGTGAGCGAGCTTTACTGCCTGAGGTCTGCCTCCTGTCATATCAGTGGAGGCACTAGTTTCTCATAGGAGTGTAAACATTTTTGTTACCTGCACACACAAGGGATCTAAGTTGTGTGCTCCTTGTGAGAATCTAATGCCTGATGATCTGAGGTGGAACACTTTCATCCACAAACCATCCCTACCCAACCTCTCTGTTGAAAAATTGTCTTCCATGAAACCAGTCCCTGGTGCCAAAAACGTTGGGGACCAGTGGTATAACATTACAAAGGGATAAAAGTCTAGTATATTCCTACTACCTAGATTTAAATTTTGCATTATTAATTAAACATATTTGCTTTTGATTTTTTAAAGATAATAATACTTTGTAGAAATTGTAATTGAACCCTGTTTTCAACTCTCCCTAAATCCATCTTCTCCCTTGTACTCAAATCATGGTTACTACTCACCCATATTTTCATAATTGTACTTCGTATGTATGCATTTGCCAACCCTGTATATTATTATTTTATTTAAAATTTTACCTAAATAATTTAATTCTTTCTACATGTTGCTTTTAATTTCACTCATCCTTATGGTTTATTGTATAGATATAAGCATAGATATCTTATATCTCCTTGGTTAGGGGATAGTATAGATACAGATTGCTCTGTACCATTTTATAAATGTTTTTCAATTTACTCCTTTCCTTATTGATGATATTGATTTATTCTCAAATTATCATTGCAACCTTACTGCAGAGAAAATCCTTGTAAAGGTCTCCTTGTACATGTTCAACAGTCTCTTGATGCTGCCTACCAAGAAGTGGAATTTCTGAATCCTTGAGTGTAAACATTTTTAGCTTTGATTTTGTCAAGTTATAGTTGCACTATACCGTGTTCTCATTAACTTTATAGAAGAATGTTCATTTCACAACATACTTACATAGTGTCCATACAGTGTATAGTGTGTGTGTATAGTATGTATGTGTATATATATATATACAGGATAGACATACATAGTATATATATTTGGGCATTTACCCCAAGATGTAATAATCCTAATTTTTTTATTGTTTTCCTTTTTGCTCTTATCTTTTAGCTTGTCTCTTTAAATAACTGTATTTTTGAAAAATTCCATCTGTGACTCAATTGTCTTTTATCAAACAAATGTAACTTGTCTACTTTCACTGGGATTGCTAATGTATTTGGATTTATTTCTGCAATCTCATTTGTGCTTTCTATTTACATACCTTTATTGACCTTATCCTTTCTTTTGTATTTGTTTATTTCCTGCCTTCTACTGAATTATTTAAATGGTCATGATCCCCTTTTATTCCTATTATTTTTTGTTATCTTAATGGACATAACATTATTTTTCTGCAGTCAGTACTTAGATTTAATAATTTCTTTGCTCACTGTTAGTTCTTGCACTTGGGTTCATTTTCTTCTTGTTAAAAATCATCCTTTAAAAGTTATTTCCTTGAGGGCTTATTTATAACAGACTTTGTACCTGAACTATAGTTTAGTTATATATAATTCCATTTTAGGTTGCCAGAACACTACCAATATTATTATTATGCATGTGTATGTCATTTGCCTTTTCTCTTTAAGATTTTCTCTTTATCCTTAAGATTCTGCATTTTCAATACATTGTGTCTGTAAGTTTTTATTCTTTATTCTGTTATCTAACTAGTTTACCCTTTCAATCTAAGGGCTTCTACCTTGCTTCAATTCTGGCAAATTCTTAGCCATTTATCTCATTGAATATTATCTTAGTCTCATTCTACCTATGCTCTGCATGGTTTAGGATTTCTTCCATTCTTTGTTCACAAGGTTTCTTTTCAACTCTGTCATGCTAACAGGTTTGGACTAGGAGACAGAAATGTGTAGGGGAGTTGATGAGTTTGGTCCTCAAGTGCAGGCAGGGGAAATAAAAAATTAAAGTCTTGATTAGATGTTTCCTGTGTTTTCCTAGTGGAAAGCCTTAATCTATTTATGAGTGTTCTACAGGAAAGAGACAGATTTCCATTACTACTATTGGGGTTGTGGCTTTTACCACAAATTACAGATAAGACTCCAATATCTCCTGTACAATATATTCCATCTCTAGGTGGTGGATTCCCTGGTCAGGGAATATGTGGTCTAATGAGGGGGACAGGCTAAGTTTCCATTAGACATATAGAACAGGTGCAAATAGAAGAGAGGGTAAATTGGCTTGGAGTGTTTTTAGTGTGATCACCTCTGTCAACTTGAAAGTCTCTAAGTGTTACACTTCCAGTTTCCACCACCAGCACATTCTATGTATATTCTAGGAGAAAAGCCATATAGCATCTCCCTCTCAAATATTTTTTCTTCCCATCATTAGTTGCTCATTATTCTGGTCCCTAATATACTGAATGGTATCCTTAAAACCTGATTGGAGTTCTGTAGTCAGCTTACATACTGATTTCAATCCAGGATATCAGTGTTGTAAAGGAATCAAGTAAGTAGTGAAAGTAGAAACAATAATGGCAATGGTATAGTGTGTTCCATGCGGAGGAACAAAGCATGTTGATATACCAAAACTCTAGGGTTATACTTACTTGGCTATTGGTACAATATGTAGCAACATCAAAGCAATTTAAGAGCCTGCTGTTCCGTTTCACTGACACTCTGTGGATTTTGGTGTTATATAGGTGATTGTAGAGTTGAAAAGGTTTCTATTAGAATTCTTAATCTTGGAGAATAATTGAAAGCTGTGGCTAAGTACTCAGTGTGGGTCAAAAATTATATTAATAAGTAGGCTGGCAATTACTTGTAAAAAGAGGGACCCAGTGCAAGGGATGAAGCCTGCCCTTTTGGACAATTTATCTGCCATCACCAGGCTAGTATTTTATCAGTTTGAAAAGGTAAGTAAAATATACAAATCAAGGGTGTTATGTTTCAAAGGTGTTTGAGATAGAAAGAAAATACAGTATTTTTTGGAGGATGCTGAAAATGGTCTCAGGTAGTTGCAGAACAACAAAAAAATATTACTCTACAAGACTACTAGAGGTCCCTGGGCCTCTACTCAATTTCTTGAATGGGCCATAGAAGCAAGCTGGAGTGGTCCCACTATGTAGTGCAAAATGTGGACACGGGTAATTCCACCTGAAATGAACCTCTCCAACGCTTTCCGCAATCTGAATGGAACACATGTTCTCTACCTATTGCCTAAGGATAAGTGGGATTCCTCCTTTTGGATTGGTCTAAAATGTACCTTTCTCAAGGAAGCAGTCTCTGACACTGTTCCTCCTGCTCCCTCCCAGCCCAGAATGTGAAGCTCCCTTCCTATGTGAACTTCCAATATCTCCTATTTCTGTTGCCTTCGAAATGTTTATTATCTTTGTGGTTAATTTGTTTCATTTCTGACTTTTCTACTAGATTGTAAGCTCCAAGAAGGCAAGGACAATGCTACAATGCTGTTGGTTTTTGATTTCTTTAATAATAGACATTCTTACTGCTGTGAGATGGTGTCTCATTATGGTTTGGATTTGCATTTCTCTGATGATTAGTGATACTGAGCATTTTTTTTCATATGTTTGTTGGCTACTTGTACGTCTTCTTTTGAAAAGTGTCAGTTCATGTCCTTTTCCCATTTTTAATGGAGTTGTTTTTTTTTTTTTTTTTTTTTTTTTTGCTTGTTGACTGTTTAAGTTACCTGTGGATCCTGACTATTAGGTTTTTTTTGGAGGTATAATTTAGTTTGGCAGTTTTTAATAAAGACAACCTACACCTAATGTGTGACTCAACAATTTTGCTCATAGGTATTTACCCAAGAGAAATGAAAATAGATGTCTACAAAAGGATTTATACATGAATATCCATGCATACCCAGCATAATTTATAGTAGTAAAAAATTAGAAACAGCCCAAGTATCCATCAGTAGCTGAATAGATCAACAAATGATGATATATTTACACCAAGGAATACTAATCAGCAATAAAAAGCAAACCACCTTTACATACAAACATGGGTGAATCTCCAAAACATTATGTTGAGCAAAAGAAACCCCAAAAAATACATTCTGTTTGACTCCATTTATATAGAAATGGGAACAATGGTTTCCCCAGGGCAACCTTTATAGGATGATGAAAATGTTCTGTATCTTGATTTGGATGGTAGTTTCTTGGGTACATAATTTGTCAAACTTCATCAAAATGTAAATGTAAGATCTGTGCATTTTACTATATTTAAACTACACTTCTTTAAAATTTTTAAAAATAGTAATTTGCAAATAAAGGAGAGATCCGCCACCTGTCTGTAATCAAATGAGTTTCTAGGTAGTTTCTAGCTCAATTGTCTGCAGTGGTGGAAATATATTACCCTTAAATTATGGGGAACTTCAAAGGTACAAGGTCCTTTTCAAAGCAAATAATTCTCATTTTCCACTGGCCTAATTGATCTCTGTGGAGACCACTCTAACAGAAAAAGGATGTATGCTGATGCAGAGGTTTCAGCCAGGGCAACTTGGATTGTGGTCAGCCCAACTAGAAGGAAGCCACTGGATTGTCATACTGGTCTCCAAGAACTAAACAACTTCCTTCAATCCTTTTAAGGAAACAGCTCCTTCACCTTTTTTTTAGGTAAAAAGTCTACCATGGCAGAAAAATGGGGAATAAACACCAGTACTATACAGGGAAGTCCAGAGTCCATATCCTGGGCAAAGTATACACTGCTTGGATTAAATCTTCCATATAGGGTAGAGAGCAGGAAGAGTTAAAGTGAAATCTTAGCAACAGAGAATTACGAAAAAATGGAGGTAAAAGGTTTTAGGACCTGAAGTAAGAAATTACCTGGCTCTTAGTGGAGTGGTGCTTTAAAAGTCCCCTTACAGCTGAGCTTGTGAATGAGAATAGAGCTGTTCAGAAGGCTTTAGGTTGCCTTGGACTGTGGCAAGAAGTCATTTTGACAGAGCGTCTTCTTTTTTTTAACCTGTGATTGCGTCCTGCTGCTGTAGCCACGGTCTGTGTTTTGTGCACACTTCAAAGTAATACTTTAAAAGGAAAGAATTATGAACGTAAGAAATCTGGAATTTTCCTTTGAAAAGTAAGCTAAAAGTAATTTAAATTAAAATACACTGATTAAAATAGCCCTGTTTTACATTTTAAGGCATGCCATTTCTTTCTGATTACTATCTCTCAGTTACTTAATATAAACCACTCCTAGATCAAGAGAATCAGGCAGAAATTTTGTGATAAAACTCAGGAACTATTCATGAACAGCCAAAAACAGCTTCACAGATAGCCTTCTGAAGACATTTAATAAGTCCATCATAATCAGCACATGATCCTCAAGACATAAGAATAAGAAACAGCTGCTTTGTAGCAAATCCCAACTATAGTAGGGATTAATTCTAAACTCATGTCACATTTAGTCAGTTTTCATTTGGGACAACAGGGAAAATCCTTACCAGGCTAAGGGTAATTATGTATTTGTCAAAACAGATGAAACATAAATTGTTAATTCTGTTTTTCTCTCAGATAAATATTTCTGTGGAACATGGAATCTTTTCATGTTAAAATAATCAGTAAGGAAAGACTCTTAACAGTTCTTTTTGTGTCTTGCCTTTTCTGCCTTACTTCATTGTTTTAAATCTGGTCTTAACTCCCTTTGAAAATTATTTGATGGTGATGATAAATCTTCTTTCCCTTTGACTCCATAACATATTCATTCTTCATCATTAAACATAATGCTACCAGTGGTGTTTCTACTATTTCTGAGAATAAGAAAATTGTAATTAACAACTCATATTTTAGCATTCTAAGGACCTGGGTTTGAATCTCATTTCTACCATCTGTAAGCCATGTCATTTTTCCTTGCTTTAAATCTTGTGTAATTAGCTGTTTCATCTCTTAAGTGGGAATAATAGGGACGGACATGGTGGCTCACATCTGTAATCCAAACATTTTGGGAGGCCAAGGCAGGCAGATCATTTAAAGTCAGGAGTTCGAGACCAGCCTGGCCATCATGATGAAACCTCGTCTTACAAAAAATACAAAATTAGCTGGGCATTGTGATGTGCATCTGTAATCCCAGCTACTTGGGTGGCTTGAGGTGGGAGGATCACTTGAACCTGGGAGGCGGAGGTTGCAGTGAGTCAGATCGCGCCACTGCAGCCCAGCCTGGGTGACATAGTGAGACTCCATCTCAAGAAATAAAATTAAAAATTAATTAGTTAATTTAATAGGAATAATAATAGTGATTTCTTTACATGGTTGCAATCAGATAATTCATGTAAAGCTTAGTATTAGCCCATGGTAAGTGCCAAATAAATGGTAGTTAAGATGCTGGTGGTGATGAAAGCTCTAGGAGTGTTTTTATGCCATAATTGCTGAAGAATTGCCTGGGCGGGGGTGGTTGAATGGGTTTTTATGCAGTAGGTCTAGTGATGGGCCTGAGATCTGTATATCTAACAAGCTCCTAGGGGATGCCCAGGCTGTGGGGTCATGAACTATACTTTGAAAATCAAGAACCTCTTTTCCTTCTTGTGGTCTGTTTTCTGATCTAGTCTGTTTCTGATTCTTGTAAGTTGTGTGCTACTTTGCCTTCTGTGTGATTTAGTGAGCTTGTGTCTTCCAAGGGACCAAAACAACCAATATAGAAATATAGTTTTTTAATTACCCAGATGTGTGGTCTATCCCATGGCAAACATTTGGATGCCATGGAGAGAAAGTATGTGAATGACTGACTATTCATCTTTAAAATTTTTAATTAGATATACTGGCCTTGCATAAGAACAGACTGAGTACTTAACCATTTTCTCCCCATTGATCTGGCCTATCATGGACTATTTTGCTTGCTCACTAATCTAGGTTTGTAGTTAGCAATTCACCCCTCTATCACCAATTCACCCCTATTATCACCAACCAGCCCAAATTTCAAAAGGCTTCTGGTGTTAAAAGAGCCTCATAGGCAAGTCGGACTCCCTTATCTCTGCTTTAATCAGAAATGTGTTGATCCTGTTGTCCCTGACTGTTCCCCTGATTTCATCAGGCCCTTATGCCCCACCTCCTGCTGGTCCTAACTATCCCTAATGTGGAAAGAAGAAACGAGAGGGCAACTATCTCCTCTCTGTAAATCAGGCTCATCTATCTCCTCACTTCTCTCTGGTGGTGCCCTGTCTACAACCCCGCAGCTGTGCTCTTGCCTACCTTGACCACAGCATCTCCAATACAAAGCCTACAATTGGCTATTTATCACTATAGACTCTAAACTTTCCCCAGCCTCCCTCTTGACCTCTCAAACCCTTTATGCCAGCTGCAGGAGCCTACCAGTTATGTCCTGATATGGCTGTCTAGGTAGTGTTGCTGGAAGATCTGGGCCAATATCTAGTAGACCAATATTGGGGAACCACAGGGGTCTAGAATGCATTGTCTCTAGAGAGGCATCACCTGATTTGGGGCAGCTGTGGGTGGTATGACACAGAGCCATAGACACTACCTGCATCCTCTGCTACTTGGATCAGAAATTCCATCAGGCAAGATATCCTGTCCCTTTTAGAGTCTGCCATTGATAGGTTGGTGAAGTGGAATGAGTTGATAGACACTGAAGATTATCATCCGTGCTTAGAGGCAGTATGGTGTATTCAATGTCGAGAGCAGAGAATCTGGAATTAGATCACAATTTGAATTCATTCCTTACTATGAGAACTTATACAAGTTATTATATACATGCATGCAGATGTATGTGTGTGTATATATGTTCTTTTTAAAAGGAAAACATTCTTGTAATGTAAATATTTTTAAAGTCTATAGCTAACAATATAACAAACCCTAAAATACGTATGTTCTCATAACTGTTCTTGAACAATTATCAGCTCATGCCCAATCTTGTTTCATTTCCACTTTCATCCGTTCCCTTTCCTGCGTTATTTAGAAGCAATTGTCGGGTATCAAACAAGTTCATCAATAAATATTTTAGTATATCTCTAAAAGACAAAGACTCTTTAAAAACAAAAAGCTAACCATAATATCTTGCTTGGCAAAGTTTAGAATTATCTAATTTGATCAATATCCAGTAAATGTTCAAATTTTCAATTATTATTATTATTAATTTCTTTATATTATATTTTCTTGAATGAGGATCTAAATAAAATCTATACTTTGTAATTACTAAAATATCTTAAGTGTCTTATAATTTATATTCTCCCCCATTACATATTTTTTGAAATTTATTTTTTGAAGAAATTGAATTGTTTGTCTTGTAGTTTCCTATCATCCGAATTTTGCTTAATGCAGAACTGTGGTATCACTTAGCATGTTTTTTTTATCCAATTCCCTGGTAAATTGCTATTGGATATAGAGGTTTGATCAGATTCAAGTTTGATTTTTGGCAAAAATACTTCATAGGTAGTGCTGTGTTCTGCCACTAACAGGCATATTTCTGGTTCTCTCTCTTTGGTGATATTAACAGCCATTGATGATTATGGTTAGACCCACTAATTCACAATGGATAAAAATAGTAATATACTAAACTATCATTACCTCTTCAATTATTAGCTGAAACAGCTATGTAAAGAGAAATTTTCTCTCATCTGCAATTGAGTTATCCAAAGATATAGTTTGCATAGAAAAAAATCAGTGTCCAAAATAGAGTTGATATCTGAACATCATTTAGCAATGGCCATATGTTTATCTTTATTTATTTATTTTATTCTTTTATTTATTTTTTTGAGATGGAGTCTCGCACTTTCGCCCAAGCTGAAGTGCAGTAGTGCAATCTCGGCTCACTGCAAGCTCCACCTCCCACGTTCATGCCATTCTCCTGCCTCAGCCTCCCGAATAGCTGGGACTACAGGCACCCGCCAACACACCTGGCTAATTTTTTGTATTTTTAGTAGAGATGGGGTTTCACTGTGTTAGCCAGGATGGTCTCGATCTCCTGACCTCGTGATCCGCCCACCTCAGCCTCCCAAAGTGCTGGGATTACAGGAATGAGCCACCGTGCCTGGCCCATGTTTATCTTTAGAAACTCCTATATTTAAATGTACTTGAAGTACTTCAGCCCTCTTGCAATTATTCTCCTTATTTATACTCTATTGCCAATTTTTGCCCAGTGGGTGACTCTTTGAGTTTATCCCTATGTTCTTGGACATAACTTCAGTCACTTTTTATAGCTTCATTGCTATGTAGTATGATAAATTTATCCAGACTCATTATGTACAATTCTTGCTGAGACCTGGAAATCATTGAAATTTCCAGGAAATTATGGGCCTTGTCAGTGGAAAATTTTATTGTATGTTTTAATCTGGACACTAAGAGTATTCATTACTACTGAGTTTGCCATTATTCCTAGGTGTTTTCAGTAAACAAAGTTAGAAAAAAAATTGCATTAAATAGAATTTATCATAAGTTTAGATTGATACTTCCAATTCAGATTGGAGGCAGTAGCATTTTTTTTTTAATTTAACCTTTTTGATCTTTAATCTGACTCTCCTTTTCCTTAGACTGAGAATCTGACACAGAAAAATAGAATATCAAATATTGCTCATTTGCTTTATCTCACAATATACCTACAATATTCTCAGAATAATAATAAACAAAATTACCACCAACTAAATGGTTGGTGAAAATAGTATAAGACAATTTTTTGGCTTCTCTGGGCCACATTGGAAGAAGAAGAATTATCTTGGACCACCCATAAAATATGCTAACACTGATGATAGCTGTGAGATTTTTAAAATTACCAAAAAATCTCATAATGTTTCAAGAAAGTTTATGAATTTCTGTCGGACCCCATTCAAGGCTGTTCTGGGTTACATGCAGCATGTGGGCCATGGATTGGAAAGCTTGGTGTAAGGTATTTTCTTGCAGATATTTTCATTTTTAGGATATATTATATTAGGAATTATTGGCAAATTACTGTGTTTTTAAGTCACTATGAATCTCTGTGTTGTTATGGTACCAATTCACTTATTTAATTTTATTTTTTATTTTTATAGATTTTTGCCTTAATTTTTTAATGAGTATGTAAAATATTTACATGGTCCATGTCAAGTCTATAAAACATGTCTAGTTTCTATCCCTGACTACTCTATTTTCTCCCTCCCCCTACATATAACCACTCTTCATTTTATGTTTTCTTTTCTGTATAGTTTTCTATTTCTGTTATAGCAAATTTCTACAACATTAGTGACTCTAATACAACACACATTAGTTATTTACAGTTCTGTATGTTAGAAGTCCTGATGTGGTTCTCAGTGGGCTAAAATCAGCACGTTGGCAGGGCTGTGTGTCTTTCTGGAGACTCTAGGGAAAACTCTATTGCCTTACTTTTTTGCAGCTTTTAGAGGTCACCCATATTCCTTGGCTAATGGACCCCTTTCTCTGTCTTCAAAGTCCGCAATGTTTCATCTCTCTGACCACTCTTATCTAGCCACATCTGCTGACTCCCTTCTTCTGCTTCCATCTTGACCCTCGAGATTACCTTGAGTTTACCTAAATAATCCAGGAGAATCTCCCATCTCAGGGTCCTTAATTTAATCACATCTAAAAAGCCCTTTTGATGTGTAAGTAACTACTTCAAATGGCAGGAATTACGACTGGGACATATTCAAGGGACCAAAATTTGGCCTGCCATAATTCCCCACTTTCTTAGATGATTAGGTACATACTATTCACATTTTCTCCACCTTGCTCTTTGAACATAGTACTATATTCACTCCATAGTACCATATAGATATACCTCCCTCATCCTCACTCTTGGAGAGAATACAGTCATGAATTTTTAGTTTCTGTTTTGGCTTGTGTCAGTAAAGCCCCTTCCTCATCTCTCTTTTCTGCTTACCACTAGAGACAGAAACTAAAAATTATGACTTGAAGCTGCTGAAAGTCCAAAACAAAATGAAATAGAACAGAACAACAACAACAACAACAAAATAAGGTCGGGTAGACAACCTTGCTTTACCACCACATAGTATTCTACTATGAGAATAGACCTTAATATATTCAACCAGCCCCCTGTAATGGACACTTAAATCTGTTTCTAGTCATTGCTATTTCACATATTTGGTAATAAATAGACTTGGACATGTATCTTTTTGTATTTTCCCACTGTGTCTGTAGGATAGATTTCTAAAAGTGGCTTTGCCATTTAAGGTATGTTTTTTTTTTTAGAGGCTACAAGTTTCCTTCCAAATGGTTATATCATTTTACATTCATCTATGACCATATGAGAGTGCTCCAACATTTGACTATATTGTCAAACTTTTGAAATTTTACCAACCTCAGTATTCTTTTAATTTCAATTTTCTTACTGTGAGTAAGTTGTGCCTGTTTTTGTATGGCTAAAGTGCACTTGGATTTTATTTTCTGTGTGTTCTACATTTTCATTTCAAACACATTTTTCTATAGGATTTTAGTCTTTCTCTCCTTTTTTGAGAACTCTTTAGAAAATAAGATATCCCCTGTTCTGTGTTATAAGATGCAAATATTGATCTTGTCTTTTTACTTTGCTTACTGTATCTTTTGCCTTTCAATAATTTATATTTTTATGTTATAAAATGTGTCTATTTTTCCTTTATTACTTCTGGATTTTGAGTCTTTTTGGGTTACTGATGGATTCACCTAGTTTTTTTCTAGTATTTTCATAGTTGTACTTTTGTATTTAAATATCTGGAAACATTTAGAATTTACTCAGCATAGCGTACACTGTAAAAAATGGATCCAAATTTACTTTTCTATATACTATCCAGTTACTCCATTTAGCAGTTTTTTTAACCTCTCTGTTACTCAGTTTCCTCAGCTGTAAAATCAATGTGCAAACAGTACTTGCTTCATAGATTTGTTGTATGGATTAAATGAGATACTGTAGGTATAGTACTTAGCATGATGCCTAGCACATGATAAAAACTTAATGATGATGAAGATGTTGTATTAGTAGAGACGTCAGTGGTTCTAGCCCCTTATTCTGGTCCAAGGTCAAGTCACCTTTGATGATTAGTCCCACATTTTACCTGTTGGGATACCATGTTTTGATCTTATTCCTGAGATGCAGTACCTAGTCCTTTTACCTGATTTGCTGACCTGGGTTCTCTTCCTGAGTCCCTAATCCTACCCCTGGTTGAGAGCCCCCCTTTTCTCCTAGGACAAGGTCCCTCCCTGACTTACTGTTTCCAGTCCTCTTCTCTGAATTTAACAAATTCATGAACTGACATTTTCTTGATGGTGACTACTTATCTGGATTTCTGAAACTGACTCCTCCCATAATCTTTTTGGGGACTCTGTCTACTTATTGGGACATCAAGATACTATGTGTAAAAACTGTTTACTCCTGCTCACTTGAACATCAGCCATCATTGCCTGGGAGGCCAGATTTTGCCTGTAAACTCTTCTTTTGGTGGGCATGTTGCTGATTTAGGGTCTATCTCTGTTTTTCTCCTCCCATCCTGAGGGTGGAGTTGGCGGTATTAGAATCGCTTAGCTGGTTTTATAGGCATGTGATTAGAACATGGATTGTCTTCCAATGGAGTGAGCCTAAGATGGAGGAGATTACACACAGGTAAAAGATCCTTATCTCTTACCTGGAACTAAAAGTTAGAACAAGCTAAACCTGTAGAAGAAAACCAAAGCCAAGACATAGGGAGTCAGGAGTTCAAAATTGCAAGATGTGAATTTTTCTTCTAATATAAAATTATATGATGTGCAGCTACACCATCCTGCATCAAAGGGCCAGGCCTAAGAGGACAGTCATATTCCTTAACATCTGTCTTACCTGATGGTTAGCCTTCGCTCAACACCCATTCCTTCTTTATATGCTCTCCAGGTTACTGGGAATTCTGACTGGGTCACAAGACGGGAAAAGCAGTGTGGTTCAGCCAGTAACTAATGTCCAAATTCATGAGACAAATTAATATCTTGCATTAAGTGTAGATTATATATCATCACAGCAATCAACTCCTTCTGTACTGTGATTCTGAGATTTTGTGAGGACTTCATAATTTGAAACACCCCTCTTTATACCAAGCTCTTTCTGATGCTTAACTCTCCAATGTCTGTTGCAAAATATATATCCTACTTGAATGGTGATGTCTCCATTCCTACTTTCTCCCATTTATATTATTTTGATTGCTGCCAGAATAATATTGAAGATATTAAAGATATAATAAATCTACTCTCCTTCTTTAAGCTCCAATCAGTGGTTCTCCTCTGCTTTCAGCATTTTTTGGCCTGATGTGACAGAAATACATTTCTGTTAAATTTTTGTGGCAGATGAGATGCCACATTTATTTCTTTTAAAAATCAAATCACATCAATCTCTGAGCCCCCCTTGCCCTACCAACTGACCAAGTTTGTTGAGAAATTCAATGTCCGTAATTTTTCATGCTTCATAGTTCATGCTTCCCATCTTGCGTTATAATAGAATTCCAGGACTTAACTTAATAAAGCACAAGGAGGAAGAGGCCTGTGAACATCAATCCTCCTGGTCATGGTGAAAACACTGTTGTCTAGGTCTATGTAGTCTATTTGAGAACTGGTAAGTCATTCACTCTGCATTGAGCTTGGCCTCTAGGGCATTCAATAAGGCCTTGGAGCTCAGACCCAGGCTCCATACGGACTTGTGCATCTAAACCTATAGGAAGTCTGACCTGTCTGCAACACTGCAAGTGGCCTGGAAGCAGGATACCACCTTTCACAGGACCCTTCATTCTCTGTCTGTTTTGTTTCTAGAAAGTTCATAGATCCCACTTGCCCTGAAGTCACAAAGTCAAGATGTCTGTGCGTTTGTGTATGTGTCCATGTCCTCAGGGTTGCCCACCTTATCTGAATGCCACATCTAGTAACATTTTCCCCTAGGGCACAGAGTCCCAGAATAAATAACACAAGGCCTGACTGCCTGTGTTTTAAGGAGAGAAAAGTATTTCACAGGATTTTATTCTTAACAAACAAGCAGACAAGAAAACAAAAAATGAGTAAAAAGCGGCATTTCACCAAACCTATCATTGATTATAAGATGCATCGTTATTTTTTGTGCTACTATGGCATAATGCTTTTTATCATTTATCATTTTAAATTTACACTTATTGAAAGAATATTTTTAGATTTATTGTTTCTATAACATAAAACATAAGCCTTGATGCTCTGTTTCCTTCCCTTTCTCCATAAACAAGAATCCTTTCTTTGTTTCAACACTGAATTATGTGTAAACTTTTAAAGATGTTTTAATAGCACTAACCCCTATGTTGCTCATAGCTCACCTGAAGCCTGGAATAGCCATGACAAAGTTTTTACATATGCTGGTAATAACAACATCCCATGTGATAGAGACTGCAAGATCCCATCATGGGAAAGGTGATCCCAATCTCAGGGATGTGAAAATGTGTACATCTTAGAATTGATGAAATACAATATATTGCCACACTCTATTGCTATATACAATTCCCTGTCTACCACTACATGCATATTTCACCCATTCCCTCCTTCGCCCCTGTATTCCAGCCATGCCAAACCTGCATATTCAAGCTGTTTGACACCTCTGTGCAGTTCCACGTGCAGTAGCCACTCTCTGGAGTTCCTCATCCTCCTTCCCCTTGTCTGTAACCACAATTCTTACTCGTCTCTCAAACCAGATCTTACATATTTCCTCCCTTACCCATTGGCATAGTTCTCTTCCTGCAGGCTCCTCATCAAATCTTGAACCCAAGCCTCTTCCTGCACCAACACAGAGATGGGGATTTTTTTATGCTCTACTGGAGCTCCTTAAAAGCAAGAGTTGTGTTATTTACATTTTGATCTCTGATGCCTTGTACAGAAAGAGATTCAAATATTATGGGAAATCTTTCCGTACTATGATTCTGAGATTTCATGAGGACTTCCTGACTTAAAATACCTCCTCCTTACACCAAGCTCTTTCTGATGCTTAACTCTCCAATATCTGTTGCAAAATATATATCCTACTTGAATGGTGACGTCTCCATTCCTACTTTCCCCTATTTCTATTATTTTGATTGCTGCTGATATGTAATGAACACTAAAAAGCGCTTCCATAAATGACTGGTAGTTTCTTGGACAGCGATCCTCCAGTGAGAGGGGCTGGTTTTATTGTAGAACTGGTTGTAGAGGGCAGTAAGAACAGATGTAAGTCCTGTGTGACAAGAATGGGGAGAACTATGAGAGGCTAAAAGATAAATTGATCTACAGACAAAGATTTCAACTTGTTCAAGATATACATGAGTCAGTGGCATGCTCTTGGGTCTGATTTCAGCAAAATTGCTTTTAATGGCTAAGCAATTACTATTCTGGGCATACTTAGTGGCCAGGGTTAGGAAAAAGAGAGGTTACAGTGTAGTGAAATCTTATCAGTTAAGATCTTCTTTTAAGTAGGGCATGTTTATAATTCTGATTTTCATGCATAGTTTAATACTGCCTTCATTAATCTTATCAGGTTATTTTCCTTGACCACCTGCTTGCTGTAAAAGAACTCTAAATGGACAATGTATTTCCATATCCCAAAAAATGATGTTCTTTTGGACATAAGGTATATGTTTCTATGTTACTTCACAGATTGGAAAATGGTAATATCAAATAAGACCTAAACATAATAAATGTGAATGATCCCTAATTTATAATAAGTATCCTGCATGTTATTATGAAGATCAACTGACAGACCAGTATTTACTTAAAATTTTTATTAACTGTGTTTTATCCACTTTTGAAGGGTCAAAGGTGCTCAGAGTATCTGCTGTTAAGTCTGGGTATCTCTTTCAAATAGAAATTGCATAGTACAGACCTCATCCAAAGTATCTGTTTGGATGAGATAAATTGAGTACAGAAGAGTTTATACTTCTAAGTTATTCTGTTCTGCTGTGTATACTAAATATGACAAGTTTGAGTAGATCCAAAGTGGATAATATTTTTAACCTTCTGGCAATTTAAGTAGAAACTTTACAGCCTGTGTTTTAATTTCAAGCAGAGAATAATATAAAATATAGATTGAATTTACATTTATTACCCTAAAAGCACATATACTTTATCATCCCATTTTATTTATTATATGGAATAAAAATTTAGAAAACACTTTTTTGAGTACTGTTGGTAAGTATTAATATTCGCATGCCATAGATGACTTAATGTATATTGCACAACTATCTTCTTTCAGCTGACTAATTATATAGATAACTAAGTTGTCTATATCCCTAAAATAAAGTTATTCATAGGTATGTGATAAGCATTTCATCTGTCTCGTACTCTTATATGGGCTTAACTGAATTGAAATGAGGACAAGCCAACTTAAAATTTATGAAGAAATTGGGAGACGTGCTGTGATTTGCTGATGTTTAAATCTTGTGTACCAATTACACAAAGTATCAGTCAACACAGGGTGGTCAATATTGACAGTCTGTCTACATACCCTGTGTAGAAATGTAGAAATGAACACAAAGGCATGAACACAAATCTCTGACATTGTATAATTTTAAACTGCAATTAATTACTAGCAGTTATGCAAAAAATAATTTACATTAGGGTATAATAAATTTATTGAAAAATTAAGTATACATGCATAATGTTTTTGCATAAATGCAAAAAGAAATTGAGTGAAAAAAACTCAGTGCGAAAGGTCTAAGTGAGAGTTTAAGGTGAGGACAGTGATGGAGAGGACCACTTTAATATATCATTATCATTATTGTTATTCTTTTGTCAGGTATATATGAAAAACATATACAAAAGAATGGAAAAGGAAGGTAATAACATTATTAGATTATAGATGATGTTATTATTTAATATATACTATTATCTAACATATGCTATAATTTAATGACATAAAGGGTCAATATGTGCTCTAGCCCATATACTGGGTGACTTGGAGGCTCCCATTTTTGAGGGGAGCACAAAACGTAAGGTGCTGTAGCAGCTCTCGCCTGCAATATAATCAGCCTTGCCCCTAGACCATACAATTTTGAGGTCCCTATGGGGTTGGAGATACCAGCAGTTGGAAAAGATGCAGTATGAAGCTCTTCTAAATACTTTTTTCTTGGCAAAGAAAATGGTAAAGATATGTGCAAATCTAAACAAACATTGACTACATACACAATAAGAATAATGTTCAATATGGGAGGATTAAAAAAATATGTGAGAACCAAAAGATTTATGTAATAACATGTATGCTGGGATGTACATGGTCAGAGTTAACCCATTCTAAAATCCTTGTATTATTTGGTGCGAGGAAGAAGATTTTGATTAATTTTATATTAAAGTCATGTTAGAATTTTAAGAATAACCAGTGAAAAAAATTGTAATAGACTGTGAAACTTGTATACTAATACAGCAAAAATATGAAATAAAAAAATGTAGAAACTCAATCTACATCAGAGAAGAACTTAAAAGTAGGATAGATTTAAAAACTCCAGTAGAAATAAATCAAAATATGTCAGTAATCATAATATATTATTTTGAGATACATATATACACATTATAAAACTATGAAGAAAAGCAAGGGAATGATAAAATTGCATGATAATATTTTCTTGGGAGTGCCAAGTTGAATGCTTATCAAGGAAGGGTCCAGAAACAGATTCAAATACTATGGGAAATCTTTTTTCTTAAGGTAGGTAGTATGCATATAGATTTTTTTCTTTCTTTCATTATATATAGATATACCCACAAATTTCTTTATTCTCATGTGTTTTAAAATATTTCATCATTTTACAATGTGTGCATGTATCATAACATCACATTGTATCTCATAAATATATAAAATGAGTATTTGCCATCTAAAAATAAAATAAAATTTTAAAGATAGATTAAATGCAAATGGTCTAAGTACATTAATTAAAAAAACTTTGTCAGAAAAAATATTTTATAATAAATGTTAAAAGAGAAAAACTACAGATACACTTCAGAGAAAAACAATCATGCAAAGATTATTAGAGAATGGATAGCTCATTTTATAAGGAAAGCATTCAGAATTATAGTTGGGGGAAAAAGACTATTTTTAGTCCTCTATGAAGAGTTATTAAACTTGACAAGGTTTGTTTGTTTTTGGAGTTGCTGTTTTAAATCTTTCTTAGTTTTTCTTCCAGTGTTTATTTATACTTACTGTCAAGAACTTATTCTATAAGTGTAATTGAATCATCATCTTAAGGCATCTTATCACATTTTATTGTTTGTAAGAAGAGCAACTGAAATATCGCTCATTATTTTTTCAAATCAAATCAGTGGCATTTACTCTACTCTCTGAGCTGAAGCTCTCCTGGCCTCTGTTGCCCAGTGAATCCTGAGGCTGCTGCAGCTGGGGAGAATTGAGACATAACCATACCAGGCAATTATTGTTTCTAATTAAATGCCATCTCTTTCTTCACAGAGAGGCAAATGTGTCCACATAAATATCCCTTGTTTTGTTTCTGTCTTTTTTTTCTTTTCTGCTCTGTCCATTGCCTGCATGGTTTGCCCTTTCCCTAAGTTAAGCAAAATTTGAAGTCCTTGCTGCAGTTTGGGCTTCTCATGGTTTGATGGGATAAGTCTTCTTGGCCTTATAACTAGTGTCTAAGAAACAGCGATAGTGATAGACCTCATCAAAAGTAGTTCTGCTAATAATCCCAGCACTTTGGGAGGCCAAGGTGGAGGATCTTTTTGAGCCCAGGAGTTTGAAATCAGCTTGGGCAACATAGCAAAGCCCCATTTCTTAAATAAATAAATAGCTGGGTGTGGTGGTGTGCATCTGTAGTCCCAGCTAATTGGGAGGCTGAGGTGGGAGGATCTCTTGAGCTCAGGAGTCTGAGGCTGCAATGAACTATGATGGTGCCACTGTACTCTAGCCTGCATGACAGAGTAAGACTCTGTCTTTAAAAAGAAAGAAACAAAGTTTTGAATGCAGCTGATTTTGATAGTTAAAGGAACAGTTCTCCAAGGTGAAACCCGTGAGGATAGATGACAGCAGTAGCGGATGAGTGGCAGAAGAGGAAACTAAAACTGCATAGACGAGGCCCAGGTCTAAATGATGTACAGATGGAATGCTGCCCAAGAAACCACCTGAGACTTTGTGAGGTTCACTTATCTCTCTGAATGGTGACTACTCTGAAAGTACCTCCCTTTGTCTATGCTTTGAGGAAAACTCTCCTCTTGGTGATGCATTCTAATTCCTCATACCTAATGTATAATTAGTGTAATAATTAAGTGTGTGAATCTCAGGGCAGCTCCTCTGAATTGTGGGTCCAACTTGTCTAAACATCGGTTTCCTCAGTAACATGGGCCAGAGATAGCACTTATGATATTGGGTGCTGGGAAGAATTTTAAAAGGTAATGCAGGTAGAGTTCACAATAAATATAAGCTAGTCTCATCACTAACCTGTTAGAGCAGTGTTTTCAAACTTTATATGTAAAATATATAAAGAAGCATTTTAAAGCAAAACAATTCTGACAGACTCCAAGTTTTTATTTATATTATTTTTATACTTCTCAAATAGGAAAAAAATAAAAGTAGACATAAACTCTGTATTTCTATAGCTGTTAAACATCTATAAATAAAAATGTGTTTACAGATGAAATTCAAACCCCAAAAAACAATACAATTCAAATAGATGATATTAATTTAAAGTTGTTTGTTCAAAATGGTACTGGGTGCTATAACACCAATTCTTTTGACATGTTTTGAGTTTGGCACGCTTTAATTACCATGTTCTCCATGATACCTCAGTTCTTTCATTATTTAAAATCCGAATTATTTTTAAACTGCATGTCTGAACACCCCTTTAGTGTACAACTTTTCTTCTTTTCTCATTAGCCTGAAGTTTAATTTTAATACAGTGGGTACTGATGCTATTGTACAAATGAAGCAAACAGGAACACAGACACTGAGTACCGCAAACGCCCAGTGAAAGGTGGTCTTCTAAGTGATCCAGAAAGTGCTTCATTAACTTTCTCTATAATCAACTAAGTCAATGAAAACACAGAATTAAAATATTTTCGTGAAAACTTTGCAAATGTCCTAGATGAGCTACATGGATCTCAGTTGAGAAGCCTTAATATTTCTTTGTTAAAACTGGATAATTATTTCTGAACGTGCCAGAGAATAGTGTTAAGACAACAGTTAAGCAATTTTCCTGGTAAATTCACTAAGATCTACCAAGTGGAAAGCATCGTTTTCTGTTCTATACCTTTTTACTGAAGGCAAGAGATATTTCCTTCCCAGGGTAATAATAGCTTTTCTTGGCATCAACATTAATCTGAGAACTTAGAAACTTTGACTGGGAATTCTGAATACTAATGGTCGTGGGTGTAAAATGAAGTAATTTATGTGTCATAGCTAATTAAGATTACAGTATTTCAAGGCACTTCAAATTCAAGTTCAAAGAAATTGTAGTGCTTTGGTCTGATAGGTGGTGTCAAGGAGTCCTTGAAAGGGCTTCCTGCCTACAGCAATAGGCATGCAGTAGCTCATTTACCACATCCTATAATTAAAGTAGAATAAAACTTCACTCAAACTTGTTTTGGATACTAAATATTTCAAAGAAAATGTAGTTATTACTTGCAATTTTATTTAGAAATGGAAAGCATTTGTAGGGTTTATTTTATACTCTTTTCACTAGTAGATGGCTTTGATTGGTTTGAGCTATTTTTCTGATGTAGGTGAAGTATGAAATTATGAGGAGAAAGGAACAGAGGACAACCACACAGAGAAAGTGTAGCTTTATCTTCTAGAGCTGAAGACATTCAGATTTATGATCTAACAAGTCTACTCTGAAGTGCAGTGGTGTATATACCGCAACACTGTGTACCCATGTGCCCTGAGAACTAGATATGAAAAAACCTTACAGCAATATGCATAACAGTAAAAAAAATACAAAACTAGAAACAAAAATGTTCATTGACCATATACAATGATAAGTGTGGTATACTCATAGAATGGAAAACTACACAACATTGAAAATGAACAAACTAAAACTGTACACAGCAACATGAATGAATTTCACAGATAATATTGAGTGAAAGATACCAGACACCAAATAATATCCTATATGATTTCATTTATATTAAATGTTTTTTTTTTTTTGAGATGGAGTTTTGCTCTGTTGCCCAGGTTGGAGTGCAGTGGCACAATCTTGGCTCACTGCAAACTCCGCCTTTTAGGTTCAAGCTATTCTCCCACTTCAGCTTCCCCAGTAGCTGGGACTATAGGTACTTGCCACCATGCCCAACTAAGTTTTGTATTTTCAGTAGATATGGGGGTTTCACCATGTTGGCCAGGCTGGTCTTGAACTCCTGGCCTCAAGTGATCTGCCCACCTCGGCCTTCCAAAGTGCTGGGATTCCAAAGCCTGGCCTTCCAAAGTGCTGGCCTTCCGAAGTGCTGGACTTCCAAAGCCTGGCCTCATTTATATTAAATTTAGCACAGGCAGACTAATCCATTATGCTAGAAGTCAGGAGAGTGGTTACTTTGAGGAAGAGAGGACTGATTGATCAGGCTTGAGGGGGTTCTAAAGTGGCAGCAGGGTTTGGTTTCTTGACCAATATTACTGAGTATTCATTACGGAACTCCTTAAACACTTTAAACTGTACTTGTGTAATGGGATTATGTCTACTTCAAGTGGTTATTATAAGGATTAAATAACAATGTATGTAAAGTGCTGTGTAGTATACTATGTATAATAAATACTCCAACAGCTGTAATTGTCATCGCTATCATTATCACTGTTAAGCTGTATATATAATAAGTTTTGAAAACTTACATAGTTAACCATATTCAATCTCCGTTTTGTGTTAGACAGTTCTCAAACACTGAGATGCTTTCCTGGAAACAGCCCTATTGAAAGCAGCTGCTCCATTATTGTAAGGATGTTGTTGACGGTATTGGTGTTAGAGCACATTTGTTCTCTTGGGAAGGACCTACCGAAGAAATATCTTCCTGATCTCAATTTGAAATTAATTGTACTACTTATGAGCAACCTATTTTGATTATTGGCCCTGTTTAGTCTTATACATATGGCGAATCCTGTAGGTAAATGTATCTTTCTTCTTGGCTTTCTATTTGGATACTGAAAATCTTAGAATCAAACGTGTGCTCTAACTTTATCAAATGTATACAGACTTCCACCATGCATTTTCTGGACAAACTGCATTTTCCTTATTTACTTGTTTTTGTTTGTTTTTTGTCTCATGTTTATGTAAGCTACCTTAAATTCTTTTGGGAGCAAGAAGAAGAGGGCATAAGCACGTAAATGAAAAACAGATGACATCATGTTGGATTTAGTTATGGAAATATCTGCCAAGACAGTAGCATTCACCAAGTTGAAACTCTTAAAAAATGTGCTGAATAAATGAATACATGAGAGATTTAGCATTTGGGGATGTCCCCATTAAAAACAAAATAGAACTTGAACAAAATTTTGGAAAAATTGAAGCCTGTGGAATGAATAATGGACTGGAGCATATTGAAAATGGTAGTATAAAATGGAGTGAAATCAGCATTGCACTGTGGTCCACAGAACATCCTATTCAGAGTACAGAAGTCTTGGTAATAGACATCAATTGATGACTGTGATGGGGGATACTTTCTTCTTTACATAGCCTTAGTAACAAATTACACAGAAAGTGCAGAAAATGGGAAATCAGGAGTCTTTTCAAGATTGTTTTTGGCTTAACATAGAAATGAAAATTTGAGGGACAGCCAACTAAAGAAGCCATACTCAAACAACTCATGAGACACATTTAGAAGTGCAGGCAATTAATTTCTTTATTGTAAATCACTTAAAAATTTAAAATTTGTGAATTCTGATGATGTAGTTTTGTATTTCGTACATTAATAAATCAGTGGAATGTAATATTTCTCCTTTGGGATTGATTGTAATCAAAGGTCGGTTAGGACTTGAACAATGGATGGAGCAGAAGGGATAAAAAGTTCCATCATTTTATTATGGTTTTAGTACTTTTATAACAAAATATAAATGCATGGTTTGTATCAAAAAATGAATAAAAGAATTGTAAAAAGGTGTACATTTAGCATTTTTAACTTATTTATTCAAAACTATTAGTATAAAGTGTATGCAAGGCACAGTGATAGACAAGGTGGACATAATCTTTGGCCTATTAAAGCTTACATTTTTGAGAAACATGCCCAAATAAATGCCTGTATCTGAAAATTCACGCAGAATTTCAAATAAGGCATTAGAAGATACTGATACAATGGCTTCCCTTCTCTCTTATGCTATGTGAAATTATTGCTCACAAAACACAAGTTGCTATCTTTCCATGACTTTTTTGTAGATTTTAAAATCATATTATTATTTACAAAGCATTACTGGAATAATGAATACTTCCTCCTTATTGATTTTTCTGAAAACTGCCTTCCTTATTTCATTCACACTTCATCTATAATTGGGAAAGGGAAACTACTGAGTTGATAAATTCAACAAAGGGGGAATATATCTTGAATATGAAGTGTTATTACTGTTGACAGTCCAATAAGAGAGATACCATAGAAAAATTTATGGGAGTTCTTGAAATTGGCTGAAGCAATTTTCAGCACTCTATATTTCATTCTTAGACAAAACCAAAGCCTTATTTCTTACACGTTTTTTAGAAGTCAATATCTAGCAGGCAGTGGAGACTTCTCCAAAAGTTACTTGGCATTACCTGATTCTATCAACTTAACTCAGGTATTTCAGTATTGGGACCTCTAATTGGGATGTCTATTTAATGATTCTAACAAGTTTATTTTACTGGGTATGTGCCTGAAAATAACATTCCATAGTTGCTAAAATGTCTTGTCATTCAAACTCCTTGTTGGGGTACCTGCTAGCTATACGTTACTTGGGCACTGCAGATTTGCTGGGCAGATAGGGAAACCTTAATTGCAGAAGCTTGGGTATACTCCGGTTTTCAGCTTCCTCACCTTTCATTTGATTTTTTTCATCATCTTAGTTTTTCCTTTGTGAGGCAATTTCCTCAGGAAAAACTGGGGTTACTCTCTTTAGTGTCTGCTCACCCCCAACAAGCTTTTCCTTTCCTGTTACTTTTTTTTCTTCCTTTGATCTTTTTTCTCTGAAACACATGTATCAATGAGTTCTTTCACTTGGTAATCCTGGGAGTCCTGGATCAGAACTGCAACTTGAGGCAGAGATTTGGGGGATGTATTTTTAAGTACATTATCTTCATTTTGAAGTTGAAGAAGCCAACTGTAGGTGAATTTTCCAGGACTGAACAGAGTTTAGAGTTCAGAAATCATACACAAATAGCCATCAACAGTGAATCCTGGCCTCTTGATTCCTATTCTGATTTCTACAAGTTTTCTAACTATGGCCTTTATCTCTACTTCCCTCTACACATCACCATTGTAACCCATGTGTATTTGAGGTCAAATCTGGCCAAGAGTACCCTATAAGTTGAGAAAGTAATCCCAATGTTCTGAGCACAAAATAGTGTTCTTCGTAGCATAAAAAAGGACCTCAGCACATTATTAAATTTTAAACTATTTTAGTACATGTTTTTATGTTTTGTTTCATTTTTGAGAACAGAATATTGGTTGTTCAAAGATATTTGTCAAGATAAAATTTTTTTACGATAATTAAATTGTAACAAAGATTGGGTTATTTGAAAAATTAATGTTTTATTATTTTTTAAAATGTATGGTACCTTCCAGCCTGTTACTCCTGCAAATACTCCAAAACAACCCCAAAGCATGCATGTCATTCAGTATATTGTTGACACGGTGTATGTTTCACAAGTGCTTGCTTAGTCTTGAAGAGGTAAAGGAAATACCCAATTGGCCAGCTTAAAGAGAGAGGTTGCCCTTCAACGGTTGGGAATGATTTTTGTTCATGTCACTCTCACACTTGGACAGACCTTTGATGGGGCTACACAAATCACAGAATAAAGTTCAAATCTGGCTCTTACTTAGCTTTCCAATGTAACTCTTTGCCCCATCTGCTTCCGTCTATCCCCACCCTGCACCACAGGTGGCAAATTTGCAGGCCGGTGGGCTTGCCAGGTAACACTCATGGGTGGAGCCGTCCAGGGACATGAACACATGCTTGTTGTTTGGGTGATGACCGTGGAGAACTGGGAAGGTCCACAGTCTAAGGGGTGCTGCTACTCAGCTCCACCTAGCGTTGCCCTGCTGGAAGGAAGGGGTCTGATGTTGCCAACTCCTCTGCTTTACATTAAGAAAAGGCAGAAAGAGGCTGGGCGCGGTGGCTCACGTCTGTAATCCCAGCACTTTGGGAGGCCGAGGAGGGTGGATCATGAGGTGAGGAGTTCGAGACCACCCTGGCCAATATGACGAAACCTTGTCTCTACTAAAAATACAAACATTAGCTGGGTGTGGTGGTGCGTGCCTGTAGTCTCAGCTACTCCAGAGGCTAAGGCAGGAGAATAGCTTGAACCTGGGAGGTGGAGGTTCTAGTGAGCCGAGATCATGCCACTGCACTCCAGCCTGGGCAACAGAGCGAGACTCTCTCAAAAAAAAGAAAAAAAGAAAAAGAAAAAAAGGGTAGAAAGATAGCTACTGAATCTTGAAATGTCCTGATTTTCTAACATTTTGTAGGGTGTGCTTTTATTCACTCCACTGGTCATATTGATGAGCCTTTTCCCATCAATTGGCTTGTAACTGTTGGCCTCCCCAAATCTGTACTCTAAGCAAACCTGAATATTTGCAGTTTTCTCAGAATCTGGCATATTTTCACCCCCCTCAGCTTTCTCTCCCGCTTTGGCTTATGCTGCTCTCCATCTGAATGTCCTCTCCACTCATCCTCTTAGCAACGTTCTATCTGCCCATTTTTAAACACTGCCCAAAGACAGTCACAAAAAAGGCCTTTTTCAACCTCTCTTCTACCTGATGTCCAACAGCCCAGCGGAGTTATCTTTTTTCCCCTGTTTCACTTAACATTGCTCATACAATGTAGGAGGTGCAACACTGAAATGTATTTAGCTGTGACTGATAGCCATTTCCCCTACTAGCATGTAAGCTATGTTCTTATTCCTCTTCATATCCTTGATGCTTTACACAGGGAACAGCACCAAGAATGGCCAGTGCTTGTTGAAATGGCACATAGCATAGAGTTCTTGCAAACTTTCTTACCTGCACCTTCACTAACAATCATTTTTAACTTGTACCAGAACAAGAAAACCCAGAAAGGTTTCATGATGATATAGAACCCAAAGTTCAGAGTTCAGAATTATGCATGCTCTGAGACTGTATCTTCGGAACCAGTGTGGCCACCTGCTGCCGTCCCCTGCAGAAGTGAAGGCACAAGTGGTCCTGCTCTCAGGGGCCTCACATTCTAGGGGCAAGCTGGAGCAGTTCATTTCAATACTGACTGTCACTCAAGTGCCTGCTCAGCTAGTTCTAAAAGTAGATGATCCAACATTCTCCTTTTTCATCATTCTAGATTTTAGATGCAGAACCTCAGAAACAGAAGGAGGTGAGATGGTAAGCACTTTATCCAAAGACACACAGCAGGGTAGTGTCAGACGTGCCTGTAGAGATCATTTCTTAGCATTGAATGCAGTAAAAATTACTCTAAACATCTTGGTTTCCTTTCTCTTGAACTTGGTTGATGACTTCCTGTTAGTACATACCCTTTACACAAAACCGGCACATACAAAATACGCCACACGCATGAGTGTTTTTAAGAAGTAGGGGTCAGTCATTCTTACCAGATTCAAATTTGTTGTATCTTAATCATTTTGCTTGGTGCCTTAAGGTTTCAACGTGAGCTTGGCTTTCAAGCTACAGCAGAAGGTGTGGAGCCAGAAAGCCCCTGCCTAGAGCCCTGCAGTGTGTCCTTCCTGGCTGTTCTTCCTTTTGGCTCTCAACTCCTTCCTGACAACCCTCCATGGGTCTGCTTTCCTTCTGGAATTTCCACTTTCCTGACCTAGCACTTTCCTGACCTGGACAAACCCCTACGCTGCTTCCTGTCCACATCACCATGCCCTTAATCTCATGTCCCAGGTCTTTAGTTTCCTTCAGCAAACCACAGGGTTGCAGGTGAAAATGGAAGGGCATGACTCCTCCTCACAAGTTTTTGTACTTACCAGGGCCTCCTGCTGGTTACGTCCAAGCAGTGAGTAACGCACATGTATTGGGGGATTTTCATCACACTGGCAAAGGGGCATTTGAGGCCTCTGATGCACATTCTGTATCCAGTCACCCCCATGCCATGCCACCCTTTGAAATAAATTAGATGGTATATCAGGTAGCCGGGACTGTCCACAGACTGGGTGCCTTAAACAGCCAGAAATCAACTTCTCACAGTTCTGGAGGCTGGAATTGCAAGACTGAGGTGTTGGCAGGGTTGCTTCCTTTTGAGGCATTGCTTCTTGGCTTGCAGATGACCGTCTTCTCTCTGTGTCTTCACTTTGTACCTGCAGGTGTCCTAATCCTGTCTTATTATAAGAACACCAGTCTTCTTGGGTTACAGCCCACCCTAATGTCCTCATTTTCACTTAATTATCTCCTTTAAAACCCTATCTCCAAATATAATCATATTCTGTGGTACTGGGAGTTAGGGCTTCAACAGATAAATATACGACAGTTGGCAGGGGTGAGGGGGATGTTGTAATTCAGCCGATAGCAGATGGGAAGGCCCAACTCCGAAATTCACCTACCCCTTCTATTCCACTTCATATTATGGTAATATAGGTGGTGATCAAGAAGGACGTTGGGTCAATAGGTGACGAGATGGGTTTCATGTACCTTTGCAGCCCCAGACACATGCACACTTATGCCTCAGAAACCACCCTGCTGCTTCCACACCATGTTCTATGGGACTAACCCCACAGGGTTGGCCTACACAGCTCGTGGCGATGAAACTTGACTTACACTTGTTTTGTTTTACATCAGGGAACCTCTCTAAGACATTTTGTTTCTAGAATAAAGTGATACAAATCAGTTAATTGAAGTTTGTGTTAACACAATTCTTTTTGAAATAATTCTATGGGCATCTGTGTTCTAGAATCTGCATTAGTGTTAGCTCTATTGAACAATCCTTCTATTGAGATCTGATGTAAAACTTTTCTGCTAAAATAAGTTATCTGCAATAAATGTTCATGCACTTTCCCTTAAAAATATAATTAATATCTTCTTTACCAACAGTAAAAGTTATATTGCTATTTTCCAGAACTACTTTCCTTTATGTCTTTAAAAGTTTTAAATGTTTTATTGTATTTGTAATATTAATAGTATAACCTTGTTTAACCCATTTGGACTTCCCCCCTCAAGTTCCCCCATAACTAAATATGAACATGTTAGTATCTATATTCAATCATCTTTACAATTAAATAAAAAAATTGATATGTGTGATCATTTGTTGTTTCTGCAATGCTTTGGTAACATACTGACACAGTTCATTCCCATGGGTCTCTAAGTCATCATGGTTGTCAGTTGTTGAATATCCAGTGAGATGTTACACTGATGAACAACCAATGTAGTCTCTTCATTAAGATACAGGCAAATCTCCTCCAGGTAAATAGGTAGCACGATCTCCTCCAGGTAAAATATATACAGCTACCTGGTTGTAAAAAGGACAGAAAAATAATTTTAGTTTTCCTCTCCTATGCTTTTCTATAGTTTTCAATAGAACAATATGTTTTACTTTTAGAATCAGAAATAAAACCCAGAAAAATGTGTTTTACAAGAGAATAAAACTATATAAATGGTCAGTCAAACTTGTTAATGGCCAATAAAATGAATGATTTAGTATATTATTCTATGGTCTACTTGTTTTTTAAGTGGAAAAAAACTTCATATGACCTTAAAATGGTTGAATTAGATTTTATTGAGATAGATGATGAAGAATATTTAAACATTAACAAACATACATGAGGCATCGTGGGAAAAGAAAATGTATCCACAAAAAGCCCCACAGATTTTCATTGTTTGCACAAAGGCAACTGTGCCCTCGTTCAAAGAAAATTGTTTCAGGACATGCTTTATGATGTCTTGTCAACAAATTATACATATCAGATTTATAGGCCAAAGTCCCAGTTTCCTCATTTATAGGACATGGATAAGTTCCGACTCTTCCTTTCCCTCCATATTTGTTAGATAGAGCCATACCAGTTCCTCAGGGACAAAAACATGAGACAGAAATAGAACATTCTAGAAACTATGTAACAGTGTTAGAAAACATTTACTTTGTGTAGACCTGACTTAGTGAGAAAGTGTTTTCACTATGTAGAAGAATCCTGAGAATAGTAGAAACATTCATTCGTTCATTCAATTAACATTTTTAAGCTGGAAAAAAGGAAAAACAAATTTTGTCACTTGTAAAATATGTTCGGATACAAACTTCACTAACTCCATTGTGTAATTATATAGTAGGACCTGGGAAAAGGATCAGGAATAAGACCAGGTCTCTGTCCTTGTGGAGCCTACAGTCTAGTGGACAAGATAAACAATAAATAAGGAAATAAGCAATAGGTAAAATAATTACCCAATTAATTCGAACAATAGCATAATCACAAAACTATTTTACAATTAGTTTTGCAAAACGTAATAATGTTTAGTGCTATAAAGTAGATTGGGTTAAGCATAAACATTATTTATTGTAGGTCTTATATAGGTTGGGGTATTTATGTCTTACTCCTTTAATATAGGAATTGAACATTCAATCAGAAATTCTAATAATACAAAATTAGCACAATATGAATAACTAATTACCTAGAAAGAAGCAGCTTTCAGTATTAGGGACATCGCTTTTCTCTATAGACTCCTCTCATCTTTAATCATATACGTATACACAATCATTTTACTTTTAGTTTCTGCAGCATCTTTGACCTTGTTGGAAATGTCGGAAAATTGCTGAACCTTTACTCAGCCCCTACAGAGCCATTATAAACCTATTTTGTGAAAGTAACCAGTAGAAGGATGGGTGGAAAAAAGAAAAACAAATTTTGTCATTCGTGAAATATGCCCAGGTACAACCTTCACTAACCCCATTGTGTAAAACATTTAGAATATCATTAAGAGAAAGCTTACAAGTGTAAATATACTTATTCTCAATGAAATCAACACCATCTGACTGATTTGTAACTACTCCCTTAATGCTGCCATAAACTTTATTGCAGTGAAAACACTGGTTCTACAGATTGCTTTCCTCTTCCTCAGGATGTGTTTGACCTTTGTGGCATTGCCACTATAAATCTCACGGCCCAACAACCCCTTGTCTGCAAGTGATTTCAAGCACTATCATAAAAATGAAACAGACAGACTTAATTTGAGTTCCAGACTTGAGGAAACTCAACTAAAATATTAGCATAATTTCACTGAGGACGGAGGAAATTGTTAAAATATGTGTATTAGAGAGTGTCTGCAATTCAATCCATCTTTTTTCTGGCTCTTGGGTGCCACCCAGTGATTAGCTTAGTGGCACATCGGTGAAGGGGTCTGTGGTGCATAGCCACTGGTCACAGGAAAGCTAGGACAAGGATATTAGGAGTAGATGTCATAGTACTAAATTAAATTTAGAAATAAAAATTAAGTAAAAAATCTGTTCAGAATCTACATTCCATCCAGAAGAACCTGATCATTGACAATGTTCTCCCTCCCAACATCCAAATACTGCAAAGAATCTGTTCCGTTAATAAAGAAAATTGCATCTTTAGAGCACAGGCTGGGTCTACAGCCACACAGTGAGGATGAGCAGCGGGGAAGTCACCAGCACAATTCAACTGTCCTTTCCTGATTCTTTTCCCTTCTCCTATGCCACACCACTCAGTTCCTTTCCCAAACCATAGGCAGAGCTTGAAAAACTCTGCTTTATAACCACAACGGCAGATGGCTGATTTGACCAAGTTATTTTTTCATCTCTCAAACCTACTAGACTGCTTCTTATCCTTGTAAGTCACGGGGCTGGGCATAAGAAGCAACATTCCCTTATGTATCCGATGTTTGCTTTTGTTGTTTGACTAAGGTTCTCACCTTCCCTTTCTCTCAATAAGTGTGTGACACAATTAGTAACATTTTATCAAAGATTTGTGCCACTTTTTGGAGGTGAAGCAATAGATGCTCAACCCAATGGACCTTCTGTTTCCTCTAGAAAAATATAATGAGTGCTTAAACTCATTACATATAGTAATGAGTTTATATAGTATATATATAGTATATATATACACTATATATACTATATAGTAATGAGTTTATATAGTATATATATAGTATATATATACACTATATATACTATATAGTAATGAGTTCATATAGTATATATGTATATATATACACTATATATACACTATATATAATGAGTTTAAGCACTCATTATATTTTTCTATATATATATCACATATATATATAGCGAGAGAGAGAGAGAGACAGAGAGAGGGAGAATATGTAACATCATCTACTTATTTTATCATCTATCTTGTCTCCCCTGAACTAACTTCTTAAACGTTCCCCCAGGCCATGCCTGGTGGGAGGGGATCTCCCATGAGACACATGAATGTGAATTGGCTTCCTCAAGCCATGAAGTTTTCTCCTTGCTAATATGCTATCATGGTGGTTTCTGAAGGAGGAAGTTAAAAAGACAGATGGTTGAGAAAGAAGAAGGACATGCTCCAAAGGACTAGGAAGGTCCCCATGACCGAGGTGGAGGGTAGCTATGGAAGGGGAAACAAGTACCTGCATGAATCACCCACCTTACTCAGAATCTCCTCTTCCTCCCCCTCCCCACCACTGTGCTCGCAGCCCCTTCGTCCTCTCACTCTGCCCTGGATCCACCACTTGACTGAATGAAGCAAATGGGTCAGTGGTGGTGGTGATGGTAGCAGGAGGTCCTGATGTTGACGTAAGGCAGATGGGGACAGTAAGAGCTCATCTCCAAGAGCTGGGAGCCAGCAAGGAGCCCATGGGTAATAGATGCTGGGCAGACTTGGAACAGACACAAAGTCACTGCAGAAGAAATCTTCAGGCACAGACAACAGGACTTGAGGTGGCCTGTCACTTAATCCTGTGTGACTTGAAGGGTCACTGCTCCTACCCAGCCCATCCGTCGTTTCCTCCTGGTGGTTTCCATACTGCCTTCCAGAGGGAAGGGGGAGAGAAGAAAACCATGTTCCCAGATCCTTCGATTACATGCTCTCTTCTCTCAGGGAGGCTACTTTGCCAAAAGCAAATAGCTATTTAGGTCCTTACATTAGTTCATTAAAAATGCTATGGGAGCCCCTTCCTGATTCTAATTTCTCATGGTAGTATCGTGATAGGAGGAAGATTACAGTGGTCTATGAGATTATATACTTTGGGCAATTTTAGTTATTTATTGACTGTTTACATACACTAGGCACTGGGCCTATGGCAATGAAAACTTAGAATCTCTAAATGGATATTATTTTCCTCATTTTACAGTCACAGACATGAGGCATAGCAAAATAAGTGCTTGCCTAAGGTCATATTGCTGATAACTAGCAGCTAGGATCCATCTTCTGGCAATTTGACCCTAGAGCCTGTTAGTAACTGATAAGTTTGCTTGTGTATCCACCCAAATCTCATTTTGAATTGTAGTTCCCATAATCCCCACGAGTTGTAGGAGGGACCTGGTGAGAGGTAATTGAATCATGGGGGCAGTTACCTCCATTCTGCTCTTGTGATAGTGAGTTCTCACGAGATCTGATGGTTTTATAAGGAACCTTCCCCCCGGCTTAGCTCTGCACTTCTCCTTGCTGCCACCATGTGAAGAAACATCTGTTTGCTTCCCCTTCTGCCATGATTATAAGTTTCCTAAGGTCTCCCTAGCCATGCCGAACTGTGAGTTAATTAAACCTCTTTCCTTTGTAAATATACCCAGGGTATATTTTTATTAGCAGTATGAAAACGGACTAATACAGTAACATATCATTTGATACAAAACCCCAAATAGCATATAATATAAACTTTTAAAAAATTACAAATAAAAATTATTTTAGTCTCCATATGGATTAAACAAGCTAACCTAGCCTCAACATGGATTAAACAAATATTAAATAAGCTAATTTCCATGTTTTAAACACCATTTTTTTTGGAAATGCATATTGACTTTGTATCAATTTACAAATATTACTTGGGAACACAACCAGCTTGTAAATTGGGTATTAACTGGTATATATGTAAATAATTTACTGGAAAAACTTACCAAAATTTTTACACACCACAAAATCTGATACTTTATAATTTCTGAGTTTCATTCCAGCCTTGTTTATTTGCATAAACATTTTATGAAGGTTAATTATTTCACCTTATAACTGCTGGCAGTCAAACCTTTCTGAAATAGAAGCTTTGGATTCATGTAGTGTTCAAATGAGTACTTCACTGAAATACCAAGTTTCTGCACTTTAAAGTACAAAAGAAATAACCTTAGTCAGTGAGATTTTTAGCCTAGGCTCTAGCAAGTCTCTGCTTCTCCAAGAAACATCCCAGGAACATTTCATTTTTCTCAGGCTTCATCCTGATGCATTCACTAGAATAAGCTGGCCTCCAAATCCACTCTTAGATAATGAATACAACAACATATTGAATGAAATTGTTTTATATTATCCACTGGATGTCAAAAATAATTCATTTGACTAGTTCATAATTATTATTTGTCCCTAAATATAATTGACCAAAATGTCCACTTGCTGGTTAACCAATGGCAAAAGTGGCTCTCCTGGAATGAGACAGAAGATTCAATTGTCATTATATTCATAGATGAAGATTAGTCCTGTTTGTTGCAGGAGGAAAGTGTGATTCAGTCCATCAAAAAAGCTTTAGGAAATTGTTGTACAAACTTTCAAAGGAAGGGCTAGACAGAGCTTTATTTTAATACCATTTAAATTCAAATTTACTGTGGCAATAGGCCATTGCTGCTATGCTAATTCTCTGTATTACAGTGCAACAGGAACTCTAGCAAAGAATGATGTTTACCTGATAGCTGCTGAATGCCACAGCTTGACCTGTAATCAAAGACCACTATGATGGTGCCTCAATGCTCCTCCGCAATCTGGAAACAGACCCATGCCTGGGCAGGAGGGAGGCCAGGAATTGGCTCCCTTTGGAGATGATCAGATCTTAAGAGCCCAGGTGGATTGTTGCAAGGCAGTCAAGGATGTTCAGGAAATATAAATTCAACTATCAGCAATGAAGCCCGAAGTTTACAACTTTGGAACCAGGTGATCCTGACTTCCTATCCTAGGTCAGCCACTTTCTTGCTGCTTTGGAGAAAATATTTACCACCTTTCCAAATATCACCATATCAAAGAAGCCTTCCTTGACCTCCTTTCTCCTCCCTTCCTGTCTCTACTCCTTCTGCTTCATTCTTCTTTAGAGCACTGATGTCAACTGGATATACTCTTTATGTATTTGTGTCCTAGCTGTTTCTGCCATTTAAAATGTAAGCTCCAGGAAAGCAGGGCCTTTGGTCACATAACAACCACTCAGTAAGTAGCTGGTGAATTAATGAGTTTTGGGGAGTCTTAATGTATTCCTCTGTAAAATCTTGTTTTTCAAGATTAGGTGAGCTTTTTTCCTCATACATGGTAGGTACTTTTCTGTGTATTTCTCATGCTGGTTAGAGGGAGAACAGCTTTGCTTCCAGGCAGGATTCAATCTCATATTCCCTAATGCATGTCCATGCAAACATCAAAACCACAATCATATTCTTTCATGTTTTGTGAATGGCTAGGATGGTCTATTAGATTAAGTAATTTGCTCATTCAACATGTATTCAGCATATGAAGAGGCTACTCTGATGCTCTGTGAAAATGAAGTAGCTTTGTTGTCTGGGGAAATACCCGAGGTTCCTCATCTGGTGCCAAGAAGATTAAGGACACGGTGACACACACACAGAGTGGGTTTAAGAGTGTAAAGTTTAATAGGCAAAAGAAAGAAGAGAGAGAGAGAGAAAGCTTCCTCGTTCAGAGAAAGCAGAACACTCAAGCGGGTTTCAAGGTCTGGGACAAGATGTGGTCTATTTTACAGACGGGCTTGAGGAGGTGGTGTTTGATTTGCACAGGGCATAGGGGATTGGTTTGACCAGGTATAATATTTACATAACCCGTGAATCTTTTATTATGTAAATGAAGTTTACCCGCCCAGCGCCATGACAACCTCAGTGTGGCTACAAAGAAAAGGGAGGAGATATCCTCCATGTTGGATGTACCTGGCTTCCAAGTACAGCTGCCAGCATTTACCTGTGCAAGCTTCCAGCTTGCTTATCTATGCTTGTAGTTTGATTTTTCAGGCTGTTTTTGATTAGAAAAGAAATATTTGGGGGCTGCTTTTTATTAAAGGAAATTCCACTGAGAACTCTTTTACCCTTACTAGCTGCCTAAATGATTTCTTACTAACTCCTACATCAAAGATTCCTTTTCTCTCTAGGTCCTCGAACCTTCATTGTCCCTGAGGTTAGACTGCTCCTGCAGCCAGACCACTGCTTCATCCTTGAGTCCAGGTTGAGAGACTGCAGCGGGCTTCTATATGAGGGGCCCTCTTATTTTCTATAACTTCTTGTTGGCATGAAGAATATGCTATTTTGTCTTTTCCTGACTCAATCAGGGCAAATCTCACTTCTTTCTCAAGCACTTTTATCTAGAAAATTATTTTCCTGAGGAAAAATTACAGCAAAGAATTTGATTTCAACGATAGTGGCACAAACCCTTGTAGTTCCATAGTTCTTAGCAAAATCTTTTTTTGTAATTGCAATGGGCAGACTTAGTGAAGAAAGCAGCAGCTAAGATACGTTCTTGTCTTAGACACTCAGGCTCCCATAAATCTGGAGAGAGTTAACCAAGGTATTTGCTTATATAAATCCCAGCAAATTTTTTTTTTCCATTCACATATAGAGAGATGTAGCATCTGTCTTATAATTTTCTTCACAGTATCCATAAGTCTGTAGCATTGTCTCAGCTGGCTAATTATTTGCTTCACAAAGGTAAGTTACGATGGTGACAACCCAGGTAGTGTTCCTATCCACAAAGTCCTGAAATTCAATTGATGTTGGTCAAAAGCAATGTGCCTGGGAATCTGTATGTTGTGGATAAGTGGCCCATAACTTCATTTTAGTATCTTAAGTCTGAGATGGAAGGAGAAACTCTATGAACCGCCTTAAACTATTTATCAGAATCACAAATTCCTTCTGCAAAACTCATATGGAGTCTTTATTCACTCTCATGGAAAACAATGTGCCTTTGATAAAGTACTGATGCTTCCTGTCTTTCCTTTTAAGCTAAGAAATTCCAGATACCAAGATAATGCAATTGTCACCTTCAGCCAATGCAATTTGTCTGCAAATGGAATTTTTTTGTGGCCATAGTAACTCATGCTTATTATTTTGGGATAGCTTTAGCCTCTCTGGCAGTTTCTTTGCTAAACTATCTCTCCATAGAAAATTTAAGATACATATCTCAAGTCTTGAATAATTGTGTGACATGGTTTGCCACAGAGATAGAAGAGAGTTTATTTTAATATTAACATGTCCATGACTGTGGCCCAGCATGATCTTGGCTGTTTAGTGGCAGATTGATCCAGCACATTTGTATTTGTCATTGTTCTTTAGAGTTGTGGGTGGTTATGCAGTTGGAAGCCCTTAGTCAAAGATACAGCAGACACTTTGGGATAATCCAGATACAATTTTTGGTTACTATGAATTTCAAGACAAGGCCTTAGAAGTAATTGTAAAACTTTCTGATTCTGACAAAAATAGTTTTGTCAACTTGTGTTTGGGTCTGTGATTCTAGTCTGTCTGTGATTTCTCTTGAATAATAAGTTACATTGATTTTTCTAGCATTGTGTAGAAAAACATATTTCCAATGAACCGGTGCTACAGCCCTCCTAAATTTACTTGGTAGTGTCCAAAGCCATAGATTTTTACTTAGAAGACTTTCATTGGACATCCATTTTCATTTATAAATGGTTTTATATTAAAACAAAATTATTATGGAATAGAAACACAATTTAAAAATATTTTAAATGTGAAACATGAGATTTCAAAGAAATTCTGAGCCTGCCGTGCATCACTTCTGGCCATGCTCCAGGCTTGAGATCCATGTGGCCCTCTCTGCCACTGGAGATACTCAGTGGGAAAGGCTGAGAAGCACTGCTTTATACTAGAGTGGTAGGGAGAAGAAATCTTAATGTGTTCACGGACTTAGAAGTGAATGGCCACTTCACAGTTTAGAAAATTATCATTAGACTGGGCTGGGTGCAGTGCTTCACACTTACAGTCCCAGTGTTTAGGGAGGCCAAGGCAAGTGGATTGTTTGAGCCCAGAAGTTGGAGACCAGCCTGGACAAGGTGATGAAACCATGTCTCCACAAAAACACAAAAATTAACCAGCTGTGGTAGCATGTGCCTGTAGACTGAAGTGGGAGGCTCCCTTGAGCCTGAGCCTGAAGGGAGCCTTGAGGCTGAAGTGAGCTATGATCTTGCCAGCGCACTCCAACCCAGGTGACAGAGCAAGACCCTGTCTCAAAAGAAGAAGAAAGGAAGGAAGGAGAAAGAAAATAAGACAATTACAATTAGACTGGCTAGTCCAACATCATGGAATGCTTTTTTCCTGCAGGCAACAGTGAGTGTCTACAATGGTTGCCTTTTAGGGAAGAAAAATGTGGTAGAAATTAAATGGTACCAGAAGGACTTGAAGTGCTTTGTTTGCTTTTGGACGAGGTACATCCTGGTTTATCCCTTCCCTTCCCATCTTCAATGAAGCAAATATCAACTGTTCTGGGGCAGTGACTAATAATGTAACTAGTGCCATTTTTATTTTATAGTTTTGTTTTTACAGTTATGTGTCAAAACAATGTAGGACTTCCTAAAATATTTCCACGAGTTTATTTCCAGTTGATGCCACAACATATTTACCCAATTGTCTTCGTAGAGACCTTGAATTTATCAGAGTCCTAAACCTTCTTGTGTTCTATGTTAAGGAGCTAGAAATTCTTTTTATGTAGGGGACCAGATGATAAATATTTGAGGTTTTGCAAGCCATGAGGTTTCAGCCACAACTACTTAATTCTGTATTGTAGCAGGAAAACAGCTATGACAATGCACAAACTAGTGGATATGGCTGTGTTCCAATAAAATTTCAACAAAAATGTGAAGGGCAGGTGGGTAGAGGGCAGATTTGAAATGAGGGCTGTAGTTTGTTGATCCTCACTCCATGCTCTTGCTCAGTGGATTTCACCACATCCATTCATTCCCCGTATTCAACATTCTCCCTCTCCATTTCTATCTAAACAGTCATTAAGTCTTAGTCACTTTACTTCCCATGTTAGTTTCCTAGGGCTGCTGTAATCAATTACAATGAACTTGGTAACTTTTCACAACACAAATTTATTTCTTCACTGGAGGCTAGAAGTTCAAAATCAAGGCATCAGCAGGGCCATGCTCTCTGTGAAGGCCCTAGGGGAGGGGATGCCCTTGTTTCCTCCTAGCTTCAAATGGTTATTGGCAATCCTTGGCTTTCCTTGGCTTGCAGTCGCAGCATTTCAATCTCTGCCTCTGTTGACCCATGACTTTCTTCCCTGGGTCTTTGTCTGTGTGTCCAAATTTCCCTCTTCTTATAAAAACAACAGTCATACTGGATTTAGGACCCAATCCACTATGACCTCATCTTAACTTTATTACATCTGCAAAGACCCTGTTTCTAAGTAGCATCACATTCATGAGTTCTGGGTGGACATGAAGTGGGCAGGGGAATACTTCCTATTTTTCCTATCTGTCCTCTATGTTTCATATCAGCTACCACTGCCTTAATTCAGCTCTTTATCATCCCTCATGTCTCATCTGACTATTTCAGCTGCCTCCTAACAGGTCTGGCCCTCCTCCAATATCTGAGTGACCATTCTGAAATGCAGATTTCACCATGTCTCTCTCTGCATTAAAAAATCCTTCTTGTCCTTTGTCACCTCAGCAGCGGTTCTCAATATTTCTGCCCAAGCACATAATGGCTGAGTACACTGTGGAACAATGACTTATTGGGGTGCCCAGATGATGTGTACACTGGCTACAACTCCATTCCTTTCTATCCACTCAGTTAACTGAATATGTAATCAAGTAAGTCATTTACATGATTACCTTTGATATATTACTTTCGTCTCACCATTGATTGGGTCAAACAGTACTTTTCAACTTTATGGCAGAAAATCACTGGTGTTTTGGCTACAGATGCCCCCATGGTGGGATCTTACCAGCCCCTCATTTTGCCCTTTGTCCTCCAGCAACCCACCCACTGTGCTGCTTCCCATGATTGCTTTACTCTTACAATTCTTGCCTCTCTTTGTGGAATAAGACATGGAGTCTGTCTACCACGAACTTCAAGCTGACAAGGTCTCCCCTTCTCCTTGGGGATTTGAAGGAGTTCAATTGGCATCATTGGGCAAGTCTGACAGGTACAAGTATACTTTTAGGAATAATGGGACATGGTACTTGAAATCAGGTCTATCCCAGAAAACCCAGGACACATGGCTGTCCCAAGGGATACAACTAGATACTAAACACTGTTTTTTTTAAATAGTATTTTTTAAATGTTATGCAATGGAGCAGATGCCATCATGAAGGAAAGAAGTCTATCTTCTGGTTGCAGTTGTCATTATGTCAGGACAATCTCCCTCAAAGGCATATCTTATTGCTTGCTCCTCAGTACCTTTTAGGGAAGGCCCTTCAGGTCTTGCTCTTATCAACCTGTTGACCACTTCAGAGCCTAGCCCAGGACCTGGCCCTTAGTAGTTCCTCAGAAAATAGTTGTTCAATGGGTCAATAAATTAATGACTAAGTGGAATTCATACAATTTAAAGAAAATGCTTTTAAATAAGCTACAGCTTAATCACACAAATAAGTCCCTGTAGACAGATGAGAAAAGTAAAACACAGAGGACAGTAACACAAGTGAACCATAGGTATTCTGACTTCAAATCCTACTCCACTTAAGAATATTGCATCTTCTTCTACTTTATCATTTTGAATTTTCTATCTGAGTTCTCCTGCTGTAGTCAACTTTATAGTTTCAGAAGCCACTGGTCTAATTGTGAGTTTATGTGAGGTCATATTACTAACATCTAATGGTCCCATAAGCTACATTCTGCACTTTTAACCATCAAATACATGGAAATTAACCTTCTATATTCATTTTATTATTTTTGTTGTAATACTGTGAAAAAGTAAATCATCTCTCCATCTGGCCTTTATAATGGATAAACATCATAGCTAAGGTGCATGCTGTTCAAAGATCTGAAATTATGGTACACAAAAGTGCATTTTTCTTTTTCAGTTTCTACTTTAGCACTTGCCTGATAGTGTTTTCTTATTTGGTGTCATCATTATTATTATATTTTTGAGACAGGGTCTCACTCTCACCCAGGCTGAAATGCAATAGCTCGATCACAGTTCACTGCAGCCTCGACCTCCCAGGCTCAGGTGATGCTCTCACCTCAGCCTCCAGAGTAGCTTGGACTACAAAAGTGTGCCACCACACAGTTGTTTAAAACAAACTAATTGTTTTACATTTTGTAGTGACTGGGTTTTGCCATGTTGCCCAGGCTGGTCTCGAACTCCTGGGCACAAGAGGTCCCCCTTCCTTAGCATCCCAAAATGCTGGGATTACGGGTGTGAGCCACCGTGCCCAGCCATTTCCTAGGTAAAAATATCTGTGCACATCCTTGTAGGTGTGATTAATGTTCTCTGCTAACAATGCCACTAAGAAATGCAGAACTTGCTGGAAGGAAGACGATAATGTTGATGCAAAGATAAATGTCTAAAGGCTTGTCAAAAAAAAAAAAAATCTTGTGGACTCAACTACATTATAATACAAGCAGTCAAAAGTAATTGAATCCAAAATGATGATACTTATCTTTACTACTTAATGCTAAGAGAACACAGTCAGTGGATAAATATAAAAGTAAACGTTTAATTCTAATGTTGGAGGAAAGTGAAAGGAACGGGTTTAGTAAAGCCTGCTTTATTTTTTGTTTTGAGAGGGGAACAGCACACACAAATTGGCGTTATTATTCTCATGTCTTGATAAAGCAATCAAACTGCTTTGTGCTGGTAGACATAAGCTGAATGTCAGTTTGCCAAGAACATATAGAACACTATAGGGAATACTGTAGAAAGCCTTGTTCTTGTGGGTGGATTAAAAAAGGAATGTCAGAGACCAAACTCCCTCAGCTTTCCTTCTTACTTCCTATTCTCAAACTTTCCCTGCATCTTTATCCAACTTCTCCCCCACTTCCAGATCATACCTCCTATTCCATTCTAATCCTTCTACTTAATCCCTTGTTCCCATCTTGAAACACTGCGGAATCCATTAACTGGCCCCCAACCCAGCCCTACTAACATTTATTAATATCTCTCTCTTCACAAGTCCCTTCCTTTTAGCCTGCCAGCATACTATTTATTTCCCATCCAAACCCAAGTCTCTCTTGATCCTGTCATTCTCTTTAGCTTTCCCATATTTCCCATTTCTCCTTCAGGCAATTGCCAAACTTCTGGAAAGATGATTGCCCACATTCACAGACCACAGCTGCTGAGCACCTACTCATACCCCTGATGTGATCCTCCCAATTTCTTGGAGCATCTCTCTCCAACACTCATATTGGCTTGCATGACTCTTATTTCTCTCTGGTTCTCTTCCTGTGCCTTTTCTGTGTCTTCTTCCACCTGCCATTCCCTATATAAATATAGTCTGCAGGAATTTGTATTGGCCCCTCCACTTCTATCTCTAGGATTATTTCTCTCCTCTTCCTCTTCCTCCTCTTCTGTTTACTGGTAGTATCATCCAGTCCCGACCATTGATCTATGCAAGTAAATACCAAATCTTTTGTTTAGCTTTAAGTGCATTTCTAGCCTCTGACCATGTATTTCCATCAGCTTCTGGATATCTTTATTTTAATTTTTCTAATTTGGTTGTAAACTCATTCATTAATTTGTTTATTCTCTTACTCAATATGTATTTATTAAATGTCCACTGTGTTAGCTAAAATGAAGGTTAAGCTGGTATCCAAATGCAATGGTTTCAATAAGGTAGGAGTTTATTTTTCTCTTACTTTACAAGATGGTAGAGCACCTGTTCTCCACAAAGTCATATAGGGAACCAAGGGCCCTTTCCCAGTTTGTGGCTCTGATGTCACAAAGTGTGTCTACACCTGTATGGCCACAGTTGGATAGCATGTGAAAAAGAAATAAAATGGAAAGGTTTATGATCAGTCTTTTAAGACCAAGCCCCAGAGTTTTCATCCCTCTAGCTCACATCATCACCCTGACTTAGGTAGCCATGCCTAACTTGCAAGAAAGGCTGAGACATGGAGTCTTTAGCTACTTGGCCCTGTACTCTGCTATACTCTGTTGTCATGGAAGAAGGGGAGAATATATTTTGGGTGAGAATCAGTGGTCTGTTGCTCCTACCAGAACTACATATACTGCCAAGCATTGACATTCACTAACAGTGGAATAATCCTAATTATATTTCTGTCCAAATCTGTTTTCTTTTTTTTTTTTTTTTTGCTCAGTATTCTATGCTCCTGTAGATGGCATTATCATCCTTCCAGCCACAGTGTTTTAAAACAGCCAAAATATCTTTACTTTTTAATTAATCTTTCATATTTCCTTCCTCCTGCAAAAGCCACAATTTTCCTAAGTATAACGTAGTCTTCCTGTTATTTCTAACTTGGCCTCATCTTTTTCCACTTTTCCAAACACTCTTGTAGCGTTAGTGTCCATTACCACTTGTTTGAAAGAAAGACAATGCCTACTCACTGGTCTCCTGTGTCCAGTCTTGCTCTGCCCATCACACATCCCTCAGCAGTCTTACTGATACATGTTAGCCCCTGTGCATAAAGGAAGGAAGTGTGGACTCCTTAGCATGGCATTCAAAGTTTTTAAGGATTGTGTGCCCTTGTCTAGGTTTGGTGGGATTGGCTATAATTACCTTCTCCATCCAGTTCCCTACTGCCTGCTCTGTCTGACATAGTCTACATTGAGCCATGACATGCTTCACATTTTCTTCCTCTGCACATTTATTTATATCTTCTCTTCTAGATCCACAAGTCCAACTGCTATCACTATTTCAAAGCCAGGTTTAAATTCTACCTTTTCCTAAAAACTTTCTATATCTCTTTTATAATAGAAAAAAGTTCTTTCTCCCTCCTTTGATCTTACATAAAGTTGTATCTATACCTCTCTTGTGATACCTAACCCTTTATTTCTTGTATTATAGCTGATAAGGGCATCCTAATCTTCCCTAGCAACCTCCTTCATTTTGGGACCAAGACTAATTCTTCTGTATATTTCACTTAGATTCTAGTATAATGCATGGCACATAGTAGGTATTCAACAGATGTCGATTTAGCAAATGAATGTTTGAAGAATAAGTTAAAGGAAATTGAGAATATGATAAATACAAAGCAGCGAGTCTATTAGAAAAACACATCATTTCCACTGACAGATTGAGAAACTATTACTTGTGGAGCAAATTTTCACACAGTTGAAAATTGGTGAGGCCTGGTCATTCATTTAGGGAGACACATTTGGAATAACAGTAATCAGTGTTTTGGTCTGGTAAGGTTAAGTGATAGTGATACAGGTTCAAAAGAATTGTCATGAAAATGCAAGTATTTTCTTCAACAAGACACATTTTCCTTAGGATTATCTAAAACACTTCTGAGGTCCTAAGTTTTTGAAATATTGTGGGATTTTTGTCTTACATTTTCCAGTGAATCCTACGAATATTGAAATAATTTTCATTCTAATTATTCTGTGGTATTTTCAGTCATAGTCAAGATTCTGAAAACTCCTACTAGAAAGACCCTTTTCATAGGATTTTCCAGTTGAATTTTATTGCCTGGAGATATTGCAAATCTTAAGATAATATCCCCCAAATGTCTAACATTTTCCAAGCAAAAACTCCAAATCGTTTTGCATTTGTGTATCTGAAGCATTGGTAAAATGAAACGAGTGTTTCACTTCTAGTGATTCTACATTTGCCCTCTGGAATTAGGGCAACATTTTAAAGTGGCGGGATCTCATAAATGTTTCATGGAAAATAAGAAAAACATGCTATAAAAATCACCAAACCGTGAGATAATAAGGAAAAGGAAGGAGTGGGTGATCAATGAGGCCCTCTGGGATGATTGTGGAATAAGTTCTTCTAAATCCTGGGCAAGATTTTCACAACTCATAAGCAACTTCTGGCTATAGGTCACACAGTTTTAGAAATTGCTTAAACCCTTTCAGGAACCATACCACCATTACATTTTGTCATTTCTATGTTATCTGGATTTTATTTTGGAGTCCCATCAACTTCAATTAGAAGCAGGTCCTTATTAAAGGTGAAATCTTGGCAAGTTACTTTACCCTCTGTTAGCTTCAGCATTATTATTATTTAAATGCTCATAACTGGAGATTCAACTCTATTAGTGATGCTGGGCACAGGGTCTTTTATTATTTTTTGAGTGTTTGAAATACTTTATTATAAGTTTAATATGCATCTATAACATATGAAAGATTTGTAAGAAAATAAGGAGATGATGAATGCAAACCACCCAGTTCAGCATGATGTAATAACTGATAATTATTGCTAATAATGATGCAGATAACAATTATTTTATACATATGTAGTCTCATCTATACATATATTAAGTAGGTGCAAAAGTAATTGCAGTTTTTGCCATTACTTTTAATATATATACAAGGTCTCACTCTGTTGCCCAGGCTAAAGTTACAGTGGCATGACTGTGGCTCACTGCAACCTCAAATTCCTGGGCTCAAGAGATCCTCCTGCCTTCGACTCCTGAGTAGCTGGGGCTGCAGGTTCATGCCCCACGCCCAGCTAAGCTTTTCTAAATGTTTTTAAGAGTTGGGGGTCTCACTATATCCCCCAAGCTGGTCTCAAACTCCTGACCCCAAGAAATCCTCCTGCCTTAGCCTCAAAAATTACTGGGATCACAGGTGTGAGCCACCATGCCTGGTTCAATGTTTTCTGTTTTTTTTTGTTGTTGTTGTTGTTTTTTTTTTTTTTTTGAGACGGAGTCTTGCTCTGTCGCCAGGCTGGAGTACATTGGCACAATCTTGGCTCACTGCAACCTCTGCCACCAGGTTCAAGTGATTCTCCTGCCTCAGCCTCCCGAGCAGCTGGGACTATGGGTGTGTGCCACCACACCTAACTAATTTTTGTATTTTTAGTATAGACAAGGTTTCACCATATTGTCCAGGATGGTATCGATCTCTTGACCTCGTGATCTCCCTGCCTCAGCCTCCCAAAGTGCTAGGATTACAGGCATAAGCCACCGTGCCCAGCCGCCTGGCTCAATTATTGTATTACTTTAGCCATGGTTACCATGGTTATACACAAAGGAATGTTTTGGGAACTGGAGTAGAGGGAAGGAGGACAGATATAAACACTCCTAATCTCATTCCTCCATGATTTAAGTACTCTATGCTAGGGTAGTAAATGGAATTTACAGACATGAAACTGTCAAGAATGCGAGTCTGGCCAGGCGCGGTGGCTCATGCCTGTAATCCCAGCACTTTGGGAGGCTGGGTGGATGACAAGGTCAGTAGTTTGAGACCAGCTTCGCCAAGATGGTGAAACCCCATCTCTACTAAAAATAAAAAATTAGCCGGGTGTGGTGGCACGCGCCTGTAGTCCCAGCTACTCGGGAGGCTGAGGCAGGAGAATCCCTTGAACCCGGGAGGTGGAGGTTGCAGTGAGCCGAGATCGTGCTGTTGCACTCTAGCTTGGGTGACAGAGCAAGACTCCATCTCAAAAAAAAAAAAAAAAAAAAAAAAAAAAAATGCAAGGCAGTATGATCAAAGCCAAAATGAATTATACAAACTATGTATTCCAAAAGAGTCCAGAGATGTGTTCAAATAATTTGTGTGTGTGTGTGTGTGTGTGTGTAACACACTCTAAATAAAATCATACAGGACTTTAAGAAAGCAGAAACATTTCAGCCTAGAATGATGGAGTGACACCAGAGTTTGTTATTTAAGATGAATTCTTGCAGGGCCCATATTCAGAAACCCGGGGACCTGTTTCTGACAAGTCTCTCCCCTCCTGCCTACAAATGCCACCCATGTTCCATTATTCTGACATATATGGTAAAGCCTGAAATAAGCAGAAACTGCTGAACTGAAGCATTAACAAAACACACATGAACCCCAGGAAATTAACAGGATGATGGTCCCAGGTTAGCATGAGGCACAATAGCGTTCTGCTCCATGTGGTTTTCTGGCATGCTTATTAGGTTCCTGGGCAGGGAAATGCCTCTACCTGGAGATTTAGATATTAGAATTGATACTCCCAAGCTAGAGCATTCTATTTGAAATAAAAGCAGTCTTTGTGTGGAGAGAATAAAACTACAAGCTTTGTACACTTGTAAACCACCACTGGCTCACAAATTATTCCTATTTTACTCTCAGATTGAGAAAAAAGACATTTGAATCTGATATATTTTAGTCTTAAAAAAAAAAAATGAACAGAGTTCTGTCAGCCTAATCTCATTACACATGTAGCCATTACAGTCAAAATGAGTTTTCTCTGAATAAGTTTGGTTGTGTTTCAAAACCAATTCTCAGAGGAAAAGAGTCATTACACTCAAGTAGTATATTACTAAATGGAGCTTCTATTATGCTGGGGTATTCACATTCATGTTTGCTGAAGCCATAGGGTGACGAGATGAATAATCCAGGTTTTGTTCAATACGAAATTGAACTGAATGAAAGAGAAAGAGACACAACATTTAAAATGCATAATGTTAATACTTTGTTAAAGGTTTTATTTAATAAGGAGAAACCAATAGCCATGGAAACATATGTTCACAGTACTTCCCTCTTGCTTCCATCTTACGTCCTACGAGTTCCTTTATCGTATGCATTATAGTCAGAATCATCTACCAGTTGACCACCTGCCTCACTTTCATCCCATTCTTTGCTCCTGCATGTAAAACTGGGTCCTGTCAGAATAAAAGCTTCTCCATGGCAGGGATTCAGCCTGGTTTTTACTTTATCTCTAGGGATAAGTGTCTTGGACACACAGGAGGTCTTCAGTAAACATTCATCAGATACTATTTTCTGAAGGCTGTTTGTGTCCCCTTGAGAACTAAATAGCATAAAAGATGAAGCCCTCTGTGTGTGTATTACTGGATGGGGACAGTAATAGCTAGATGTGTAATAAGAGGAGGCTGATAGAACTCTGAATTCTAAAGCAAATGTCCAGAAAGAACCCTCATAGCAAGGCAACGTGGCAGAAAAGTCGACTGGCTTAGGATGAAGACGGACCTTGATTTACTAGGCATTCATTCTTTATGTACCAGTTTTCCTCAGAAGTTCCTTAACGTGAGTTTTCTTTGTTGTTTTTAGAATCAATATGATCTTGAGGATTTAAACGTAGTTGATATGTTTCAATCAATTGCTGTTACTCTTCTTGATGATCAGTTGTCTCTTCTTGGCTAAGGAAAGTCTTTTTACATTTTTAAGCTATTTATTTATTTATTTTGGAGACAGAGTCTTACTCTGTCACCTAGGCTATCGTGCAGTGGCACAATCATGGCTAACTGCAACCTCAACCTCCTGGGCTCAAGTGATCCTCCCACCTCAGCTTCCCAAGTAGCTGGGATTACAAGTGCACCACCATGCCCAGCTAATTTTTTATGTTTCTTATAGAAATGGGGTTTTGCCATGTTGCCCAGCTTGTCTCAAACTTCTGGGCTCAAGCAATCCACCTTCATTGACTTCCCCAAATGCTGAGATTATGGGTGTGAGCCACCATGCCCGGCCAGGATAGCCTTTTTAAATTAGTACTTTGGTCGTTTTGACAAGACACTAGGCAGCATTTTTACTTTTTAGTTATGACGAGATGTAGTAGTCTCATTTTGTTCACCGTATGCTCTAGAAGGAGAATGAGCTTATTTCTCTAAGGAGCATTAGTTCTTTTCAGAAAAAAAGAAAGGATATTTGGAGGCCACACTTTATGCACTAGGGACACTCATTGTTCCTGTGTTGGCCATTGTTCCTAGAATTTTTCAGTGAACAGACTAGGAAGTATGTGTGTGTGTGTGTGTGTGTGTGTGTGTAAATCATTAGGTAACATTGATACTTCCAACTCACATTCATGGATTTAGGGATTTTACTTAACCTCATCGGAGTTGCATCTGTACCTGCTTTATCACGCTACAAAAATCGTGGTTCTCGATGCCAATAAAAAATATTCATTTTTCTCTTTGTTTTATAATACACTCAAAACAGTCTCAGAAAAATGGTATCAAAAATATAATTACTGTAAAGATTAATATTTAAATTTCTTCTTTTAGATATGCCATAGACATGATATAAGTTAAGTAATTGTGTAACAAATTCACTGGCAAAACTGCCTCTGTGTGGTTATGATACCAACTTGTTACACAGTTTGGTTCACTTGTTTTATATTATTTTTAATTTTTAGGGATTTAAAAAATATATCAATTTAATTTGTTTTGTAATTATGCAAAATATATACATGGTTATAAAGTCAAATCTGCAAAATCAAATTATATTCTTTTTCTCAATAAATGATAGCATGGTAAACACACATTTTGCTACCTTTTATTAACTTAAAATAGTGCATGTTCATCACCCAGTGACAGTTTATAGAGATACTTCTTACTCCTTTTAACAACTTCATAGAACTTCAATGTATATATGTAGCATAGGTTGCTCAAGCAATCTCTCAGTGATGGATACTTGGATAGTGTCTAGTTTTTTTTCTCCCTATTAGAAAGAGTGCTGTAATCAGTAGCCTTGTGTATATTTATTTTTGTATGTTTGCCTACATATCTTTGAGATGAGTTTTTGAAAATATTACTATGTCAAAGGATAAATATTTATGAAATTTTCTTAGATATTGCTGAGTTTTCCTCTATGGGGGTTCTAACGTTTTATCTTCCTATCAACATTATATGAGAACGGCTATTCCCCACACCCTTGTCAATAGAGTATGTTGTCAAAACCTTTAAATATTTGCCAATATGTTAAATGAGAACTATTGTATCTAATTGTAATTTTAATTCCCCTTTCTTTCATTGTGTGCAAGTTTGAGCATCTTTTCATGTGGTTAAGGCACAGTTGCACTTCTTTTCTTTTCTGTGAACATGTATCTCAAGTCAATTTTTCTATAGGATGATTATTTTCTTATTCTCTTCCTGGATTAAATATAAACTGGAAGGAGGGGAAGTGCTGCATACCTCGGTTACTGAAGGGAAAAGCCTGAGATATTTCTGCCCATGATTCTTAATCTGTAGTGCTGAGAAGATAAACTCAGCCAGAATTTGGTCAGGAACATGGACAAAACTCTAGGTATTCCAAATTGAAATAACTAATACAAAGAATCGAAGGCTTCTTGAAGAGTGAAGGTCAGGAGAGTCATTTCCAGTGGTCTAAGCCTGAAACCAACCTTCCCAAAAGCTCACCTGGCAGGGACTACGTTCAGGAACCTCTGGGAAGCTTCTGCTGTCAATCAGCCGATCTCAGCTTGTTGCCCCAACACAGTGATTCTCACAAAGCCTGCCTGGAAGTCACTCTGAACCTCAAGGCTGCCCCTGTGCTGCCTGAAAGGTTCTAGAGAATCATCATTTCTTCTGTTCTTCCACTATCCAGTCTTCCATAAGTGCTTATCAGTTGCACAATCTAAACTAGAAACTATGGGGAGCAGGGAATTCTGCGAGATGTAATTTTCAGGTCTCTTCAATGAGATAGCAGTGGAGGCAGATTCCAAATAGCTCTTACTTGGCCTTTGGGGAGCACATCTCCCCCCTTTCATTTGAATTATTTTTCTTTTCTTTCTGTACTTTCTGAATAAGAAAAAAAGAATTGAGAATCCAGTTAATAATAATAAAAACAATAGTTAGCCTTTATAGAGCACCAGCACAGTGTGGAAATCTTTACATGCGGGGACTGAGGAAGGAGGAGGAGGGCAGGCTCTCATTTTCACAGTGTTTTCTATCTGAGTTCCAGCAATTAGAAGACTAGGAAAAAATACTTTAATGGACCTATATTCATTAATGGGCTGATATGTAATTAAACTATGCTAGAAAAAAAAAAAAAAAAAAGCCTTCCTCATTTTTCCTAGCCTCTTTTCTTGATCGTAACTTGAATATTTTTGTTGGTTGATCTCCTGCAAATTTTAGCAGTAAAATACCCATGACACTTCTGAAAAAGAACAAGAGTGACCATTTTATAGTTCCTAAAAGGTACCAGGCTGACACGAATGTACAGAGAAAATATCTGGAGTAAAAAAATGTACAAGATTGGACTGGAAAAGTCTTTTTGCATCAGAAACTAAGGAAATAATAGAAACTTTTGGGGTGGCATCAAAAGGACTCAGGAGATAATTTAACAATGGTCTCATTGGCCAAAGATGGAATAATTTGAACACTAATAATAACAACTTCAATGGATTGAAATATGCTTAAATCCATAAATTCACAGTGATACAAGGGGGAAAAGCTGTAACAGTTATCTTTGGAGGATGCTAGGGAACAAACTTATTCATCTGTAAATTAACAAATAAAAGAAAAAAATGAGCATTTAATGTGCCTTTTCTATATGAACTGTATCTCAGGGTCATCAAATAGTTCATGAGGAGAAGTTTGTTTTTATAAAAATTTTGCACCAAATAAATGAAGACGGAATGATAGAATATCACCACTTGTCAAATGCTAGTTGATTAATGGATCTTAACAATGATCATTGATAGTTGCAACATCACAAAAAGAGAGACAACTCAAAATTGTGTCCCTACTGATAGAAGCACATAGCATCACTTGCAACTATTCTTAAAAACAACAACAACAAAAATCTATTCAAGCTGTGAGTACTTTTTTACACGGGACAGAGGAAAATGTTAAATGACACCGCAGTGATACAATCATCAGAATTCAACAGTGGGAAATTCTAACCACAAGGAACAAAAAAAGAATGGAAACCTATAGTTCCCTTGGTTAGTGGATTTTTTGAAAAACTCATTCACACGTAGCCAATAAACACATTAATATCTTGGCTGGATTAGGAGACAGAAAATGTGGGAGAGCTTAGCTGACTAAACTGCACAAGCTGGGGAACATTTCCTTGTAGTTCCACTGGGCATAAAGTCTCTTAAAATATCCTTCAGAATACAATGGCACATGTAGTGATGTTGGCTTACTAACACTTCATTGCACTGCAAATAAAATTAAGTAATTGGTTTATGATATTTATTATGGCTCCAAAATACCCTCAAACTGAAAATGTCTCACATTTCCCTTACATGTGCTGTTTGGAGTAAGTAGTGGTAGATTTTCATTTCTTGATAAAGTATATGGGACACCTTTCCAAAGTTGCTCTCTACCGAAGCTCATTATTTTTAACTAATGGTGAAAAGAATCAGACCCCTAAATCAGAAAGAAGTGGAATAAAAATACAAGTAAAGACAATATAGTTGCTACTTCATAAAATAAAATATTTTTCATTTTTTAATAATTTGGTTCCCAATGTTTATAGTAAATGCTTCAGTATATGTAAACTGCCATAAGGTGAATACCAAGGAATGAAGAAGTTTTTGCAATATAAGCTTATTGTACTGCTCCCTAGTTTCTGGTTTTGTTTAGAAGCCAGAAGAACCTCTAGACTTTTGGGAGGATTTGGAATTTACTGATTAGTGAGATGCCACTGAGGAATTTTAAAAATGATCTTAGACTTACACTTTCTTTGAAACATCTTTCTGACACCAAACGTCAACTAAAAATTCAAGATTGAGTTGTTTCAACTAAACACATTTAGAACTAGGAAATAGACTTGTGGGATAAAGATGGGGACATGGCTGTCTTATTTATCTGGTCATAGATATAATCCTTTCATTATTTTCCTCTTCTTTGGATAACACTGACAGCAACCTGATACACTCTCTGGAACTGATGCTGATCTGCCGGCTCTACAGGGCACAGAGATGGGCTCTTCATGGGGCTGTGAGTGGGAGAAGGGTGTTTCTCACTGCAGTTGCCTGTATAGGAGTTCTGCTATAGCCCTGCTATTTGCCAACTCCTCTCCAGCTCTTGACTCCAGCAGTAAACCCCACAGACTCTTGGTGTTGGAGCAACTCCCTGGCAGCCAGTCTTCTCAAGTGGCGTTCCAGTCAGATAGTTCCAGCATGGGTCTGAGGGCAGGCTGTTCATATTCCTTTCCTTTGACTTTCGTGTCTTCCTTTCTTCCCCCAACCCCACCCCCATTCTGAAAAGGGAAGACCAGCCACTCTGTTGATCTAAATAACTATTAAAAGTGATGTCTGTACAATGGTAAATGAGATGATGTTCTTTTCTTCTTGAAGGTCCATCAGTGTTTGCAGGTGATTCACTTCAACTTTCTTTCATTTTCCTTTGGAGAGGTAGAAGCACTTCCTCTACTCCATATTTTGTTCAAAGATGGGTGGCAAATGGCCAGCACTCTCCTTTAAAGTCAACAATTAGTGATTCTAACAATTGTCTCTTTTTTCCTCTCCTCAGTTTCTAGTCTTCTGTTTATATAGACTGAGGTCTGAAGGCGCTGTGGTTAAGAAGAGGCTGCAAAGTACCAGACCTGGCAGAAACCTCTGGTTCTAATTAATTGAAACCCCCTTTACAATGTGGGTTCTTTGACACCTCTTTGGTCTTATATATGGGTCTTAGATGCTAATTATGGATCAACAAATAAAACCTCACTCAATATACTATTGTGTTTACTTATTTTATGTTGCATACATTATGATTTCTTTTCTCCTTCAGTACTACCTTTGATGAACATTTTAACCTGATTACATTGGCCTAAAAGCATTGGCAGGGAAAGCAGATAATTTTGTCTGTACAGACATGGCTAATCCTGTTAAGCCTGGGTATAGAGCCAGATTTTTATATAGATGAGCTGGTTTATATGTGGGGGGTGGGTTGGGCAGGGGTCATCTTGTTGAAAAGGAGAGGATATTGAATTCTCATTTATAGAATCCTTTAACACTTTGTTGAGATAACATCAATTGTCAAAGAAGGGGAGGCTCTGTGGAAATTATGAGGGTAGGGGGAGGGTTGTAAAGCTCCCTAATACCCTTATGGTTACTACTATAGCCCCAGGCAATGAGAAAAAAGTATCTCTGGGCACCTATATTAGTCCTATATTAGAATAAAAGATATTACATTCTAATGGGTAATTGAGGATAATTTAATAAAGGAACTATTTGTAAGATGTGGGAAGCCAACAGGCACAAAGAAGCGCATGATAGCCAGCAACAGCAGGAAGCCATTAGAGGAAGGATGGGGAAGGTTTTCCAGGACCCAGAGAGAGCCATAGCCAAAGCTATAGAAAAGAAAATGAATCACTGCCAACCTATAGCCTAGCAGAGAGAGAACTGATTCCTTTCTCTTCCTTGCCTCTGACCTCCTGCTGGCACATCTTATTGGATGAACCAGACTTGTAGCCAACTGGAAGCCACAGGGAAGAGAAGCCATGGAGGCAGTCCATAAAAGTCAGTCTCCTTGGGGAGATGTCAGCGGGCCACCAGGGTGGAGAAGGGTAGAGAACGAGTCTGCAGGGACAAGTGGAAAGTAACTGCCATAGACCCACTTCTCACCTAGAAAAAGCCTGTTTGCTAACAGATTATCCTATCACATGTCTCATGCTAGATTGAGTCTCTGACTTTTACACCACCAGCAATCAGGCCAACTTTTCATGATTTTGTGCTTCTAGGCAGAAATTTTCACAATTTGGCACATCCTCAGCTATTCCTCATATATTCATCAATGTTCTCGAAAAGAAAACAGAGAATAGGTCACTCATCATTTGGCTGAGCTAAATCCTGCACTCAGTTGACCCTATTTCATTCATTTTATTCAAGTCTGGACCTCTATTCCTTTTTCCCTTTCTTTGCCCAAGGTAGCCATCATCAATTGATCTTTGCTTCCTTTCCTGATGAGCTAAGATACAGCCTCAGAATCTTTCTTAACCGACTGCTTTAGCATCAAAATAAATTAACTGGAGTTGAATGTAGAGGATGAAAGCATCTTTTATTCCTGTTCTATGGGTTTCCTTAAATTAAATGTTTCCTATTTTATTTAACAGATTCCGTCCCATTTACCCTGGAAAACATTGGCTATACCCACTGGATTTTTTGGTTTTGTTTTTACCAGTATGGAATAACAGCCAAATTATCATTAATTAGAAGACTTTTTTTTTTTTTTTTAGTTTTCTAAATATCAGGGTCTTATACCTTCACTTTTACTATAAGTTTCTTTTCCTTTGCTTTGCATAGGCCCAGCATTCCATCCTCTGTTTTCCTTTCCTCACTATGGGACTACACTTTCCCTGTTAGACTCTGATTGGAGTTTTGTTTCGCTCGCTTAGAAGAGGCTGTTTCCACACGAGGATCCATAACAACATTGTCTCATGTTTACAGGATTCTTTGGAATGCACAAAATACTTGCATATATATTTATGAACTTCTTTCTGATTGAAGGTAACATTTTGTGATATAATTAAAGGATCTTGGATTTTTGGTTTATAAGACTGTATTACTCTTCAGAGTCTCTTCTTATCTTGCTATAGCTTTTAGTCACCTTCTTGAGAAAAATACCTTTCTACCCACAAAATCTTTCTTTTTTCCTCATATATATTTATTCAGTTACATAGGTAAATTTTGCTTTAGAGTGTTAGTCAAAGGAAGTAAGCCTTTAGAAAAATAAATGTGTAAAACAAACCTCCGATTTAGAAATCGAACTACAAATACTTTCTTCTTTCAAGATGATATTCAACGACTGAACTTACGTAAACAAAAGTTCCTGTATGCATTTTCTAGCAATTTACTCATGATTTCAGAAACTTACAGTCACTTTTAATATGCATTTTTTTGAGAAGTGTTCTTTTTGAGGATATTAATGTTCTAATCCCTTCTTTTTTCTTAAAGAGGAAATAACTTGACACATTTCAGCTGGTCCTTAGAGAATGAAATTTACTACAGATGAAATTTACTACATTTCCTGTGGTATATTTTATAGGGGTCTTTAAAAAAAAAAAAAAAAAAGTCTTTTTTACCTTTTGAAAGCCTGCAGCACCAATGTCTTTCCTCCTGGACATAATTTCTCCAGGTGTTCAGGCTGAGCTTGTAAAGCCTTCTGCCATGATGAGCCTCTCTTTAAACTGGAAGCCTTCCTGAACTTTTTAAAATAATGAGACCTCACCAGGCAAATTTATGATAAAGTTCCTTTTCCTTTCAGCCAAACCCACTGAACCTCCCATCAATTCATAATTGGTCATTGGCCTGTAAGACAATGGTAATAAACAACAGAAAGTGTTTCCTAGGTGTTCTGATCTTTTTATGAGAAAGAGGAAATGACCAAGTGATTTCACTTTACTCTATGAAGTCAAGGGATATCTTACGATGACATTATTAATCTTGAGTCTAGATTCTGGCTTCTCTCTGCTGCCCCTCCACTTTTTTTCCCCAGACCTTTGCTTCCTTTACTCCATGCCTATGAAGCCAATCCCTATGGTATCTTAACTTGGAAACAGAGAAAAATTAGAGTTAAAATTAGAGGGTTTTTTTGTTTGTTTTTTGTTTTTTGTTTGCATCTATTAGTGTTTCTTCTGTTTTCTGAGGGGTTTCCAGAGCATGGTTAGTGCAGAGTCTGCAGCTTTAACATTCTTACGGCGTCTTGTCTCTTCTATAATTCAGGGCTACTAACGCCCCAGGGAGTGACTTTAAAACAGGAAGTTGCTCAAGCAAATTATTATCTTTAGGAGGACAGATCTATGGCCAAAATGTTGCAAAGGCCAATTGCCTGTTCTTTAGGGAGGCCAGCAGACAGAGGCACACTTCAGGAGCAGAGGAACTAAACATGCAAGGCTTCTGCTTTCTCTCATCTCTCTCTTACGCCTTAGAGAAGCCACCGGCTGAACTAAAAATAAGTCACTTAAACTAAGTTGTTAAAGAGTCGTCGTATTCAATTGGGTTTGCTCATATTTTTCAGTAAAGCCGTAAATGGTTATAAACACACTCTTCATTTTCCCTGTATGTACCTACCTTGCTCATGGTTCAGTGGCGAGCTTCACAAAGTCTTTTCATTCAAGTTTGACTTCTTTTTCCGCTTCATTTGCTGCTGAGAGCTCCAACTCATATGTGCTCCTGCAGTTGGCTCCTGCTTTTCAGGGCTGTCTGGGAGGCAGCCAGAGAGCTCAGGTGAGGAGTTAAAACATTTTGATTAAGTGTAGCCAATACCTCTGCTGCCCTTGGCCTGCTTTGATTTAAAACATTCCCAAATCTTATTTCCTATAGCCCATGACAAAAATGGGATGTACAGGGAGATCCAGAAGGCCATACGGAAACTCTCTGTACTAAAATTGGGAAGGATATACGTGGATTTAAGATTCAGTGAGACTCAGTGTTGACATTTCTTCCAGAATAAAATGGAAACATTTTATTTCACAGAACCATGAGAAAGTAAACAACAAGAAATGTGATTTGTCATAAATGTCTCTGTTGGCCCTCTGATCTGGGATGAACATGCTATGTGGGTTATGTGCTCCTGGAGTGCAAGGGCATGTTGTAGGTTGCATGTCTGCTGTGGGACCACTGTAAGGCATGGCACACAGTGGGCATGCAAGAAATGCTTGTTGAGTAAATAGCTGCATAACAAAGTGAGTTAGTATTAAACTCCAAATACCTTTAAGCAATGGTTATAAGAAAGGGAAGTAAAAAAAAGTAAGAAGTGAAAAAAAAAAAAAAAAAGGAAAAACCCTCCATTCAATTCAGTTTCTCCAAGATAAGTGGACAAGTGATCTGCAGTAGAAGATGAACCTGAGGTTCCAGATTCTTCCAAGCTCATTCCACTTACAATTTTTGAGGTAAAAAGCTTCTTTTAAAAACAAAGTATAACACTATGAAAACACTAAATGTTTGATGTGGAAACCTTTTCAACATCAGTAAAAAGAACAAAATCTTTTACTATTTCAAAAACAGGGAAATGGTTTTAGATTTCCTTGAACATTTTAGAATTTAAAAGAATTGCCCATACATGAATAAAATCAGATTTTCATCAAAAGAATTTTAAGCAAAACTTCACACTTTTCTCCATAAAACAAAACAAATATTTTTCAGAGTAATATTCTCTTACACAAAAGATTTTCACAAATCATTAGAGTGTTCCATGTGAGGAAAATAAAATTCAAAATTATTCAGTAAAGTATTTTTCTTTCATTTTTTATTGCTACTATGAATAATAAAGCATTAAAGAGGATGAATGACTATAGATGAAAGTTAGCCTGCCAAACATAAAGAAAAAAATTCTTTTAATGTTTTGGTCACGAACTCTGACAATGATAAATCACTTTTCAACAGCTGCAGACAGCTGTTAAAGTCTGGAGCCTAAAACGCTTAATTGGGGAAGTGTGTTAAAAGTTAAAGGGCCAGAGTCCTTCTAGGTTATCCGAAGACTTTCTTTGATGGACTATAATAGTGATTTCCAAGGTTACAGAAGAACACTTTTTCTACATTCATTAAACTAAAAATTTTAGCTTGCCAAATGTAAAGTATGATAGATATATAGATATAGAAATACAGATATCCAGAAATTGACATAGATACAGATTGGAAATAAGAGTCAGTGAACAATAAAAGAAGGCAGGCACTCAAACTTATATTTGGTGATGAGATCAAGATTACTGGTACTCTTTTATTTCAGATGTTTGAACTGGCCACTCCTAGTCACTTAATGTGGGCATTATTACAATTAATAAATTTGCTCAGGTTGAACTATTTAGTGATGATTGCCAACCCTACTCAAATTAGCAAAGCAGGAAATTTAAACATTTTGAATACTTTTTTTGTGTATTGCTTGGTTTTTATTTTGACAATGTTTGCGCAGTGAGATACCTCAGTTAGTTTAGAGATTTCTTCACTTCAAATCTGTCTTCATTAGGATATTTCAAACCCATTTGCAGACATAATGTTTTTTCAAGACTCATAATTGCTGAAATAGCATCCCTTCAAAGTAGCCTTTGTTGATTGCACATGGCTTTTAATCCAAAGTGTATTCTGGAGTAAAATATATATATAAATATGAATTACATGTATGTAAATATTTATATAAATATGAATTACAGGTATATAAATATAAATATTACATTTATATAAATATGTTTCTATAATATTTTTATATATTTATATATAAGTATATATATTCTGCTAAGCTCTCAAAGAGTTGATCTGATGGTTTTACTTTATTTTTTTGCCATGGGTACCAAGTATATAAAGTTAAACATCATATATCTGTTTGAAGAAGGACATTTCCCATTGAGTAACTGTCGCTAGGTCATTTCTCCTCTGTAAAACTCCTGACATTCAGGAAAGGGAGTAGTTCTGTTTCACACTCCGTAGCAAAGGTGATCTCTGGGAACTGTTTGCTGAGTAATTTGCTGTTACACAATACATCATTTTTATTGGTAATAAGGCAGATGTCACCAACAGCGCAGTTTGTCCAAGGCTAGCTCTGAAATTTCCTTTAAGACATTATGCTCCCAATCAGGCAGAAAATTGTCGTCAGCTATGGCAGATTGAAAGATCACATTGCAGTGTCCAAGGACTGTTTATGACTTTACCAGCTATACACAGAGTGGGTGGTGAAGAGTGGCCTTGAGTAAGAGTATTTGTTCCAGTTATGATGCATCTGGAAACATGATTACTGTTTGTAGTGTATAAAATTTTGGGAGAAAGGTACCATAAAAATATGTTGTGTAAAGTTTGTATTTTGTGAAACAGATGGATTCATATCAGGGATAGAAAAATAAAAAAAGACTCACCCACACATCAGTAAAGGTCTTTATATAAAATTTTCTATTTGAAGCAATTCTATGTATTGCTCTAAAAGATTCCAGGATGAATGGCTTTAAATTAAAACTCTTCATTGCTAATTTTAATTATGTTTGCACATTTTGTTCATGAAATCCCATGGGCCATTCTTTTTTTTTTTTTTTTTTTTTTTGAGACAGTGTCTTACTCTGTCACCCAGGCTGGAGTGCAGTGGCGCAATCTTGGCTCACTGCAACCTCCGCCTTCCGGGTTCAAGCAATTCTGCCTCAGCCTCCCCAGTAGCTGGGATTACAGGTACCCGCCACCACCCCTGGCTAATTTTTGTATTTTTAGTAGAGATGGGGTTTCACCACCTTGGCCAGGCTGGTCTTAAACTCCTGACCTCAGGTGATCCACCCGCCTCAGCCTCCCAAAGTGCTGGGATTACAGACTTGAGCCACTGCGCCTGTCCATGGTATCATGATTTCTACTGTAGTACTTCAAAAAAGCTCAAAAAAACTTCAAATTTGGGATAATATTGTACCAATATTCTGCACTAAATTTTAAACTTTACTCTTCCATAAATGTGTAAGGAACTTGTCCCAATACTCAAATAACTAATTGCAGGAGAGTTGGATTATAAATTTATTGTATTGGAATCAACCTAAATGCCCATCAATGGTAGAATGGATAAAGAAAATGTGGTACATATACACAATGGAATACTATGCAGCCATAAAAAAGATTGAGATCATGTCTTTTGCAGGGACATGGATAGAGTTGGAAGCCATTATCCTTAGCAAACTAATGCAGGAACAGAACACCAAATAGCACATGTTCTCACCTATAAGTGGGAGCTAAATGATGCGAACACATGGACACATAGAGAGGAACAACACACACTGGGGCCTATTGGAGGGTAGAGGGTGGGAGGAAGGAAAGGATCAGAAAAAATAATTACTGGGTACTAGGCTTAATACCTGGGTGATGAAATAATCTGTACAACAAATTCCCATGACACAAGTTTATTTATATAACAAACCTGCATATGTATTGCTGAACTTAAAAATTAAACTTTAAAAAATAATAAATGCATTTTATGTATTATCACAAGCGTGGTAAGACGGCCCATGTCTACCATTGTGCCAAACCATACATTCTCTTGTTGCCTCATTATTTACAGTGTGTTGATCACTATGCATTTGCAAAGCTGACACTAACTATTGTAAAGACATACACCCTAATACTGCAATGACTTAATGAAATAAAAGTTTGCTTTCTCTCGCACCACAGTTCAATGTTGTTGTTCCAGGTCAAGTGTTTCTACCCCAAGTAGTGATTCAGGGACCCAGGCTTCTTCAGTCCTGCAGCTCCACTATCCTCAATATGTGGCTCCCAAAGTAGCCCAGCACATGAAATACACTAAGGAAAGTAGAGAAGGGAGGTGTTTGGGATACACATCCCATTTGCCCACGTGCCATTGGTCAGAACTCAATCGCACAGTTTGACCTATATGCAAAATATGCTGAAAAATGTAGTGCCTCATTGGATACTTGCTTGTCAGCAGCTCCATACTATGAAAGGAAACAGGAAATTTCAGTGGCCTACTAGCCATCTCTGCCAGAGCAGAAAGATTTTGGGTTCTCACCCTCTCTCTCTTTCAACACCCAACACTTGTTTACTTGTTATAGAGATCAGAAAATGAGGCAAGAGTTTTGATAAAAATAAATGAAAAGAGCAAATAAGAAAACTTATTTTGTGGAACTTGCTTGACATTTTGAATTAAGCAGAGTTCTTTGACTGGTTTAGCTTTTAAGATAGTCAGCTTGTTAATGATTAAGAATTTAAGGATTGAAAATGAATGTAAGAAAATATTTATAACTATATCCATTTTCCCTCCACCCTCCCCAATCACCAACCAGGCTGCAAGCTCATAGATTGAGGCACATTATTCTTCTCAGGGTTCAAAATGTCCTAGCACATGGTATTTGCCAAATAATTTTTGAATGTCTGTCTAAGTGCACACATGGAAGAAGGAGGAATTGTGGGAGTGAGTACACAAAGAAACTTAGCCTTGTTTCCTGATGGAGATTTTTTCCAATAATTGATCACAAATGAATTAGTTAAAATATTTCTTAATTCGATTTTGTAAAAAAAAAAAAAAAAAAAAAAAAAAAAAAAAAAGGTAGGGTACGGGTACAAATTTAAATTTAAAAATAAACTTTTGACCAACCACCCTGGCTCGTGTCCGTAATTCCAGCATTTTGGGAGGTTGAAACTGGAAGATCACTTGGGGTCAAGAGTTTGAGATTAGCCTGGCCAACATAGCAAAACCCCATCTCTACTAAAAATACAAAAAAGTAGTGGGGCATAGTGGCATGTGCCTATAGTCCCAGCTACTCGGGGGGCTGAGGCATGAGAATCGCTTGAACCTGGGAGGCAGACTGCAGTGAGCTGAGGTTGCACCAGTGCACTCAAGCCTGGGCAACAAAGTGAGACTCTGTCTTGAAAAATAAATAAACCTTTAAAAGATATGTAGGTGCTAGCATTGAAGTTTCCAGGAACAAGAAGCAATGAAAGCCAAAAAAATAATTTTCATCATGCAGATTACTAACGCTTATCAAGTTAAAAAATAAGATATGGCAAAGATTTTGCAAAGGCATTTTTAAGTGGTGAACATGAAAAGAGCAATAACTGCAACACTTAGGACATATGAAAAAATATTTTTTAAAAAACAAACATTTCTACAGCAACAACACAGACAATCCAAGAAACTGAAATGGAAATATGTATGCCAAGATGGGAGAAAGTCGTCATTGATTCCTCAAGGATGAGTCTAAAGATCTAGCTAAGACATGTAAGAGCAAATCTACAGAAAATGGAAAGCCATGCTGTGTAGAGGGGAAAAAAGGACAAATAATAGTGTTTTTATGTATTTACATAGAAAAAGGAATAAATATCTTTTAAATAAAAAATTTACCTTAAAAATACAAATTAAAGACAATGCTTTTTAAATAAGAAGGAAAATACTTTGTGTAGGACAGTATTTTGTGTAAGAAATCACTTCATGCAATCTAGGTTAAAAATAATTGGCCAATGTCTTTGAAAAGGCAATAGCTAGAGACAGGAAAGAACCAGCACTGTGCATAGTTTAGAAAAAAAGTGAAAAATCTTACCTTTTATTACTAGGTAAATAGGGAAAAGAATCAAAACAAAATCCATTTGCACTCACAGACATTAAGGGTCTACAATAACCAAGAACAAATTCTGTCAGGCTGTGCAAATAAGAAAAAAACAAAGCCAGTGCATGACTAAGAGAAGGATTTCGCAGCTACTTTACTCAGCATGTCATTAGCAAACTCAGAAAAGTACCTGAGACCACTTACCTTAAGTATTTTCATACCTATAGCTTTGCTTTTTGAGAAAATGAGTGGCAGCAAATCAGTATCAATCTTAGAAACATCACAGTTGATGTTTTGCAGGTTGGTCCTGCAAAACTCATACTATTTTCAAATGATCTTCCAATGCTACTTTTATAGAGAAACCACAGACGAGTCTCACTTGATTTTGCAGCTACCCTGCATCATTCCTTCATAGCACTTATCTTGATTCTAATTTAAATCACTGTTGGATGTGTTGATGTGTTTAATATCTATCTGTCCCACTAGACTCCTGTCTCATTTATTGCTATATTTCCAGTACGAAACATGGTCTCTGGCATATAATAGACTCCCAGTAAGAGTTTAAGTGGAGGAATCATCTGAGGGCTGGAAGAATGTTCTACCCTTCACTTTGTTAACCCCTTCTCATCTCTCAGATGTTGACTTAAGGGTGGATTTCTCAGGGAAGTCTTCCTTGCTCCTCTCGACTAGGCCAAATCTACTTGTAAGATGGTCCCTTAGCCCTGTATTCTTTCACTGCTCTTGTCAAAGTTGCAATTTTACATTTATTTATGGAATTATTTGATTATATCTTTCCTCAATAATCTATAAGCTTTATGAGGGTAATTTATTTTATTCATAGAACCTAGCATAGTAATCAGCCTATAGTGGGCTTTTAATTTATGTAATTCTTCAGCATATAATTGGTTCAAATAAAAGAATGAAGGAACAAAAAAATATGTAAGAATGAATGAAGAGATGAGATATATGTATGAAGTTTGCCACTGAACATATCCTGACTCAGGATGGTTTGTTTACATATGCTTAAAGATAATACAAATTGAAAGTAACCTTTTAAAATTGACATGGTAATGGCAACAAATTATAATAACATAATAAAGGTAAAATATAAGATACACAATACACTGATGAGAAAAATATGCATTTGATACACATTTTCTAGATATAAGTGAAGTCAGTTTGCCAGACAGATTAACAACAGTTAAAGCCCAATACTGAGATCCAAATATTATGTTAGAAGAGTAAGTTGAGCACTGTGCTGGATGCCCACTCAAAGAGAAAGATGTCCATAACTGGCTAAACAACTGCAAATAGCTAAAGAAAACTTGAAGCCAATTATAGGGAGTATCAATCAGTAGAATGAATGAAGGCTTGAAAATTAAGCCTTAAGAAATATGTTAAATGGACTAGTATAATTGAACTTCAAGAACAGGAGAAAGGAGCAGCACCCTCATGTAAAATTTTTTACAGTGAGACTTTAGAGCTATTTTCCAACTCCCCTCTTGCCAGAGCAATAAAAATGAACAAAATACTGCAGGTGGGACTTCTGTTAGAAGTATGGATAAGTGTTTGAGGTTGAGCTATTCAGACCTTGAACTAACTTATTAAGGACACTGTGTCTCTCTGAAAAATTCCTAGGGACAGGTCTACCCTTACTGGGATAAAATGATTTAGAAGTCGTGAGAGCAGGTCCAGGACAAAGGCTTTGTGATCTCTCCAGTGCCCTCAACCTCTGCACTGAAGAATAGTGGAAATAGTGGAGTTTGGATAATAAAAGAGGTTTTTTTTCAGTGGAAATCTCATATTCCTTCATTATAAGTCTGCTCTACATTCACCCACATGATCTGCCTACTTCGTTTGTGAGGCACCTTCTGGAGTTTATAACTAAATGAGAAATCATAGCATATTTATCCAGAATATGAGTGATAATGAAGAATTATCAGTTCCTACAGCATCCAATGGGGATTGTTTTAGATTTGGGGTTGGGAATTATAAATTGAGAATTGAAGGAAAAAACAGAAATGGACTAAAATTGGTACCAAGGTCATGAAAAGGAATGTTTTCAAATGTTGAATATCTGTTGATTTAATCTACCGAGCACCAAGTGTCCGAGTATTGAGAAAGCAAGAGCTTCTTTGTCCTGAAATTTTCAGATATCATGAGTGGCCTTTATCATGATGAAATATAAAATTTCTACATGATAAGCTAGTTCACTTTATTTATTCCTTCAGCATTAATTGAATGTTAACTGAGCCCTTATGTGCAAAGTGATAGTTGGTATACTCTGTGAAACAAGAAGTTTCAAACAGGAAATCTTCCCTAGTGAGGTTTGTAAACTAACCTTTCTTTGATCCAATGTATCAGAGACTAGTTTAGCAAACTAGAAACTATCTATGTTTATTCTATCCTAATGTAACTAAACTCATTTATTTATAGGTTCATTCAATCAATACATATTTATATCTCCTATAATAAATATTTGTTAGTTGAATGAACCTATAAATAAATAAGTTTATTCACATCTATATTTACATCTATATTTACATATATTTACATCTATAAACAAATGAGTTTATTTACATCTCTTATCTCAAAGAGCTTTTGGTTTAGTAGGAAAGAAAATCAGTACACACCAATATCTAAACCAATATCCGAAATATCGGGTAACTTAATTTCAGTGCCTGAGGCCAATATTTACCTTAGGTTGGCTCTGAACACTCATTTCCAACCCATTTCTCCTTTGTTTTTCTAATCTACCTTAGAAAGTAGAAAACCAGGGCGCGGTGGCTCAAGCCTGTAATCCCAGCACCTTGGGAGGCCGAGACGGGCGGATCACGAGGTCAGGAGATCGAGACCATCCTGGCTAATACGGTGAAACCCCGTCTCTACTAAAAAATACAAAAAAAACCCTAGCCGGGCGATGAGGCGGGCGCCTGTAGTCCCAGCTGCTCGGGAGGCTGAGGCAGGAGAATGGAGTGAACCCGGGAGGCGGAGCTTGCAGTGAGCTGAGATCCGGCCACTGCACTCCAGCCTGGGCGGCAGAGCAAGACTCCGTCTCAAAAAAAAAAAAAAAAGAAAGAAAAGAAAGTAGAAAACCAAATAATTGATTTTGCAGCCACCATTGCAGTTAGGGGTGGCAATGAGACTTTTCCAATGAGGCAAAGTCTTCTGAGAGATATTCTGTAAAAGATTTTGCTTTCCAGAGTAGAGCAGGAGTAAAGTGCAGTCTTTTGTTGTCCTTCCTTTACCTTCCTTGTCTGGTATGTAACATGATACCTGGAAATGCAGCAGCCACCTTGTGTTGACATCATTATTTTCAGCCAAATGCACTGCTAACTGGCACAGTGTTAAATCACTCCGGTACACATTAAGCTACTATAGTGGTTCAAGGAGAAAAAGGAGTAACCAGCAAAGCCTTCATGGGGTGTTTTAGTCTGTTTGTGCTGCTGTAACAGAATAACTGAGACTGAGTAATTTGTAAGTGATAGAAATATATTTTCTCATAGTTGTGCAGGCTGGGAAGTCCAAGATCAAAGCACTGGCAGGTTCAGTGCCTGGTAAAGAGCCATTTCTTATTGATAGTACCTTGTTATTGCAGCTTCACATGCAGGAAGGTAACAGAGAAAGAGTGAAGCAACTCTCTGAAGCTTTGAATTCATTCATAAAGGCATAGGCCTCATGGCTTAATCACTTCCCAAAAGGTTTTACCTCTTAATACTGTAATATTAGGAATTATATTTCAACATGTGAATTTTGGGTGTTACACAACATTCAAACAATAGCATGGGGGAAGTGGCATTCGTTTATAGAACTTGAAGACTCATTTCTTCTATTAGGCTGTAAGCTCTTTGAGAGAGGCAAATGAATCTTTATCTTTGTATGCTTGTGCCAAAAAGTTGCAAAAGAGTTTAGTACATAGGAGGTTCTTATAAATGTTTGTTAGATAAATATAATAGACATCATGATACTCCTCCACACACACCTTAATGGATCAAGGTTAGATTACCATCTGGGGACATGCCTTTTGCACAGTCCAATCGGGTAATACTTCTCCAAATTAGAGTAACATAGAACTATTTTAAGGCCACGAAGCAATTGATGAACCACATAAAATATATCAATATCTCAAATCAACATGAATTATATATCATTTTCTTCTAAGTTTTTCCAGTTTTACAGTTGTGGGAATTGGTACACAGTGGCTCAAAATAAACAAATTGATAGGTTACTAGAAACTCAGTCAACTAATTTTGCCTTGATTTGCTCTGATATAACATGAAATACACCTGAGCATTTATTGAGTCTCTATTGTGTTTTAGACACTGTGCTTGGTGCTGGGGATTTAAAGATTAATTGTCCCAACTCTTCAGGAACTCATTGTTCATTGTCAAAAGAAGCAAGTGAATACACAAGATACCATAGTTTCTATGATATGAGCTTGTTCTGATATAACAAAGTCATGGAGGAGGAATTCCAACAAAAGCTTTATAAAAGTTTGTGCCTGACTGTGAGGTCATTAAATGAACTGACAGTGAGGTCATTAAAATGGGGTTTGCAATTTTACTCACTAGTTTTTGGAAAATAAAACATCCTTCGTACTTTATTAACTAATAATATCATCCCAAATTGCCTTTTATTATGAATAATAACTTTGAATTGTTTTCTATTAACAGGACATCTGTACCCTAAGTGGAATGGTAGAGACCATTAAAAAATTGCCTCGAAAACATACAGCTGATATTTTAACGCCATGCATTGTAAGTACAGGTCAATCTTGGCATCAATAGGAATTTATTTTTAGAATGTAAAAATCACACTTATTATAAGGGAGTCTTAGAAAACATCCAGCCCTGGGGCCTGTGGCAATGCTCCCAAGGATACTATTGAAATAAGATTCTGGTTTAGTCATTTTAAGAAACAATATTTTATTCAGGTGATCTGTAAATAAAAAATATATTTGCATATTTTTCTTCCTAAGAAAAAGTAACATGTAAATGTATTAAAATAATAAAATTGTTTATTTTATACTCCACTGAAGGAAAGAGATGATGAGAAGAACTTAGAAGTAAATGAATTCTCATTTGACTTTAGCTGTTGAGTCACCCCCTAATTATTCCTAAAGTGGTTCCTACAAATAGCACAGCTCTGTTTTGAGATCCTGGGAAGCACAAGGCTCTTTGCTTCAAGTCCTTTGACATCCATTCCCACCTCCCACCCCTCGACCGACCCCAAGTATCTTTTCATTCAACACCCCGAATAGCAAATGAGTTTCTTTTGTCTAACATCGTCTAGACAAATACTGGGGGCAGGGAGGATCTGGAGACTGCTGTTTTGAGTGTGATAATTGAGGCTGTATTAACTTACTACATACCAGTTCTTACTAAAGAGTTTAAAATTGCTAACGTAAATCCACTTATTTCAATGAAACTTTAGTGCTTAGTTGTCCATTATCTAATGGTGCCTGAACATTATGAATATTTTTTAACAGAAATAATCTCCTGTGTGGCTTGTGATTAATATCTTGCTGTTTAAGTCTGTTCTTTCACAAAGCCCTAAAAATACGTGGCACACTTCTGCTATTGGTGCTGACTTGAAAGCAGAAAGCCTCATTATATTCCTGAATTTTAACTAAAATGTGGGCTTTGTTTTCACACTTCTGGCAGAGTTTTTCAGCTTCAACAAGGATTTAATAGTATTTTCATTCACAGGGAGTACTAAGGATTCCTTGAGGCTCAATTACGGGTGGACATAATAGATGACCTCGTAAACTTGCTGGCATTCTGAATCTACTCCTGGGAACTGTCAACTGGATAATGAAAAAATATGTTTGGGAGTTCAGCTGTGATTGTTTTCTGTGCACACACACACGTGTATGTTGCTATTTGTGTGTGCTGGGATGTATGTGTAGGTGTTACTGTATGTAGGTGTATGTATTAATGTATATTGGGGTGTGTATGTGTTAGTGTATGTCAGTGTGTTGGCACATGTGTTACTGTATGTGATTAGTGTGGGTGTTAGTGTGTGTGCTAGTATATATGTGTTGATGTGGATGTAAGGGTATGTGTTGGTGCATGTATGTTAGTATATGTATGTATATTAGTGTGTGTTGGTGTGTTAGTGTATGTGTTAGTATGCATATATGTTAGTGTATATGTTGGTGCATGTTAGTATGTGTTGGCATATGTGTATATATTAATGTGTGTTAGCATATGTGTGTGTGTTGGTGTGTCTGTGTGCTAGTGTATGTGTTGGTGTGTGTGTTAGTGTATATGTTGGTGTGTGTTGGTGTGTGTTTGGTATATGTATGTATATTTGTGTGTTGATTTATGTGTGTTGGTGGGTCTCTGTATTAGTGTATGTGTTGGTGCATGTGTGTTGGTATATATATGTATATTAGTGTGTGTGTTGGGTGTGTGTGTGTATTGCAAAAACGGGGGTCAGGATAAAGTGTGAAACTTGATGGCTATATTCTTTATTTATTTTTTTTTTTTTTCATAAAAATGCCAGTTGGACATGTTCACTAAAGCTCTGGGTAAAGAAGTTGGAAGGCAAGCCATGAATCGAGAGAAAGTGAGAGCTACAGTGAGGAGAGAGAGCATGACTTAAGTAGGAAGGGAAAGGAGAGAGGAAAAAGAAAGAAACCATGGGAGGATGGAAAGGGAGAAACCTCATCCGGGCCTATGGGAGTCTGGCTTCTTCACGGGAGTTACTTACCATAGAGCATGTGACGAAAAACGATTGAAAGATTAGGTTCAATCACATGGGCTGAAGTCCATCTCACCTCCAGTTCTGTCTTGCTCCGCTTTTGAGGATTGTTAATGGTCAGCCTGATGAAGGGCAGTGGGTAGAACCAGAGCGCCGAATGCTTCTGAGCTGCGTGCTGGCTCCTGGGAGTTGACAACATTCTCCTGCCCATGAAGCGTCAGCCCCAGAAAGAGCCGGGAGAGCTGCCCTGGGGATTCATTCTGTGTGTGTTAGAGGAGTCGGGGTGAGGGTGGAGGTGATTACAGGGAACAACAGAGAAAAAGAAAAGTATAATTTATAATTTCCCCTTACACTAAATGGCTTTGTAGCTGCTGAATACTGCTACCTGTTTTCATACTGAGATTTACCTAAAGGTATTTTAATGGCATATGTACTAGCAAAAAATTTTAGTCAAATAATTTGTCTACATAAAAAGTCTGTAAAAAGCCTTGCCTTGCAAAATAAAATAAACTGTTAATTGAATTTAAAGATTATAAGGGTTAGAAAAATAAGGAGCATGTTTACAGGGATAAATGTTCATTGCAAACAGGAAAACGTGGTTTCAACTAAACTAAGGTAATTAACAACAACACAAAAATGCCAAAGGATTTGGAGAACCGAAACAAAAACAAAACGCCTCAGAAGGGTGATGCACCTTCCGACTCTCCCTTCCTCGTGCTCAGCCCCCACGTCAATCACCTCCTCTCAGCGGTCACTAACCTGGCTATTTGTCTGTTTCCACACTACTGCATCACAAAACATCATGCCCACTTGCCTGGAAAAGATAATATCTCACACATATGGGTCCTGCCTTTGATCTCTGTGGTCGAGCTGGAGGTCAGAGGCCTGTCTTCTTCAGGCCTTTACTTCAAATGATTCCTTTCATTTACTGAGAAACCAAACGTTAGAAGGGCAAAGGCAGAAAAAATAAAGCCATGATTTAATAGCAATTTATGTGTTTGGCCTATTTCGGGTTGTGTTTTATTCTCTTTGGGTCACATCTAATCCTCATTCCTCACTGTTCTCCTGTCCTCCTCCCCCATCATTTGTTTGTTCTGTGGTCTGCAGACAAATTGGCACTCCAAGGATGCTCTCCCCTGGAACCAATCTTGTGCCATTTTGTCTTTCCTAAAGACTAGCATTCAGAAACTGAATTCCTTGTCTCTCATTGACAACATATCTAAGTCAAAAAGGACAATTATAGAGGGCAATCTTGTACATTTAATGTTTTAAACTGTGCATATAAGTGGCTTTCTTAAATTCACCTGACTCCTTGAGGGAATGTTTTATTTGAACACAAATGGGGAAAGAAAGTAGATGATGGAGCAAGTTTGACCCAAAATTGAAGTCGAACTTAGACATGGAAAACATTTGATAATATCTTCTCTTTCGTGAATCTTTAAAATAAAAATGACAATATCTAAAGGTGCTTCAGATATTAAAAGTCTGAATTTCAATGTAAGATAAAATGAATTATTTTACAACTATTTTGCAAGGTTATTAATAACCACCATAACATTGTCCTTCACTTGTATAATAACATGGAATGTTCATATGTGTTGAGGGCATCCCATGCACCCAGCACTGTAGAAGGTGCTTAGTCTGTGTCATTTCAATTTATCCTCCAATAAGCCTCTTAGCTCAATATTATTCCTCTTATAGAAATGACAAACAGTTAATTAGAGTTAAACACACAAAAAAGTAAACCGGTTTGATTCCCATGGAATTGACAATTCCCTGAGGGAAATGGACTAGAATGGATGAATTTTACTAAAAGAATTCAAAAATACTGTACTAGGCTTTCACAATGGAAGGAATGGAAAGCTCAGTTCAGTGCTGCAATGCTTGTATCATGGTAACTCTCTGCTTTCACTGCTAATAATGGAGGCAGCCTTGATGAGAATGCTGGAGTGAAAGAGAAGTGGAATCCCAGTGTTGATCTGAGCCATATGCCATGGGTGAGATACAGAACTCTGGGCCCCAGTTTCTCTACAATGTGGAAATAAAGAGAGTACTTACCTCACAGGGCTGTTCTGAGGATTAAATGACACATGTGATACTCTTAGTCTAGTGCTTTCCATATGCCAATATGTGTGTGTGTTCTGTATAACCATATATATTCTTTATACCTATAGCCCAACATTTATTTTATATTTCCTCTCTCTCTCTCTCTCTCTCTCTCTGTGTATGTGTATATATATATATAGATATAGATATAGATCTCTCTCTATATAGAGATCTCTGTATACACACATCTACGTATCTCTCTATATCTGTATCTCTGTATATCTCAATATCTATATTTCTCTATATATCTATACAGGATAGATATAGGCATATAAATATAGATGTATATGTGTAATAAGATAAACTTGGAGACTGACTCTTTTGCCTCTCCAGTAGATAGCACTGTTGGGTACAGGCTGGGACTCATGGAGATACAGCAGTCATGCAATATAATAATCAAGATTTTTGCACCTCGACAAGATAAAGGGGAAAAATTAGATTATTGACCATTATGAGTGGTTAGCTTATAGAGACTTAGAAAAGAAGCATATAGGAGCAAAGTTTCTGACATTGCATTGCCTAACTATAAAAATCAAAAACAGAGAAGTCAGTTATGGTTTATATATACCATATATATAAACTCAGAAGTCTGAGAAGGTTTATATATACAGCAGGAGGGCAAAGGCACTGTCCTAGAGATGCTGACTGGGACACAAGAAATCCATTGAGGACAAAGCCATATTCAACTTTCTGTCAATAAAACAGGCAGGGGTATGGCAGTTAAGAGCCTGGACTTTGAAGCCAGGCAAGCTTGGTGTAAATATAGTAGTTTCCCCTTATCTGAAGTCCAAAATGGGGGAGTAGAGTATAATAAAATATTTGGAGAGAGAGGGAGATCACATTCACATAACTTTTTTCACAGTATATTGTTAAAATTGTTCTGTTTCATTATTAATGTTGCTAATATCTTACAGTGACTAATTTATAAATTAAACCTTATTATAGGCACACATATGTATTAGTCTGTTCTCACACTGATAATATAAAGACATACTCGAGACTGGGTAATTTATAAAGTAAAGAAGTTTCATGGAATCACAGTTCCACTTGGCTGGGGAGGCCTCACAATTATGGCGGAAGACAAGGGAGAAGCAAATGCGCGTCTTACATGGCAGCAGGCAAGAGAGAACATGTGTGGGGGAACTCCCATTTATAAAACCATCAGATCTCCTGAGACTTATTCACTACCACAAGAACAGCATGGGAAAGACCTGCCCTCATGATTCGATTATCCCCCACCAGGACCCTTCCACAACACATGGGAATTATGGGAGCTACAATTCAAGATGAGATTTGGGTGGGGACACAGCCAAACTGTATCAGTATGTATAAGAAAAAACACAATGTATATAGGGTTCAGTACTATCCATGGTTTTAGGCCTCTGCTGGGGGTCCTGGAACATATCTTCCATGGATAAGGGGGAACTACTGTACTAGCTCTGTCACTTACTAGATGTGGAACTATAAGCAATTTCATCAACCTCTCAGTACCTCCATTTCCCCAACAGATTCCTCAATACATCTTGAAGTGAGGATGAAATGAGTTAATGTAAACAAAGCACCTTCAGCATTGCCTGGCACAAGGCTAGTGCTCAATGACCATTCACCACATAGAAGTCAGATACTAGACAGGGTCCTCTGAGTGGATTCATCTCAGCGTCTAGAGAAGAAGATGTTTTTCAAAGCTTTCTCTTCAGGCTGTCAGAATCTACTGTACACTATATTAGCAAGAAAAGCCACAGAATTGGGAGGGGGCTACATGAGCTTTCCAGAGTTTTCTAGAGTCTGACTTACTCGTTGCTGAGTTCTGAGAGGGGTAATCACTCCTTGTGCCAGCCAGGGTCCCATTTGCTGCTTCTGCTCAGACCAGAGTCTCCTGAGTAAAAACCTAGGAATGAATGATCTAGGAATGGCCTAAAAGCTAAGGATGAAGGAGTCCAGGGAATTGTCCAACTAAGCGTGTGATAGGATTATAGATGTTCAGGAAACAGAGTTGATTGGGAGTCAATGTCTGTTTTTATTGGACTATTCCATGAAGGTATAAGATTTAGAAGAATTTTGAAGGGTCAAATGGTTTTCACTCATAGGTGGGAATTGAACAATGAGAACACTTGGACACAGGGTGGGGAACATCACACACCAGGGCCTGTTGTGGGGTGGGGGGAGGGGAGAGGGATAGCATTAGGAGATATACCTAATGTAAGTGACGAGTTAATGGGTGCAGCACACCAACATGGCACATGTATACATATGTAACAAACCTGCATGTTGTGCACGTGTACCCTAGAACTTAAAGTATATATAAAAAAATAGAGACTCAGTGCAACAAAAACACTGAAAATGTCTCATTAATTTTTTATATTGATTACATGTTGCAATTACAATATTTTGAATATGTTAGGTTAAATAAAAATACAATCGTAAAATAAAGTAAAAAAAGAATTTTGAAGTATGAATAGCAACCTAAGGCTAATATAAACATAGAAAATGAGTTTCAGTCGCAAGATGACCACTGAGCAAAGAAAACAAAGAATACCGTTTGTTAGCACTGTACAAGGTTTACGGGTTCATGCCACAGTAGCTATACTCAACTGGCAGATTTGTGATTGAAAAGCCTTTATGAGTATAGAGTTTATAGGTTAAATTCTCCCTTCGTCTTGAAAGGAGTGACTCCCATGTGTTAACACCTTGGAGGAGTGAGTAATTACAAGATTAGCCTCAGGTTCTCCTAGAATTAGAGGGAAGTAAATGCAAAGGAGATGTAGACAGATGCTCCTTGACTTATGAAGGAGTGACATCCCAAGAAACTCATTTGAAAATATGATGAATCAAAACTGCATTTAATGCTGGCAACACAGCGACAATTATTGATGTACAATGGTTGACTTTTGATTTTTCAACTTTATGATGGTGTGGAAAGCAATATATATTCAGCAGAGACTGTAACCCCATCATGTGTTGTAAGAAACTCCTTGAATTAAGATGGGGTTAAGTTCTGATAAGCTCATCAGAAAGTGGAAAAATAAGTCAAACCATCCTAAGTCAGGAAATGGGTGTATATTAGGAAAACATGTTACAAATCAGAGGCACAGTGTTGAGGCCACAGACAGGGAAAGCCAGTTCCTTTCCAGATCTTGGTTGTACCAGCTGAACTCTGTTTCTCAGGTGTGCATTCCAAAGTTGGAAATGCTGCACAAAGGGATTAGGTTCGCAGCACCTGTGATAGCCTAAGCTCTCGCTGACCTTGGAACACAAGAAGATAAGCTTCCCAGTAAGGAATTCTTTCTTTTTTTTTTGAGACGGAGTCTCACTCTGTCGCCCAGGATGGAGTGCAGTGGCCGGATCTCAGCTCACTGCAAGCTCCGCCTCCCGGGTTCACGCCATTCTCCTGCCTCAGCCTCCCGAGTAGCTGGGACTACAGGCGCCCGCCACCTCGCCCGGCTAGTTTTTTGTATTTTTTAGTAGAGACGGGGTTTCACAGTGTTAGCCAGGATGGTCTCGATCTCCTGACCTCGTGATCCGCCCGTCTCGGCCTCCCAAAGTGCTGGGATTACAGGCTTGAGCCACCGCGCCCGGCCCCCAGTAAGGAATTCTTACTTATGACTTGCTTGAATTGAGCCCAGTGCTGCTTTCTCTCACTTTTCAATTACCAGTGAGTCATCTTTCTCACTTGTTTTTAAAGTAACTTTTCTGTGGCCTTACCCAGAACCCTATGCGATTCATTCAGGCTCACTAATCTCCCCACATACAAGTTTGAGGTCCTCTTTCCCACCTGCTAGTCGTTAAAACAATTACATGGTTAGGAGCTCACAAACAAAGCAATTAATAATGTACCTGGGTCATATTACCTCCCAGTCCCGTATGCAGGGGGATGAATTATGTCCTTGTCTTATTTAGGAGCTGTGTCTCTGGAATAATGGCGCACACACACACATACACATACACATACACATACACATACACATACACATACACATACACATACACATACACATACACACACAGTGGAAAAGGGGGTGGGGGATTTTTTGACTTCTCTTGTCTGGACACCTAAGTCTCATAACCCTTCACCTGACAATATGCTCTTGGGCCAGTTTATCTGACATTAACATTTACTTTTAAAATCCTGTGCTTGTTTCTTTTTTCTCTGTTGTGTGTAAGTTCCTTTAGTTCATTAATTCATTATTTAGCACATACTTTCCGAGTAGCTACCATTCTTGGTGCTGTGAGTACAGCCATAAGTAGGCAAAGTTCTTGTCCTCCTGGAGCTAATGATCTCCTGGCTATGTGGTCTGGTTACACGAGTACTTTGCAAGTCAGAGGAAAAGTTTTTCAAGGGTGCATAGGATACTTTTTAGTCTTTTTGGTAATAGTATGAATTATGATACCAGTTATCATTTGTGCCATGCTTCGTAAGTTGTAAAGCATTCTGGTCCTGTTATTTGATTTTGTTACTCCCTATAGGAGGCACTGTCTGCTGGGGCTGGCATTTTGTGACAAAGCACATTGTATCTTCTATGCCTCAGAATCCTCAGACTGTTCTGTGGCACTACAGACAGTGTAACACTTTCAATTCACTCTTTGAAGACTTTAAAAAACATTGCTTGTCACAAAAGAAATGCTGGGATAACACATTAAAATGTATACCGCAGAGGATAAACATCAATTCAGAAAACATGTAACATTCAGGGCTGGGGGAGTGGAGATGGACATAAAGCCCCTTTGCCCAAGAGGAATCATGGTATTCATGACTTCTGCATGGTGGGAGCTGCCTTTCCACTACGATTTCAACTTGGAAGTTTATCTTATTGCTCCCTCTCCACACTGAGGCCAGCATGGTTTAGAACAGAGGTTTCTGGAAAGTAAAGGCATGGACTGCAGTAATTTCATGCTCAGGGTTGGGGTCCAGCCCCAGCTGAGGTCCAAGGGGAGTGGGTGGACGTGGGGCAGGACGCTGGAAGAACACTTGAAAGACAGCAGGTAAATGAGACATGGCTCTATTCAGCAGCTCCTTCACAGGGTCAGTGTTAGGTTTACATACTACACAAACAATAGTGGCTGAGAGCCAGGTGGTGAGATTCTCTATGTTATGTCTACATGGCTATGATTATAGAAGACACAGGACTCTGTGCTTGTGCCCCAATCCTGCTGAGTCATCTAGGTGTTTACCTCAGCCTATCCCTCCTGCCCTATGTCTGCTTGGCTGCAGCCCAGCCATGTTCCTTACAAGTAAATAAAAACAGCACCACCAGCACAGAGTATTTTGAGGAACCTGGGCTATGGCAGCCCTTTTTAAATATAGCTAATGAATTCATTCCATTTAGCAAACATTCACCAGGCACCTTCCCTGTGAGGGGCTTTGTTCCGGGTGCTCGGTGAGGGATGGGTCAGGGTAGTATGTATTGTAAGCAGGAGTATAAGTGTCTTTGAATTTAAAGAGTTAACTTGGGATGTGTGTAGATACAAAATTGAGAATTATCATGCAATAGTTACAGGGGCCCTAAAGAAGCAGTAACTTCAATGTGTCCTGAAGTGACCAAGAACAGTTCATTCCTGTTCATTCAGTTAATAGATATGTTGAGTACTAATAAAATTAGTTTCCATCCCCAGCCAACATTAGAATCACTTGGGCAGATTTTAAACTCAACGTCACCATTCTAGATCAAGTAAATCAGAATCTTGGTGGAGTACATGTACTGGTATTGCTTTAAAGGCCCCCAGGTGATTTTAATGTATAGTCAAGGCTTGAGTACTATGGGCCTAGCATATTGACTCTCAAACCTGGATGTACATTAGAATCACCTGGAGAGCTTTAACAATGTACTAATCCTGGGTCCCAACACATGCCAATTAAATCTGACTCATGAAGAGAAGGACTTAAGTATCAGTACTTAAAAATGTCCCCAGGTGATTCTAATGTTCAGCCAACACTGTGAACCACTGGCCAGTGCTAGACACTCCCATTAGATACTTGTAAATGGTAGTGAACAAATCTGACATAATCCCTGTCCTCACAAAGTTTAACATTTAATGAGACAGGCAAAGAACAGGCTACAAACAAATAAATTATGAGAAGCTGTGACAAGTGGGATGATGAAAACTAAAAGGTGGCGATCATTGAAAAATAATGATGGGGTATGAAGTGACGATGAACTTTAGAATGATCAGAGAGGTGACATTTAATCTAGGAATTTAAGGAAGACAAAGAGCTAGTCTTTGGAATAGGGGAAGAAAGGTGAGGAGATGGAATGGGAATAAATATTTCTAAGTAATTTGAACAGCGCATCCAAAGTGGGGTGAGACAGAGCTAGATATATTTGAGGAAGGCTTCTCTGTGGCAAGGAATAAGTGATATGACATGACCCGGAGAAATTAGGCAGGAACCCATCATGTACAACCTTGCAGATCATGTTAAAGAACTTGCATTTCACTTTAAGCTTAATGAGAATCTATTAAAAGTTTTTAAGCAGGGATGTGAGATGCTTCTATTTAGATTTTTAAAAGATCAGGTAAGAGAGGAGAAGGCCTGAGAGGAGACTGATGCAGTGGAGATAGGAAGGATACATCCCATTGTATGTTAATTATATACAGAGGTCCTCTAAAATTGTTATTTAAGACAGGTATTTAATTTTCTTTTATATAATGAGCATTTCAGGGCTGAAATTCTGGCTTCTGCAGCTCCCACCTCTACCTTCCCTAAAGAGTGCCTACATCCTCAAAATAATATAATTGCAAAACAGCTTGTGCAGTCCTAGCTGGTGTGCTTTTGCTCTGAGCGGGAAGAGAGAAGTAGATCAACGAGCCTCCCACAATCTAGCCACCTTTTGGAGATCTTTTTACTGGAGATCTTACTTACTTGCTGGAAGCCACACTCAGTTCTTCTGCTTACCTTCTATTTCTAAGGAATCTTGCTACCTCAATCTGCAAAAGTGGCTGAAAAACGTGCCTTTTCATCTGAGTACATTGCCGCCCCCCAACCAAATCTAAATTTTGTTGTAAAGAGGATAGAAAAATGATATTGGGTAGGTGCTACTGGGTTTGAGATATAATAGGAAGTAAAATCTTCCTGAATTAGAATTATTGCTGAATTGAACCTTGCTGAATTGGAGTGGAGAATTGAGAAAAAGCAGGCAAACAAGATGGGAGCCACAGGGGATTGGAAAAGACCATGAAACATTAGGTTGAGAAATCAGAAGTCCACTAGGGTAATGTGGAGTTTAAAATATCCGTGAGGCTTTGTTAGCAAGCATAGGGATAATAATAATTGAAAAACCCCACAACAACCCTGAATCCAGAGAAATGGTATGGGCTGAAGACACACATTTGGAATTGATCAGCAGTTCCTAGCAGATTGTTAGGTGCAATCTCATTCCACCTACCACTTCCATTTGTGAAGTACAGGGCAAAAGGTATTTAGAAGTAACTGAAAGTGATTGAAGACTGGTATCTGAAAGCCACCAATAATTAAGGGTCGGGCAGATGAGATGGAGCCAGCATAGGAAACTGAAAAGAGGCCAGTGATTTAGACAGAAAACCAAGAAGGTAAATTCCAGCAGCCTAGGGCAGAGAGTATTTCAAGAAGTTTCGAGGTCACCTTGTTTAAAGTTTTTGAGAGGTTGAGAAAGTTGAAGACAAAGATGTATCTACTGGATTTGGCAAATGAGGTCACTGATGACCTTGAGTTTCAGCCAACAGATAGGGTGGAAGTCAACTGTAGTGAGTGGAAGAGTTAATGGAAGATGAGGCAGTGCACATAGCATGTGTAAGACTCCTCTTAAAAGATGCTTGATTTTGGATAGGAGCAGAGTGATAGAGCAACTGCTGGAAAAAGGACTGGGATTTAAAGGGATTATGTGTGTGATTTTTCAGTTGAAAAGTACTAAAGCATCTTTGTATACTCAGAGAAATCATCCAATAAAGAAGGAATGGTGATGAAGGAGGGATGAGGAAAATCAAAATGGCTGCATCTTCAAGAAGCCTAGAGGGGGTGGGAACCAGGGCAGCCTGGATGGCTTGGCTTGCAATAGGAGCATCCTCATCCTTTGTCATGTAACCCACTATAGGAATGGCATTCTGGAACTTAGGTTTAGTCATTCTCCATGACTGATCTTCATGTTTTCCTTTCCACCTCATTATGAATTTCAGTCTGAGACAATGATTGCAGTTAATATCATGGTACATGTTTTGGGCAGACCAGGCTAGCAACATTTCCTGTAAAAGGTAAGGCTGTCCCACTCTGCAAGTATGCAAGGTATACATTTTAGGTACAATTTTTAAAACTTTTGCAATAGTACACATTGAATACAATATTATTCCTCTCTTCCCTTCCTTCCTCTCTCCTTCCTCCCACCCCTTTAAGATTTTTGTTACAGAATATATGTACATGGGTGCTTAGCTTGGCTGGAAACGGGACATTGTGTTTAAATCCTCATTTACTTTTAAAATTGGCATACGGCATAGTCCATTTTGCATTACTATAAAGGAATACCTGAGGCTGTGTAATTTATAAATAAAAGGATAATTTGACTCTATATACTTCTATAGGCTGTACAAGAAGCGTGGGCACACCATCTGCTTCTGATGAGACCCTCAGGAAGCAAACAATCATGGTGGAAGGGGAAAGGGAGCTGGTGCGTCACATGGTGAGAGTGGGAGCAAGAGAGAGAAGAAGGTGCCAGACTCTTTTTAACATTGAGATCTTACAACAATGAATACAAAGTGAGAACTTACCATTACCATGAGGACTATGCCAGGCCATACATGAGGAATGGGGCCCCATGACCCAAATACCTCTTGCCAGGCCCCACCTCCAACATTGCAGATCAAGTTTCAACGTAAGATTTGGAGGTGACATACATTCAAACTATATTACCAACCATCCTGGTTTGCCCAGCACTGAAGGGTTTCCTGGGATACAGAACTTTCAGTGCTAAACCAGGCAAGTCCAGAGTAAACCTGAAATGTTGGCCTCCCTAAGTATAGGTTACAAGTATCATGGTAGTTTAAAGATCTTTGGAACTTAAGGTAAATCTATTGAAATAAATTATTATTTCTTCTCACTACTCAATCAGGCTTAAAATAAAAGAATACCCTGGTAAAGGTAAAACGAGTATAATCCAACTAGAGTCTTTTGGAAATGGGTTAGCATTGCATAGAGCTCAAAAGCCCAGCTTTGGAGTCGGAAAAATCTGCTTTCAAATTCCTGACACTGTTGCCATATAAGCTTAGATACTCAATGAGTCTCTGAAAGCTTCAGTTTCCTCAGTTAATCTCAGTTCTGATAACTGTACCATGGTTGTGCAAGGTGTTAGTCTTGTAACGTTTCTCTCAATCTAAAACTATTTCAAAATAAAAGTTTTTAAAAATCTCTAATGGTAAACATAAAATCATAAAGTAACAACCAGTGTCATTTCGATCTCCTAAAATGTTAGAAGATTTTGGTGATATTTTATAATTACTGTATTTATGCTGAAGCTGTTGAAATGAGAGAGATGCAAGCATTGAAGCCTCAAAGTACAAGATAAAAATCAGCATCAGATGTGTGTGTATTTCTATTCAGTTCCATCTCAGAGTTAGGATTTATTAATTCTGTTGGGATTTATTAGTTCGGTACCACTAAAATGTACAGGTATCTGAAAACAGATAGTGAAGAGTTGCTTTGTAATATTTATCTCTGTTGAAGTTGAGCTTTCACAATGTGGTTTAGTTTCAGAGCCTAATGAATATAAACCATTTTCTTCTCTTCTTCCAAATACCTGAAAATATGGTGCACAAACCTCAGTAAACTTTGCCATTACATTATCTGGAGGTCACACATACTCAAGAAAATTGTTTTCACCTACCAATTTATATGAAGATTGATAAAGCAATGGGAAACATTCAAGTGAGGGTTTGTAGGAAATGCCCAAACTGGCCAAATAAATTATTTCAGTACCTATGTACTTGTTACCTTGCTATCACTTTTATTAAATAGTTGTATTTAATTTTAAAATTTTATTAAAATATTAAAAATTACAGAGTTTAACCATTTACTTAAAGTCTTTTATTTTATAACATGAATCAGCACAAATATACAAGTTTCAGAAATAAGTCTCACTGCCATAGTGACCTGCCTATTTTATATTTGGGAAGTAATATCAGCTGATAAATAAGAGTACAAAAAATAAGCAAAAAAGAAAAGTGACTGATGAATGTTTGCATTTTTTCTCTCCAAAATAAATCTCTAGAACTCAAATGATTATTTTCCATTAGTATAAATACAGTACCAAAATATTTTTAGAAACTGATAAAAATAGAAGATTATAACTGTTTAAATTTTCCTAAAATTCTGCAACCCTACAAATGGCATTTCCTTTTTATTTTTTTGACAAGCAAGTGCATCTATCTCAACAGTAAAAGGACCTAGACTTTTCCTGGTGATATTTTTCCCATGCTAACTGGCACTGAAAAAGTAAAATTGCTTAAGGTTAATCAGCCTAATCCGAAGGACAGGAAGTTTACTCCCCATTTCCCAACAGTTTCTCTTTAATTTGGAAGTAACACTGACAGGTGGCCTCAACACTCAGGGCATTACAGACCACCTTGAAAGTCTCAGCACTAGTAGCCTTTGAAGTCAGAATAATCAACAAGTCATTTGATATCCGATCACATGGAAGGGCCCCCAGAGAAGGCCATCTCTCAGGTAGACTGATTGTCTATCAAACAGGGCTAACTTGATACAGTTTGCTGAGCAAATTCATAGACTTTAATGGAACTATAAACTGGAGAGAAATGTCCATTACAAACTGATTTTCAGTGCTCTTTCTATTAAAATGTTAATATATTTTTTTAAGACTAGATAAGCATCTAGAAAAAAGATTCATTAGTAGTAATGAAAGGAAGAAAGATTAGTTTGTATCTTTCTTATGGACAGATATCCCCCCCACCATTTTTGGTGAATGATAAATTGTTTTATCAAATATTTTGGGTAAAAGGATATCTCAAGTCACATATAATGCAAAATATATATATATATATATATACATATTTTTTTTTCCAGAATGAATGAAGAAAATGGAGAAAAACATCTTCATTCTTGGGAAGGAATTGATGTTTTTCTATTAGTACAAAGTTAAATTCTCTGGGCATTAAATGTTCTCTACTCTCTGAAAACGATTGTTAAGGCTTCCATTTACCAAACCTGATTCCAGTTGCATTTATTGAGTTCTTAGTTTGGTTCTGCACTCATAAGCAGGTAAACACATGTTTTAATTTATGTAACTAATCTGTTCTATTCAAATGAGGAGTGGTTTATTCAAATGAGAAGTTACCTTGTATGCTCAGGAAAGGATCTAAGACCACGTACATGTAGAGCTGAGACATTTATATTGTCAACATTCATATCAATTCAACATAATACAACAATTTTTGAGTCTCTCCTATGTTTCCCACATGGAACCAAGTGCTATGAAGGGAATTCCATGGAGCAACGGCTTCCTGAATAGTATTTATAAATATCATGGGCATGCCTCCCCAAAGTGAATGATATATTCAACGTCTTTATATGGCCACAGGTTCCAGAAAATCACTGTTTCATGGTTTGCAGGAATGTCCTACCTTCCAGGATATGAAGATGTTCCCATAAGCAAGGACAGCTCCTGTGGTACACTGGAAGAAAACACTGCTGCTGTTAACCTGTTCTTTATCCACCATAGTCTTCCATCTTCTTCAGAAGCTCAAGTGTAATGAAGAAAGAGAGGGAAAATGAAAGGCGTGGGAACAATAAATATTTTAATATAAACTGGTAACAGTGGGAACTTTTCAGAAGAACTGAAGAATAGCCTCTGTATGTTGGCTAGAATTGCAGGCCATTTACCTTATCATAGGTGAATATGTGCCACCTGATAGTTGCTGGGCAGCACTAAGGCAGAGTTAAACCTACTAGCGCAATTCGAATTGGAACTCGAATTCCAGTTCCAGAATTGGAACCCCAGTTCCGGGTCCAGTTCCAGGTCCAGTTTCAAAATGGGAACTCCAGTTCCAGGTCCAGTTCCAGAAATGGAACTCCAGGTCCAGGAGCATCTCCAGAACAGGAACTCCAGGTCCAGGTCCAGTTCCAGAATGGGAACTCCAGGTCCAGGTCCAGTTACAGAACGGGAATTCCAGGTCCAGGTCCAGTTACAGAACGGGAACTCCAGTTCCAGGTCCAGTTCAATAACAAGAAGCCCAGTTCCAGGTCCAGTTCCAGACGGGAACTCCAGCTCCAGGTCCAGTTCCAGAACTGAAAATCAAAAACGAGTACCAGTTCCAGAATGGGAACTCCAGTTCCAGGTCCAGTTCCAGATTGGAACTCCAGTTCCAGGTCCAGTTCCAGAATTGGAACTCGAGTTCCAGGTCCAGTTCCAGAATTAGAACTCCAGTTCTAGTTCCAGGTCCAGAGTTGGAACTCCAGTTCCTTTTCCAGGTCCAGAATTGGAACTCCAGTTCCAGGTACAGTTCCAGAATTGGAACTCCAGTTCCTGTTACAGTTCCAGAATTGGAGCTCCAGTTCCTGTTCCAGGTCCAGCGTTGGAACCCCAGTTTCTGTTCCAAGTCCAGGGTTGGATATCCAGTTCCTGTTCCAGTTTCAGAGTTTGAACTCTAGTCCCTGTTCCAGTTACAGAATTGGAACTCAAGTTCCTGTTCCAGATTCAGAATTAGAACTCCACTTCCTGTTCCAGTTTCAGAATTAGAACTCCTGTTCCTGTTTCAGTTCCAGAATTGGAACTCCAGTCTGTTCCAGGTCCAGAATTGGAACCCTACTTCGTGTTTCAGTTCCAGAATTGGAATTCCAGTTCTTGTTCGAGTTCCAGAATTGGAACTCTACTTTCTGTTCTGATTCTAAAATTGAAACAGCAGTTCCTGTTCCAGTTCCAGAATGGGAACTCCAGTTCCTGTTCCAGTTCCAGAATGAAAACTCCAGTTCCAGTTCCAGACTTGGAACACCAGTTCCCGTGCCAGTTTCAGAATTGAAACCAGTTCCTGTTCCAGTTCCAGAATTGGAATTCCAGTCCCTGATCCAGTTCCAGAATTGGAACTCCAGTTGCATTTCCAGTTACAGAATTGGAACTCCAGTTCCTGTTCCAGATTCAGAATTGAAACTCCATTTCCAGGTCCAGGTCAAGAATTGGAACTCATGTTCCAGTTCTAGACACATAATTGGAAATCCAGTTCCAGGTACACTTCCAGAATTGGATCTCCAGTTCTAGTGTCAGTTCCCCAATTGGAACTCCAATTCCAGTGCCAGGTCCAGAATTGGAACTCGATTTCCAGACCAGATCCAGAATTGAACTCCAGTTCCAAGTCCAGTCCAAGAATTGGAACTTCAGTTCCAGGTCTAGTTCAAAAACCATAGTTCCAGTTCCAGACCCAGTTTCAGTTACAGTTCAAGAATTGGAACTCCATTGGCAGGTCCAGTTCCAGAATTGGAACTCCATTTCTTCTTCCATTTCCAGAATTGAAACTCCTGTTCCTGTTCCAGTTCTAGAATTGGAACTTCAGTTCCAGTTCCAGAATTGGATCTCCAGTCTTTTCCAGTTCCAGAATTGGAACTCCAGTTCCAGGTCCAGTTCCAAAATTGAAACTCCAGTTCAAAGTCCACTTCCAAAATTGGAACTCTAATCCCTGTTCCAGTTCCAGTATTGGAACTCCAGTTCCAGTTCCAGTTCCAGAATTGCAACTCCAGTTCCTGTTCAACGTCCATAATTTGAACTCCAGTTCATGTTCCAGATCCAAATTTGGAACTCCACTTCCTGTTTGAGTTCTAGAATTGGAATTGCAGTTCCTGTTCCAATTCCAGAATTGGAACTCCAGTTCGTGTTCCAGTTCCAGAATTCGAACTCCAGTTTCGTTTCCAGCACCAGAATTGGAATTACAGTTCCAGGTCCACTTTTAGAATTCGAACTCCAGTTCCAGGTCCAGTACCAGAATTGGAACTGAAGTTCTAGTTCCAGTTCCAGAATTGGAACTCCATTTCCAGTGTCAGTTCCAGAATTGGAACTCCAGTTCCAGTTCCAGTTACAGAATTAAAACTCGAGCTTCAGTCCAGTTCCACAATTGGAACTCCAGTTTCAGGTCCAGTTCCAGTATTGGAACTCCAGTTCCATGTCCAATTCCAGAATTGGAACTTCACTTCCAGTGTCAGTTCCAGAATTGGAAAGCCACTTCCAGGGCAAGTTTCAGAATTAGAACTCTAGTTCCTGTTCCAATTCCAGAAATGGAACTCCAGTTCCTCTTCCATTTCCAGAATTGGAACTCCTGTTCCAGTTCCAGAATTCTAACTCTAGTCTGTTCCAGTTCCAGTTTCAGAATTGGAACTTTAGTTTCATTTCTACCTCCAAAATTGAAACTCCAATCACAGTTTCAGTTACAGAATTGGGACTCTAGTCTCTGTTGCAGTTCCAGAATTGGAACTCCACTTCCTGTTCCAGTTCCAGAATTGGATCTCGAGTTCCAGTACTAGTTCCAGAATTAAACCTTCAGTTCCAGGTCCAGTTCCAGAATTCAAACTCTAGTTCCAGCTCCAGTCCCAGAATTGGAACCCCAGTTTCAGGTCCACTTCCAGCATTGGAACTCCAGTTCCTGTTTCAGTTCCAGAATTGGAATTCCAGTTCCACTTCCAGAATTGGAACTCCAGTATGTTCCAGTTTCAGAATTGGAACTCTAGTTCCTGTTCCAGTTCAAGAATTAGAACTTTAGTTTCAGTTCCAGTTCCAGAATTGGAAATCCAGTCCGTTCCAGTTCCAGAATTGGAACTCCCGTCCCCATTCCAGTTCCAGAATTGGAGCGGCATTTCCAGTGCCAGTTCCAGAATTCGAACTATGGTCCATGTTCCAGTTCCAGAATTGGCACTCTAGTTCCTGTTCCTGTTCCAGAATTGGAACTCCAGTTCCTGGTCCAATTCCAGAATTGGAACTCCAGTTCCTGTTCCAGTTCCAGAATTGGAATATTAGTTTCAGTTCCAGTACCAGAATTGGAACTCCAGTCTGTTCCAGTTCCAGTATTGGAACTCCAGTTCCTGTTCCAGTTCCAGAATTGGAACATTAGTTTCAGTTCCAAATCCAGAATTGGAACACCTGCTCCTGTTCCCGTTCTGGAATTGGAAATCCAGTTCCTTTTCCAGAATTAGACCTCAAGTCTGTTCCATTTCCAAAAGTGGAGCTCCAGTTCCAGTTCCGGTTTCAGAATTGGAACTTTAGTTTCAGTTTCAGTTCCAGAATTGAAACTCCAGTTCAGTTCATGTTCCAGATCCAGAATTGGAACTCGAGTTCATATTCCACTTCCAGAATTGGAACGGCATTTCCAGTGCCAATTCCGGAATTTGAACTCCAGTTCATGTTCCAGTTCTAGAATTGGGACTCTAGTTCCTGTTCCTGTTCCAGAATTGGAACTCCAGTTCCTGTTCCAGTTCCAGAATTGGAACCTTAGTTTCAGTTCCAGATCCAGAATTGGAACTCCGGTCTGTTTGAGTTCCAGAATTGGAACTCCAGTTCCTGTTCCAGTTCCAGAATTGGAACCTTAGTTTCAGTTCCAGATCCAGAATTGGAACTCCAGTCTGTTTGAGTTCCAGAATTGGAACTCCAGTTCCTGTTCCAGTTCAGGAATTGGAACATTACTTTCAGTTCCAGTTCCAGAATTGGAACATTAGTTTCAGTTCCAGTTCCAGAATTGGAGCACCAGTTCCTGTTCCCATTCCAGAATTGGAAATCCAGTTCCTGTTCCAGAATTGGACCTCGAGTCTGTTCCAGTTCCAAAATTGCAACTCCAGTCCCAGGTCCACTTCCAGAATTGGAACTCTAGTTCAGTTCATGTTCCAGTTCCAGCACTGGAACTCCAGTTCCTGTTCCAGTTCCAGAATTGGAACTCGAGTTTGTGTTCCAGTTCCAGAATTCGAACTCCAGTTCCTATTCCAGTTCCAGAATGCAAACTCTAGTTCCAGTGTCAGTTCCAGAATAGGAACTCCAGTTCCACTACCAGTCCCAGAATTAGAACTCCGGTTTCAGGACCAGTTCCAAAATTGGGACTCCAGGTCCAGGTTCAGTTCCAGAATTGGCACTCCAGTTCCAGGTTCAATTCCAGAATTGGAACTTCAATCCCACTGTCAGTTCCAGAATTGCAACTTCATTTGCAGTGCCATTTCCAGAACTGGAACTCCAGTTCCTGTTCCAGTTCCAGCATTGGAACTCCAGTTCCTGTTCCAGTTCCAACATTGGAACTCCAGTTGCAATTCCAGTTCCAGATTTGGAACTCCAGTTCATGTTCCAATACCAGAATTGGAACTCCAGTTCCTGTTCCAGTTCCAGAATTGGAACCTTCGTTTCAGTTCCAGATCCAGAATTGGAACTCCAGTCTGTTTGAGTTCCAGAATTGGAACTCCAGTTCCTGTTCCAGTTCCAGAATTGGAACAATAGTTTCAGTTCCAGTTCCAGAATTGGAGCACCAGTTCCTGTTCCCATTCCAGAATTGGAAATCCAGTTCCTGTTCCAGAATTGGACCTCGAGTCTGTTCCAGTTCCAAAATTGCAACTCCAGTCCCAGGTCCACTTCCAGAATTGGAACTCTAGTTCAGTTCATGTTCCAGTTCCAGCATTGGAACTCCAGTTCCTGTTCCAGTTCCAGAATTGGAACTCGAGTTTGTGTTCCAGTTCCAGAATTCGAACTCCAGTTCCTGTTTCAGTTCCAGAATGCAAACTCTAGTTCCAGTATCAGCTCCAAAATAGGTACTCCAGTTCCACTACCAGTCCCAGAATTAGAACTCCGGTTTCAGGACCAGTTCCAAAATTGGGACTCCAGGTCCAGGTTCAGTTCCAGAATTGGCACTCCAGCTCCAGGTTCAATTCCAGAATTGGAACTTCAATTCCACTGTCAGTCCCAGAATTGCAACTTCATTTACAGTGCCATTTCCAGAATTGGAACTCCAGTTCCTGTTTCTGTTCCAGAATTGGAACTCCTGTCCCGGTTGCAGGATTGAAACTCCAGTCTGTCCAGTTCCAGAACTGGAACTCCAGATCCAGTTCCATTTCCAGAATTGGAACTCTAGTTTCAGTTCCAGTTCCAGAATTGGAACTCTCATTCCTGGTCCAGTTCCAGCATTGGAACTCCAGTTCCTGTTCCAGTTCCAGCATTGGAACTCCAGTTGCAGTTCCACTTCCAGATTTGGAACTCCAGTTCATGTTCCAATACCAGAATTGGAACTCAGGTTCCTGTTCCAGAATTCTAACTCGAGTCTATTTCAGTTGCAGAATTGGAACTCCAGTTCCTGTTCCAGTTCCAGCATTGGAACTCCAGTTGCAGTTCCACTTCCAGATTTGGAACTCCACTTCATGTTCCAATACCAGAATTGGAACTCCAGTACCTGCTCCCATCCGGAATTGGAAATCTGGTTCCTGTTCCAGAATTGGATCTCAAGTCTGTTCCATTTCCAAAAGAGGAGCTCCAGTTCCAGTTCCAGTTCCAGAATTGGAACTTTAGTTTCAGTTCCAGTTCCAGAATTGAAAATCCAGTTCCTGTTCCAGTTCCAGAATTAGAACGGCATTTCTAGTGCCAATTCCGGAATTTGAACTCCAGTTCATGTTCCAGTGCTAGAATTGGGACTCTAGTTCCTGTTCCTGTTCCAGAATTGGAACTCCAGTTCCTGTTCCAGTTCCAGAATTGGAACCTTCGTTTCAGTTCCAGATCCAGAATTGGAACTCCAGTCTGTTTGAGTTCCAGAATTGGAACTCCAGTTCCTGTTCCAGTTCCAGAATTGGAACATTAGTTTCAGTTCCAGTTCCAGAATTGGAGCACCAGTTCCTGTTCCCATTCCAGAATTGGAAATCCAGTTCCTGTTCCAGAATTGGACCTCGAGTCTGTTCCAGTTCCAAAATTGCAACTCCAGTCCCAGGTCCACTTCCAGAATTGGAACTCTAGTTCAGTTCATGTTCCAGTTCCAGCATTGGAACTCCAGTTCCTGTTCCAGTTCCAGAATTGGAACTCGAGTTTGTGTTCCAGTCCCAGAATTCGAACTCCAGTTCCTGTTTCAGTTCCAGAATACAAACTCTAGTTCCAGTGTGAGTTCCAAAATAGGTACTCCAGTTCCACTACCAGTTCCAGAATTAGAACTCCGGTTTCAGGACCAGTTCCAAAATTGGGACTCCAGGTCCAGGTTCAGTTCCAGAATTGGCACTCCAGCTCCAGGTTCAATTCCAGAATTGGAACTTCAATTCCACTGTCAGTTCCAGAATTGCAACTTCATTTGCAGTGCCATTTCCAGAATTGGAACTCCAGTTCCTTTTCCTGTTCCAGAATTGGAACTCCTGTCCCGGTTGCAGGATTGAAACTCCAGTCTGTCCAGTTCCAGAACTGGAACTCCAGATCCAGTTCCATTTCCAGAATTGGAACTCTAGTTCCTGTTCCAGTTCCAGCATTGGAACTCCAGTTCCTGTTCCAGTTCCAGCACTGGAACTCCCGTTGCAGTTCCACTTCCAGATTTGGAACTCCAGTTCATGTTCCAATACCAGAATTGGAACTCCAGTTCCTGTTCCAGAATTCTAACTCGAGTCTATTTCAGTTGCAGAATTGGAACTCCAGTTCCTGTTCCAGTTCCAACATTGGAACTCCAGTTCCTGTTCCAGTTCCAGAATGCAAACTCTAGTTCCAGTGTCAGTTCCAGAATAGGAACTCCAGTTCCACTACCAGTCCCAGAATTAGAACTCTGGTTTCAGGACCAGTTCCAAAATTGGGACTCCAGGTCCAGGTTCAGTTCCAGAATTGGAACTCCAGTTCCAGGTTCAATTCCAGAATTGGAACTTCAATCCCACTGTCAGTTCCAGAATTGCAACTTCATTTGCAGTGCCATTTCCAGAATTGGAACTCCAGTTCCTGTCCAGTTCCAGAATTGGAACTCCAATTCCTGTTCCAGTTCCAGAATTGGAACTCCAGTCCCTGTTCCTGTTCCAGAATTGGAACTCCTGTCCTGGTTACAGGATTGGAACTCCAGTCTGTCCCGTTCCAGAACTGGAACTCCAGATCCAGTTCCATTTCCAGAATTGGAACTCTAGTTTCAGTTCCAGTTCCAGAATTGGAACTCTAGTTCCTGTTCCAGTTCCAGCATTGGAACTCCAGTTCCTATTCCAGTTCCAGATTTGGAACTCCAGTTCATGTTCCAATACCAGAATTGGAACTCCAGTTCCTATTCCAGAATTCTAACTCCAGTCTATTTCAGTTCCAGAATTGGAACTCCAGTTCCTGTTCCAGTTCCAGCATTGGAACTCCAGTTCCTGTTCCAGTTCCAGAATGCAAACTCTAGTTCCAGTGTCAGTTCCAGAATAGGAACTCCAGTTCCACTACCAGTCCCAGAATTAGAACTCCAGTTTCAGAACCAGTTCCAAAATTGGGACTCCAGGTCCAGGTTCAGTTCCAGAATTGGAACTCCAGTTCCAGGTTCAATTCTAGAATTGGAACTTCAATTCCACTGTCAGTTCCAGAATTGCAACTTCATTTGCAGTGCCATTTCCAGAATTGGAACTCCAGTTCCTGTTCCTGTTCCAGAATTGGAACTCCAATTCCTGTTCCAGTTCCAGAATTGGAACTCCAGTTCCTGTTCCTGCTCCAGAATTGGAACTCCTGTCCCGGTTGCAGGATTGAACTCCAGTCTGTCCAGTTCCAGAACTGGAACTCCAGATCCAGTTCCATTTCCAGAATTGGAACTCTAGTTTCAGTTCCAGTTCCAGAATTGGAACTCTAGTTTCAGTTCCAGTTCCAGCATTGGAACTCTAGTTCCTGTTCCAGTTCCAGCATTGGATATTCCGTTCAGCATTGGAAATCACAGTTGCAGTTCCACTTTCCAGATTTGGAACTCCAGTTTCATGTTCCAATACAGAATTGGAACTCAGTTCCTGTTCCAGAATTCTAACTCCAGTCTGTTTCAGTTCCAGAATTGAAACTCCAGTTTCAGTTCTATTTCCAGAATTTGGACTTTTGCTTCTGCTTCTTTTTCCAAAATTCGAAGCTCCAGTTCCTGTTCCAGTTCCAGAATTGGAACTCCAGTCCCAGTTCCAGTTTCACAATTGAAGCTTCTATTCCTGGTCAAGTTCCACAATTGTAACTCCAATTCCTGTTGCAGTTCCAGAATTGGAACTCCAGTTCTTGTTGCCGTTCCAGAATTCCAACAACCCTTCATGTTCCAGTTCCTGAATTACAACTCCACGTACAGTTCCAGTTCCAGAATTGGAACTCCAGTATCTGTTCCCATCCCAGAATTGGAACTCCAGTTCCTGTTCCAAGTCCAAAATTAGAACTCCATTTCCAGTGCCAGCTCCCGAAATGGAACTCCAGTTTCAGTGTCAGTTCCAGAATTAGAACTCCAGTTCCCGTGGCAGTTCATGTTCCAATTCCAAAATTGGAACTCCAGTCTGTTCAGTACCAGAATTGGAACTCCATTTTCTGTTCCAGTTCTACAATTGGAACTCTAGTCCCAGTTCCAGTTCCAGAATTGGAACTTGAGTTCCTGTTTAAGATCCAGAATTGGAACTCTAGTTTGTGTTCCAGTTACAGAATTCGAACTCCAGTTTCAGTGCGAGTACCATTATTCGAACTCCAGTTTCAAGTCCAGAATTGGAACTCCATTTCCAGTGCAGTTCCAGAATTGGAACCCCAGTTCCTGTTCCTGTTCCAGTTCCAGAATTGGAACTGCATTTCCAGTGCCACTTCCAGAATTGGAACTCCAGTTCCAGTGTCAGTTCCAGAATTGGAAGTCCAGTTCCTGGTACGATTCCAGAATTGGAACTCCAGTTCCACTGTCAGTTCCAGAATTGCAACTTCATTTGCAGTGCCATTTCCAGAATTGGAACTCCAGTTCCTGTTCCAGTTCCAGAATTGGAACTCCAGTTCCTGTTCCTGTTCCAGAATTGGAACTCCTGTCCCGGTTGCAGGACTGAAACTCCAGTCTGTCCAGTTCCATAACTGGAACTCCAGATCCAGTTCCATTTCCAGAATTGGATCTCCAGTCCCAGTGTCAGTTCCAGCATTGGAACTCCAGTTGCAGTTACACTTCCATATTTGGAACTGCAGTTCATGTTCCAATACCAGAATTGGAGCTCCAGTTCCTGTTCCAGTTCCAGAATTGCAACTCCAGTTCCGGTTCTGGAATTCTAACTCCAGTCTGTTTCAGTTCCAGAATTGGAACTCCAGTTTCAGTTCTGTTTCCAGAATTGGGACTTTAGTTTCTGTTCTAGTTCCAGTGGCGCAATCGGTTAGCACACGGTACTTATAAGATAGTTCCAAAATTCAAATTCCAGTTCCTGTTCCAGTTCCAGAATTGGAACTCCAGTCCCAGTTTCAGTTTCAGAATTGGAACTTTAGTTTCATTTCTAGCTCCAAAATTGAAACTCCAATCACAGTTCCAGTTCCAGAATTGGAACTTCACTTCCTGTTCCAGTTCCAGAATTGGATCTCGAGTTCCAGTACTAGTTCCAGAATTAAACCTTCAGTTCCAGGTCCAGTTCCAGAATTCGAACTCTAGTTCATGTTCCCATTCCAGAATTGGAACCAGTTTGAGAACTCCAGTTCAAATGCCATCTCTAGAATTCAAACTCCAATTTCAGTTCCAGTTCCAGAATTGGAACCCCATTTCAAGGTCCAATCCCAGGATTGGAACTCCAGTTCCAGTGTCAGCTCCAGAATAGGATTTCCAGTTCCAGGTCCGGTTCCAGAACTGTTCCAGTCCAGTTCCAGAATTAGAACTCCAGTTCCAGGTCCAGTTCCAAAATTGGAACTCCAGGTCCAGGTTCAGTTCTACAATTGGAAGTCCAGTTCCAGGTTCAATTCCAGAATTGGAACTTGAGTTCCATTGTCAGTTCCAGAATTGGAACTCCATTTCCAGTGCCAGTTCTGGAACTGGAACTCCAGTTCCTATTCCAGTTCCAGAATTGGAACTCCAGTCTGTTCCATTTCCCCAAATTGGAACTCCAGTTCCTGTTCCAGTTCCAGAAATGCAACTCCAGTTCCTGTTCCAGAATTCTAATTCCAGTCTGTTTCAGTTCCAGAACTGGAACCCCAGTTCCATTTCCATTTCCAGAATTGGGACTTTAGTTTCTGTTCCAGTTCCAAAATTCGAACTCCAGTTCGTGTTCCAGTCCTAGAATTGGAACTCCAGTCCCAGTTCCAGTTCCAGAATTGGAACTATGGTTTCATTTCCAGTTCCATAATTGTAACTCCAGTTCCTATTGCAGTTCCAGAATTGGAGCTCCAGTTCCTGTTACAGTTCCAGTATTCAAACTCCCTTTCCTGTTCCAGTTCCTGAATTAGAACCCCATATCTAGTTCTATGTCCAGAATTGGAACTCCAGTATCTTTTCCAGTCCCTGAATTGGAGCTCCTGTTCCTATTCCAGGTCCAGAATTGAAACTCCAGTTTTAGGTCCAGTTCCAAAATTGGAACTCCAGTTCCTGTTCCAGTTTCAGATTGGAACTTTACTTTCTGTTCCAGGTCCAGAATTGGAGCTCCAGTTTCTGTTTCAGTTCCAGAATTGGAACTTCAGTTCCAATGCCAGTTTTAGAATTGGATCTCCAGTCCCAGTGTCAGTTCCAGAATTGGAAATCCAGTCCTAGTGCCAATTCCAATCCAGTTTCAGAAATGGAACTCCAGTTACAAGTCCAGTTCCAAATTTGTAACTACAGGTCCAGTTCAGTTTCAGAATTGGAAATCCAGTTCCAGGTTCAAATCCAGAATTGAAACTTTACTTCCATTGTCAGTTCCAGAATTGGAAGTCCATTTTCCAGTGCCACTTCCAGAATTGGAACTCCAGTTCCTGTTCCAGCTCCAGAATTGCAACTCCAGTTCCTGCCCCAGAATTCTAACTCCAGTCTGTTTCAGTTCCAGAGAGTTCCACGTCCAGTTCCAGAACTGGGACTTTAGTTTCTGTTCCAGTTCCAAAATACGTATGCCAGTTCCTGTTCCAGTTCCAGAATTTGAACTCCAGTCTGTTCCAGTTCCAGAATTGTAACTCCAGTTCCTGTTCCACTTCCAGAAATGCAACTACAGTTCCTGTTCCAGAATTATAATTCCAGTCTGTTTCAGTTCTGGATTGAGAAGTCCTGCTCCAGTTCCATTTCCATAATTGGGACTTCATATTCTGTTCTAGTTTCAAAATTCAAACTCCAGTTCCTGTATCAGTTCTAGAATTGGAACTCAAATTCCTGTTCTTGTTCCAGAATTGGGACTCCAGCTCCTGTTTGAGTCCCACAATTGGAACTCCAGTGCCTGTTTCTGTTCCAGAATTCGAACTCCTGTTCCAATTCCAGAATTGTAATTCCAGTCTGTTCCAGTTCCAGAATTGGAACTCCAGTCTGTTCCTGATCCAAAATTGGAACTCCAGTTGCAGGTCCAGTTTCAGAATTGAAACTCCTGGTCCAGGTCTACTTCCCATATTGGAACTCCAGTTCATGATCCAGTTCCAGAAATGGAATTCCAGTTTTTGTTCTGGTTCCAGAATTGGAACTCTAGTTCCTGTTCCACAATTCTAACTCCAGTCTGTTTCAGTTCTAGACGATTTCCAGAATTGGGACGTTAGTTTCCGTTCCAGTTCCAAAATTCGATTTTCAGTTCCTGTCCCAGTTCCAGAATTGGAACTCCAGTCCATGGTTTCATTTCCCGTTCCAAATTGTAACTCCAGTTCCTGTTGCAGTTCCAGAATTCGAACTCCCCTACCTGTTCCAGTTCCTGAATTGCAACTCCAGGTCTAGTTCCAGTTCCAGTTCTAGAATTGGACCTCCAGTTTCTGTTCACGTCCCATAATAGGAGTTCCAGTTCCTGTTCCAGGTCCAGAATTGGAACTCCAGTTCAAGTGCCAGTTCCCGAATTAGAACTCCAGTTCCAGTTCCAGAACTGAAACTCCAGTTTTAGGTACAGTTCCAAAATTGGAACTCCAGTACTTGTTCCAGTTTCACATTGGAACTTTACTTCCTGTTGTAGTTCCTGAATTTGATATGCAGTTTCTGTTTCAGTTCCAGAATTGAAACTCCAGTTCCAATGCCAGCTTGAGAATTAGAACTCCAATTTCAGTTCCAGGTTCTGAATTGGAAATCCAGTTCTAGGTCCAATTCCAAAATTGAAACTGCAGGTCCAGGTTCAGTTCCAGAATAGGAACTCCAGTCCCAGGTCCAATTCCAGAAATGGAACTCCAGTTTCAGTGTCACTTCCAGAGTTAGAACTCCAGTTCTAGTTCCAGAATTGGAACTCCAGTTCATCTTCCAGTTCCAAAATTGGAACTCCAATTCCTCTTCCAGTTCCAGAATTGGAACTTCAGTGTGTTTCAGTTCCAGAATTGGAACTCCATTTTCTGTTCCAGTTCTAGAATTGGAACTGGAGTTCCTGTTTCAGATCCCGAATGGGAACCTCAGTTTGTGTTCCGGTTCCAGATCCAGAATGGGAACCTCAGTTTGTGTTCCAGTTCCAGAATTCAAACTCCAGTTCCAGTTCTCATGCCAGAATTCAAACTACAGTTCCAGTTCGAGTTCCAGAATTGGACCTCCAGTTCGAGTGTCAGTTCCAGAATTCCAACCCCAATTTCAGTGCCAGTTCCAGAATTGGAACTTGAGTTCCAGTCCAGTTGCAGAATTAGAACTCCAGTTCCAGGTCCAGTTTCAAAATTGGAACTCCAGGTCCAGGTTAAGTTTCAGAATCGGAGTTCCAGTTCCAGGTCCAATTTCAGAATTAGAAATCCAGTTCCAGTGTCATTTCCAGAATTGGAACTCCATTTCCAGTGCCAGTTCTAGAATTGGAACTCCAGCTTCTGTTCCAGTTCCAGAATTGGAACTCCAGTTTTGGTTCCAGTTCCACAATTGGTACTCCAGTTCCTGTTCCAGAAATCTGAAAACAGTCTGTTTCAGTTTCAGAATTGAAACTCCAATTCCAGTTCGAGTTCCAGAATTGAAACTTTAGTTTCAGTTCCAGTTCTAGAATTGCAACTCCAGTTCCTGTTCTAGTTCCAGAATGGGAACTCCAGTTCCTGTTCCAGTTTTAGAACTGGAAGTCCAGCTCCTGTTCCAGAATTCTAACTCCAGTCTGTTTCAGTTCCAGAATTGGAACTTTAGTTTCAGTTCCAGTTCCAGTTCCAGAATTGGAACTCCAGTTCCTGTTCCTTTTCCACAATTGGTGCTCCAGTTCCTGTTCCAGAAATCTAACTCCAGTCTGTTTCAGTTCCAGTTCCAGAATTGGAACTCCACTTCCTGTTCCAGTTCCATAATTGGACCTCCACTTCATGTTCCAGTTCCGGAATTGCAACTCCATTCCCAGTTTCACTTCCAAAATTAGAACTCCAGTTCCAGTTCCAGTTCCCGAATTAGAACTCCAGTTCCTGTTCCACTTCCAGAATTGGAACTCAAGTTCTGATTCAAGTTACAGAATGAGAACTTTAGTTTTAGTTCCAGTTCCAGAATTCGAACTTCACTTCTTGTTCCAGTTCCAGAATTGGAACTTTAGTTTCAGTTCTAGTTCCAGAATTGGAACTCCAGTTCCTCTTCCAGTTCCAGATTTAGAATTTCAGTTTCAGTTCCAATTCTAGAAATGGAACTCCTGTTCCTGCTCCTGTTCCAGTTCCAGAATTGGAACTCCAGTTTCTGTTCCAGTTCCAATTCCAGAATTGGCGCTCCAGTTCCAAGTGCAGTTCCAGAACTAGAACTTTAATTCCTGTTCCTGTTCGAGAATTGGAATTCCAGTTCATGTTCCAGTTCCAGAACTGCAACTCCAGTTCGTGTTCCGGTACTAGAAAAGGAACTCCAGTCTGTTCCAGTTCCAGAATTGGAACTCCATTTCCTGTTCGAGCTCCAGCATTGGAACCCCAGTCTGTTCCAGTTCCAGAATTGGAACTTTATTTTCAGTTCCAGTTCCAGAATTGGAACTCCAGGTCCTTTTGCGTTTCCAGAATTGGAACTCCAATGACTGTTCCAGTTCCAGAACAAGAGCTCCAGTCTGTTCCAGTTCCAGAATTGGAACTCCAGTTCCTGTTCCAGGATTGGAAATCCAATCTGTTCCAGTTCCAAAATTGGAACTCCAGTTCCAGGTCCAGTTCCAGAATTGGAATTTTAGTTCCTGTTCCAATTCCAGAATTCTAACTCCAATTCCTGTTCCAGTTCCAGAACTAGAACTCCAGTCTGTTCCAGTTCCAGAATTGGAACTCCTGTTCCTGTTCCAGTTCCAGTTCCAAAAGTAGAATTGCAGTTTCAGTTCCAGTTCCAGAAATGGAACTCCTGTTCCTGTTCCCGTTCTGGTTCCAGAATTGGAACTCCAGTTCCAGGTCCAGTTCCAGAATTGGAACTTTAGTTCCTGTTCCAGTTCCAGAATGCGAATTCCAGTTCATGTTCCAGTTCTGGAACTGCAACTCCAGTTCATGTTCCAGTACCAGAATAGGAACTCCAGTCTGTTCCAGTTCCAGAATTGGAACTCCAGTTCCCGTTCGAGTTCCAGTACTGGAACTCCAGTCTGTTCCAGTTCCGGAACTGGATCTCCTGTTTCTGTTCCAGTTCCAGAATTAGAACTTTATCTTCAGTTCCTGTTCCAGAATTGGAACTCCAGTCTGTTTCAGTTCCAAAATTGGAACTCCAGATAGAGTTTCAGTTCCAGAATTGTAACTCCAGTTCCTTTTGCACTTCCAGAATTGGAATTCAAATTCCTGTTCCAGTTCCAGAACTAGAACTCCAGTCTGTTCCAGTTCCAGAATTGGAATTCCAGTTCCTGTTACAGTTCCAGAATTGGAATTCCAGTTCCTGTTACAGTTCCAGAATTGGAACTTCAGCTCCTGATCCATTTCCAGAATTGGAATTCCAGCGCCAGTTCCTGTTCCAGATTGGAACTTTAGTTTAAGTTCTAGTTCTAGATTTGGAACTCCAGTTCCAGATCCACTTCCAGAATTGGAACTCCAGTTTCTGTTCCCGTTTTAGAATTGACACTCCAGTTCCAGTTTTAGGTTCTGAATTGGAAATCCATTTTCAGTTCCAGGTCCAGAATTGGAAATCCAATTCCTTTGCCTGGTCCAAAATTGGAACTCCAGTTCCAGTTTCAGTTCCAGAATTGGAACTCTATTTCCAGTGCCAGTTCCAGAATTAGAACCCCAGTCTGTTCCAGTTCCAGCATTGGAACTCCAGTCTGTTCCAGTTCCAGAATTGGAACTCCAGTTCCCGTTCGAGTTCCAGTACTGGAACTCCAGTCTGTTCCAGTTCCGGAACTGGATCTCCTGTTTCTGTTCCAGTTCCAGAATTAGAACTTTATCTTCAGTTCCTGTTCCAGAATTGGAACTCCAGTCTGTTTCAGTTCCAAAATTGGAACTCCAGATAGAGTTTCAGTTCCAGAATTGTAACTCCAGTTCCTTTTGCACTTCCAGAATTGGAATTCAAATTCCTGTTCCAGTTCCAGAACTAGAACTCCAGTCTGTTCCAGTTCCAGAATTGGAATTCCAGTTCCTGTTACAGTTCCAGAATTGGAATTCCAGTTCCTGTTACAGTTCCAGAATTGGAACTTCAGCTCCTGATCCATTTCCAGAATTGGAATTCCAGCGCCAGTTCCTGTTCCAGATTGGAACTTTAGTTTAAGTTCTAGTTCTAGATTTGGAACTCCAGTTCCAGATCCACTTCCAGAATTGGAACTCCAGTTTCTGTTCCCGTTTTAGAATTGACACTCCAGTTCCAGTTTTAGGTTCTGAATTGGAAATCCATTTTCAGTTCCAGGTCCAGAATTGGAAATCCAATTCCTTTGCCTGGTCCAAAATTGGAACTCCAGTTCCAGTTTCAGTTCCAGAATTGGAACTCTATTTCCAGTGCCAGTTCCAGAATTAGAACCCCAGTCTGTTCCAGTTCCAGCATTGGAACTCCAGTCTGTTCCAGTTCCAGAATTGGAAATCCAGTTCCTGTTCCAGTTCCAGAATTGGAATTCCAGCACCAGTTCCTGTTCCAGACTGGAACTTTAGTTTAAGTTCTAGTTCTAGATTTGGAACTCCAGTTCCAGATCCACTTCCAGAATTGGAACTCCAGTTTCTGTTCCAGTTTTAGAATTGGTACTCCAGTTCCAGTTTTAGGTTCTGAATTGGAAATCCATTTTCAGTTTCAGGTCCAGAATTGGAAATCCAATTCCTTTGTCTGGTCCAAAATTGGAACTCCAGTTTCAGGTCCAATTCCAGAATTGGAACTCCAGTTCCAGTTTCAGTTCCAGAATTGGAACTCTATTTCCAGTGCCAGTTCCAGAATTGGAACCCCAGTTCATGTTCCAGTTCCAGCATTGGAACTCCAGTCTGTTCCAGCTCCAGAATTGGAAATCCAGTTCCTGTTCCAGTTCTAGAATTCGAACTCCAGTTCCTCTTCCAGTTCCAGAATTAGAACTCCAGTTCCTATTGCAGTTCCCGAATTGGAACTCAAGTTCTAATTCAATTTTCAGAATTACAACTTTAGTTTCTGTTCCAGTTCCAGTTCCTCTTCCAGAATTGGAACTCCCGTTCCTGTTCCAGTTCCAGAATTGGAACTCCCCTTCCTGTTCAATTTCCAGAATTAGAACTCAAGTTCCAGGTCCAGTTCTAGAATAGGAACTCCAGTTCCAGTGCCAATTACAGAATTGGAACTCCAGTCCCAGTTCCAGTTTCAGAACTGAAACTCGAGTTCCAGACCCAGTTGTAGAATTTGAACTTTAGTTCCTATTCCAGTTCAAATTTGCAACTCCAGTTGCAGTTCCAGGTGCAGAATTTGAACTCCAGCTCCTTTTCTAGGTCCAGATTGAAACTCCATTTCCAGGTTCAGGTCCAAAATTGGAACTCCAGTTGCAGTGCTAGTTTCAGAATTGGAACTCCTGTTACAGTACCAGTTTCAGAATTAAAAGTCTGGTTCTAATTCCAGGTCCAGAGTTTGAATTCTACTTCCAGTTCCAGGTCCAGAGTTGAAACTCCAGTTCCAGTTTCAGTTCCAGAATTTGAACTCCAGTTTCTCCTCCAGGTCCAGAATTGGAAGTCCAGTACCACTGCGAGTTCCAGAATTGGAACTCCAGGTCCAGATCCAGTTCCAGAATTTGAACTCTTGTTCCTGTTCCATTTCCAGAATTGGAACTCCTGTTCCTTTTTCAGTTCCAGAATTGGAACTCCAGTTCCAGGTTCAGTTCCAGAATTGGAACTCCTGTTTCATTTTTAGAATTGGAACTCCAGTCTTTTCTAGTTCCAAAATTGGAACTACAGTCTGTTCCCGTTCTAGAATTTGAACTCTTGTTCCAGTTACAGTTCCAGATTTGAAATTCCAGTCCCTGCTCCAGTTCCAGAATTGGAACTCCAGTCCCTTTTCCAGTTCCGGAATTGGAACTCCAGTCCCTTTTCCAGTTCCAGAATTGGAACTCCAGTCCTAGTTCCAGTTCCAGAATTGGAACTCCTGTTTCATTTTTAGAATTGGAACTCCAGTCTTTTCTAGTTCCAAAATTGGAACTACAGTCTGTTCCAGTTCCAGAATTTGAACTCTTGTTCCAGTTCCAGTTCCAGATTTGAAATTCCAGTCCCTGTTCCAGTTCCAGAATTGGAACTCCAGTCCCTTTTCCAGTTCCAGAATTGGAACTCCAGTCCTAGTTCCAGTTCCAGAATTGGAACACCAGTTCTTGTTCCAGTTCCAGAATTCGAACTCCAGTTCCAGTTCCAGATCCAAAATTGGATTTCCAGTTCCAGTGTCAGTTCCAGAATTGGAACTCCAGTTGCAGTGCCAATTCCAGAATTGAAACTCCTGTTCCATTTCCAGAATTGGAACTCCAGTCTGTTCCAGGTCCAGAATTGGAAATCCTGTCTGTTCTAGTTCCAGAATTGGAACTCAGGTCCAGTTCCAGTTCCAAGATTGGAACTCCACTTGCAGGTACACCTCCAGAAATGAAACTCCAGTTCCTGTTCCCATTCCAGAATTGAAACTCCAGTCCCAGTTCCAATTCCAGAATTGGAATTCCAGTCCCAGTTCCAGTTCCAGAATTGGAATTCCAGTTCCTGTTCCACTTCCAGAATTGGAACTCCAGTTCCTGTTTCAGATCCAGAATTGGAACTCCAGTTCCTGTTTCAGTTCCAGAATTGGAACTCAAGTTCCAGTGTCAGTTCCCAAATAGGATCTCCAGTTCCAGTGCCAGTTCCAGAATTGGAACTCCAGTACCAGTTCAAGTTTCAGAATTGGAACTCCAGTTACAGGCCCAGTTCTAAAATTCAAACTCCAGTTCCTGTTGCAGTTACAGAATTGAAACTCCAGTTGCAGGTTGCAGGTCCAGAATTGGAACTCCAGTTTCTGTTCCAGGTCCTAAATTAAAACTCCATTTCCAGTTCCAGGACCAAAATTGGAACTCCATTTCCAGTTCCAGGACGAAAACTGGAACTCCAGTTCCAGTGCCAGTTCCAGAATTGGAAGTCCAGTTCCAGTTCCAGGTCCAGAGTTGGAATTCCACCTCCAGCTCCAGGTTCAGAGTTGGAACTCCAGTTTCAATTCCATTTCCAGAATTTGAACTCCAGTTTCTGTTCCAGGTCCAGAATTGGAACTTCAGTACCACTGCCAGTTCCAGAATTGGAACTCCAGATTCTGTTTCAGTTCGAGAATTGGAACTCCTTTTCCTGTTCGATTTCCAGAATTGGAACTCCTGTTCCATTTCTAAAATTGGAAGTCCAGTCTGTCCAGTTCCAGAATTGGAACTCCAGTTCCAGTTCCATTTCCCAAATTAGAATTCCAAACCTAGTTCCAGTTCCAGAATTGGAGCACCAGACCTAAGTTCTGGAGTCAGACCATGATTCTAGTTCCAATTCTGCCACTTGCTGATTGACCTTTGCTGATTACTTAAATGTTCTGAGTCTCAGTTTCCTCATCAGTACAATATGGGCAATAACACACCTACAACATCCTCTGATGCTATCATTAAGATGAAGGAGATAATACATGTACTTAGCATATAGCTTGATACAAAATCAATGTTCAGTATCTTGTAGCTTCTATTTGTATTCAGAAATGTTCTTCAAGCCTTCCTGAAAGCTTCTTGGCAAAGCATATGTTCTTTTTCAAGGTCCTGACTTGTAATTGTTGTTATTTTCATTGTTTAGCTGTTAAGCCACTATTACCCTTTGACTTTCTCCCAATACGTCCCTAAATTCTAGAACTCAATAAGAGTATTTGAGTAGATGAATCTAGATCATTCAGAATTTTCTTTAAGAGAGTAGGAGAAAATATTTGTAAAGTCTGCCTTAAATACTAGACTGCAGAGGCTGTAGACAAAGATTTTTAATCTATGTAACAGGAGCAAAGTTGTGGTTTAGGAAAGGTGGCTGAGAATAACATTCTAAGTACATTGACGGGAAACACAGAAACCAATGACAAAGGCTGTTAAAATAATCCAGGTGTTAACTGGAGATAAGGGAGTAGGCCTCAGAGATAGTGCAGTAAACTAGATATACAGTTTTAAGAAATGAGCCTCAGGATATACAAACTAGATATATAGTTTGAAGAAACGAACCCAGGAAGTAGTACTATTTGCAATAACACCAGGAAATCTGGAATACTTAGCGGAAAAATCTAGCAAAATATGTACAGGATCTGCATGCTGAAAATTACAAAGTACAGATGATAGAAACCAAAGAAATCTAAAACAAATAGAGCGATTTATAACGTTCATTTTTTGGAAAGCTCAATATTTTTAACATGTCAATGTCCCCAAAACTTGTCTATACATTCAATGCATTCCCAAACAATATCCCAGCAGGATTTTTTGCAGATATCAGCAAAGTTAATTTAAAAGCTTTTTTATTGAAAAACAACAGCAAACAAAACAAAACTTTGATGTTGATGATTAATAGCACCACTTCCTCACACATCTACCTTTGCTCTCTTCTTTCTCACTCTCTGGCAATTACGAACTTACTTAGTGTCTGTCCTTTCCACCCCACCACTACAAGTAAGTTCTATAAGGTTTTGTTTTGCTCTTGCCAAAGTCCCAACAAGTGTAAAATAATAGTCATTGGACACTTGGACACATGGAAAGATGAGAGAAGGAGGGTTGAGAATTATTTGATGGGTATAGTGTACACTGTACAGGTGATGGTTACACCAATAGCCCAGACTTAATCACTACACACTGTGCTTGTATCCCTTAAATTTATAGAATAACCAAAACAATATGATAAAGAAAAACAATCTTGGAGGATTAGTGGATTTCAAGAATTATGTGTAAAGCTGCAATAATCAAGACAGGTGGCATTGGCAAAAGATAGACACATAGATTAATGCTGTAAAAAATAAGAGCCCAGAAGTAGACAGATATAAATGGATTTTTGGCAAAGGTACAAAGGCAGTTCAATGGGGGAAAAAAATCACCTTTTCCACAAAAGATGCTGGGACAATTGGATCTCCACATGTGAATAATAACCCGAACCATGCACATACAGAAAAGTTAATTCAAATGGATTACAGACTTAAATATGAAGCCCCAAACTATAAATCTTCTAGATTAAAACATAGGGGAAAACATTTGTGACCTTGGTAGGAAAAGATTTCTTATATATGATAATTCTTATATATGACAAATCATAATCTACACAAGAAAAAAATGGATAAGACAGGCTTCATTAAAATTAAAAACCTCTTTAAAAAATACCCTTAAGAGGAAAAAAAAGCCGTGCACTGGGAGAAAATATTTACAAATCATATGTGCAACAAATAACTTTATCCAGCATATATAAATGATGCAGGATTTTCTTCTGGGTCACTTTGGAACCTGGGGACCTCTGGCCAGCAATGCCCCACTGGTCCTCACTCTGCCACACTACATGTTGCAGGAGATGACCCTCTCACTTGGTCAGCCCAGGCCAAGTCTGGCTTGTTCACCAGTTCTCAAGTTCTTGTCCTGCATCCAAGAATGAGGAGGTACTGACCATCAAAGAGTAAGCAAGGTGGGGAGTTTTGTTGAGTGATGAATCAGCTTTTAGTGGAGAGGGAAAGAGGGGACATCAGGGTGGTCTCCTTTCCTGAAGTCAGGAAAGTCCCCCTAATATGGCTGAATCTGGGGCTTTTATAAGCTCAGAATGGGGGGGGGGCAGGCTGTAAGTAGTATTGGAAAAGGCAACATTCAATTGGTTCAAAGGCATTATTCAGAAAGAATCAATGGGGAAAAGGTGGGCAAACAGGAACAGAAATTTTCACTCTGGGTCATCGGTTTCATCTGGGACCAGTAGTCCAGTCGTTCAGGCTTCAAGCTCTTTTGGCTTGAAGGTGGTTTCACTGGGGACCCACCCCATCTGCCTAGGCATTCAGCTGCCTCCTGTCGCTATCATATAGTGTTCTTAAAATGCAACTATAAGAAAACAAACAACCCAATTTTCAAAAAGAATGAGCAAAGATTTGAACTGACATTTTACTAAAGATAAGCACGTGAAAAAAAAAGATGCTCTTAGAGAAATGCAAATTTAAACCACCATGGGATACCATTACATATCTATAGAATGGCTAAAATGAAAAAGACTGACAATACTAAGTGCTAAAGCAGATGTGGTGTAAATAGAACTCTTACAAATTGCAGGTGAGTATTCAAAATGGTACAGCCATTTTTGAAGACAGTTTGGCAATTTCTATAAAGTTAAACATAGCCTTACCATGTATCATACACAAGAGAAATGAAAACTTATGTACATACAAAAACCTTGCACACTGATTTTTATAGAGTCTTTATCCAGAATCACACATGCACAAACTGAAAATACCCCAAATGTGCTTCAACTGATGAAAGAAAAACAATACAAATGCATAGGAGGGAGTACTATCCAGCAATAGAAAGGAAAAATAATGGATATATTAATCAACACAGATGGCATGAATGTAGTATGCTAAGTGAAAGAAATCAGACTCAAAGGCTAATACTGGGTGATTCTGTTTATATGACACTCTGGAAAATGCAAATTACAGGAACAGCAAATAGATGAGTGTTTGCCAGTGGACTGGGGTGGATGAAGGGTAGCATGAGGAAATTTGGGGAGGTGAAAGAATGTTTCTGTATCGTGATTATGGTGATTTTTACACAACTGTAAGCCTAAACTGTATGTCTAAATGTATCACGTATAGGCCAAAAAGAATTAACTTTACTGCACACATATTTTTTAAAGTGAGTAGAGTAAAAATAAAGCAGCAAAAATAATCAAGGGTTTTTTGTTTGTTTTGTTTTTTGTTGTTGTTGTTTTTAGCTTGTGTTGTCACAAGGAAAAAGAACTAGGGCAAAAATTAAGGAAAACATCAGAAAAGAAAAAAGAAAACCAAAAATATGTAAAGCCCTGGAAGAGAAAGGAAGAAACTTTCTAGAAGCAGATGATGGTAAGCATATTTAAATGTCAAAGAAAGTTGTTGACTTTAGAAAGAACTGTTTCAGCAAAAGGGTTACCCCATCTAACATTTTATTTTTTCTTAGGTAAACAATGCATTAATCTGACATCTAAATAACCACTCTTGTAAGAAGTCTGGTAATGATAAGAAAAGACAAAGGTAGGTGCTAGATGGGACTTCAAGTTTAAGAGGCATAATTTTCAAGATGGAGATGGAGTTAAGAATGTAGGATACAGGAGGAGCAAGGGATTCATAGAGGAGGGAGAATGAAGATGTTGGAGAAGGGAGCAATGTGAGTGACAGCATGACCTCTTTGGAAGTGAGAAGAGATGGAGATTAGCCTTTAAGGAAGGGAAAGGACCTTTTTTCCCTTGAGTTAGAGAGAAAGGCCAGGGATAAAATAATGAGACCAAAATAGGAAGGGGCCAAAGGACTGTAATGGGCTGAGATTATCCCAGGATGGACCTATGAACTCCATTCCTTCTTCTCTTTAATGGTGATGAGTCTTAAGACATTGTAGAAGACTTTCAGACCGCTTTTTCCTTCCTCTGCTAATTTCAAAATGGCTGGTGGGAGCTCATTTTTTGTAACTGTTGATGCTGCTCTTTGACAAGCTTAACCTGACTCAGCAGTGAATACAGGAAGGTGTTAATCTAGCGCCCCCTTGTGGGCTGAGGGAAGAATGAGGCTCTTTGTAATATTTGGAAACACAATACTCTAGATTCATGAGGCTTTATAAGACGGTGGAAAAATTACCTGTCAGGTATAATGTTCACGTTTTGGGTAACGGGTACACTAGAAGCCCAGTTCCTACCAGTATGCTATATATCCATCCGTGTAACAAACATGCATTTTAAAAAATGATTGTATGGAGGTGCTCTTATATTTTCCGAGCCTTCTTTTCCCCAAAGTAACCAAGGTTTAGTCAAGTGTCACCTTGAATAAATATTCAGGAAGAATGTGCAAGCAGAAGTGTTAATAATGGGTAAAAATAATGTTTGAATGAATTCTACTTCCAGATGTGTTCAAGTACGTTTGTAGCTTTCATTCAGACAAGGTTTTTGTATATATAACTTTTGGCATTGAAAAAAAAAAGGAAAGGGGAAAAAATACTTCTGAGATTGTTCTGATTATTCCTAAGCTGTTACTTAATGAATATCATTCATAAATCCATTTGTAAGACTATTGACCACTGACAGTGAAGCTATAGAAACCAATTTGCAATGGTGTTTGGAATAGGAGGCTTGGGATATGGATGTTAAACATCAGAAAATTCAAAGCAATTTTTTCATGAAAAGGCCTAAGAATAAATGAAATTTGACATATGTCATACGATGTTTGCCAATGAAATAAAAATCCTGCAGAGACACATATAGTGCTTTAATTGCAAAAATAACACCTGCCCTAAAGAGAAATACAGTGAAAAGCCTCATGATTCCCATTACCTCTAATTGGAATCAAACAGCAAAATCCCTGACCTCCAGAGTAGGTATTCCTTTCACAGCTGACATTTGATTTTTCTCAATTGATATTTTAAAATTATCAAAAAGGAAGAAAGATGTTTTAGAGCCCTGCTTAATTCAATGTTCTAGGCTTGATTTGTGAGACTACATTCAGAGGTCAAGTGAAGCCCTTCTCTACACCCCTTTAGAGCCATATGGCAAGATGAAGATAGATTCAGGTCATGGTGGTTTTTCCTTCTAAGCCATTCTGTTCATGGGAAAGTGCTGTGGCAAAGCAGAAAAAAAGTGTGAATTTCCACACTCATAAGCATACGTAAATAAATAACTTTATGGTTTCCATCCTTAAATGGAAACAAAATGGCTTCATCTTCAATGTGCAATAATTTTGTCCATACCATCAGAGCTATTCTCAGAGGCTGAGCACTTCTAGATCTAGATTTCTGGATCTAGAAAACTCTATAAAAATCAGTGTGCAAGGTTTTTGTATGTACATAAGTTTTCATTTCTCTTGTGTATAATACATGGTAAGGCTATGTTTAACTTTATAGAAATTGCCAAACTGTCTTCAAAAATGGCTGTACCATTTTGAATACTCACCTGCAATTTGTAAGAGTTCTATTTACACCACATCTGCTTTAGCACTTAGTATTGTCAGTCTTTTTCATTTTAGCCATTCTATAGATACGTAATGGTATCCCATGGTGGTTTAAATTTGCATTTCTCTAAGAGCATCTTTTTTATACATGTCTAGCATAATAAATGCAGCCCAAGCAAGCAGCAGTATGTGCCCAGTTGTCTGTACTCAAGCTGACTGTAAAGACTGATCACCTGAAAGGTAAAATTTATAAGTTTCAAAGCTACCACTGTATTTATTTCTTGAATTTGCCAGTTGAATTATTAATAAATCTACTGAGAAGTGCTGCTATGGGGAACGCCTTCCCTGGCTGTTTGAATAGTGAAAACTAATTACAATTACACGGCTGATGGCTAAAATGTTACTTCATGACTGTGCTGAGTCTATACAACAGCAAACACCTGAAAGAAAACCAAGAATGGCAATAAATTATCCTAGATATTTGGCCTACCCAATATTGAAATACACAAAAATGCACAAAACTGTAGACACTAGAACTTCCCTGTAACATTTTCAGGATCCATTGGAATTTCCTATGGGGAAATTATAATAAGGATTATTTTAGATAAAACCAGCTGGAAGAACGAAATCACCCCTGAGAATACGGGTGATGTTGGAAATAGAAAGGAATAGACAGGAATGGAAATTTAGAAATCAACTTTAGGGAGGAACTGTGTAATCAAATCAATTTCCCTAGTTTTGGAACCTAGAGAAGGATCGGCAAAAGGTAAAGCTGGATCCCTGATAGATGCTAATGATTAACAGCGCAACTTCCTCACACATCCACCAGCCCTCTCTTCTTTCTCACTCTTTGGCATTTTTATACTTGTTTATTATCTTGTTTACCACCTCTACTGTAAGTAAGCTCTATAGGGGCAGGTGTTTTGTTTTGCTCTTAGGGAAGTCCCAGTGCCTAGACAATTGCTTGTAATGCAGTAGAAGCTCCCAGGAAAACACATATAGCTGGTAAATTGGGACAGAGAAAAATACAGAGAAAAGAGACAAGACATAAAGTTCAGAATATTAGTCACTGGAGACTTGGAAGGTGGGAGGATGGGAGGGGGTGAGGGCTGAAAACTTAATGGGTATGATGTACACTATGTGGATGATGATTACACTAAAAGCCCAAACTTGACCACTACACAATATAGCCATGTAACAAAATTGCACTTGTGCCCCTTAAGTTTATACAAACAAAAATTTTAAAAATTTAAAAATTGTGTGAGAACTAGGAGAAAAACTGTAAGATTAAAGCAGGTAGCTGATTGCTGACAGGTGAAGCTGAAAAGTAAAAAAGCAAAACATTTAGGAAGGGACTAGAGATTAGAATAATAAATTAGAAAGAGGTTCAGTAGAGTCAGGAGCTAGGCAGGCCGTGTCATGACTGGCATATCAAGCCACCTACTGAAAAGTATCCCTCCAAGTGGGCTTCCATAGCCCTGATGAGTGCCCCTTGAGTTAACGAAAACATTTGTTAATTTGCAATTTAAAAAGCAGGAGGCATAACAGAATATTGGAAGCCATTAACATGGATTTGTTTTTCAGATTGTCACCTTTCTCCTTCAAGTGCTTTTAAAATTAGCAACATAAATGTGTGTGATGTGACACATGACAAAAAGGCCTTCCAATTATTTGGAACAGTTGCTAAAATTAAGATTGATTATAGAGATCAGGATTGAGATGTATTTGGAGTACACAAGGCAATATTTTTTATATTGAATTTCCTATTTTTATCAAGGTAGCATTAACATAACTTTGACATTAGTGAGTATTCACACAGGTAAGAAAAATTGACCCTAGAGGCTAATATTGTGCAGGTTAAGCAACTTGAGATATAAATGTGCTCTGGATACCCTATATACAAGCTGCCACCTAATAATTCTCAATTATAATTGCTATTCAAGGGCAGCAAGCCAGAGGGAATGCCTACACTGGAATTCCACAGAGATCTGACATGGGCTTGGGACAATTTAACTTCTTAATTAATGACTCATGAAAACCAATACAAAATACTGTCATTAAGTATACATATGACCCAAATTAGGTCACCATGGTGCTAGACAGGACCAAATTAAAAATAGGACAGCAACCTTGTTAAACTCTCAAATAGAAGATGAGGGCATATGTAAACAAGATGGAGCTGACAGTATTAAAAGTTGTCACAATTTGACAAGAACCGAAACAAAAGAGAGGAATGAGGAAGGGGTAGGAGAGCAGATAGGAGGATCCCTTCAGCACAAACTGGACAGAAAAGATCTGAAGGTCATAATGATTTGTATGTTAATCAGTAATGTAGAAAGTATCTTATATATGTAAATACTTATCACAGTACTTTATATGAAGTTAAGTGCTTTTTTCAAATGGTAGCTATTAGCATTAATACATGAATAGGGATATAGCCGGGCAAATGTGAGCTGTATTCTCAGTTTATTAATTTCATGCTACCTAAGATTGAAGTCAACCAGCCATAACAAGCTGCCTTTACCACTCAAGCCCACCACATTGGATCTCCTGGAGTGAGGCCATCTTTTCACAGATAGATTGTCTCATAGTTCCTGCTTCCCCTGGGAAATTGTGGCCACTGGTCTTGAGAATTCTCTCCTACTATCCAACCTCACAATCATTTGAGAGTAAAGACTTAGTAAGAAGGAGGCAACTCATGGGGAAAGGTAGCGCTTAGTCATCTGGAGAACCAAATTCTTGATCCAGTTGCTTTGCTAGAAGAACCTGAAATTAATGGACACCCTTTGCACCTGGAACAATTATTCTACTACTTACCAAAGTACATTTAATCATATCTCCACTCCAACAGCATCCCCAACAGCCCCTACCTAGTCACTGTTGCCTTCCACCTGTCATCGCTAGTAAGAGACAGGAGCTCACTGGCCATGGCGAGAGTGAACTGGGACACAGGTGCCTGGAACACACACGCAGGTCATAGGAGTCCTGATTGCAACTCCAATATGTGGTGGGCCAACTTGGAAAGTGCTCAAAAACAGTGGGGTTTCTTTTTAATGGTATGATTATGGGTTTGGGAACTTGATATGGGGAGAAAAAGAAAAATGAACTGTGTATATTAAATGAACAGAAGAGAATCCTGTCTAGGGACTTGATTATGGGGATTCTGGTAGTGATGGTTAGCTGCTGTCTTCTGTACACTTGAGAATGTTTCAGGAGTCTCGCTATGCAGCACAATGGTTCAAGTGAGACATTAAAATCTTCCTGAAATGAACCATTTCCTGAATAACACACTTTGCTGTAAATTTTTCAGAGAAAACATACAGCATGTTGGAAAGCATTTATTCAGTTACATCAAAGATATGTGAAGCTATGCAAATTTTGAACTATCATCAATTGAGAACTTCTCGGGCAGCACGTGTACATTTAAGGGTGGAAGGACAGTCTTCAAGAAAAGCTCAAGTATCCAGGGCCTTCCGGTCAGCTGGTCTTGACTCTAGTCTTGTTTTCTTCATACTCCGGGTTTTTCTCCTGAGCTCTGGAGCCATATTTAAAATAAGATTATAATTAAAGTTGAAGAAAACTTTTAGAGTGAAAGGAACGGGTCTGGAAATGGTTGAGTAGAGATAGGGATGTGTCCTTCTTACATTGACACAATCTAGAAAGGAAGAAAGGGGCATGAGATTTTCAGAGTCAGGCAGATCTCACTTTGAATCTCAGATTAGTGAGTTAACTAGCTCTGGGACTGTGAATTAATTCACCTTTCTGAGCTTAACATTTTTCTCATACTTGAAATGGGAATAATAATGATATTTACTTTACAGTGATCTTGCTAGGATTAGGTGGTGTATGTAAAACTCCTGGTTTTATAGGTGTAGATGTAGTTGGTACTCAAATTGTAGTCCTTATGACATCCATCCTCTCCCATTCTTCATCCTGAGATACGTGACACTGTATTGCATTGTGACGTTGTATATATTGTGATGTTTGCCTTGATATGGCCCAAAGGAAATATTTTTTGGTGTTTGCTTATAGGGTTGCCAGAAAATATACAGGAAGCCTGCTAAATTTGAATTTCAGATAAGCAAGGAATTCTTTTTTAGTATAGGAATGTCCCAAATATTGCACTGGGATGTACTTGCACATTTAAAAAGTTTTTTATCCAAAAATTTAAATTTCAGAACAAATTTAAATGGGTGTCCAGCATTTTTATTTGCTAAGTCTGGCAAGGCTGCCTACTCAGCATCTATTCCTTACTTATCCTTTTCTAACACATTGTTTTTTATTCTGATAATGAACCCTCTGCTACAACAGTTGACTCTACCTGGCCCTCAAGTGGGCTATGCCAGGCCCTTAGATAGTTTGAGCCAATCAGCACATTTCATCCCCTGGAAGAAGTGATTGGTTGTTTGGTGAGAATGCAACCTAAGTCAAAGTGAATCTCAGGACTCTTGTTAGGAACACAGAACCAGAAATGCTAGCTCTCCCTTGTCTGTAGACAAGAAATAGGGAGCCCCTGAAATTGCTGGTAATTATTTGGCTGCTATGAGGGAATCTGACCCATAGAGGATACAAAGTCAAAATTATTGCTGGGGAATAGCTCATTTCTGGAGCTAGGAGTGGGATCAGTTTCCTTGGAAGTACATTGCTGTGCGGGGAAAGGATGAACACTTGAACAAGACCTTTTTTAAATCTTTTTTTTTTTTTTTTTTTTTTTTTTTTTTAAGGAAGGAAGAAGGAATGAATAATCCACCAAAGGGTGAAACATGGAACTAAAAAAAAAAAAATTGTCCTTTCATTCAAAAACCTAACCCAGACAGATGTAAACAATAAAGGGAATTAGTAGGTGGCTATAACATTATTTCAACCTAAATAACAACAGAGAGAGGCTCTCTAAAAGGAAAGGATACTTATTTGGGAATAGAACATTAGGAATACACATGTCATAGTAAACTATGTACATACTCAGGGAGGTAAAGATTTTTAAGGGAAATAAATGAGGAAGATGTCATAATTGTTCTGAAATAATTATCCTCGGCTACCAAAGTCAGTAATAAGGGTGATGCCAGTCTGAGATTGGACAGGCAGTTGCTGGGCAGTTGTCCTTGCAGAAGTATTTTTTGTCTAAGATTATGTGGCCTTTGGGCACAGTTGTGTTTTTTGTGGAATTGTTTTGTGATAGTTTTTCTTATCAGGCATAAAAGCATGAGAAACCCCTTTTCATGGCCTCCCCCACTCTATTTGTCACATTTTTTATTTGCTTGTTTTCTTTTAACATTAGTGACTGCTTGATTTTGACAATTTTCACACATAAAATCCCAAAAGTAGGTAAGCCTCAAGTTTGTCTACAGGGTCCTCTTTAGGGAAGCTGTCATTTAATACTAAAATATGGCAACACAGAAAATGAGGGAGAGTTGTTTTTTTCTTTTTTCTTTTTTTTTTTCTTTTTTAGCTTAGCCACTGCTTCTGTTTTTATGATTCTGCAATTCTATGATGATTTGGCAAACTCAAAATGCAGCTGTATTCATCAGTTTTCCAAATTATTATTTATGTGGCTTTACATAGAGTCCAGAGCCAAATTTTTTAGTAGAATTTTAGTAACATTTGTTTAAATCAGTCTTATCTGCCTAGAAATGGAAGCTTCATATTTTTTTGTACATATCCTAGAATTGCTTCTGCCAGTTCAAGATTTCTTACGTTTATACTTATCAGGTTCGTTTCTGGATGCCTTGTGTCTTTGCAAATCGTAATTTGTTCATTTTCAATAAAATGAATATGACAATAAAAAAGTCTGATATATAGCAGTCCTTGCTGTCTGAATTTAAATCTTAGATTTTTTAACATAATTTTTTCCACACCTGATTTTAATGATATATATATAATGATAATTGCTACAAAATAAAAGGTATGTGATAAGAAATCTTTCTTCCACTTCAGCAAACATGTTTTGAGCACCATTATGTCTAACATTAGGATAGATATTCTTACCTCCATGAGCCACTAATATGCATACTATAGAAGATATTTCAACCATGAGTCTGAACACTGGAAACATCCAAACAGTGGAATTTCTCAGAAATAGTTTTTAGGTGACTATCACTTTTTAAATTGCATATTGACATATTTGAAAATAACAAAGGTGTATTTCAGTGGTCAGAGATGACAGCTCAGAGCTGCCCTGTGGCCTAATCAAAGGCAAGGTTGTAATCAGAATAAGATAATCAACTGTTAGACTTGCAGGTACCATATTTACTGCCTTAGTTTTTAGCCAGTACATGTTTCAAAAGACAGAAACTGTCTTAAAGTGCTGCTTTCCAATTGAACAAATATGTATTAGATAAGTCATTGATTAATTAGTATAATGGAAGGAAATACTTGCATAACACATCTAGTGAAACAGAGCAAGTCTTTTCCTTGTTTGCTGGGCTCCACTGGAATTCTACCTTAGCTTCAGAAATAGTGTTGTTTTGGGCAAAGACAGATTTCAGACCATCCCAGTAAAATATCTTCTACTGTAAATAGCATCTGTTAATGATATGAATAAGAGTAGCTAGTATTTACTAAGCTGTTGCATCAGGAGTGTTTCACACTCATTTTCTCTTTTTGTCTTCAATGGACAGCTCTGTCCTAATTTTGTAGGGGAGTGTTTTGCTGAATCCAAAGCAATAAGGGGCCACTTGGGCAATGTCACTGTAAAGCAGAGCCAGCACAAGGACACAAATTCTTCTGGGTGTTGCAGGGGCTCATAAGCAGTAGGATACACCACTTAATATTGGAGTGTTGTGAGGCAGGTAATATTGTTCCCATTTTGTAGATGGGAAAACTGTGACTAGGAAGCTAGTCACCTGCTAAACTCACCTAGCTGATAAATGGAAAACCTCGGTTAAATTCAGACTTCTCACCAAAGAGCCTTATTGCTCTTTGCACTTCATGTCTGCTACAGTTCCATTCAACTGCTTTACCAATTTGTATGTGTTTATCATAAAAAGCTTAAAAATATAGATGGTATCTGTCTTGACAAGAAGAAGCTTTCAACAATATAGGGGATGACCAGCTAAGGAAGTTTTGTGGTGTAACTGATTTGAGGATATAAATTTTTAAGAGGATATTAAACTTCAAAAACAGCTTCTTTTCATCAGCATAAGCAAAGGTAGCTGAATCCAAGCAATACTGTTCTAAATCCATATGTTTCTTAAATATGTAAAAAAGATAAAAACACACAAATGACATTAACTTTAAGCGGTATGTTTTATCATCAAGCATTCAACTGTCACATATAAACTCTGTTACTGGCATTGCTAAGAAATTGTTTCTTTTGTGTAATTCAAATATCATTGTAATCTTCCTTTCAGGATCTGGCTTAAACTCACAAAGCAGCCAACACCTCCTTTTTCAAATTGTTCTTTTGTTGCACAGAGCAGGCACTAGCCCTCCACGTTAGAGAAATCAGTATCTCAGCAGAAGGCTACTGCTTGAAGCAGAACAACTTTTAAGACAGGGAAAGATTCTCCACCAGATTGTTGGACATTTGTAGTTCTACTCCTTATCAGCTTTACTTGTGTAATCTCCATCAAGATGGGTCTCTTTCACAGGAGGCCATGTGAAGTGTATAGAATATTCTAAAGGTCAGGTTGTCCATTCCACTCTCTAGTCTGTTGCTCTCATAAAAATGACCATGTGTAGTTCAGTGGAACTTGTCATCCTGACTCTGTGGAGCAGGTTCTGGGGCCTGTTCTCCCTAACTCTATGGGACTAAATATTTATGTGTGTGGACTTTTGACATTTTTCCACATGTCACCTTGGAAAAAGTCACTTGTCCTTTTAGGCCTTAGTCTTCTCATCAATAAAATAAAATCATTGGACTAGACTGGTGGTTCTCAAAGCATTGTCTGGAAAGTCTGGGGGTTCTTGAGACTCAGGAAGTCTGAGAGGTCAGAACTATTTTCATGATAATACTTAAGGTATTGCTTTTTCAGCCCCATGCTTTCATCAGTGTACAGTGAAGCTTTCCAGAAGCTACATAATGCATGATGATGTCATCACTCTGAATAGATGATTAAATACTCTAATGTTTTAAAATTATTTTTGTTTTTAATTTCTAATACTATAGATCCCAATAGATATAATCCACATAAAATTTAATGGGACTGTCAATAATTTTGAAGAATGGAAAGCCATCCTGAGGCCAAAAAAGTTCAAGAACTGCTGTGCTAAATCACCTCCGTCTCAGTGGTACATAACTGGTGGTACTGGGGATAAAATGCACAATTTTTTTTTAAAATGATGATGAGAGTAGATATTAGATACTTAATATATTTTTAAAAATTCCTACTTGGTAAGATAAAAAATTGTGATCCTTGGTCCCTTCATTAAAAAATAATTACACTGCCAATCGGTACATACACAGGCCCGTGAACTCTTCTTGTAACTTCCTATTATTAAGACAGGGAAAAACATTGGCTTTGAGAGAGATTATCATCACCCAAATGAATATCAGATGGCGTTTTATTTAACTGTCTCTTTATGCCCTTGAAACTTTTATATGGAAAATGTATTTGTTTGGAGACCTAATTAATAAGAAGACACTTTAATACTACCCTAATGTCAAGTTCTACCTCATTTTGTCTTTATCTGGGCTTTCTGAGGTTTCTCCCAGTTGATTTTAAGTCACACTCTGAGACTAGGGCCAAAAATTCAGTCCTCAAACATCATTTTAAGGTGTCAGAAATAAAAATTGCTGGGCGTAGTGGCTCACAACTGTAACCTCAACACTTTGAGAGGCTGAGACAGGAAGATTGCTTGAGCCCAGGAGTTTGAGACCAGCCTGGGCAACATAGCAAGACTCTGTCTCCAATACATATATATATATATATAATTAGCTGGGCATGGTGGTACATGCCCGTAGTCCCAGATACTCAGGAGGCTGAGGATCTCTTGAGCCCCAGAGGTCAAGGCTGCAAAGAGCTGTAAACATGCCACTGTACTCCCTTCTGGGCAACAGAGTGAGACCCTGTCAAAAGAAAAGAAAAGAAAAGAAAGAAGGAAGGAAGGAAGGAAAAAAGAAAGAGAGAGAGAGGGGGTGGGGTGAGGGAGGGAAAGGAAGAAAATGAAGGAAAAAGGAAGGAAGGAATGAAAGGGAAGAAGGAAGGAAGGAAGGAAGGAAGGAAGGAAGGAAGGAAGGAAGGAAGGAAGGAAGGAAGGAAGAAAATAAAAAAAAAGGAAAGGAAAAGAGCAAAACAAAGGAAAAGAGAATTAATAAATGTGAATTTTTCCAGTAGTTGCTCAAAAAATGGCTGCTGCCAAGCTCTGAGGGGAAAATTCCCGACTCGATCAATAGCTCTCTTTGGAACACTGTATGTCTTTGACAGATTACTTCTGGTTATAAGGTGAAAGTTTGATTTTTCATTTTGAACAGGAATTTTTATGCTTAATTAAAGAAAACTGCAACTCAAGATCGTATCAATGAATATTTCCTTTCCCAAATCAATTATATGGTAAAATAAGATTATCATGTTCATGTAACCTGTATAAAGTTAATACCATTAAATGATGGGTCCGATAATTAATTATTTCCAAAGCACTTTGGTAGTGCTGAAGAATGCATTTTTTTCCTCATAGATTCCTTCTTTAATTTGATTTCCAATATGTGGTGCTTTTCTCCAGATTTTTAAAAGTACTTCTTTTTATTCTTCTCCATTACATCATCCTTTTTCCTCCTTGTTGAACTGAGTGACTACGGGCCTTGAATTCATGATGAAAGACGATGTAATTGAGCCTAGTGAACTAACCACAGGAAAATCTGAGTTCAAACTCTGGCACAGTCTCCTCTTCATTATCAAATCTTGAAGTTTCACAATTGAGACAATGTATATTGTTATAATACTTCATGGATACGTTGTAAAGATTACTGAGTAATGTTTCTTTTGGCATCACTAATCTAAAGATGTAGGAAGAGATAAATGCTTTTCCAAATGCATTCCACTTGAGTGAGGGCGGAAGGTCTGGGAAGCAACTCTCTCCCAAAATGCCAATCAAGTCAACAGCAGTAGAAACAAGGTGTTAGAAACATGCCTTTTTCACTTGTAGGAAGTTGTAATTAGCCTAATTTCTTTTGGAAGGAGTCTGAGAGACCTGTGTATAGTCTGGGAAGTAGAACCTGTTCTTCTTCTTGCTGTGAAATTGACTTCATTCTGGTATTAGTTTCAAAGGTAGGTGAAAGCAGCCGGAAGCAGGTCTTACATCTGAATATCCACAATGCTCTGTCTTTTCATTCACTCTCTGGGAAAGTACTACTCAATGGTTTTCAGTGCAGAACCCCTTTGATCACTGCAGAGTCCTATTATGCTTCCATGGAAGAGCCTTCATGATGATGACATCTCAGTCTACAGCAGGGCAAGACTTCTCACCCTCAGCACTTTTGACATTAGGGGTTGGATAATTCTTTAGCTGGGGATAAGAGGCTGGCTCGTGCATTGTAGAATGTTTAATAGCAACCCTGGTCTCCATTCATTAGATGCCAGTAGTATTCCCACTGCACAGTGGCGACAACCAAAAATGTCTCTAGACATTGCCAAATAATCATTGAAAACAAAAGAAATACTAATCTATAGGGTCACAAAATATAGGAATTAGAAGAAACTTCACATGTAGTTCTGTTTTTTCTAAGTTGTAGCTTCTTGACCACTCATGGTATACTTGATGATTTTTGGGAAGGAGGCAGCATTAAATGACATTGAATTACACAGTAGAAAGTAATTATCTTTTCAACTGTCTTTCAGGTGTTCTCTTTAATCAAGGAGAAAAGTCTCTGTTTACTACTAGAACATCTTTGACACCTCCCAATATTTGCATATGATAGAAAACAAAAGAAGTAAAACCTCAGGTACATAGCAGATAATATTATCTAGCTAATATTTAATAACATGGTTTTATTTTTATGGTATTTATTTTCATAATAAGTGGCACTGGTTCTTCATTTGCCCTATGGATAAAAGTTTCTTTTCAAATTAATGTATTTGGTAATTACTTTGGAAAATATTCAGCAATAATTCTAATCCTGCCAAAAGTCGGGATAATGTTTACCCTGATGAAATAATGACTGTGAGGGGCCTGAGGGGACTCTTCTGGGGTGCTGGTAATGTTCTGCTTCCTGGTCTGGTGGCATGAGTATGTTCAGTTTGTAAAAGCTTGTCCAGCACGTAGTCATGCATTGTACGCCTTTCTGTATATAAGGTACACTTCAATTAAATTTCAAAATTTAAATTAGAAAAATAAAACAGTAGGTGGAAATAAAAATGTTAAGCGATATTAAATAAATAATTATGCAGATGATATGTCAAATCAAAATAACCTCACAATTGTAAGTGATTTGTAAAAGACTAAAGTCAAGAAAACCCTGATTTTGTACAATTCTTTTGCATTAAAGATGGCACCCGGGCCCAGGGAATGCAGGAGTTACTTGATCAGAGTCCATAGACAATGAGTAGCTAGTGGCTCTGTGACTATAACCAAAGCTTCAACTCCCAGTCCAGTGCCTTTTCTGATGACACAGGGCCTGTGCAAGGTTTCATACCCACTGGTTTCAACCCTCACTTTCTGGCATCCTCATATTTCTGCCTCCCTACTCAGCCACCTGCCACGGTCACACCAGCACCTTCGATTTGACACATCTGAAACTTATTAATGGAAAGTACTTCACCTTTTTGCCCAGTGTCTCCAGAGCATTTGGGTAGCCATGAATTGGTAACAGGAACTTGACCTTCTGTCTCTGGCTGGAGCAGTCCCCTAAGCATTTTCTACTGGTTGAAAATGAACTGCAAAGCAAACTCAGAGGTCTCCCAACCACACTTATTCTCACGATTATAATAATTGAAACCACACTGATTATTTCTAAAACATGCCATTATTTTCTAAACATTTCAAAGCATTTCCAGGTATTACTGTTTAACTTGAAAGCAAAATGCACAACACTGCTTGTGAAAGAGGAAAGAGGAGGCCAGGCACAGTGGCTCACGTCTTTAATCCCAGCACTTCGGGAGGCCGAGGCAGGCGGATCACAAGGCCAGGAGATAGAGACCATCCTGGCTAACACAGTGAAACCCTGTCTTTACTAAAAACACAAAAAAATTAGGCAGGCTTGGTGGCACGTGCCTGTAGTCCCAGCTACTCAGGAGGCTGAGGCAGGAGAATTGCTTGAACCCAGGAAGCAGAGGTTTCACTGAGCCGAGATCGTGCCACTGCACTCCAGCCTGGGCAAGAGAGCAAGACTCCATCTCAAAAAAAAAAAAAAAAAAAAAAGGAAAGAGGGGAAGAGTAAAACCATCCTCTTCTTTCTTGGAAAAAGCATCACCTCAAAAAGACCCTTGACAGGTCTATACTGGATAGCTGTTTTCCACCATTGTTGTTTGGGGTGGACTCATTACCTTATAAGAATGCCACCTGGGTTCAGAGTTGCTGTGGGGAAGAGGAAAGGGGGCTAGGTCTGGTATGCTATGCCTTCAGGAATATCTCCCTTTAGGTTCTTCATCTATGAAATGGGGACAAGAAATGTCCTACTTATCCTATAGGGCTGTCATAGGGAACCCAGTGAGATAAAGTATGTGACAATGTCCTGTAAAATGTGCAGTAAGGTTTATTGGGGTTTGTTGTTGTTGCTGCTGTTGTTGTTATTAAGCAGCTCACATATTTTCCCTCCTCTAAGTGGACATTATATGTGGCATATCTTAATATTAAATTAAAATTAAAATATTAAATTAAATTTAAATTTAAATGGCAAGGCTAGTTTGCTCCCATAACATATCTTAATGTGGCTACAGAAAACATGTTACAACATGTTACATTTATAATGATCTCAGGCTTGAAGCTTTCTAAAAAGTTTTGCAAGAAGTTTTGCGTTTTGTTACGATGAGAAATTTAGACTTTGACAAGCTTACAATTGCTCTTTCACCAGAATGATGATTCTTCTAGATGGAAACACTTTGCTGCAGTTTTTTCCGTGATAAGCAGTGCTGCATTCTGGGAATCCAGCCAACTCCAGAGGGGAACTGGGCAATATGGAAATTTCAGTGAGCACAATACACAAAGTGATTCTATATTGGCATTAGATATTATGCAGATGATGCACCAAATGGGCTAATGTTTCTTCTCAAATACTTCTAAATCTCTTTGCATACTAAACAAAAGTGGGAGTAATGTTGATCTTTGGCTTCCATCGCCCTGAGATTTGAATTCTTAAAGTGATTTGTGAGCCTAACTGGTATATTTTTTAATTTCACAGATCATAATTCTGTTAACAGCAAAGGTTTAATCATTGCCTTTTCAGTATGCTTGGATACAATAAAAGACCCTTGCTTTTTACCAGTGTGTGACAGTGCATCAACCTGAAAGAACAGGAGAAGCTGCTGTGATGAGAAACTTGACATCCAAGGCATGCACCATTTGCAAGTTTACAAGTTGTTGCATTTCAAATGGCATGAGAGGAAGCCCTGTGGGCTGGAAGTTGACATGTCATTCTGTAGCCCTTAGCCTGACCTTTAAACATCTGCTCACAGGCAAAAGACACTGTGTTCCAGATTATTATTTTACCTCCAGGCTGGTAACAGTATCATCTCCATGAATGACACCTTCACCACATCCACTCTTGTCAGGAAGGAAGCCTTTGTAATTCTCCAAAGCTCAAAGCCCACAATGTTCTACACAGTGACCTTGAGGGAATGATCACCCCTTGGTACTTGCCAACTACAGATTAATTTCTATTGTTTAGTCCAGAGAAAACTGTCAAGGAACTATGGATTCATGTATGTCTCCCTGATGGGCTAAGTCACTTTAAATTTATTTGCAGATGAATTTGTTGATGATTAATATTTTGATGAGAATTACAGAACACATGAAGCTATTTAAAACTCTATTAGAAAACTTGTGCAGAACATCAGTAGAGACGAATATATTTGCCTCCGTGTAATAACTGCAAAATTGTTAAAAGAAAAAATAGAGGTTAAACTGTTCTATTTTGTTAACTAAACCAAGAGAAACAGAGCCAAAGACTGAATTTGAGGATTGGCCTCAAATAGTTTCCTGAAATGAAAATTGGGATGAGAGAAGCAGTCCAAATGCAATGAGAACCAACTTTTATTTAAATAAAGCTGTTGGAGGCTGCGAGAGAGTACTTTTCCTTACCTTGTTTTTCGTTTTAAAATTACTCTTTCTCACTCAGATTGTGTGAGAAATTGATTAGAGATTATTGAAAAAACTTGTCATGTGGACCTTCTAAGACATTTTCCCTCCCAGCAACAAGAACAAAAATACACCAGAGGTCCATCAAAGATATCAGTCAGGAACAGAGTTGCTGGGAGATACATTTAGAGATGCTTTTTTTCTTTTCCTTTTTTCTTTTCTTTCTTTCTTTTTTTATTTTTTTTTTACAGTTGCGTGTCTTGGCACTGAATTGAAATCAAAGAAGGTATCTGGGCATATAGCTCAGGCATTCAGGGGTGTATGTGTATGTGTGTTTTAAATGAGGCAAAATTCACATAATTAGCCATTTTAAAGTGCACAAATCAGTGTTTTGTAAATATATTCAAAGGTGTGCAACCATCACCTCTATCTAGCTCTAAAGCATCAGCATCCCCAGTGGAAATCTCATGTCCATTAGCAGTCATTCCACATTGCCCACTTCCTCCAGCCCTTGGCAACCACTAATCCACTTGTGTCTATGGGTTTGTGTATTCTGGATATTTTAAACAAAAGTAGTCACACAGTATATGCTCTTTTGTGTCAGTTTCTTCCACTTAGCATATCTTCAGGGTTCATCTGTGTTACAGCATGTATCAGTACTTCATTCTTTCTTATAACTGAATGACACTCCATTGAAGGGATATACCTCATTTTGTTTATCAATTCATCATTTATCCACTGATAGACATTTGAGTTGTTACCACCTTTCTGCTATGGTGAATAATGCTGCTACAAGCATGTGTATATAGTTGTTTGAATATTGGCGTCCACATTCAAATTTGAATACCTGTTTATCCCTAGGAGTGGAAGTACTAGGTCATCTGATAAACCTGTGTTTAACTTTTTGAGGAACTGCCACACTGTTTTCCACAGCATGTGCTCCTTTGCGTGTATGCGTGTATTCCGTCTCTTCTAACGATACTCCAGCAACATAGGCTACTGTTGGTGAAACTTTAGGTGGCCTGGTCGTCTTGAATCTTTTCAGAGTGGAGTAGATTCAATGGTGATTATCTCTTCCATTTGGAAAACCTTTCTGGGGGTCTGCGGGTATGGGAATTTGCTTAGTCTGTTTTGTGAATCAATCCAAACTCCAAGTCTGTCTCCATAGGCGAGGACAGATGCCATATTTGGGAAATGTTAAATCCAGTAAAAATGTACTATGGTGTGGCCTTTTAAGACCTAGATCAGAAGTTGGAAATCTTTCCTTCCTTCAAATTTGCGTAGAGCATCAGGGAGACTTTTAAGTTACAAGCGCTAAGCTCCTTAGACTGTTGAAGTGCCTCAGACTTTTGTTTTCTTGTGGTATTTCCCGGGTTACATTGAGTCTTCCTACTCAACTTCATATATCCAGGAACTGGGCTCCTGACTCTTGAGAGATGGAGAGAAGTGTGCTGGTGGGCCTGCAAAAGAAGATAATTGGGGACAGAGGAAATGGCCATGGAAACGCACAGATACCATCAAGGGTTATTGAGGGGATGGGCTCCTCTGCGGAGTATGAATAAAGTGTTTGCAACACTCTGTGGGAAATGGAACAAATAAAAGACTGTTGAAAGTCAGTAAGGAGTCTCTTGGAACCCCATACGAGACAGAGATTGCCTCTCTTAAAGTTTATCAGTTTTATTTTTGAATTGTTTTTATCCAAAACTAGAAAGAAAACTCCTTTACCCTGTCAAAAAAAACCAACAGACATGTCTGAACCCTACAAAATTGCCCAATCCATACATGGATACATAGAAATATGAGGTTTTTATACTTTGGAAAATCATCCAAACCATTGTTGAAATTTCAATACCTTGCTTGTTTTCACTGTCTTTCCTGAAGGCTTCTAAGCTCTCCAAAATTAATAAATAAGAGAAGTAACTTAGCCATTTCTGTGAGTTGCTTATGTTAGAGAGCCAACTCCAAACTACAGTCTTTCAAGCATTCCTTTCCTTTGCAGATGGCTATTGATATAAATATTTCTCTAAATCCCCGAGTGTTCAAATGGGCTGGAGTTTCATGTTAAATGTGGACTTAAGAGAGTTTGGTCTCTCTGACTTCATATCATAGTGACTTTTCCATCTCTGCTCATTTATCAGGGAGAAACTTTCTGTTGGAATGACTTTCTTGATCCTTGAACTATTAGTGGGCTAGCTCTTATCTGATGGCTTCAAAAAGGGCCTGGTTTGCTTGTGGTGGCCAAAAAGGTCTCAATTGACACTGCAAATAGTTAATTTATGACCCCAGGCTAAACTGGAAACGCTATTTCTTGACTAGCATATTTAAGAGCTATTTCTTTTTTTCCTCTTGAAATATAACTAATAATGAATAGATCATATTTAGTTATGCTGGGCTGTTCTTTTCATCCATTTTACCTCTATGTAATAAAGTCTTTGAAAGTATTACCTTTACATTTTCTTCTATTATTGAATAATATTATCCATGAGATCAGGAAATATTAACAGTACCTCAAATGTCATTTCTTTTTCCTGTCATCTAAAAAGGGGAGCATACGTATTTAAAAATTGTGCTTGCAGGGATTTGAATAGTCATGGATATTAGGAGAAAGATTGAAAAGGGGCAACTCTGCTTCCAGGTCTGGAAAAGCCGATGTCATGATTGTGTGTCGTTCTGAGAGGTGTAAGGTTGAGCCAGGGCAGGAGCCAAGATTGAAGATAAACTCAAGCTGGGATGTGGGTCACAAAATAGCCACTGCTGAGCTCCCTGGAAGGAATGTAGTTGACTCAGTTATGGGAGAGTCCGGACACTTTTCTCAACTGTTTTCAAGATGCGGGGCGAGATGACATAAGGCGAAGTGTTGAGAACCCCAGTCTAGGGTCATGTCCTGTGTTTAAAAATGTAGTTAAGAGGTTGGGGGTGTGAACAGAGAAACCACCACTCAGAGGAGAGTGCAATACCCAGATGCACATCCCTGGGCTCCTTTTACACCCTGCCAAGCTAGGTCCTCATGTTTATCCTGATTTGGATGCCAGACAGTTTCCTTTCATTTTCAGGGGGCCATAGATTCTGTTATGCTTTCCGTGCTTTTTCCTGAAAGTGTGCCACAGTGTTACTATACCTTTCCCCAAAGTGAGTCAGATGTGCTGACCATCAGAATACCAAAGTGGTGGTTCCCATAGCAGCCAGAACCACATGGAAGCAAACAATAAAATACCAACACTGTTCTCAAACCCAGTGGAGAACCACGGTCCCTAGAGTGAATCGAGGGTATGTTCAAAACACTGTGCCTTTCTAAGTTGACATTTCTTTTCCAAACTGAAAGAGTTGTACCTCCTTCTCTGAAGGCATCCTCACCAGGTGAATATTAGAGCCACACAGATTTTCCATGAAAGGACTCTCTTAAGTTCCCTCTTGTATGCTCGATTATGGCTAGGATGACGTTATATGGTGGACTCACATACAAGACCCTTTTGTGGACTTTCAAAGTAAAGCCAGATGTTAGCTGCTGCCTCCACAGGGACTAAATGAGGTTTCAGGTAAATCAGATATATGCATGATTATAAAATTGCATGGTCCATTTCATTGAAATCTGCATTGGTGCAGAACATGATCTCCACGGCACAACCTTAAAATATTGAGCTGAACATTTACCTGGAAATATTTTAAACTTACATAGAATCATATTTGGGTGAAATAATTATAAGGACTCACCAGTTTTAGAATATTTACCTTTGGAACAAGGAGAAAGAATAAGCACATGTTCTTACCAATAGAACCAAAAATTATCTTTTTGATTCTGTGTAAATAAAACCCAGAAGACATTAACAACATGGTAGGAAACAAGAAGGAAAATTTCTGAACAGATACATTTGCATGCACACTAGGGAGACAGCATAGCTTAGGAGTGAAGAGTATAAACTCTGGAGACAGGTAGATACGGCAGTGGTGCCACTTTGACAGGTTTGTTACTTTAGTATCGCAAAGCCTGGACTATCTTCTTTTAAGAGGGCCATTGTAGTGATAACATGCGTTCCCAGTTGTTGAACATTTACTGTGAGACAGGCACTATATAAAACAGTTTGCATTCATTACCTCATTTTACCCTCAAAACTACTTTATAAAGTAGTACTATTATTATCCAATTACAATTTAGGTAACTGTGGTAGAGATTGTTTAAGTAAGTTGTGCAAGAACCTATAGTTGACCTGTAGATCAAGCAGTTCCTAAGCATCGGATATATATTAGCACTTACTACATAATACCTATCATGAGATTGGATGTTTTGAATAATGTGTGTCATTAAAAGAGGCCAGGAAGGGTAGTGGGGAGAAAGGATGAAGATAGGTTGCTTAATGGATACAAACATACAGTTTAATAGAAGAAATGAGACCTAATGTTTGATAGATCAGTAGGGTGACTATAGTTTATAATATTCTATAGTATATTTCAAAATAGCTAGAAGAGAATAATTAAAATGTTTTTAGTATAAAGAAAGATATTTAAGATAAAGAATATCTCAATTATACATATTTGATTTTTATAAATTATATGAATGTATTAAAACAGCACATGTACCCCACAAATATGTTCATCTATTAGGTATATATTTTAATAATACATAAATACAACTGTCTTTTATTTTGAGATGGAGTTTTAAAAACTTTTTTTCTCATTTTAACATCTCAATGTTAAGTCCCAGAAATTGATATTCTCCCCAACAAGAAACAAGCAATAGGTCCTCAAAATAAAGTTATCCTGTGCTCATTTTTCTCTACCTAGAGTTATCATTAGATGTCAAGGAAGAGTTTTATATTTACAAAGTTGATTTATGCAGCCCTAAAATTGGTTGTCTCGCCTCCAAGCTTCTTATAGTTTTTTTTTTTTTTTTGCTGTTTTTGGGAAGGCATTTCACCATTGATTTATAAAGACTTAGTCTCTCATCTGTCATAGAGAAAGTATAGAGCAAAATTTCTTTGGGGAGAATTTCTTCCAGTGAAGAAGAAAGCCTAAAAATAAATCTGAACAATTCAAACATCCATGAATATTTTAAAAGAAAATATTAGGATCCTGTATTTACTCACACACAAAGATACACGTATTTTCCTGAAAGTCGGACAAGAGCCTCAATTCTGACAGTTTCTGCAGATATGAAAAAACAAAATAAATGCGTATAAAGTCATGATACAGTGAACACTCTAATAAGCCTTATTGTTTCATGCCAGATAAAATAAAAGTGAGTTGATTGGGAAAGAATTCCTATGAACGCCAGCATCATCAAGAAATAAGTTAAAAGATCTTGTAGTGAAATGAGGGCCAAAACAGATCATCACAGACTTACATAAATAATAATCTGTCCTTTATATTGTGGTTGTGGCCCATAAATCTTGATTCATTTTTCTGGCAACGGGACTGAATGTGCTCTGACCCCTCACAGTCTTGCCTGGACCACCTTGTGATGAGGGTCAGGAATTCATGGACAGTGGGTGCAGTTTGAATGAAATCCAGAACATGAATCAGGGGCACAACTTGCTGGTTCAAATCCTGTCCTAGTCACAGTGCCATGAGTCTAACAAAATGAGTTACTGCAGGAAACTGACAGCTTCCACGCAACTTTATTTCCAGAGTTTCAAAGGGTGTTTCATTTATCTTTATTGAACTTATTCTTCTAAAATGATTGCTCCTGTTAGGCCAACATTCAACAACTATGAGACGAGACACCAGTGTTTCTTCTGAATATGGGGTCCATGCATTACAGATCAGTGAATACTTTCAATCCTACCCAAAGTGACTGCGTAGTACAGAGTAACCCAATAGCTCACTAGGTCTATCAAAAGCCTGAAAGTATGTTACCTTTTGGAAAAGTCCATGCATAATCAGATATTCAGAGTTTAATGTCAAAAACTGGTTTTGCCATATCCACTTAGAGATGAGATTTTTAATTTTTTGCTTTACAGATGAATCTCCAGATTTCAAGTTGAGTGTTGGCAAATGATTCTTACATGAAGGCACAGGCTTCCATTGTCAAAGAAATGGTTTAAATCTTCTTTGACTATAGAATCTACCTGCCTAAGCCAATCCCTGAGTTTTGGGAGAATCTAGGCTTCCTAAAAGTTTTCAAGTATGCCTTTAGACATCACAGTTTTGAAAAGCTTCCAATACATTTGCCAAGTGTCACCCCCCTCAATATTTGAATACATTTAAGGGAAATCTAATCCATATGTTTCTGACTCATTTACATTTGAATCATAAGTATATTACTTTCTAAGGGCCATTTAATGTTCAACAGCTTTTGTGACTTATATATTTTATATATATATATATGTATATATTTATACCTTTCCTCAAATATACAAAATAGGTACAATTCTAGTTCAGTTTTCCTGTTTTTGAGTTCATCCTAAATTTGGCAAAGAGTGTTCCCTACATGTTCTCTATTTGTTATGTTAACTTCAGAAGCATGCCAACTTTTCATTCTTTTACTATGTAATTATTAACTTTAGTGCCATTGTGGTTCCTGTTAATTCATTCCACACATTGTGTATCCTCTGGAGACCTTTATTTTTCAAGTATCTTTAAGCTTAGGTCATTTGGGGCTTAAGGAGTAAAAGAAATGGGGTGGGGGCAATTCTGCTTTTTTTGGAATGTGAATAACTTTTCAGCAAATAATTTCTTAAAAGGCATATGTACTGTGTGATCCATATCCAGCTCTGAATTCTTTTATCTTCATTTTGAAAACAAATAAATAACATTCCAGACAGCATAATCATTCTAGGAAAATTCTTCAAGGAGGCCAACCGACATTAATGCAGTCCTTGAATTCAAGGTGATTTGAATAGGAATCCGCTGTTTCCAAGGTGCTCATGTATAAAGACGATTGAAAGACTGGAAACTAGGAAACACTAGTATTACACATTGCTGTACGACAGCCAAAAGCTTGTATTTTTTAAGCAAATATTATTTTTTCACTTTCTCCAAAAAGTTCATCTTGTTTAATGCATTTCAGCAATGGCCATAGATATGCTTTTATTTCTCTCTGAAAATATTTATATTAATTGCTTCCATGTGTTGGCATTCACACTGATGTAAAGTTGTCTTTGCTATGACGCGCTCAGTTGTTTACATTGACATGAAAATTTAAATATCCTATCTTTTCCCTGCATTTATTTAACAGCTTCATACACTTGATATAGTAAAATTGCCATCAGATTTATAGATCTATCTTGAGAGATAAAATGAAGCCCAAGAATCTTCAGAAAAATAAATATTGTTGGCCCCATGAGATATTTCATGCATCTGGCAAACTATCTTCCAATGCATCTTTAGCATGGGGTATAATTAACATGTGGGAAAAATACCTACGCTTCATCAAACTATTTAACTCAATATTTTAAAAATAATTTTTCTATTCATACAGCATCTATAATTATTCAAATATGTCCATGAGGGTTTATTTTGTTTAAGAGGCATTCAAAGGTTATTACAGAATCAAATAACTGAGACTATGTCTACATAATAGACTTATTGTAGTTTTATGTGTGAGTTTGCAGCAATTTGTGGTAGACAAAATGAATGGCATGATCAAAGAAATGGTTGGTGTATGGGGCCCTGTCTTTGCAACTAAATGGTTTGTTTGTCCCACCCCAGGAGCCATTTCATCAGCCCATGCAGTTGACTGATGGCATCTCGGGACTTTCCTTCCTAGTCTCCTCATGCTGGATTCTGTTCTGCTCACTTTCTTACCACTCGTTCTAGTGTTATCTCTCACCCTCTCTGTTGCATTAAGACAACCAATTCCCTTTCATAGTTCCCACCAACATATACAAGGACATTGGCTTGGGTTATATCTTTGCACTCATAAAGAAAAGTAGGCCAATATTTGAAAGATTTCACAGCAATTGAGAAGAAATTTGCTATTATTTTCCATAAATGATCCAATTTGGAGAACATAGGAAATGTTCAGCAATTAATAAATCCTATAATTATAATATCTTCAATACCTAAGTATGCTTTGGAGAATAAACTTCTCAGCTTGAATCTGCACTGTATAATTCACTTCTATGGGTTGGGTGCTTCAAGAAGACACACACACAAGGTTTGTCTACCTTTAATAACTGTAGGGCTTAAATGTGAATGACACATCAAATAAACAAACACTAAACTGAGCAGTGCTGGTAATTGCTAATTCTATAATTAAATCCATATTTTAAAATCCTGCTCTTGTCTTAGAAATGAAAATTACTGCTTTGATTCCTACTTCAAGCCAGGGAAATAAAATGAACATTTTGGTAGTATTGGATAATGCAGAGAAAATGTCCAAGCAGAAGCCAACTAACTCCCATGGAGTTAACACTCCAAATAGCTGTTTCTTAAGGGCCATGGTTAAATGTTTAGTGTTTATGTCTTGGAATCCTGACTCTGCCACTGCCTGGTACAGTCTTGAGGATGTCACTTGGATACCAAGGAACCATGAAAAGGTAATATGTTGATCTGCAAAGTGTAAATAAATAACAAAATGTGATTGAAATTTTCTTTAACATATCTGAAGAAAAATAAAAGCAAAAGGAATACTGAAATGAAATGAATGTGTTTATAGAAAGAAGTATTTATGGTATCAGATAATATTGTTTAAAAGTAGGAAAAGTCTTAGAAATGACACCCAATCCCCCCCAAAGTCAGATAAACTAACTTATTTTTTGTTAATGTGAAAGTGCCTGCTGATGTACACCTCCCCCACATGCAGTAAATTTTTGATGAACAATTGCTAGATATTGACCAAGAGTCAAAGTTTATGAGATAGGAAGTTCAGGGATCACGGCCTCATCCTCAGGGAAGTGAGTGCTCCAGGATAACAGGCATTAGCCCAACATCAGAGACAACCTCATATACACCTGCCCCAGGACATATGGTTGCATGATTTGTCTAATACACTTGCCTAAAGTTTCTGATATTTACTCTAGTGGACTTAACAAACCATTCCTTCTAGCATTTTTCAATATAGCAACAAATAGAGTCAGAGTACCTGGAACATAATGAGTGCAAGAATCGGGGAGCAATGCAAGATCATGGGGAAAAAAATAGATTTAGAGGCAAAAAGCTCCGGGTTGCTCCTTACTACATGACCTTGGATTAATTATTGTAATTCACCGGGCTTTGAGTTCCTTAGTTTTAAAATGGGAATGGTATTATTCCCCTGTGGGAGGATTAAAGTTCTCTGTATACTAATAAAGCATCATACAGTTATCAAGCACTGATATTTATTTGCTTAACATTTTTGTGAGATCTGTTATAAACCAAGCAAAGCATTATTGAGATGCTCTCTCAGCAATGAATAAAATCTGTAGTTCCCAAACCTCAAAGAACTTAAAGACAGCGTAGTGAAGATTATAAGTGAGCAAACAGGCAATTTCAATAGAATAGGCTGTGAAAGATACACAAAGTTATTAGCTAATACACTTAGGGCCAGAAGTGTCTTTATTTAGAAAAAACACCTTAAGGGTGAGGAGAGAACAGAGGAATGAGCTAGCAGGAGCCTATTCATTGACACGTATTTAAACAAGAGCCTACTATGTTCTAGAATCTCCTAGCCCTTGGGACCTATCAATAAACAAATCCCAACATCTTGCTCCCATGGAGCTTACAGTCTAGTGAAGGGAGACAGATGACCATAGACAATAATTTCGAGGGCGAGAATCCTGGAAGGGCACGTATGTGTGTGTGTTCATTAAGGATGGTTAGGGTAGGACTCACCGAAAAGGAGATATTTGAGGAAAGCCATGCAGAATGTGGGGAAATGAGTTCTACAGCCATTTTACAAACGGTGTTTCAGAAAGAGGCACCAACCAGTCCAAACATCTAAAGTGGATGCAAGCCTTCAGCTCTTAGAATAGCAGGGAGACTGGTATCTAGAGCAGAAGGAATAATGTAGGGAAGTGTGGAAGGTGAGATCTGAGAGGTAATAACTCCCTGTGCTTGGAACACACCAGCCTGTAAGGATTTGACTTTTATGCTGAGTGAGATAGAGAGTTTTCAGTAGATGGAATCACAACTTGTGTTTGAAAAGGATCACTCTGACTAGCAAGATATCCTTTTAAAATAAAAGAAAAAAAGAAACTGGGATTTCAAAGGGGAAAGGAAGACAATGAGGAAGAGACAATGAGAGAAAGCAGGCTAACTCCATGAAAGGAGACTGGAGCCTTCACAGAGAAAAGTGAGACATTTCCAGCAAGGGTTGGAGGCCAAAGGACTTTTAGTCCAGGGATGTTCAATCATTGGATTTACAAATTGTTTCTGTTACTGTAAGATAGCCCTCTAACACCTCTGTAAATTCTTCATAAATTCAAATACTCTCATGTACCCTTCTATGTGGGGAATAAAGAATTACGCCGCATCCCATGGTTTCCCACTCCCCTAGTGCCCATGCAAGTGAGAGGCATCTGCCATAGGGAAGAGTGGTCCAGGGTTGCAGGAAATAATGACCAGAAGTGGAGCTAAAAGCAAAGCAGAGAAGTTGCTGTAGAGAGAGGTGGCCAGAGAATGAGGGGAGGTGGCACTCTGACAGGTATTACAGTAACTACAACTGATGGAGCCTCAGGGTGCCAAGGGAGTGCCATACAGGAGAACATACTGTGGTCAGGAAAGGCATGTGTTAGGAAGTGACTTCTCAGTGAAGACCTAAGAATAGGTAGGCTGGGGGGTGGAGTGAGAGACTGCAGGGTGCAGGCAGGAGGGCCAGCCTGTGCTTGAGCCTGGGCGTGGTTGCAAATCCAGTAGTCAGGAGATTCATGGTAGTTTATGGTCTGGCTGGAGAGCAGAGAGTGAGGGCAAGTAGCAGGAGAGATAACCTGGGGCCAGATGGAGATGAATGCTTTAAGCCAAGCATGGCTTTGAAGGTGGCCATGACTTTTTTAGCCCTTCAGCTATCATTAGTGTTAGTGTATTTTATGTGTGGCCTGAGGCAATTATTCTTCTCCCAATGTGGCCCAGGGAAGCCAAAAGATTGAGCATCCCTGCATTAAGCCATGCTCTGTTTGTACTTTATCCTCATGGCCAAACTGAGACATTGACATGTTTAAGCAGGGAGCTGACAATCCTTTAGAAATCTCACTTGGTCTAAAAATAGTTTGTTATTGAAGTCAATAGAAGCTCTATGGACCTTAGGAGGCAGCTCAGCATTGTTCCACTAGCCTCATGGGGGAGGCCACCACTTAACAAACACCTACATTTTTAAGGTACTTCTGATTCTTATAATCATAAAATAAAATAGAACAGGGCAAATGGCATTGCATGAGCTATTTTAATTGCAAAATGATTTGGGAAACTAATGAGTCTTTCCTCAATGCAGAGTCTTCTATGCTTAAAGAGGTTTTGTTTTGTTTTGTTTTTTACCACTTGATTAATCTGTAATACTACTATTTATATCTACTCAATTTCAAGAACAATGTATGCTAGGTGATAATAAATATAAATTATTCCATATTCTTCCAGGTCATCTTTAGGGGTGAAACAGATTAATCCAATTCTCAATATGCTTTTCAGACATCTTAATAACATAGTGACTCTGAATAAATAACTTGTCGTTAACTGACACATTTCCTCCTACTTCAAACAAAATATTGTATTGAGTGGCCATCCTTTAAAGTCAATTCAAAACCCATTCCTGGACCACTCAGCATCCTGAGAACCTGTCTGGCCTTTTGGTGCTTCTTTAGCTGTGGCATCTGGCAGGGGCTGTTGGAGAGCCATGTTATGGTGGCCAGAAGGGGAAGGGACAGAAGAGAGAAACAAGTTGAGGTATGGACTGAGAGAAGAAAGATCGAATGACAGAGGAAATATGTTAACTTGCAAAGGGAATTTTGTTCAGGGTAGAGATAATTAAATTTGGCCCCAGCTGGGAAGAAGAGTTGTTCTGTGATTGTTATTCCATCAGATTTTTGAGTTACTCTTCTCTGCAGGTACATTTATTTTCCACTGGAAAAAATATATTTATTTATTCCACTAACCATTCCACAGGACATGACTAATAAATAATAAATGGAAACAATAACTCCGTCTGGTGCAATTTATTTCAGTGGGTCAAGGCACATTTTTATTGCCTGCTGTTGAGAACACTGTGTTTGGAGTGTGTTCCTGTGCCTATTCATCAGGAGACAGGTACTGATATTGGCGGAAGAAGGGGACCAACAGGAACTAATCAATTCCACCCGCTGCAGTTTCTCCTGAGCTCTGCGGCTGCCAGCGCACAGGCCGTACTCAACATTCTGAGAGCCGAGGAAACCACAAGCCAACAAAGCCTCCTTTGCTCTTGCGTTACACATCCTATAGGAGGACGGATTTCCTGGGGTTGGGGCACACCGCGACATTTGCTGGTGAGAAGAAGCGGGGGTGGCGCGGGCCTTGGTGAAGGCCTGGCATTGCTGATGGCTGAGCCAACTCCCTGGCGTCGCATTACTTGGAAAACAACCCTTCATGCTTCACTCCTCTGAAAATCGAGGGTGGTAATTCTTGGGCTCATTACCCTTGTCTGTAAAATATAGGAATGTGAGAATGTGCTGGAATAGGTTTCAAAGCCGTCGGACTTCCCGGTCTTGGTATCCGCTTGGGCGCCTGGCTGTGCCCTTCCAAAACCATGGCCTCGTGCTCTGCAGGCATCGCGCTGGATAAGCACTGTGCTGCCTAGACTTGGGCAGACTTGGAGTGGCCAGATTGTAATACCATCTGCCATCAAAACTGCTTACATAGAAATATTTCTAGGCTCTTTTTTCAATTAAAAATATTACAAAAGATATGTACATATAAATATATGTATCTGTACATATAATAATAATTTTTTTCTATAAAGTTCATAGGAGAAACTCTGGAAATCCACATAGCAGCAAGGTTACAAATAGTGACTTCTGAGTAGTGGGATTTGGGTTAACTGTACTTCCTACTATTTTAAGAGCGTGGACTCTGGGTTTGAGTTCTACCTCCATCACTTATTAAATAGCTGGCTGATTTTAGATGTCATTGAATTTCTCTAAATTTCAGCTTCTCTCTTTGTACAAATGAATAAATAAAAAGTATCCACTATTAAATGATATTAGATGAGGTTAGATGTATTAAAAGCTTAGTTCAGAGCAAGCACCCAATAAATGTTAGCTGTTGCTTATATTGTGCTATTATGTTGATGCTGTTGTTGTTATTGATGCAATACATTTAGTGGATGAAATGAATAGAGGCATTTCCTTGGACCTGCGATTACCTGCTCACGTGTGTCCTTCTTACACCCTGAGAGCCAGGGTTATCCCAGTAGCATTTCCCAAGAGGGGTGGGATGAATTCGTTCCAATCCTACCAACATCATTCACCAAACAGGCTGGGTCCATACTTTAAGACAGTCGTATCTTCTTGTTTTTGCTTTAAGTAAAAAGAAAATAATCTTAAGATCCTGGTGACTGGGATGCTCACCAGGATCCTTTGCATTCTCTTAAATTAGTAGGATTGTATTGAATGCCTTGGGCAATTTAAAAGGGAGCCTCGGCAGAGAATTCCAGAGTGAACGTTTCACTCTTATAATCAAGTCCCACATCTTTGTGAAACAAGAAGAAATAATCTCTAGCACAAGAGTCTTGCAGTCTGCAAAACTCTGAAATAAAAAAAAAGCAACAGGTGAGTATTGCACACTTGGAAAAGATGTTTAGTTAGAATACTGGAAATCCCCATACTTCCACATGCATCAAAGCTAAGGCATTTAGGAAACATTGTTAAAGATTTGGATTGGTCTCTAAGCATTTTGAGTTTCTTCACAAGGTTCAAGGTATTTTACTTGAATCTCTTCTCTATAAAACCTTGTGTGGAAGCATCTACTGATTGATAAGATTTCCGAAACCTCAAAAAGTCACATCTTCTAAAAAGTGGTTACCCCACTCATCTGCCAAGATGTTGCCCTCCCCACCTCCAGCTAGTTCGTAGATTCCCCAAGAGGAATCATTTTCCTGGACTAATCATTGTCTCTAGAAAACTCATATTTCTTCTGGAGAGAGTTAGGGTTCTAGCTTGAGGGCACTCTCACCTGGCTCTCTCCCCACTGGAATTCTGAAGTGGATAAATTTCCACATGAAAATCTCGTATCTCCATAAACCTTTGTAAGTTTCCAAAACGATTCTAGTGAGTTGACCTCTGCACATATTGGCAGATGCAGAGAGTGAGGAAATCATTGAAGTCAAGGCTGGTTAGACTTAGTGAGGGCAAGAAAAGAGAGTAAGCTCCAAGAGACTGGGCTTTAGACACTGGGAATATATAGGATGAGGGAAATGATAGTGAGGTAAAGGAAAAGGTATGGCAAATATCACTGTGGGGTGACTTCCCCAAGAGAGTGGGGAGAACCAAAGCCTGTCCAAGATTACTTTTGTATTTTTGTCTCTGGTCAAATCCGCTTTATTAATAGGTTAGTGCAGGGAACCTCAGAGACCAGCCTGTCCAAGATTCTCCATGGGTTGTATGTACCAAGAAAGGCCTGACATGTTTCCCAGCACACTTCTAGATATCCTGACGAGCTATCAGAATGGGGCCCAGAAGTCTACCTTGTAAAAAACATTGTAAACTTGTAACACAGGTTGTCTGTGAAGAACACTTTGAAAAACTCATCTATCCTAACCATCTCATTATGAATGAAGAGACAGAAGCCCACAGAGATCACATGGCTTACTTTGGACAACATTGATAATCTGGTGCCAGAATGATCTGGAACCTAGGTATTTCTTACTCAAAATAGAGATCATTGCTGGAATTAGGTATAGCTTGCTGTGTACCATGGAGGCATAATTTCATGCCTTTATAAAAGTAATGGTGTCCATCATTAGAATGTGTGGTCTCTGTCTGCCACTGTGAGAGTAATGGGAATGCCTCGTATGTTTAATGACAAGCCAGAGATCTATGTCCAACAAAATATGGCAGAAGTGAGATTCATGGACGAAGACTGAAACTGCGGCTACAGACTGTAGTTGGAGATCCCTTCGGCTTCAACCCTGCACACTCAATGCTACATAAACAGAAGGCCCAGCTCCAGAATGGTCTGGATCTTAATCTCATTCCAGAACAAGGTAAGAGAGGAGTAATAACCGCCCATTTTCGCAACTGAAAGAGCAAGGTTCCACAGAGGCCTCTTGTCCCATGTCCTCTTCTTCTGGGATAAGCATCTGTACCCTGGAGGTGGCCAGAGAATCCTGTTCCCAGTGGAACATGCTGTGACAGGATCACCCCCCACGGCCGCCATCTGGTACAGCAGCCTCACCTTTAGCTTCTCTCTGGGATGGACGTTTAGTTGACTCTGCAGGTCTTTCATTTAAAAACAAATTATGGTGTAAAACACTGTAGTCTCCAAACAAGACCATCAGGACATGACTTGAATGATCCCAAATATTTCGCCACTACTGGAAGCTTCACAGCCACGAGTGGCTTCCCCTTAGGCTGTCAGTGCCTTGACTGGGCTCCACCAATGCCACCACATCACAACCTGAGTGATTCTGAGAGAAACAGCCTTGAAGTCCATGCTGATGCTCAAAGACCCATGGTGGAGGGGTCAGGCTTGCTCTTTGAAAGGTCTTCTGAGGGCACAGTGGGCAACCATGGAGTCCCGAGATCCTGAGTTCCCAGATGCGAACATAGGCTGTCTGTGTCTGTTGACACATTCAACTCAATCCTCAAGGCCTCCAGTTTGCTCAGACGAGGTGAATTTGTTGTCTGTGGTAAGATTCTTCACTCTTGACCTCTAGGGCTCTCTTGAGGGAAAACCCACATTGATGAATATCAAAATTCAAGAGTGCTATAACGAAACAAATGTGATTTTAAAAATATTTTGCAGGGAGAAATGCTCTAATTACAAATCAAATGGTTCAGTAAAGTAGTGCAACATGAAGTCTCTCTGTCTCTTTTGCCCTCTCTCACACACATACAAACACACAGTTTTAGCACAGCATCAGAAGTAAAACATAACTTAGCATCTCTTTGCTATACAGGTCTATAGACTTAACACCTAAGCCACAATCTTGTTTTCCTCCTTTCTTTGCTCCTCATTATAAAAATGTTTTAGAATGTTCAGCGACTGATTTGCTCAGTTAGAGAGATTTCATCACAAGGGAAGAATATATGGGTACCCAAAATCAGGGAGGGTGGCAAAGTTCCCATTCCTCTGTTCTTTCATTCATGTGTTCGTGTGTTCTTTCATTCTTATGCATGTGTTCATTCACCTACTAACTGAGGTTTAGATGCCGAATTCCATTCCAAAATTATCTCATCCTTCACCCTTAAATATGTCCTCTTTTCTGACATTGGCATTCTCTATTAATGGCATTAGTGCCTTCCACTTTTCCTGTTTCCTCATTAGCCACCCCTTCCCACCACCATGACATGTATCCTTGCAGATCTAAGTCTTGATTAAATTATACACCCACCTACACTTAAGCAGGGATCTTGGACTTTCCTTTGATTTCTCCATATAAGGCTGGCACCTGGTCAGAGGAGGTGTTTCATAAAGTTGGAATGAATTAATGATTCATCCTCTAACTTCTCTCACATCTATACCCTCTTTCTACCACCAGGATCTTCATTCAGGTCTGTCACACCTTTGTGTAGACTACTGAGGTCACCCACTGACACAATCCCCCATCCCTAGTTTCTATCCACCACCATTTCATTCCATACATTGCCCTTTAAAGCACTGTTCTCATCTTGTCCCATTGTTCTTGTTACTCCTCATAAAGCCTGAAGTCCTGAACTTGGCATTCAAAACCCTTCACAATTTAACCCTTCATCTCTTCAGTCCTTTCTCCTGCCACGTTGCATTCTAAAACTGTTCTATCCAGTCCAGATGACAAACATGGCCTTGCCAGTGTTTGAACCCTTCTCTCTGTCTAGAATGTTTCTCCTCAACCCCCCATTCCCACCTCATCTCATCCTGTCCAAATCCCACACGCCTTTGAAGGCTTGTGTGTACAGGCTCTTAATTAGTATTTTTCTCTGTCCTCTCAGAGTAAATTTTACTTACAGCACTCATCACCACATGCTTTCTCACATTTTGGTTATTTGTTATCATATCATATCCTCCTCTACCAGGTGATAATCTCATTACGGGGAAAATTTGTTTCTCATTCATCTTTCCCCTCCAATGGCTAACAAATGCCTTATACATTTTAGGCACCCAATAAATGATTCTGATGGAATTTAATTGTACAGAGAAATATAATATAGCCCTTACTCATAAAAGAACTGGGGGGAAACACATGGAAGAACAGGATATAGTTAAAGCCGTCAGCTTTTGGCTATAGAAATATTTTACTACCAACCAGAAAAGGAAGGCAGGTTTATACCGTCTGCCATCAATGTCTGTTTCAGTGTCTGACATCTAAAGTATAGGATTCTCTGATTCAATATCTCTAGATCAATATGGGTATTAACAATAAAAGTTTAGATGCATATAAAATTTAGCATTTTAATTGAGAGTGAACTTAGAGATTTCCTCTGCCTGCCTCATTTCAACCATGAAGAAGCTGAAGGAAGCCCAAGGCATTCCTATTACCCCGGTTCACTCATAAAATGACGGCTACTGTGATCAATGCTTTATGGTGATTCACCTGGAATCCTTATCACCCTATGAAGTGGGAAAGTTGTTAATCCACATTCCATACATGAGAAATCTGAGAGCTGCCAGTTTAATAACTTCTCTGAGGTACATAAAGCAAGGAGCAGACAGAATCCAATTTAAAAATGTATCTTGTCTGATTCAACAATGTTCTTTATTATGCAGTTAAAGCAATGTTTTCAAGACCTTTCAACGAGTTAGCAGCAAAAGATGACAACTGCAAGCTTTTGATATGTAGTTCGTGCCTCTTTCATTTACCCCTTTCAATCAGATTTTGCTAGTAAATAAGGCAAGTTTTCCAGTGCTTAGATAATGCAAATTAAAATCTAATACAATTTGCTTTCATATTTGTAAGTGATGGGTACTCTTCTTTATCTGTTTTAATGTCTTTTGTGTTTTTTTTTTTAACATGTTTGATGTTTTTTATAACCTAAAAAAGTATATGGCAAAAAATAAAATAAATAGAATTTATTATTCTCTAATAGAATAATTCTCCAGGGGAAGGACCATGTCAAAAGTTTCACAGCAGGCTTTATTTTATCAAAGATAATCTTTTTCAAGATTATTTTCTACCAAGACTTATCTAACAACACGATTTTAAATTTAGACAATGAGTTTTCAGAAAAATGTAACAAAAAGAAGAGGGTGAAGATTCGCATATTTTCTAAATCTGTGGGGTTGCCGGGGGTTGGTCGGGGGGTGGGGGGGGGGGGTAGTCTTATTGCTTTCACAGGCATAGGCTGCCCTCTGCTGTCAGAAATAAGCTCTTACAACTCTGTGTCGATTTCAGAAACAACTCGTGTATCAGACGTGCCGCAAAAAAACAAGATTGTAAGGATTTAAGTACAACATGTACTCATTAAGTGCTAAGGTTATTGCCTTAGATCTGAAAGACAGAATCTGGAGATTCATATTGGTGGGTTAAGGTAATAAGATGACTTTCAGGTGTCTTAAAAATAACCCTTTTAAATAGTGACTCCTTGACAGCCCAAATCTCATTTAATGAGAGGTCAGAACCACCAGCCAGAGCGTTTCTTGTACTCCCCTCTCAGAAGAAAGAGCCAAAATATGAGACAAGTTCCCATGGCAGGACTGTTGTCTGGCTTAAATGACATATATGTAAAGCACCCAAGCACAAGACCAGGCACATGGTAACTGCTCAGCAAATAGAAGTTCTCATCTTAATCTTCATCGTAATTGTATCAAAAGGAAGTCGTAAGAACGTCTGGGCCTGTCTTGGAAAGCAGAGGCAGGCTGATTGCCACGCTTCCACCATTTAGGTCTGCAGTTGGGTAGGATGAGCATTTCATCATTTGGGTCTGATAAAAAGACCCTAAAGTACTGTACAATTCACTCGTCCTCCTTGCATGGAATTCACAAGGCTAGCCTTCCACATTTCAGAAAGTTTTAATAAGGGCTAAACAACATACACTTAGTGCAAAAAAATGTGTTGGATATATCCAAATTTAAGTTGAAAATTCAACAAGAAAACCCCGTTTTCATTTATTCACTCTTTTATATTTTTCAGTGATTTCCTCTTACATCTTCCAGCCAAAATGGATTCTAGTACTGATAAACAACAGTAGCCATCAATCTACCCCTTTTTCATGCCAACACTGCAAGAACATTGAAGTGACTCGTATTCCTTAGTGGGAGGTCACTTTGTACTAGGGATAAATGTTATATTGCACTCACAGGATTATTTTTTGGCATCCCAAATTGGTATTTCATTTACAAGTCATTTAAAATCCAAAGCTATTGGAATTAGGGAGTAACAACAGTAGAAACACTGCAAGTGTTAAGATCTTTGTGCATTTCATTTTTTAAAAAAAAAAAATCTATGAGTGGTTCAGCCAGAACAACTTTCACTGGGCTCACCGCCACATCCCTTTCCAAAGGCAACTCAGGAAAGTGGCACAGTGCATCAAATGTCATTCTTGTTTTGCTAGCTGAGGTTTAAATTTTTCTCTTGTTTTGGGTGTAAGAAATCAACAGGAGAAAGAGTATACAATTAATACAGGAAGAATACAATGAATTGATATATTGAGCAGAATGATCATTTAGCCTTCAGCCTTCTCCTTTCTCTCACCATGGAAAATATTTTATCCTTTGGCAAACAGTCAAAGCTTGTTGCCATAGGGTGCTTTCCTTTTGGAAAATAACAATCTTTGTGGTTTTATAAATCTTCTTTGTTAACCTAAAATTATTTCCATCAAATTTTTGAAGTGTAGCAAATACTGTTGCAACTTTATCCATTCCGTGACCTCCAGGGACTTGCTAGGAAAGAAACTTCTCAACGAGGACCACAGGTCTCACGAGGTCCTGCTGCAGGCTCCCTCTCCATTTTTTCACACTGCTTCCCCAAAATTGCCGACCCCTGAGCACAACACAATCACTTTCCTCAATCCTTCTGCCTTTGCAGAAGCTATTGTTTTTGTCTAGAATGCCTCTCGCTTCCCATCTTGTTTGCCTGTCAAACATGTAATTATTTACATCTTGTATCAAATCTTTTGACGCTTTGGGACATCTTCCTTATTATCACAGAATTTGTTTTCCATGATAGAATGTACCTCCATTATACGACTTATAATAAAAGACAACTGTTTCTTGACATAATGACTATAACAGCTAACATTATTGACTTTGGATACCTTGATAGGAACTCTGTGATATATCTCATAAGCATTATTTCTGCTCCCCCCATTCATTAAGTGTGAAATTGTATAGATGTGGAAACTGAGGGTTAGGGGAATTACCTGGTTTGCTTGTGATTATGCAGCTTGTGTGTGTGGGTTGTTGATGTCAACCCATTTCCTTTCCTTCTCTAAGCCATGCTGTTTGTTGTCACTTTACATTGCCCTTCCATTCACCATCCTCACTTGAGTGACAGCTCGTTTATGTCGGGCACACATTCTATTCCTTTTGGTATTTCTCATGTTAAGCGTAGTACCTTATATCTAATTGCTGGGTCAAGATGCATGCTGAATGAATACATAAAATGAATGGCTCATTGCAAAACCTTTCTCAAGTGCAGATTGAATGGTTGATTCTCGCTTCAAAGGGTTGAGAAATGTAGTCCACAGGAGGAGTCAACATGAATGACTCTAGGTCCAACCCCATAGCCTCACCTCCCCTTTCCTTTCCTGCGTTCACCTCTTCCTGAACTTCGGATCACAGAGCTGCTGAAAGTTCACTCCCTCAGAACCACCAAAGTAGCTGCCCTGATTGCATGGAATGTTCTCACACTTCTCTCACTTTACTCACCAAGCCCTTTTTCTTTCATGCCAGGTGTGAAAGCCATACTCCCCAACAATACTTCCCATGACTAAGGAGAATTGCTGAAAGCTAGAAAGTATAAAGCCTTTGAGGGGGAGCAGCAGCATGAGTGGCTGGGAGTGCAGGCTCTGGAGTGAAACACTAAGCCCATTCGAAGGTGCTGCCACTGACTTGCTGCTGTGTCTTTTGGGGTAAGTGAATGAAGGTGTCTAAGTGGCAATCTTTTCAAGCGTACCCATCCCACAGGGTTGTTCTGAGAGCTCATGCCTCTAGGCTTGGGGTCTGGTACAATATAACACTCAGGGAATATTAGCTAATATTATTATTAAGACAAAAATAGGAAGACAAGTAGTCAAACAGAAAGGGAGGAGAAGAGTGATTTTTAAAATCTGTCTCAGGTTTCAAACTCTCAGCTTATAGTGATCTTATGAAGAAACATAAGTTCGGAGTTTTGTGCATGGATACAGCCATGTCTATGAGCCTTTCTTTGAAAGCTCATTGAAATGTAGGATCAGGAAGCAAAAACTATAGTCCTTCGCCTATTAAACCAGGTAAAAACATACACCCTGTGATTTTTAAGGGATTTAAGGGCAATTATTCAGGTAAAACCAGTCATTTCCTGTTTTATGAAAATGGCTCGTAAACACTTGGGCCATAGTCTTTGAACTGAAGCATGTCAGATATCCAGTGATTAATGTTCATGGAAATTATTAATTGCAAGACAGAGGCACTTAACAAGTATTGAGTCTGAAGAATATTACTGATGATTTCTTCAGAGGTGCAAAGAGTGAGTCGGAAGAGGAGAGGGCACAGCAAGCCAGGGACCTATGGAGAGATAAGTGTGAAGATAACATTGACCAGTTTCCTTCATTGCCAATTCTTCTTTTCCTCATGACTGATATACTTTCTTTACCTATTTGGCTAGATTTCCCAATAACTTCTTTGGTAAGCAAATGTGACATTTTCTCTTCCTTAGTGCCCCTCTGAACTAAGAGCTATGCACAAAAGCAAAGATTATTTGGGGAGAAAACCTCCGGAGAAGGCAGTGAAGTGGAGTAGTCAAAGCATGCACATGAAGTAAGGCGGTCTGGGTTTAAATCCCAACTCTAGCACTCAGCAGTTTCAGGCTCTTGGCATTTTTTGTTTGTTTGTTTTTGTTTTGTTGTTTGTTTTGTTTTGTTTTGTTTTTTGACGGAGTCTCACTCTGTCACCCAGGCTGGAGTGCAGTGGCGCAATCTCAGCTCACTGCAACCTCCGCCTCTCCAGTTCAAGTAATCCTCCTGCCTCAGCCTCTTGAGTAAGTAACTGAGATTACAGGCGCATGCCACCATGCCTGGCTAATTTTTTTTTTTTTTTTTTTTTTTTTTTTTTTTGAGATGGAGTCTCGCTCTGTCACCCAGGCTGGAGTGCAGTAGCGTGATGTCAGCTCACTGCAAGCTCCGCCTCCTAGATTCACACCATTCTCCTGCCTCAGCCTCCCGAGGAGCTGGGACTACAGGCACCTGCCACCACGTCCGGCTAATTTTTTGTGTTTTTAGAAGAGACGGGGTTTCACCATGTTGGGCAGGTTGGTCTTGAGCTTCTGACCTCAAGTGATCCACCCGCCTCAGCCTCCCAAAGTGCTGGGATTACAGATGTGAGCCACCACGCCCAGCCCTGGGCATTTAATTTAACTTCCCAGAATCTTGTTTTATTTCACTGTGACGTGTGGATATTTTTCACCCCAGAAAGTTATTGTAAGAATTCAATGAAAATACTTATGAAACAACTTTAGCATGGTTCTAGCGTTCAATAATTACTATTATAATCTTAATTGTTGTTTACCTGCTTGTATATATATTAAAATCAAGTACTTTATTCTAATTATTATTTTCGTCATTATTTTAACTACTATGATTTTCATAATTATATATGTATGTATATTTTTAACAAAAGATTTTTAATTAACCAAAATTATATTTGTGGATAATTCTCAATGCCTTATGATAATATGCTTACTTTAAAATTTATTCTTTCTTTTTTTTCTTCAGGAAGGATCAGGTAGGAGCAATCAGGATGTTGCAGATCCTGATTATGCAGAGAATTAATCACATATCATGTGAACTCTAGTCATCATGAACTCTGCCCTCCAAAAGGAGGAACAGGTAAGAATGATCTCACCTGTGGATAATACATCTCTTTTAAATGCTCAACAGAATGAGCAAGTCCATCCACAGTCCATCTGTTCCGAAAACCATTTAGCCATTCTAGGGATCATTAAAGCCGCACCAGCGTCCTTCCAATTTGGTAATAACCAATGGGAAAATCCACTTAGTTATTCTCAGGGAGCAAACCAGTTGACCAAGTTAGAGCTGGGTCTGACTTGCCCAATGAGCAATTCATTCATCAGCAATTCCTTCTGAAGAAAGAAGGTTATTCTGTGGAATTGACAGAGATGTTGCAATACTTTGTGTCTTTGCCCTTTTGAAAGTAAAAACACTGCAGGTCACTCACAAGCCACTGGGCAAATACCCAATGGCCCCTGAGAGTTATTCAGTGCCCCTGACCAGAAGATTTGGCATTGGCTTCTGGGTATGAATCTTAGGTAAGGAGGAAAGGTATTGAGAAAATGAGAATAAAATGAAGGAAGCTCGAATTTAGCATATCTGCCTTTACAAGAATTGCTGTACATGTTTGTCTTAGCTTAGGTTGTTATAATGAAATACCACAGACCGGGTGTCTTAAACAACAGAAATCTGGAGACTTGAAAGTCTGAGATCAAGCACGGTCAGGTTCTTGTAAGGGCCTTCTTTCTAGTTTTCTCACGTGACAGAAAGGGAGAGAGAAGGACATAGAATAGAGGAGAGAGAGCGAAGGAGAGACAGTGAAAGAGAGAGAGAGAGAGAGAGAGCTCTCATGTTTCTCCTTCTAAGAGCATTAATTTCATAATGATGGCTCCACCCTCACAACCTAATCACCTCCCAAAGGCCTTAGCTCAAAATACCATCACATTGGGGATTAGGGCTTCAATATACAAATTTTGGGTGGGCAAAAGCATTTAGTCCATAGTAATATTACCCTTCCTTCCTCACTCTTCCCCAGCCAGAGTGAATACTCTTGAGGACAGAGAGCATATCTGGTGCTAAGCACCTCAGAAGTAGGTGCTCATTATGTGTTCATTTAATTGTTGACTTGATTTACTATGGCACCAAAATACAACTTTTAGAGAGGACAGAAGCACCTGATTCTGCTCAGCCTTCAGAGGGGATTTTCTTTGTGAAAGTCTGCTTCCCCTAACTGAAGTCAGGAAAAAGGCATGCGAGCATTTCTTTGAGATGAGAATCCATCCCAAGGAGAATGTCTCAACCACACATAGTGTGTTTACTGGGGATAAAAGAAACAAGAAAAGAAAAAAGACAAATTAATGGTATCTATCTACAAAATTCACTACCAAATGATCGCTTTCAACTTTTGTTCTAGAAGCACAGTACGTAATATTTATGAATGGAAAATCTTTATGAAATATATGTCAATAAAGGAAAGCTTTATTTCCCTTTTCCATATACCCCACAATTTTCCCTAGTAACACAGAAGATGTAAGCAGTGATTAAGTTGCTGCCGTTCTCATGCCCAATCAGAATTCACAGATAGAGAGCCTTATTGGGTGTTCAGTGGCAAAATTGATGTTAAGCTTGAAAGTGACATTAATGATTCTGTAAGTTAGCACATTCCCCCAAGTAGAAAAAGCCAGCAGGAGGAGAGGTGGTGAGCTCCAAACTTCTTTAGTTTTATATTTGCCATTCACCTTAAAAAGCAAATATATTACTAGTAACTTTAGTGTTCTTTGGGTTTCTGTCCTGAATCGCACCCATTTCTTGCCACCAACCTGAATTTGGTGCTTATTATTCCTATGCATTTTTTAGACTTTTGCTACATATGAGTGTATCTCCAAGCAACATATGGCATTTTTTGCCTGTGCTTCAATTCTCTATACATAGCATTATTATGTTGCATGTTTCTGAAATGTATTCTTTGCTGCATAACAACAAAAATATATTTGCTTACAGTAAAATTACAAATTTATGTTCCTCAAAGAATGCCATTCAAAAAGGTGATGAAGTGACAGAAGGGGGAAGAACAGGCACCAGAAGAGGGGAAGGTATTTGTAAAACTCATACCTAATAACGGTTCCCCATCTAGAAACCAAACTCACAATTTCCATCAGGTGAAAACTTGACTCTTTGGTATTCACTTCTCAGGCCTCTGTACACATGCAGCCTAGGATGTTCCTAGTGATAATGTCATTCATGCTAGACCCACAAAACTTTTACTGTCATGATATAGCTGCTCAATAACAAGGACAGATCAGAAATTGAAACTGAATTCTGATAGCTTGTTTGGAGACCACCTAGAAAATGTATTGTCTGTGTCAAAAAATCCAACTTCACCTACCCCAGGGAGATTCAGCAAGGTACATGCAATGGAAGAAAAGAAAGAGAAACTGTGGGTGGGGTGAGTATTTGGTGGTGACTGATGGGCTTTAAAGCTAAAACTACATAGCCAAGCCCAGAATCCTTGGTAACCATGTAACTTGAGGCAATAGGATGGCCCATTGTGGTAGGTGGAATGGGGGCCTCCAAGCAATGTCACATCCTACTCCCTGAGCTTGTGAATGTGAACTTGTTTGGAAAAAGGGTCTTCTTTGCTGATATAATTAAATTATGGATATCAAGATGAGATCATCCTGGATTATTCAGGTAGGCCTTAAATCTGATGACAAGTGTCTTACAAAAGACAGAAGCCACGTGGGGATGGAGGCAGAGAGTGGAATTGTGCAGCCAGAAACCAAAGAATGCCCAGGGCCACCAAAAGCTGAAAGAAACATAGAAGGATTCTCTTCAAAAGCTGTCAGGAGAAGCTCGACCCTGCTGACCTTTGATTTCAGATTGTAGCCTCTAGAACTATGAGAGAGAAATAAATTTCTGTTGTTTTAAGCCACCGAGTTTATAATAATTTGTAACAGTCCTAGGAAACAAATACACCCTTATTCCATCAGAGAGGCAAAGTATTTTTGTTGTCTAGGATTTCTTTTGATGAGGCAATTTCCAGTGTTTAAAGTACGCTGAGCTCCTCTATTCTCTCTCATATGCCCAAACTGCTGAACTATGGAAATCTTCAAGGCACATTTTCCTTCAGCCTCCCAAACAGGGAACAAATTTGAGAAATTAATAGAACTTCACAGTCAATGGATAGATATCCCAAAGTCAATTTAATTGGGGCCCATGACAAAAGAAATTTAAAGGCCATTTTAATTTTGCTAGTTTAATGTGAGCATATGTGCAAAGTTACAAAATTGAGATAAGATGCAACAACTGTACGAGGAGAGACTAAAGAGATTGACAGTGAAATGTGTGAAGAACAACTAAGCTAAGTCAATAAGAATGGAAAATAATGTGCTTGTCAACCCAAAAACCCTGGGCTGCATTAGTAAGAATGTAATAAACAAAGAGCAAAGGAGGCAGTAGGCGGGGTCTCTTGTGCCTGATACTCTTTCTAGCATTGCTCCTTAAGAATGGCATCTGCAAATTTGAGCACATCCAAGGGAGGGAAACCAGGACTCTAGAGTGCAAGTGTAATGATGAATAAAGATCAGATGAAAGACTTGATGGTTCTCAGCTTGGAAAAAATCTGTAGGATGAATGTGGTGGGGTCTTCATGCCTTCAAATGATCGTCATAGGGATTACATTGGGCTCTGGCAAGGAACACTGAGCCTGCAAAAGAGACTAACTAGAAGTGGCCAGGGCAGGAGGAAGAAACCAAGAAGGTGCCTTCAGGCAAGCCAAAGGACAGTTCCAGCCTGGGCCTGGCAGTGTGAGTGCAGAAAAAATCCACACCAACCTGTGAATGGGCAGTCACCAGAGCAGTACAAGCTAAGCTGCAAGCAGCAAGAAACAGGGTTTTTGTAGAAAGGGAGAAATCCTTGAAGACCCACATTTGCACTCTGTGTTTTGTCTCATATCAATACAGTCTTAATTTTAGCTAATGACCAGTCAACTGGAAAATAACCCAATGCACCTGGCTTCTGCCATCACTCAGTGGTTTCTAAATGTTCACCTCCTGCCACCCACCTGTGATGGCCATTAGGGAGAAAATCTCAAGCCACAGTAGTCATCATATTGCCCCTACATTTTTTCCTGAATGTTAAAATGCACTTTCTCTTTTGAAATCATGATAATAGTAGTTTGAAACTAATTATTTTAAATGTCTAATTTGGCAAAATAAAAATAATTGAAATTACCAATATCATTTGTGGTATTTTTGGAATTTTCTTCTGGGAAATCAAAAAGTCTGAAAACTATGGCTCCAGATTACCCTAAAAGGAAACATAAGATTAAAACTTTGTATTCATAAACAAAAACCTCAACATTCTTGTCAAAGAGCTCTTTTCCTAAGAAATAAGCGAGGAAGAAAACATAGGGTCTGGGCTGTTTGGATGTTACTTATAGTTTGAAAATTTGCAAAAATTCATGTGCACATTTTTGTTAATATAGGATTCAAAATTGTGTGTCTGTGTACCTATGTATGTATGTATATAGCTGACAGTGGGACAATGAAGCAATTAAAATCTGTACACCGTAATAACAACCATAGTGTTATACAAGCAGTTTCCCCGAATTACTACAGTTCTTTCTCACGGACGCACCTACATTCCTGTGATAATACTATTGGCCACAAGAGGGCAATATACATACAGGTTACTAATGCCTGTCAAGCGTTTTGCCTCAAATCAGATTGAGTCAACTAGTCTTTGCTGTTCTTTGCTCCAAGGGCAAGAAAACGTGTTAAAAATATTGTCTTTGGGTTTCCACCAGTAATAATATAATTCGGCTCGAGTGAAGAGTCAAGGTGGAGAAGGTGAACAGAGCACGATATTGTTTTGCCTGTTCTCATCTTAAAACACAGATTTGAATCATTACACGTGTGAAATGCAGGCTTTCCATGGGAAGAAGTAGAATGGTTCTTGTATTTCTGGAAAGACACAGCAAGTGGATCTACCACTTTATAGGTTTTTGTGTTTGTTTGTTTGTTTGTTTGTTTTTGAGACGGAGTCTCGCCCTGTAACCCAGGCTGGAAAACAATGGGGCAATCTTGGCTCACTGCAACCTCCGCCACCTGGGTTCAAACGATTCTCCTGCCTCAGCCTCCCAAGTAGCTGGGATTCAGGCACCCGCCACCACGCCCCACTAATTTCTGAATTTTTAGTAGAAACGGAGTTTCACCATGTTGGCAAGGCTAGTCTCGAACTCCTGACCTCGCGATCCGCCTGCCTCAGCCTCCCAAAGTGCTGGGATCACAGGCGTGAGCCACTGCGCCTGGCCTATATCTATCCTTAAATAAAGACAAGGCCTGGGTTTAACATGTGCATGAAATGGAGAGAATTATAATAATCTTCCCTATTTATCTCACAGAGGACTTGTGAAGCTCAAATGAGATGCTCATCTCAAGCCCTTCCTTGAAGTAACCACCTCCAAAATCCCCTCAGAACTGTAACACTGCCTGCAAACATCACCAAACCACAAGGCAACAGAGAGCTACACATTTGGATTTCAGAAATAGAGTAGTGGGGAACCTCCCAGAGCTGTCTTCTGGAAGAGCTGTGATGACAGTAGCGCTGTTGCGGTTACTATAAGGGACCTGAGAAGCCACAGATGGCCCACAGGCAGAAGTGGTGGCCGTGCAGGGGGTGCCCCTGACACAGGGGCAGATGTGCAGAAATCCAGCTTATCGGCCTTCTTGGATGCCCTCCTGCACAGTCTGTGCTCCAGAGGGACCCCCGCCACCAGCTGCTTTCTTGAAGGTTGTAGGGGAAAAGGTTTCCTGAACCACCTACACGCCATCACCATTGGTTCAGGGGGATTGCTGACGCCTCCCCGAGGATATCCTGAAGCTGTGACCAGGTTCCAATAGGGAGTCAGTACTTACGACTTTCCTTCAGACTGTTTCCTAAGGAATCCGAAATAAGTCAGAGCATTTTGATGTTAAGGAACGTGAGGTCTTTGAGAAGGTGTACAACCCCGATCACTGTATTCTTGACCAGTGACCTAAACCACTCCAGCTTGAGGCAAAGACAAAAAGTAACCTCGGGTTCATCTCTGCTCCCTAGTCGGGTGCAGTGCCTCATGCCTGCAGTCCCAGCACTTTGGGAGGCCGAGGCAGGCAAATCACTTGAGTCCAAGAGTTTGAGACCAGCCTGAGCAATACAGTGAGACCCTTGTCTCTACAAAAAATAAAAATAAACAACTAGCCAGTGTGGTGGCTCATGCCTGTTGTCCCAGCTACTCAGGAGACTGAGGTGGGAGGATCGCTGGAGCTCAGGAAGTCAAGGATGCAGTGAGTCATGACAGTGCCACTGTACTCCAGCCTGGGTAACACAGGCTTAAAAAAAAAAAAAAAAAAAAAAAAAATCCGCGGCCTGAGGGTTTGCTGCAACTTACACATTCACCACGAGATGGCGCGCTAATGACGTCTTTTTATTACTGGGCCAGGCTGCGTAGAGCTCTTTTTCCTGTTGAATCCTGTGGAAAGTGCTGGAGCTGCCGAGAGGTCCCCAAACAGCAGAAACAATGAGCGCGTAAGTACTTAATATAGTGGGGAAATGCCCACTGACATATATTTACCGCCCTTGAATTTGGGTTTCAAAGGACTCATTTTCTTGAACTTGGTGACATCATGAAATTCACCTAACATAAAATTAGTTCTCTTTTTGTTTGTTTGTTTTTGAGACGGAGTCTTGCTCTGTCACCGAGGCTGGAGTGCAGTGGCGGGTTCTCAGCTCACTGCAAGCTCCGCCTCCTGGGTTTTACGCCATTCTCCTGCCTCAGCCTCCCGAATAGCTGGGACTACAGGCGCCCGCCACCTCGTCCGGCTAGTTTTTTTTTGTATTTTTAGTAGAGACGAGGTTTCACCCTGTTAGCCAGGATGGTCTCGATCTCCCGACCTTGTGATCCGCCCATCTCGGCCTCCCAAAGTGCTGAGATTACAGGCTTGAGCCACCGCGCCCGGCCAAAATTAGTTCTTAAACACAGCTGATTTCAATGGGTGGCTTTTCCCAGCGAAGCCGATGCTGCCCGGGTGGGGGCAGAGGAGCCATCCTGCAGGAGCCCGGCTGCAGGGAGCTCCTTAAGGAGGCACATCCAGGCCTTTGGCACTGAGTTTTCTTTGCCTCCACTTGCCTTCTTGTATCTGCAACAAATCTTTTTAAAGTATTCACTCTTGCTTTTCCCGGTTTTCGGTAGTCAGCCACCTTGCTGTAGTAAAGGATGACACTGTGGAATACTAAAAAAAAAAAATTGCCATTTTAAAGTAGACAATTTACTGGCATTTAGCATATTCCCAATGTCACGAAATCACCATTTCTATACGTTTCAAAATATTGTCATCATTCCAAACTATTACCCCTTAGCCGTTAAACAGTTTCTCTCTATGTTCCCTCCTTGAACTGGCAACAACTAATCTGCTTTTTGTCCCAAAGGATTGATCTATTCTGAATATTTTATATAAATGGAATCATACAATGTGTGACCTTGTGTGTCTACCTTCTTTCACTTAGCATAATATTTTCAAGGTTCATCCATGTTGTAGCACAAGTCAGTGTTTCATTCCTTTTTATGGTGAGAACTTTCAGTACGATGTTGAATAGTCATGGTGAAAACAGGCAAGGAATCCTTGTCTTGTTCCTGATCGTATGGGGAAAGCTTTCGGTCTTTCATATTGAGTTTGATGTTAGCATAAAGGCCTCTTATGGTGCTGGGGAAGTTCCCTTCTTCTCCTGGTTTTCTGAGTGATTTTTTTTTTTTTTTTTTTTTTTTTTTTTATCACTAAAGGGTGTTGGATTTTGTTAAATGCTTTTCTATGTCAGTGGAGATGATTGTGTGAGTTTCCCCCTTCATTCTATAATGTGTATTACATTGACTGATTTTCTCATGCCACACCATCCTTGCATTTTGGGGCATACAGTACTTTTGATAACTTTTCTTTAAAATGGAGATGTGCCTAAATTATTGCATGAATATAGATGAGGTAGAATTAATTCTGCAGGTTAAGGCAGAGGGAGTGGGAAGGGTTTAGGGGAGGAAGACAAAGAGAAGTCAGTCAGTAAAAGACATAGACCAGAAATGACCTTAAATGACAAGGGGATTTTTTTAAAAAGCCAAACTTTCAAGCTGGGTCTTTCTCTAATCCAAGACAGATGAGAAGCCAGTTTCCAAAAATCCAGTTTCATTTTCCTTATCTTTGAAATGATTAGATTATTTTGATTTTGATTGTCATTGCTATAATTATAGTTTCTTATCCTGTTTATATCATAAAACTTTCCTACGTATTACATAGTTTGGGGCCATAATTTTACATTGTTGCACAACAGTCCCCAGTTAGGTAATTACAGTAACCAGATACTCTTCGTTTTTTATTATCTTTAGAATGCCATGATAAACTAAAGTAGATTACTTATGAGACACCTTCCAGCTCTAAAGTTTTGTGGCTTTATGATTCTACGAAATCTGTGCCACAGATTCTTCCCTAGCTGCACAAATTCTAAATACAAATCCCAGATGGTTAGACAACCTCTCTCTGGCAATTTCATTAAATCTACTGTACTTCTTATATGTTTCAATTCATACATGTTTTCTCTTTTTCTGTCTTTGGTGAAGATGGAAAAAAGTGGATCAGTTGTTGTTGGTAGAAAATTGTTTGTTCCTGTAACTCACTTAAGCAAGTATCTATTAAGCTGAAACAAAAATGATCAGCTATTCTAGGCAGACTGGGGCTTCTCCTCGGTCATGGCATTTCTTGGCTCCCCTACCTCAGTTTCTCCCAGGAGCAGTTCTTTGCTCATCTTCAAATTGGCCACTCCCTGCCTCCACTGCTGGGCTCTCCAGGAGTATGTAATTTTGTGAGCTAAAAATCCTAAGTGATAATAGATCTATTTTCTTTTTAGTTCAGCACATATAAATTGGGTGTTTTTCAAATCATCTTCACTATAAAATAAAAAGGAAAGCAAACCCAAAAAGAAACAGATATGTTTATAGACAAGTGCCTCTCCCTGGGTTGCGTTGGCAGGCACCACCAAGGCTGCAGATAGCCTTGACTCCTTTCTGCACTTTCATCCCATGTCAAGCTCTCGGAAGGAGCTATAGCTCTATGGCTCATCTGTTGTTCTGAGTTAACTCCTAAAGTTCAGTTAGCCTGGTTGGTGGGTACCATCTTCCCACCAGCTTCCTTTCACCCTGACAGACATCTCTCAGGGAGGCACAGGGACTGGTTTTGGGTTCAGATTCTCAGCTAGAGAGAAATAGGTTTAAACTCTGATTCCACCAATTATTCCCTGTGTGGCCCTTGGAAGGTTATTGAAGCTTTGCGAACCTGTTTTCCCACTCATAAATCAAGACTATCACAGGCCTATTCATGGGTCTGATTGGAGGCATGAAAGGGCTGATACCTGTAAAGTGTATAGCATGGTGCTTAGCGTGTTTACGGTATGAATTTGTCTCTTCCTATTTTAAAGCTTTACATTTTAAAGTACTTTACTGGACTCAATCAATACTCTTCTTTTTCTGTCCGAGGGATCCCTAGCACCATCAGATTATGTACAGCAGAAACAGTAGTGTCAAATGGTAGTGACTAATTAGACATACTTTCCTGGTTGTCTGTAATGACTACATAACTCGGGTGGCTCCAGGGTACTGACTTTCCCAAATCAAATCACCCTCGTTTTACAAGTGAGAAGGAATTTAAACTAAAGAGTAGCAATAACTATTTTCTATCAAGAGAATTTTATTAAATATTTATTGATCATCTACTTTGTACCAGACAGATGAAGGTTGTAATTTCATAAGACACAAAATGAAAGATGATGATTCTTGCTCTGAAGATGTTTAGAATCCAATTAAGGAAAACAGGCTTGCTCACATGGAATCAAGGCAGGGACCCTGTTTCCAAGCTTTTTGTCTCTGAGCTGCATAAACCTCTTTATTCTTTAAGCTTTTAGTTATGATTTTACCCCCCTGAGATAATCTAAATCCCCAGAGTAAGACCAAATTTGATGAGAATGTTTTCGGGCCAATGGATGGTAGAGTTCCCAAATGAATGGTAAAGTTTCTCAATTCTGTACTGTTTCAAACTTGCCCTTTTTAAATTTTAGTGATAAATCATGACTCACGATGACTTTGCTATTCACTGTCTGGCCTGAATTAGAAACCTTGTAGTCATTGTGGCTTTTACCCTGGCTTTCATCACACACATCCAGTCTATAACCCAGTTAATTTGATTCTAGCAGTCGAAAGTCTCTTGGTTCTATCCCTGGTATTCCTACCACCATCGTCTCAGCCTAGGCCTCAGTTTCTTTTGCCTGGACTGTCCAATTTGTGCTCTGTTTAATCTATTCTGCACTTTGCCAGCCAAAGTAGCTTTCTATAAGTTTGTGCTTAGGTGAATCACATGTCGGGATATGGTACAGGTCTAAACGTGTGAGTCTAGAAGCAACAACAGTATATTTTGAGAAGTCCTGGAGAAAGGTGAAAATTGTCACAGGGAGATGTCCTAACCTAAAGAGGGAAAAATCACTAGATTCTTGAAATGATAGGTCAAATTTCAGCATCTCCTAGGTTGTCAGGAGTTTGAAGAAAATCAGTAGTTGTTTATACATTATAGTTTTTGTTGAAGGTTCTTTTGTTTGGATCTGATGTTTTTCCACTATAATTTTTACTCTGGAGCAAACAACATTCAATCTTAGAATCTTTTTAAAAGGTCTTAACAAATCTCGTATTAGAATTTTTTAAACACTAATGAAAGTTTGTCTTGAAAATAGAATAGTTTTAAGTACCATCGTTTCTGTGCTTATTTGGTTTCTATATAATGTGAAGAAGTTGTTTTCTACCTTTGTAAGATTAAATACTTATCACAGAAATGAAGAGTCTGTGGCAAAGTTTATCATCAACAATGAAATCACATGGAGATATTACAGATCTTCTGCAGAACAAGTCAAAAGATACCTGAATGACTTGAGTTTCATCTTTGCCATTGAAAGTAATGGCAAAAACCTCAGTTACTTTTGCACCAAACTCATAAAACATTTAAGTGTAGGTTGACTTTGTTCATTTTCTCAGGCCTTCAGCCTTCCCATATTGTGATGTACTAGCAATACAGGGAGACATAATCAGTGCTGTTCAGAAGACCCATAGTAAGTAGGGCATTCACTTACAACTGTAGTGCAGTTAAGGCCCCATCCAGCCCAGACACCTCATTTTAGGTGAGAAATTGTAGTTGGAAGAGGGAGAGACTGCCCAAGGCCACCCAACAAGTCAGACTCTGAGAACGCCCCACTTGCAACCCCACACGGGCTCCGGGGCACTTGGCCAGTGTGCATGGAAAACAGCTGCAGAGAAATAGCTGTCATGGTGCCAAATTCTTATCTGCTGGTGTCCTTCAGATTGGGTGGGCTGGATGCCAAGGAGAAACTCAGAGTCTGTGAATTCTAATCCTGGACCTGCTAGTAAACAGTTCTGGTCATAGGGTCTTAAATTTCCCTCCCTTTGTCACAGGCTGTTGTTAGTCTAGCAACTGGGGGATAATTCCCTGAAGTGACTGAGCAGGGCTTCTGGGATCCGCCCCAGGAGAGCTGAAAAGCAGAGGAGCATCCTGAGAGTACATCTGAACCAGTGCCTATTGTTGGCATTGCTTTAACCCTGATATGTTATCGTGGCCATACCCATCAATCTACACACTTTTCTATCCAGCTCTCCTGACGATGCAAATGTACTTTACTCTCTATTCCCTCACTCCCAGCATGAGCCGGATGTGTTGCTTGTCATGCAAATCAATACCTTGAGATTTTCTAAATTCTGAAGAGGCCAACCTTTTCAGAGGAGAACTGAAACAGAATGAGTTAAAGGCTCATATCTTTCAGCTTTAAGGGAAAATGAAAGACTCTGAATGGTCAGGGATAGGCCTCTCAGCACCTGCTTAAAGTTTGTCAAGAGAACGTGGAGATCATCTCAGGGTGATGATAATGGTGACAATAATACTAATAGACTAGCATTTGCTAAGCACTTACTATGTGCCAGGCACCATACTAAGTATTTTACTTCCAATATTGCATTTAATCTTCCCAACAACACCATCAGGTAGCTTCTATTATATCATCATTCTACAAATGAGAATACTGAGGCTCAGGGATTTGAAGTCACTTGTAAGAGTCCATGCTCTTAACCATCATCCTAGATGATAATCCCTGTCACTGGTTAGTGATGGCAGCCTGCTATCATTTATATTCTTCTGGTATGCCCTCCTGCTGCCTTGCCTAGCTTCCTCCAATAGTCACCTCCCTCGTCAACTCTCTGGGAAGACCCTTATGACAGCCTGGGACTGGGGTTTGTTCCTCTCCTCTCACAGCGCTACTTTCTGTCATAGCCCTTGGCACACTGCACTTCAATTGTTGGGCCATTTGTCCTTTTCATCCTTTACAGCTCTTCGAGAAGAGGCAACTCTCTGATTCATTCTGGTCTATCCAGCACTGTCCTGGGTAATAGCAGATAATCAAAAAATGTTTCCTGAATAAATGGCTGATGTGAAAAATTTACTTGACAGTATGTCTTTTTTTATTTTTTTAATCTATTGCTGAGTATCAAAGAACTCTAAATTGTAGTTGCTTAAAATAGCAACTGTATTTTCATTTTTCATGACTCTTTAGGTTAGGAATTAGGACAGGACCTAGCGGGAATGGTGCATCTCTGCTATCTGTCCTTGTAAGGCTTCTTCTCACTCCACTAGGATGATTTCACAGCTTGCCGGAAAGGCACCCCTGGGGTCCTGGGGTCTTAAGATTGCATGTCTGGGATCTGAGTCTGCACTGTCAGCTGTGCTCCTTGGTTCTCTCAGCTGTGGTCTTAGGGCATCTCTCTCTCAGGTGGTTTCTTCCATTTGGTGCCTTCAGGGCCTTGGTGGGACTTCTCACATGGAAGCTTAAGGATCCCAATAAGTAAATGAGGAAGCTGCTAGCCCTTACTGCTTAGGCCAGTGCTGGCAGAGTCACTTCTGCCTCCTTTCTATTGGTTAAAGCAAGTAACTGGGCCACCCCTACACAGGGCATGGAGACTGGGGGCTCTGGTTCACTGGGGATCATGTTTGTGATGAGGCACCCCATAGTTTAATAGAGCCAACTTCATCCCTCTCCAAGTCTCCAAAGAAATGTTAGTCAAAGGAAGACTGATCCCAAGAAGGTGGATAGCTTAGCCTATTTCATCAATTTGAGGGAAAACCTATAATGAAAATACATAAATGCTAGAGATACCCAGAGAGTCTGTGCATGTAAACAGCTGGTAATACAGTGCCTTGTCAGAAACATCTACAATGCTCGACTCAGGAGCATAGCATTTAGCCTATGCTAGCAGCACACCTCTGGTAATTCCCATCACTCACAGCCCTGTCCTCTTTTTATATTTTGTTTATCCACCTTGTCCTCTCAGGCTCCTAAGGCCTTTGTTTCCACATTTTAGAGCATTGCCATTTATGGTATAGGTGCTCCTTAGTTGGATTTTGTATGAGGAGTCTGCGTTAATTTGTTTGCATTGCTATAAAGAAATACCCAAGACTGGGTAACTTTTAAAGAAAAGAGGTTTATTTTGGCTCACAGTTCTGCAAGCTTTGCAGGAAAAGTGGTACCAGCATCTGCTTCTGATGAGGGCCTACAATCATGGTAAAAGTCAAAGGAGGAGCAGGCATATTACATGGCTAGAGAGGGAGCAAGAGTGAGGAGGTGCTAGGCTCCTTTAAACAACCAGCTCCTGTGTGTACTGAGAACTCACTTATCACCAAGGGGACGGTGCTAAGCCACTCGTGAGAGATATGACCCCATGATCCAATACGTCCTGCCAGGCCCCACCTTCAACATTGGGGATCACATTTCAACGTGACCTTTGGAGGGGACAAAGATCCAAACCATATCAGTGTCCTTGTCACTTTTGCACAAGAGACTCTCCTTTCCCCCTCCCTAGCTCTTGGAACAGTTTCTTTAAAGATTATTTGAATCCGTTGGACTTCATGACCTGGACTTTTTTTATTTTACGGTATCCTTTCTTTATATTAGAATAAGCTTGCTTCAAAAATATTTTAGGATTCCCTCGGTTTTTTTTATTGTTGTTTGTTTTTGTGTCTTTTGTACTTACATTGCATTTAGTCATTTTAGTGGCTTACCTTAGAGAAATTAATCTACATTATCATGAGCAAATGTATTTGTCAGCCATTTGGCAAACCTACAGATAAAATCGTCTTTATTGAGGATCAATGAAAATGATTCCCAAGTTTCTTGAAATAAATTTCTTTATTAGGATGATATAATGTTATGATTCTAACATAGATCTCAGAGAATAATAATATATGTGCAAAATAAATGGGCTTTTAGAGTTCTGGGTTTTGGGCATCACTTTTTCCTTTCATCTGAATTCCAGGTCCAGCCCTGAGGTTACAACGACTCAAAATTCAAGGGCCTAAATAGGAGACAGGAGAGATGGGTACTAGGAAGAAAGAGTAGGAGGTGGTAAAGAAAGCCTTCTGAGTGCAGATTTCAGGAAACCAGCTCAGGCATTGGCCCTACTGATTTGCCTGGCTAGACTACAGAGGTGTTTATGGAGAAAGCCTAGCCCAGCTAAGTCATTATCCTAACCTCTCTAGTCAATCTTTCTGATGAAATATTTACTCCCATATCCAACCTACACTTAATCTATGGGCTTCTGTCCTACTGAGATTGCTGCAAAATCAAGAAAACACTACTAATTCTTATCAATGAAATGAGACTTAAGAATTATTTACGCCAGTGGTTCTCAAACCTTTTTCGTCTCTGGTCTCTTTATACTTTTGAAAGTTATTAAAAACCCTTAAAAGCTTTTGCTTATGTAGTTGGCTTGTATCTGTTTATATTTACTGGATCGGAAATCAAAACCAGTGAGACCCAGTCTCTTAAATAAACTAATTAATTAAAATAAAAAGAAATCAAAACAAATAAAATACTTATTTATTAATTAATTTTAAAATAAGCTAATTACATGTGAATGTAAATAATATTTTTAATAAAAAATATGCATATAAAACATTTTGATGGGAAGGGTGGCATAATTTGATATTCTTGCAAATAAATGTCTTTAATGTCTCACTTATTAGAAGACAGCTGTATTCTTTTTTTTTTTTTTTTTTTTGAGACGGAGTCTCGCTCTGTCGCCCAGGCTGGAGTGCAGTGGCCAGATCTCAGCTCACTGCAAGCTCCGCCTCCCGGGTTTACGCCTTTCTCCTGCCTCAGCCTCCGGAATAGCTGGGACTACAGGCGCCCGCCACCTCGCCCGGCTAGTTTTTTTTTTTTTTGTAATTTTTTTTTTTTTTTTTTTAGTAGAGACGGGGTTTCACCGTGTTAGCCAGGATGGTCTCGATCTCCTGACCTCGTGATCCGCCCGCCTCGGCCTCCCAAAGTGCTGGGATTACAGGCTTGAGCCACCGCGCCCGGCGACAGCTGTATTCTCATATCTGCTTTCTGCTTCAATCTGTTGTGATGTTATTTTGGTTGAAACTCCAGCCTCACAAGGACATGTAATTATAAGAAGAAATAAGTAAGGCATGTAATTGCATTTTAAATATGTATGTAAAATGTTGTATGTATGTAAGTATGTATGTAAACATACTTTAATGGACATTGCAAGTAAGTATGAACATTCTTTGATATGATACCAAAACTCCACAAGTGTAGTTTCTGAAATGTTGGCTGTAACATTTCATGAAATCGAAAATTAGATAAACAAACTTGTGGTACTCTGTAACATCAAAATCCATCAGTGTGACTTATTTCACTAAACATAATTTCCTTCATTTCTATCCATGTTATTGCAAATGACAGAATTTCATTCTTTTTTATGGCTGAATAATATTCCATTGTGTATATGTACCAATTTTTGAATCCAATATTCTCACCAATATGTGGGAGTTAAAAAATGTGAGCTCACAGATATGGAGAGTAGAATATTAGTTACCAGAGGCTGGGAAGGGTAGTGAGGAGGGAGAGTAAAGAGGGCATGGTTAATGCAAATAACAATACAGTTAGATAAGGAGTAAGATCTAGTGTTCAGTTGCACAATAGGGTGACTATAGTTAAAAATAATTTTTTGTGTATTTCAAAATAACTAAAATGATGGAACTACAATGTTCCTAACACAAAGAAATAATAAAAGTTTGAGGTGATGAATACCCTAATCACCCTGGCTTGATCATTACACATTGTATGCTTGTATCAAAATATCACATGTAGCCCATAAGTCATACAGCTATTATGTATTCATAATAATTGAAGATAAAAAATCAAAACAAATTCATTGGTTTATCTTGTACCCTGAAATGAGTTTAAAATCTCATGCATAATTTTTGATGCTGAGTGTTATAGGAAGAAGCTTGATGAAAATTTCTCCTTAGTAATAAGAAAGAGCTCAATATACAAAAGTAGCATAAAAGAGCAAGGTGATAAAATGGCAAAAGGGACTGCTGGGATAAATTTTCAGAGGATCAAGGACATAAACTATTATAAGCAAAAGAGAAAGGAAATCAAGACTTGCTTTTTTTTTTTTTTTTTTTTTTTAATTCTCATCTATGGAGCATTTCTCAAGTGTTTAATGAGATGATTTCATGTCATCCATCCTTAAAGTATTGTGTGAGGTTGAATGAATGATTCCTGCCTTACAGAAGAGGTAAGATGCATGATGCAGCACCAGGAAATGTGGGACTGGAACCTGCTACATCTGACCCAGCCATTTGTGAATATTTTTTTTCAATGAGTTTTTACAAATTCCAAAAGTGATATACAAACTCTTTCAACAAACAAATAAAAGTAAAAGATAAAAGCTTCTTGCTCTTCCTCCCCTCCTGTTCCACTGCTCAAAGTTACTAATAGTCCATAGAGACATCATATTTTCACCAAATGAAAGCCCCAGCTTTTATTTGCTCCATGATCCACTTTACCATAAGCAATAAAGAATCTCAAGGCTGATCCAGAACTATCTTGGTGATAGCAGAACCAACAAGAGAGAAGGCTGCTAAATGCTACCCGAGTTTACGTGACTACTTGTGGATTTCTGACTGTGGCTACTTTCTGGACCTTCTTAGAGCCCTGGGTTTGAAGGATTTCTCTGGATCAACTTTCACTCTTGTGGGAGAAGGAAGAAAAATAACACAAAACGTGAACACAACAGTGAAAGGGATGAATGGAGAGTGGCGAGTGCACTGATGCAAACACCCTGGGTGCCCACAAGTGAGTATGCAGAGTTCACACTGAAAGGAGATATAGCCAGGTGATCAGTTATGAAGGGAGCCAGTCTGGTACCTCCTAGTGGACTTTCCCACAAGTCAGAAGCTTGGTAGCAAGAAGTGAATTATTGATTTACCTTGTTTCTCATTTCCAAATGTGACTCTGAGTTACCGTTTTAATTTTTAATATTTTTCAGAAGTATCAACCAAATTATCTACCAAATACCTATTAACATGGAATGTGTTCATTTAGTTATGTGTGTGTACGTGTGTGTGTTTATAGACAAGAGATGTTTCCTTATTTTTTTTTTTTTTAACTTCTAGGCATTTATTATCAGGGAAAAATCTGTGACTGTAAAAGTCTTTTGTAAATTTTAAGGGTCATTGTTGCTATCTGTTGAAGGAGCTGCCAGACTAAAGTGAAATTGTAAGTTGAAGCCCAGTGCAAAAGAATATGCACAGCATCAATTCAACTCCACAACCAAGAGAAACGCCTGAATGTTTCAAAATTACAGTGCTGAAAGCGTTTCTTTTCAGATATTCATCTTAGGAAGAGTCTGTGGAAGGGGATTTTTGTTCTCTTCGGTTGAGTCAGCATCACTAATAGTAATGCTTTGGTCCCTCAAAAAGCCCCCTGAAGAGTATTATTCAATTTACTCATTTTGTTTGTTGTTTAGCACATTGTACACTGTATTTCTTAGACTTCTTTCCTCTCATCTTTTCTCTCAAGTATGTGTAACCCTAAGCACATACTTCATTTTTTTCTCTTAAGCCCCCCTCCCACCCCACTTCCTGCCCACTTCTCCAGCCCCAACTCCCATTTCTCAAACTCAAATCTCTAAAGGAAAATGATGAGAGAGAGAGAGATTTGGTGATGCCTGTCTACCACTGAGAACACACTCTGGTCATGGTACATAAAGAAAAGACTGGTTTAAGATGTTTAAGGCCTCTCCCAACAGCAACACATGCAGAGAAGCTTGCATAATTTACATGGACTCATTGGGACTTACTAGAAAGTGGCCTCTTTCTTTTTCTTTCTTCTTTTCTTAAATAACATAATTCCTGGCATTGGACTTTTTACATACACTGCGGAGCAGAACATTCTTGAGAACTTTTTTTTTTCTTTATCTATTATAGGAGTATAAAGTGGCCATTAAAATGAATTTCCAGAGTGCAGTGCAGCACTCCCTGTACATGTGAGTCAGTGCAAAGCACCACCTTAATTGGGGGTTAGAGACAGAAAATCTGTGAGTTTACTCCTGAATTGGCCAGAAGGAATATAATTATAGAAACACATATTTTAAATATTATTCTTTCACTTGTGGAGCTTTGCCTAAATGTTTCCTTGTTTATTCAAATGCTTGTTCTTATTTGTATTCACTACAAATATAGCTATTCTGTCTGGTTTTCTGTATTTCTGTTTGTCCACTCTTGTGGGACATTTTTGTTTCACAGTTGTAATTCAGACATCTCAAAACAAGACCCAACCTTAATGACTGGACTCTGGGAATGTCACACCTGTTTAAGTATCCCCCTTTGTGGAAGTGGTTCCCTCCGCCTCTGGATTTCCTTTAGTGACCAGCATTTAGTGCACTGCTCATTGCATATTAAATGATTTGTTTGAATACACTATCATATTTATTCCTAAGGTAATATTCCAGATAGGCACTGTGATGACCCCCATTCTATAGAAGAGGAAACTGAGGCTCAGAGGTGTTCATAATGTAACTTGCACATGCTCACTAACCCCGTGGCAGAGCTTGATTTCAAGCTGGGTTCTTTAGATACTCAGATTCTCTTTAACCAACATACACTGGACTGCCTCCTTTCCTTGAAAAGAGCCCAATTTGCTGGATATTTTGGAAATGACCTTGACATCTGGCCTCCAGCAGACACTCTTCCTCAAGAAGCTGTCTACCCAGGACTCACTGCTGAAGTGCTTTTAACCATGGTAGGGTTTCTTGACACAGATTACTTGAGGTTCCCTTTTGTCAGAAAGCCCCTGATGCCAGACACCGGCTGATGTAGGACTGGATCCCCAGGGCGGGTTCCCTCCCAGGTTATGAATAAAAGCCCAAGACTATCTTGTCAGAAAGCAGTTCTTTAGCATTTTGGTTGGTTTAGCTCAAAACAGGAAGTCACTCTCCCCACCTCCCCCCTTTACCTCCTAACTAAAATCCAGCTGTATTTTTCTCTCTCAGGGTCAAGAAAACTGCCTTTCAATTGCACAAAATGGACAGAACCCCAAGTTGAGCAGCTGTTTGTGTAGTTTTATCCTTCACACTTTTCTAAATGTTCTACAAAGAGAACGTTGCTTTTAAAAGAACCAGCCATTTTAAAAATTGTATCATGGGGTTTCCAAGTTGTTACCCTCTACAAAAACTGCAGTGCAAATGGAAGAAAATAACACGGAGAATGAGTGTATGTTTAAAAAGCTATATAAACATTTGAAAAAAGAAAAGCACCGTTGAAATACAAATTGGCTTCTCACATTAGGGTTTTATTCTGCCAGTTACACTGGAGACCTGTGGGTGGGCCTTAGGGGTTTTTTTGAACTACTTGCAATTGTAAGGATTGGCGTGTGCTTTAAGTTGGAGTAGCTGCTGTGTGTGTTATGTGTGTGTGTGTGTGTGTGTGTGAGAGAGAGAGAGAGAGAGAGAGAGAGACATACACCTATGTTAGCTTGAGGAGTGTATGCCTGTCAGGACAGCAGGGGCCTCAAGATTCTTAGGACTTTTATTAGTCCTCCAGTTATAGCATCTAGGACGCCCGGCGCGAGAAGCAGCAGAATCATAGAGATTAATAAAGAATGACGTTTGGAAATGGAGTGATCCAAAAGTGATCGCCACCATTCCGCCCGCAATGACCCACCACCCTGACCAGAGGAGATCACCACCTTAAAAGTTAACTTCTACAGCCAAACCATCTCAGTAAAGGGCAACAAAGACCACATCCTGACACCTCCAAGGACACACAGTTTCACAGAGCGTTTTATTATTCATAAAAAAATAAATTTATTTACATATGTTATTTCCTGTGGTAGTGCAGCCTCGGGGCAGGGGCGCGTTCCCTATCGCAGGATCACTTGCTATGGTTAGCCGCCCACCCTGCGCGCTCCTCCGCGCGGGGAAGAACCTGCACGGCTGGAGGCGGTGTTGGAGTTGGGGCGCCTGGAGCTTGGAGTGGGGAGGCCTGATGGAGAGAGTCTGGAGTCGGAGCTGGGGGTGCTGCAGGTAGGAGCAGGAGCGGGGCGGAGAGGGAAGTCCGAAGGCGATCCCAGCCAGGTTGGCGCAGTGGCGCTTGGGGAGGCTCCAGCCCAGAAGTGGAGAGGGTAGACAGACACCTGATTAGAAAAAGCCGGGAGCTTGGGAAGGAGACGTGAATGAAGAAGTCACCCGGAAGGGAGGCCGAACCGCCCGGAGCTCGCCCGGCAAAACCCGCCTGCGGTGGTCTGGGAAGTGTTCCTCCACCTAGCCCTGCGAGCAGAGGGCCTCCTCCCGCCCGTTAGAAGGGCGCTGTGCTGGGATGCGAACCTAGCCCAGAGAGGCCACTCGCCCTTCTTTGTCACTTAAAACTCTGTCCCGACGCGGATCTCACGTTTAGACTTCTGTCTTTAAAGCGGGTGTAGAGCGCGTTCTAACCGTCCCCTAACCATTGTGTCACCGCGAAAGGCCCGGGCTGTGTGGAATCGTCCCGCACGTGTGCGATGAATCTGGCTCCGCTGAGAACGGATCCCTGGGCTGTCTGGCGCGGGCTGGGGCAGCAGCCGAGAGTTAGTCTACAGAGCTAGGGCCCGAGGGTGGACCTGCGTCCGCGTTCTGGACACGAAAGGAGGCTCTTTCTGGAGAGGCAAAACGTGGTCGCCTAGATCCGCCGCAGCTGAAGCCGTGGGCGCTAAGCAGTGACAGCCAGGCCCGCCACCTGCCGTGATCACAGTTCCAGGGAAAGGGGAAGGGTCAAGGAGAATCCAACAGAAACTTCTTCCCATCTCACGAGCTCTCCCTTCTCTCCGTGGCCCCCAAACACTCGCATTTAACGAATAATCCCATCAAGTGAATTCCAGTACGATTTAAGCGGTGGTTCCACATAGTCTGTTGGCTGCGGAAACTTCTTTGGTGTCAGAGTCCGGTCTTCCCGAGACCACGAATGGCCATGTCTGTAAAATCAAAAAGAACGTCAGATATTAGAGAGAAACGATTGTCTCAAACCGAAACCGCTGTCCCACGCGAACCCCAGATATTCCCGACTTGGAGTAGCTAAGATTTTATCAGCATTCTGGGAATTTGCATGTCCTTTCTCTGAACTAAGATTTTCATTTTACTGGAGGTTGATAATCCGAAACGTGCCATATCCGTTCACGCTTCCTCCTGGACTTTGCCCGCAGGGAAATTTGGTGAAACTCGTATGACTTCGAGATTTTGTCGTTTAGTTGCCTTCCCCTAACACACACACACACACACACACACACACACACACACACACACACACACAATCCGTCATCCACTCCAAGCTCCAAGTAGGAACTGGGCTTGGACAGGATTTTTCCCAAGCCGGGAGAGCTGGCAGATCAGAGAGGGACTTTCCAGACAAATCCCATCTGGGGAAACGTTACTATCTTCCAGAAGCAATTTTTCTAAAAATGCAAATGCTCTTTTATAGAGCACGGCCTTCCCTCCTTTAAGAAAGAGCTTGCCGATTCAAACCTGCCAAACTCTTAGCTGGATAAAGTTGGGCAAGGGAGATTTGCTGTCAGTCTCCAACCAGGTGGCAGACTGAGTTGGAACCATGATTTACCCTGGAAGTAGGATATTAGTCAATGGCTGTCACTGGGGTACAATGTTCAGAACGATGCAAACACACACGGATGGTTGATTCTTCTTCAGGGAAATGGCTGGCCACTCCCTTGATTTGGGAGAAACTAAACTGGCCTTCTCGTTCCCAGTCCCAGAACCTCCACCCCTTTCGAATTCTTCCCAACGGGCTGACCCTGCCCTGGCTATCTCCTGGCTGCTCGCCCGATTCCTTGCGCCCCGCGCCCCTACCAGGTTCACTGGGTGCACGTAGCCGTTCTCATAGCGGTCCTCCTGCAACAGCTGCCGCAGGTGAGCGATGTAACTGGAAGCCAGCCGGAGCGTGTCCAGCTTGGAGAGCTTAGTGTCGGGCGGCACCCAGGGCAGGCTGGTCTTGAGCCTGGAGAAGGCTTTGCTCAGCACGCGCATCCGGGCGCGCTCGCGGGCGTTGGCCGCATTCCGCTGCGACTGCTTGCACTCTGCGGCTGAGCCCTTGGCCGGGAGGGGCTTTTTGCCACCACCGCCCGCGCTGCCACCTGCGCCGCCGCCCCCAGCCACACGGGGCCGCTTCCTCTTGCAGCCTCCCGCGCTGCCGGCTGCGCCCAGAGCGCAGCGCTCCTCCTCGCCGTCGGGGTCCTCCTCCTCCGCCGACGAGTTGTCACTGGGCGAGGCGTAGCTGCGCTCTACGCCGCGGAGGGGCGGCCTCTTGGAGGCGGGGACCGGGTACTCCCGCTGCAGCCCCCGAAGCTCCATCTCCTCCGGATCACTCACCGAGCCCGTGGACATCCTGTTGTCCCCCTCGCCCACACGCGTCCGCTTTCCTCCCCCCTGGCCAGTCTCGCTGTCTCCGCCTTCCGCTCCCTGGCGGAGGCGGAGGCCAGGGAGCGCTCCGAGGAAGACTAAAAACCCAGGCCAGGAAGCGCAGGGTGCGAAAGCGAGGTGGGCGGTGAGAGCGAGCGCGCCCCTCGGCTGTCCCCCGGGAGCGTGGACCACAAGTTGGCGTCCAAGTCCAGAAATCCGCGCGCACAGCGGTGAGCTGCGCCTTTTGACAAGACTATCTGTACTCCTTGGAACAAACCACCCCGGGCAAAGCAGAGGGGGTTGGAAAGGGGGGCAAGAGGTGGGGCAGGGGCGTGGAAGGGGTGGGGACCGGTTTTCTGCGTGCAGAGGAGCGGTTGGTGGAGGCGGGGGAAGGGGACGTCTCTGCAAAGCTGAGATTTGGGCACCGAAGCCCGACGGACCTTCAGCATGTCTGTGTGGGATAAGTGAGCTTTCGGGGAGTAAAGGGGCAGATCTTGTTCCTACAGACCGTGCTTCCACCCCCAGGTAATCTTAGCAGTGGCAAAGATTACCAAACACTTAGGGACGACAGGATCCCGACCTCTGCTTGCCTGCCAGTCTTTCCAGTAGAACTCAGTTTTCAAGTTAATCATTCATGATGTATGATTGTCTACCCAAGCCTTGCTGGACAAGAGGAAGAGCAGAACAAGCAAACAACATCCAACAATGCACAAGTTACCACCTCTCATTTTCCTCCTCCTTGTCTTATAATATACCTTCATGATTTACAAAAATGGTTACAATGGTTCGTTGCATTTTCAAATAACATCTGTAACTTAATGATATTATCTCCAATTTGCAGAACTTGAAGCTAAGCCGCCTAGATAGACGTTAAGTAAAAGACCCAAACTTACTAAGCTAAGTAGAAAAAAAGATTCAAATTCCGCGTTTCAGAATCTTGGCCCGTCGGTATTCTAGTCTACCCCGTGCCTCCGGGTCACATATCACTGGATGTTGTAGCTGGTATTTTCCACTATCTCGAGAGTTCCATGCGTGATGTGATTTTGTTTTAATGCTACAATGCATGTGATGGAGGATCCGGCCCTAACGCTTTGCATTATAGTGTAGGGAATCCTTGCTATTGTATTTAATCGATTGTGTATTGAAGGGCGAGCTCCTGGAAGCAGAATGCTAAGTTAGCACAATCATCCATTCAAAGTAAAAATGAGAAAGGAGCACCCTGAATGATCATGTTCCATTCCAAACAAGACTAAAACATCCTGCTCTTCCACACAAGAAAACACAATTTTGCAGTCTCATTATTTCCTGACTCGAAGGTCGTCGCAGTTCCTGGTCAGGGGATAAGTACTTCTGTGGATACAAGCCCCAGTGGCCAGAGACTGGGTTCCCGCTGGGTGCCCGTCACTGTACTCGCGGCTTGTGAGCAGCCCACTGAGTAATAAAACCCGTTTAAGTTTGGCATATGGTTACCCCATTTTACAATGATGAAATTGAGTCTTCACACCGGCTTAGGTGTTCACTTGTTCTTTTCCTGAAAGCCCACAGTCTCCCAAGCTGAGCAAGGTGCAAGGGGACCGATGTGGAGTCAGTCCAGGACACAGCTGGCAGAGATAGCTGGGCCAGCCTGGCTCCCGCCAGTTCGTACAGCAGAACAAATGCGTCCAGCTCGATGCCTGAAGTGCTGCAACAGGTGGCTGTCAGAGGCTGACTTCATCACTCAGGCATCATTCCACCTTAGTCTCCCAGGCCAAGCTATCCTTAGCGGGGGCGTTTTGGGGCGGGGGGAGTATTTCACATAACCCCTCCCACTCACCCGCATTTGCAAAGTTGTCTTTTGGTTGGGGGCGGGGATGGGCTGGTTCTGGGACAAGTTGAGTAAAAAGATCATATGCCCTAAGTTCTCTCTGGGGTGGGGAAATGCAGGGAATACTTGACAGAGTGTGGAAATCTTTCCTGGAGCTTTTGAACTTGAACTTGACTCTAGGATCGCCTTGCCAGGTGAAGGAGAGGAGAGCAACAAGAAGGGGCAAAGAGATGGACTGAGGAGAGCCAGGCTAGCTTTCTGCAACGACTATTGATGACTTGAAGCTATCAGTATAAATATATAGTCTCACACATTAGGGGCAGGCAAATAGGTTTTTAAAATCTGAATTGTTTATACAGGTGCAGAACAAAGTCTTTCTTTAGAAAAGATTAATGGTGAGGAGAGCGCTAGATTTCTCTAAACAGTCACAAAAACTATACCCAGCCTCAACGCTGAGGAGGTCATGGCCAGTTTCTTTATTTCTTGAAGAAACGGTCTGACCCCACCAGTTCGGGCTTATTTTTCACAGCACTTGCCTCCCCCTCCCTGTCTTCTTTCTCTCTCATCACCTCCCTCCCTACTTCCCTCCCTTTCTCTTCTACTCCATCTCCTCACCCTCCCTCTGTTCCCTTTCAAGAAAGTCAGATATTTTGTTTCTTCATCTTTCATTTTCATTTAACCTCCATTTCTTTCATTTTTGTGAAATTAAGTTATATTTTCACTTATAACTGTTTCCAAGTTGCAGACTTGTAATGAAGGTTAGGAAAAGTATCTTATGTACATTTCTTATAAGCATATAACTTCAGTTTGCTTTAACATGTTTGTAATATCTGGCATTTGGTCACCTCCTTACACTTTCAAAGTGCTATTACTTTTTCTTCTCCTTAGATGATTACAACAGCCTCTCGAGCTGAACAGTGTAAGTGTAACTATCTCTTTTGAAAACCTAGTGTTTTTCATGGTTTTGACAAGTTACATACTGCAAATGAATAATACAGCCTTTATTTTTATATTATAAAGCACACTGAAATCAATTCCTATTTGCTTATGCTTTACAAACTCTTAGATTTGAAACAGGTATAGCCTGTTTATGTGTACATCAATGGTCTTGAAATTCTTTAGTGACATTTAAAAAATATTCAATGGGGTTGATAGGGCTTAAGTTGCATTATAAAACAAAATATTTAATGATTCCTTTAATATTACCTTTAATGTTTCTTCATTCTGGCTTCCTTGCTTGCTGGATATATGACTTTTGGAATTTGCATTTTTTTGAGCCCTAGATTTCTAATCTATAAAATGGATTATCTCTTTGAGTGGAAGAGAAAGTATATGAGCAGTTGGCTAGGTCAGAGCCTGGTACATGGGAGAAGATCAGTAAATGCTAGTTAGTATTATGAATTGCCTTGCCCAATATTACACGGCTAGTAAAAGTCAGGGCAAGAACCTGACCCAAGTTTTGTGCTCCAGGTCCTATTCTGGGTTTCACATAGTACCAGCATGTTCCATTTGCTTTGACTGCAGGCTGCTAGGGTCTGAAGTACACGGTCTCATCACATGACATTTTTCACAGGTTCCATGTGGGACCTCACTGAGGGAAAAACGGATGGGACCTCATTAGAAATTTTCTTTTCTTCCCCCAAATTCTCTCACCCTAAAATTGCAGTGCTTCTCCAAGTCTTACTTTCCCTACTGGCATAAAGGATTAAACCAGAAACCCTGCTAGTGGTGTGATATAGGTGAAAGGAGCATGCCCAGGTGGAACACAAATCAATGCCTAACAGATTGAAACACTGAACAATGCAGGCTTGGTTTATTTTTTAAAAAGGAAGCCATGAGGTGGGATGATAATTACAGACCATAGAAAAAAGGCCATTTGTTGCCACTTCTTTCCTCCAACACCGTATTAAGTAATGGGTGAGAAACTCTAGGGTTGGGCAGGTCATGTGGACTTAGGACTCAGGAAGAGCAAAGGCTTCCTCTGTCCTCTGTGAAGGCCAGGTCAAAACTATGCAGTGAGTAGGTACTTAAGAAATAGTTGTGGGACCAACCCATAGCATCCTGTTGCCTGGAGGAATTGCCATACCTTTGGGCAATTGCCTATACTTTTGATCTAGGAAAACAAATAATCTAGACCAGCACTGGCCAATATGGAAGCCATTAGCCACATTAAGCTATTGAACACTTGAAATGTGGCTATTCATGTACTGTACTGTAAAATGCATACCCAGTATTGAAAACTTAATATGAATAAAAGAATATAAAAGCTCTCATTAATATTTTAAAATATAAATTATATACCAAACAGTGAGAACATTTTGAATCTATTAGGTTAAATGAAATATATTACAAAAAATAATTTCCCCATTTAAAATTATTATAATGTGGTTACCAAAAATGTAGAATTAGAGATACAGGTCCCATTATGTTTCTATTGGACAATTCAGGGATTAATCTCATGGATTAACTATACCCCTATAGATTGAGCATCTACTGTTGGTTGTGGCAAGGTGTTGGTGAGACCCACTCCCACCCATTGGGAGGGGACATTCTTGTGAAAATAAGCTTCTCTGTATTATCCAGCCTGCATATCACCACGTGTACTCAACCTCCTATCTATAACACACCCCGCCAGACACACACACATGCTGGAAAAATGAATGCTTCTGCTCAGTGGTGTGTTAGTCACATGGAATGCTAGTCTCAGTGTTTGTTGGCCACATGGGATGATAGTCAAATGGAGAGCCAGTCAGGTGGGGACAGGTCACATGTAAGGCCCAGGGTTAGGTCTGGACAACCCAAGGCCTGGGATCTTCTTCCCTTGTCTGCACAAAGCCTTGGGCTCTGCTCCAGGCTCAGGGCAGCCTCTGTCCTCGTGTTGTGCAGGATGCCACCAGTCTTTGGACCAGAAAAGGAAGAAAACTCTGTTTACGTGGGCCCCACCAGCCATCAGGTTGGGCGTTCATGGAAATAGTCAAAGCCTACGTGTGGAGCCCTTTGTCATCCACAACATAACCAGGCCTCTGCTGCTGGTTTATTTATCTAAGGATTGTGGCAAGATTTTTTACTCTTCCCTCTGAACGTCGTGAGGCCTTAGCATGGAGAAGCCAGTGCCTGGATGGTTTGTGGAGGTTGAAGGTGGAAAAGCCAGGCTTAACAAATTAACAATGAAAAATGGAGCTGGGGTTAGACTGGGGAGAGGGAAAGCCGTAAGACTCAGCAGGGACCTGATTTTTCTTTGCCTTTCAGGAGAGAAGAAAAAAGTCCTCATTGATTGTCTTGACAACTAAATCTGTAGGCAACTTCTGCAGGAATTGTTTTTTTAACAATATCTCTAGATTTTAGGGAGCAGATGCTGAGGCTTAACTGTCCTGGGAACCCCAAGTTCCAACTGGAATGCTGTGTGTTTCCTGTAAATGACTTTGAATACTCAATTAGCCTAGTATAGAAGCCCAGCTTTCAGAAAGTAAAGGTGCTCTAGTGAAGTTTTCTATAGGAGGCCTGTTTACATAATCCGTGGCCCTCCATGATGTTGGAGAATCCTGAAGAATGTTGGAGAATACTAACCCAGTCCTACTCTGGGTTAAGAGTGTGGCTCGTAGGTCTGAAAATAATCTTATTTTTGTAAACCCCTGGAACAGCCTTTCACTCTTAGGCAGAAGCTAAGAAAGTTCTGTCTCAGGAGATTTTCTCCTTTTAAGTACTTTTGATTTTATTGGCAATACCGGGAAATGTGAAAATACTCTGTTATCAAAACAGTCCTTGAAATTGTAGCACACAGCTCTGGTCTCCAGTGTTTGGTCCCAAGCCTACCTTGGTTTAATTATGGAGTTAACCAAGGAGAGAAATATCATCCTGTCATGTGGCATGTACTGAAAAGAGCCCCTTTTCCTGTGGACATCAGGAGATCTCTGCATTTATCAGCTGAGAGGCCTTGGGTCACATGCTCACACTCTTGTAGCTTGTTTCTCTGTGTGTAACCCATGGAAGTTGCCAGAATTAAATGAGATTGCCTGCATGCAGGCTCCTGTGGAAACTGAAGCATTGTACAAGGTCAGTTATTACATTATTTTCCACATTCTCTCTCCCGTAGGAGCTCATGTTTTCCCTTTCCCTCTCCCAGTAGCAGGCCTTGCTTAAAGCGCAACCCACAGCCATGGCTCATCCCCTATAGAACATCAGCTAAATGCCTCCTGGCGCCAGAAGGAAGTTCTCATGTAATAGATACTTCCTAGTGTCACAGAACGAGGATTCTGTCCTCTTTGTCAACCAGTCCCTTACCCAACTCATCTATAAAAGAAGGGCCTAACTTATTTACGTATGACCTTTGTTTCCCTAATCCCAAGGCCCTCGGGCCTCCAAATCTAAAGTGAGCCCTAACAGATGATCAAAACAGGAAGGTATTTTAGGAAATATTCCCACTTCTCTTAATTTTTTCCCCCTTTGGCTCATTTATGCTACTCTGTCCAATTAGCAGAAACAAACAAATAAACAAAAATAACCTAGCTACATTCCTCTTTAGGTTTCAGTTTTAAAGGACAACTCCTTGAGGATATTGGAAACAGAGCTACTTAAGGTATTCTCATGCGTTGTTTCACCACTCTGCTCCTATTTCTTCTTAGACTGCCACCCTTAAGCAACTTCCTCTAGGAAAGAGACCAAAAAAATTAAAATAAATAAGAGGAAAACAAAAAGATTAAATGGTAAACTTAATGAAGGCTGGGGCTGTGTCTTGTTCATAGGGGTACCCCTAGTGTCTAGCAGCTCATAAAAGGTACTATCTAAATATTGAATGGGCCAGGTGCAGTAGCTCATGCCTGTAATCCCAGTGCTTTGGGATGCCAAAGCAGGAGAATTGCTTGAACCCAGGAGTTCAAGACCAGACTGGACAATATAGGCAATATAGGCCCCATCATTACAAAAAACTTTTTTAAAGTAGCCAGGCGTGGGAGCACTACATGTAGCGCGAGCTGCTCGGGAGACTGAGGTGTGAGTCTGGGAGGTCGAGACTGCAGTGAGCCGTGATTGCAACACTGTACTACACCCTGGGTGACAGGGCGAGATACTATCTCAAATTATTTTTTTTTCCTTTTAAAAAATTATTTTCTTCCATTTAACACAAATAAATATTTGATGATTGAAAACTCTCACAAACACATGAACACAAGCCCATCTGTGCTCATAATTAATGGGAGACAGGTACTAAACCCATCATTTGCCCTTTATTTAACCAATTCAGTTTATTGGCTCAGTTTATTACTATGTGTTCTACCCAGTGTCAGCAGTTATAAGGACTTTTACCCTTCTTATTAACTGAATGGACTTCTAGGGAATATTTTGTCTTATCAAATGGAGTATATCTTCCTACTTACTATACACTGTGCTTGCCACAATGCCCAGAGGAAGTCTAAATAACTCAACAATTATATTTATTATAAATGTCCCAGGAACATTCTTTTCTCTACATGAAAATGAAATAGTGCTTTTAATACCATTTGCTACCATTTTTTTCCCTGATTGAAAAAATTCAGAATCTTTGTAAAATTTCAGGGTATCACAGACTTACAAAGCTTAGATTAAGGAGAGCAAAAGGCCAAGTGTGGAGCCCTTAAAAGTGCATACTTTTAATGGTTAAGCAGAGAAGGGGAATTCAGAGAAAAGAGGCAGTAATCAGAGAGGCGAGAGGGAAACAAGACAGTAGTGTTATTGAAAGCAAGGGAGTCATTTCAGAAAGTCATGGGTGGGGACTTTCAGTTGAGATGGTCTGGTAAGACAACATTTTGAAGCGTCGCCTGTGCTCCAAACACATAGCAATGAGAGCTAAAATGTGAAAACAGAAAAGCTAAAAAGATGCAACCATGTCCAAAAGCAAGGAAAATATCTCTTCAAACAAGTGGACCGTAAAGTGAATGTTGAGTAGGGATGAAACTCCTGCCAGGTCCAGGAGTTGAGTTTCTTTGCAGATGGGGGACAAAGTGGTCTCATGAATTGAAGGAGGCTGACTTGGATAACTGCTGAAATTAGGATGTGGAAGAAGGTAAGGAAGCAAAGGAAGTAAGCCCAGCCTGGCCAGGATATTGGCTTCATGACTGAGTCAGTTCTGATTCATTTTTTGTCTTCATAATCGGGGACATGTTCCTGCCTTTTTGCATGCCTGGTAACTTTTGGCTGGATACCAGACACCATGAATTTTGCCTTTTGGGTACTGGGAAATTTTGTATTCCACCAGATATTATTGATCTTTGCTCTCAGATGCAGTTAAGTTACTTGGAAATAGTGATTTCTTTGGATCTTTAAGATGTGTAGAAGGAACCAGAGCAGTGCACCTTCTAGAGCTAATTGTCCCCCATTACCGAGGCAAGACTCTTATAAGCACTCAACCTAATGCCCTGGGAACATGAAATTTTCCAGTCTGGCTAGAACAGATATTATTCCTGGCTCTGTGTGAGTAGCTGGCTGTGTTCCCTTTCATCCTTTTTGGTGGTGCTTCCTTCAGCCTCTGGTGGTTTCCTCACATGCTCGTGATGATTGACTGAATACTAAAGGGACACCCTCTGCAGATCCCCAGGTTCTTTCTCTGTGCACCTCTCTTCCCTCTGCCACCTGCCCAGTAAATTCTAGCTACTTTGGTCTGCCTAGCTTCTCAGGTCTGTCTTCTCAACTCAGGGAGTCTGTTTGGCTCTCCTGGGTCCCCTTGTCTTGCTCCACGGCCTGGAAACTCTGTCACAGCACTGGCTGGGACAATTGTAGGGCTTCCCTTGTTTGTTTCCCATCTCTCAGGATTTATTGTCCTTTATTAACTCGTGTAGAATGTTTTAAGAACCATGTTTTATACATTTTGGCTGTTTTAGGGTAGTTTCGGGTAGAAAGGTAAGTCTTATCTCTGTTACGCAGTCTTAGCCCCAGGTGGAAGTCTTTGGAATGGCACCTTTATAGGAAACATATTTTATTTTATTTTAGTTTTGTTTTTAAGACGGATACCTGCTTGAGCATGCTTGTACTTTGAGAGGAAGATACTGGAGAAAAGAAAGAGATTAAACATATTAAAAATACGGGGAGGGGATTAAAGATATTAGCGTATGGGAAAGATATATTAAAAATATGGGAATAGTGATGGAGCAAATACCACAGGAAATGGAGGGTGATGAGTTAGCCTTAAAGAAGAGGATGTACGTATCTTTTTGCCTGAAATAAGAGGAAAATACATACTGTAGGATGTCTCTGTAGATCAGTAGAGATTTGTAATGGGAAGTTAAATAAGTTAGTCCCTGATGGTCTGTTTTCTCAGTGGAATATGAATTAAAGTTATCTACATAGAATAGGTGGGTAGACATGAGTTATTAGAATAAATAGAAACAGGAAATGTGGGGAATAACCATTCTGGAGAATATAAAAGGAGTCTGAGTAGGGGTAAGGAAATGTATTTCAAAACAGTGTTAAGGCTTTGACGACACTGATGAGCACTTATACCCATTAACAAATGTGAAGTTATCTAGCACAGTGATTCACATGGAGTGGTTTTCAGCTAGAAATAGCTGAATCTTAATAAATTAACCTGTTTACATTTTTAATAGCAAGAACTTGCAAGAATGAACTGTTTATGGGATCATTAAGTTTTAATGAGGTAGAGATGCAATTTAGGAACTTGGAGATCAGGGGAAATACTCTTGGAGATTTAGATGAAGTTTCTACAGTTGGGGACCCATGGTATGCAGGAGAGAGGCAAAATGAAGCCATAACTTTTAACTCTTTGGGGTAGGTGGAGAGGGAAGGATTTGCAAAGATGCAGTATCACTATATTGCAGAAATGTTGGGGGTGCCACTGACAATATAATATGGAGTGATCTATATATTTCTCAGATCTTTCAGTTGTGCCTTATCTATGTAAAATGGACTTAAGGTCAAAATACATGAATGCATGCATACACACAGATGTACATGCAAACTATTTTTCAAAACTTAGCCTATCTGGAGATATTAGCAGATTTCTTTCAACATATCCCACAGTCATTTGGAACACAGCAAATTTAGGGTATTTTAAATCAATAATAAACTTATGATTTCTTCATTTTTGCTATAGGGCACTCATTAACATGTAGTTTAACCGGGGCAAAAAAGCAGAGTATGTCAGATTGTACCCCCATGTCCTTATATTCTCATTTTAAACATTACTATCCCCCATATTTTACAGATAAAGATATTGGAGTTAAGAGAGATGAAGTTCCTTGCTGAAGAATACAAAGATAGTTGAAGGGGAACTCAGATGTCTAGAATGAGAGTGTAGTGCTCTTGTTACTGTATCATGTTCATTACGATTAACTTTATGTCTCAACTTGGCTAGGCCATTGTACCCAGATAGTTGCACAAACATTGTTCTAGATTTTTCTGTGGAGTTTTTTTTTTTTTTGTATGAGATATACATTTAAATCACTAGACTTAAAGTAAGGAAGATTGCCTGCCATAATATGGGTGGGTCTTATCCGATCAGATGAAGGCCATAATAGAAAAGACTTACCTTCCAGGAAGAAGAGGGAATTTTGCCAGCAGACTGCTTTCAGACTAGAACGCCGCTCTTCTCTGGTCTCCATCCTGCCAGGCTACCCTCCAGAGTTTAGACTTGCATATTCCACAATCGTGTGAGCCAGTTCCTTAAAATAAATCTCTCTCTCTGTCCTCTCCTCTCTGACACACACATACACACACACACACACACACACACACCCCTTATTCACTGTGTTTCTCTAGAGAACCCGTACTAATACAATATTCTTGGACAATGCATGTGAAATACTAGAGAATTTAATAAGCAGGCTAAGCTACAATACTGGGCACTCTGTGCTTAACTCCAGAGTATTTAAAGGAATAGTAAATCTTCTAGTTCTTGATATTTAGTGCTCATTTTAGAAGCCGTAGAAAAATAAGTCTGACCAGGGAGGAAAATGTCACAAGTAACTTTTATAGTTACTGTAAAAGTTACTTGTGACACAAAAACACATTGACTTTTTATGTTTAATTCTAATGTTTATACTACTTGGTTGAAAAATACTAATTTTAATTACAATATTTTTGCTTGGATAATCACTGAACCTTCCTTTTAATTGAAATAGAATTCTCGTCCCACAAAGTTCATACTTTAAGAATGTGCAGTTAAGTGATTTCTAAGTATATTCAAAAAGGTTGTGCAACCATCACCACTCTGTAATTCCTAAACATTTGTATCACCCCCAAACAAAACCCCATAATCATTAGCAGTCACTTCCCGTTTCTCCCTCTTCCGGAGCCCCTGGCAACCACTAGGTTTTCTGTCTTTGTAGATTCATCTGTTTTGGACATACTACATATATAAAATAATATTCCATTGAAAAACTTTCTATATAATAAGCTACAGACTTTTAATGCCTGTTTTCTTTTACTAAGCATAATGTTTTTTAAGGTTCATTCATATTTTAGCTTGTTTTTGTATTTCAATTTCATGTGCCTGAATTAATATTTCATTATATATAATTATTTTATTTTTAATAATTATAATTATTTATTTATCAATTTATGGGCATCTGGAATATATCCAATCTTTGGCTATTATGAATAATGCTGCTATGAATATTCATGTACAAGTTTTTGTGCGAACATATGTTTTCAAGAGTCTTGGGTATATACCTAATAGTGGAAATGCTGGGTCCTATAGTAACGCTATGGTTAACTATTTGATAATCTATCAGGCTGTTTTCCAAAGTGGCTATACCATTTTACATTCTCAGCAGCAATGTAGTTTCTCCGCATCCTTACGAATACTTGTCATTGTTCTTTGTTTTGATTATAATCATCCTACTGGGTGTGAAAGTTATATCTTATAGTAGTTTTGATTTTGCATTTCCCTAACGACTAATGATGTTCAGCATCTTTCAATATACTTGTTGTATATTTATATATCTTCTTTGAAGAAACATCTATCTAAGTCTTTTTTCATTTTAAAATGAATTTTTTTGTCCTGTTGTTGTTGAGTTGTAAATGCCATTTATTATTTGTTGAATGCTTCCTCCAAATTATATATGTCACAAATTTAATCCACAATGTGGCAATATTGAAAGGGCCTTTAAGAGGTAATTGGGTCTTGAAAGCACAGCTTTCATGAATGGATTAATCTATTCATGGATTACTAGATGAATGGGATAATGGATTAATGGGTATTCATGGACATGGAACTGGTGGCTTTGTGAGAAGAGGAAGAGAGAGCTGAGCAAGGTTCAGCCCCATCACTATGTGGTTCCAGGCTTCAGGATTCTTCAGAGTTCCCATTAGCAAGAAGGCTCTCACCAGACGTGGCCCCTTGACTCCAGACATCTCAGCCTTCATAACTACAAGAAATAAATTCCTTTTCTTTATAAATTACCCAGTTTCAGATATTCTGTAATGAGCAGCAGAAAATGGACTAAAATACTCCCTCAGCTTTTGTTAATATGAGGAAGTCTTAATTTCTTATTTAATTCTGAAGGATAGTTTGCTGAAATAGGATTCTTGGTTGGCAATTTTTTATCTTTCAACACTTTGAATATATTGCCCCACTGCCTTCTGGCCTTTAGAGTGTCCCATGGGAAATATGCAGGTGGTTTTATTGAGGATCCTTTGTAAATGATGAGATCCTTCTGCCTTGCTGCTTTCAGGATTCTCTCTTTGTCTTTCTCTCAAAAGTTGTATTATTATGTGTCTTGGTGTAGGTCTCTTTTAGTTCATCTTACTTGGAGTTTGCTGAGTTTTTTGGATGTTTGTATTCATGTATTTTATCCCATATGGGAACTTTTCAGCCATTATTTCTATGAATATTCTCTCTTCCCCATTCTCCATTCTCCTTACAGAAATCCCAGAATACATATATTCTGTTTGATGTTGTCCCACAGATCCCTTAGGCTCTGCTCACTTTTCTTTAATCATTCTTTTTTCTTTTTCTTTTTAAGAGACAGTTTCACTCTGCCTCCTAGGCTGGAGTGCTGTGGCGTGATTATACCTTACAACAACCTCAAACTCCTGGGATCAAGCAGTTCTCCCACTTCAGCCTCCCTAGTAGCTAGGACTACAGGCATGTGCCACCATGTTCAGCTAATTTTTAAAATTATCTATAAAGGTAGGGTATCACTAAGCTGCTCAGACCAATCTCAAACTCCTGTTCTCAAGGGATCTTCCTGTTTTGAAGTGCTGGGATTACAGATATGAGCCACTGTGCCCTGTTTAAACTTTTTTCTTTTGTTCCTCAGACGAAGTTGATTTCCATTGTCCTATCTTCACTGATTTTTTTTTCTGCCTGCTCAAATCTGTCTTTGAATCCCTCTAGTGATTTTTTTTTTTTTTTTTTTTTTTTACTTTAATTACTATACCTTTCAGCTCCAGAATTTCTCTTTGTTTTCTTTTTAGGTTTCCTATCTCATTGTTGAAATTGTGATTTCCCCATAAGAAATGTATTACTTGTATTACTTAGGGTTTTTTTTTTTTTTTTTTTTTTTTTTTTTTTTTTGCCATGTTCTCATTTTCTTCCATGAAGGTATTTTCTTTGTAATTTCTTCACTGACCCATGGGTTTTTAAATGATTGTATTGTTTAGTTTCCATATATTTGTGAATTCCCCAAATGTATTTCTCTTACTGGAGAAATATTTTGTATTACTTCAGTCCTTTTAAATTTATTGAGGCTTGTTTTGTGGCCTAGCATAGGGCCTATCCTCGGGAATGTTCTGTGTACACTTGAGAAAAATGTATATCCTACTGCTGTGGGGTAGAGTGCTCCTCCAATGTCTGAAAGGTCTGCTTAATTTATGGCTTCCACTGTGATTGTAAGCTGTCAGTTTTCAAGGCTACTATGGAGCTGGAAGAGAAGAAAGGGAAAGGGAATAGGACAAGTTAAAACACAGCAAAGCTTACTGTTCTTACTGATATTCGGCTGTTTTTCTCCAAAAAAAAAAAAAAAAAAAAAAAAAAATACTCAGATTGCTGCAGGACTTTGGCTAATTTCAAGCATTCTGAAAATGTCGATTCTGATAGTTTTGTGAGTTTTCTCATTGCTTTCATGAGGAAGATTATTTTTGCAAGTCTGTCGTTTTTGTGGACACCACCTTGTCTTCCACCAAATCTTGATGCATATTTTATATATCATGAGGTCCAATTAAAAGAGCAATAAATTAAGTACCAATTCTCTATGTGTAGGAAGGAGAATGTTAAGAAGTTTCACATATGTTAAGAAGCTCCATATTTAGTCTTTTCTGAAGTTTCCAATTTTCATTGGCACAGGAATCAGGCAGAGCAGAGGAACCACTGGGATTCAGCAAGATTAGCTTCACATTGCTTGTCTACCGCATTCTCCTGTGTAAACCACCCTCCTGTGCGTTTATATTCTTGTCTCTCCATCTTCCTCAATAGCTTGTTTCTGGCTAGTCTTTCCATGACAGAGGCTGAATCATTCCCTTGAGAGAATCTGGCCTAAGAACAGCTGTGTCTGAAAGACTTGCCTTCCGTATGCAAGAGGAAAAGCTAATTAGGGGGAGGGGTGGGTTTAACTGTTTGTATCTATGTTGATGATGATGATGACGATGACAGGTTGATATCCTCTAATCCTTCTGTAAAACAATTTTTAGATCAATAAAAATAAATACAATGTATTTAGTTTCTTTTATTCTTATCCTTTTAGTACTTTCACATACAAACACAAGCCTCCCACTACGACCAAGTAGAAGTAGTCAATTAGTGTATATTCTGTCAGTGAATTCTGGGATGAACCCAGTTAATTTAACTCTTTAAGCAAGGACATAGTGACTACCTAGTGTGGACTGGGCATATGATTAAATTTCTGCTGCCATTCTCCCAGAATTTCAGCACTCTCCCATTCCTCCTATATCCTGCTTGCACACCATCGACTATAGATTAGCTTTATTTTTACTGTCCCTTACTTCATTCATAAACACAGGACAAAGTGATCCAGATGTTGTTTCTCTCTCTCCTTCTCTCACACTCTCACTCTCTTTTTCTCTCTTTCTCTCACACACAGTGAAATGAAAAAACTACCTAAAAATAAGAAACGTTAGTTGAAGATGGTTTTTTGTAGCTCACACCACTTCCTAGTCTTAGATAGGGCAACTAGAGAATGGCCATCAGTTATTTCTTTCTCTTCTTCATTGGCCTTACTCACCATGCGGAGACATATTCCAACACTACTTTGAGATATTAAGATTGTGGGGAAATTTTCCTTTTGAAAGAGTTTACCTCTACATCAAATATGTGCAAAGTAAAATTTTCAAAATCGTTTTATCAATTTACTTTGTAGAGTTCAGAATGTCCTGGTTTAGTATTGGATTACCAAGATTGATATCCAAGGTTTTCCTGTTTACTTATTTCATCTTTGCATATAAGCTGAAATATTTTATATGTGGCTTGATACTCCCGGTTTTGTGGGGGAGGGTGGGAACACTGACAGCTGCCCAGAACTGCTGCAGGGGTGGACGGCTGGATGCAGGTGCACAGAGTATCTCAATTTGACAGGCTTTAAGGCTTACATTATCTCTAGTGATATCCAATATCCTGTACAATAAGGTCCTTAAAAACAACAGAAGCAACACAGTTATACATATTCACCAGCATATAGCACCACAATATTCACTCAGAAAATTTTTGTGATTATTAAGTTTACAGTGTCACAGCAGCTTAGAAATTAAATTGTGCATCTGACATTATGATACTTTGTTAACTGCAGTTTTCTTTTCAGTCTATACTCTCTATACTACATAAAGATTAGAAGTCTTAAGTTTTCACAACAATTACTTGCCAGAGGAGTGCAAATAAGTGCTGGATGAATTGTTTCTCTGGTTATATTTTGAAGCTGTAGAATGTTAGTATGTCTCTTATTTTGAGATTCTATTCTCAGTATCCTCTGATCTAGTCCTGTTCTGCCACTAACTAACTAGATCATGGACAAGTCTTTTGACTTCTGAATCTCTATTTCCTTGGATTTAATTGAATTGGTATTTCCTGCCCTGGAAGTTATCACAAGGTGGTTTTGAGAATGAAGTAATAAGAAAGGATGTGAAAGTAATTTGGAAATGACTATTAGAGGTAGACAAGAGTGAAAACTTACCTCTCCTCCCTGCTAGGTTCTAACCTACAGAGAGAAGTACTAGTCAAATGGGGGCTGAAATTATCATCTTTTTAGGCAAAGAAGTAGTCAATAGAATTCAGGGATCAGAGAAAGGTAGATTAGAGAATGTGATTTAGATCTAAGTCCAAAAGTAGGTCCCCTTCCTCCTAGCTCAGAGAAAAACCTGTGTATTTTCAAAGTGAGTCGAGTATTCTGTGCAGCCTTCCAGTCTACCCATGGCAAGTTCAAGGGCTGCTTCTGAAAGGCAGGAGGAACTGGAACACAGAGAGAACAGCATACCTCCCCACTGAGCTGAGCAAGCACTCCCAAGGTGGGTTAGTACTCAGAGACATGAAATGCAAAGGTGTGCACCAAGGGTAGGAGAGGGATCTTACTGCATGAGCACAAGACCATCAAAAAAGAATTATATTTTGTGCCACCAGTCAGCACTACCCTGTAATCCCATCAAGTAGGGAAATATGCTCTAATGGAAGTCATGCTCTTACCAAACTAATTAGCACCTCCCTTTCTTGTGAGGAGGAACAAGTAAAAGAAAGAGACTGGAGTGATGACTTCATTGCTTTCTGGAGTGTGAAAGAGATTGGGAGCTTCCTCCTCTATGTATGAATGTGTGAAGAGCAAGAGTCTTCCTCCCACACAATCATTGGAATGAGGTATGTAAATAGATTAGAGTTTGCTTTATAGGGTTTGTCTCAGTGAAAAGTCCAAAGAAATTGGTTATATATGGTGCCTTAAAGGTCACTTAAATATTTCCCTCATTTTATAGTAAGAAGGGGCCAAGGGCAAGTTGGTCACTAGTTCAGAAATTGACTAGTTCTCAAAAAGAGGAATTGGTTCAGAAAATAGAACCCACACCAGGTGGGTAGGACTTTGGTGGGGGCCCTGGGCTCCCAGAAAGCAGCATAAGAACACTGGGTCCTCTGGGTACCCAGGGGAGTGTGCTCTCAAACAGGGGAGGGGAGAGCAGAATGGATGTAGAGGAGATGAAGATTATAATTTTTTTTAATGTAATTTCCTGTAAATACTAAATTACACCACTGATTTAGATAATCAAGATAATATCAAGTCATAAGCATGATTCATACTGTATAAATAGGGAATAATATATATTTCTTTCTTCCTACCCTTTGAAGGCTTGTTTCCTTCTTTGTAGCATTTACCCTCCACTTGTTATGATGGGAACAGTACTAGGCTTCCATCTGGGAGCAGCCACTCTCAGTCCACATGGCAAAAGTGGGCCTGGCCCACTCCCAAGGCTGATGGGAAGTCTGCTAAGACCTGGCCATTCAGAACACTTCATTTCTCTGACCACAGGAACTGATTCAGGGAAGGTCATGTGATCCAAACCAAGAAAATGAAACCTTTCACTGGTCCTCTTGGAATTGAAAATTCCTTTTGCTGAAGAGTTTATAGCTGAGATGCTGTGATATAAACTTAGAGCTGAAGCTGGCCATCTTGCCACAATGAGGAAGGAGCTGAGTTGAGAATAAGGCAGGTCCAGAGTAAAGCAAAGCTGAAATATGGAGAGAACGTTATCTCTTGTGATGTTTTTGAGCATCTTAATCAGGCTTGTCCAAAGTCAGCATCCCATTACAATTTTCAGTTACATCAGCCTTAAAATGCTATACTCTCCCCTGTTTTTTTTAAAGTAGTTTAAATAATATTTCCATAAGTCAAATTCAAAATAACCTTGACTCTTTCTCTTTAGAAACTCTCAAGCATGTTACCTGTGAGTAACATTTTCCTTTTCTCCTCTTTCTATTTCTGCTTTTTATTCGCCTAAATATCTTCTAACCTGAATAATAAAGCAGAAATTTATATCCATTTATCAATGGTTAGGAGGAACAAGTAAAAGAAGAGAAACTAGAGTGATGACTTCATTACTTTCCAGGCAAGGAAGAGAATCAAAGCTTCTCCTAGTAGGCTGTTCCATAGTGTGGAAATATCACAGTAGGAAGATATTTTGCAGTTATTTATTGCTGTGTTACTACTCTGTAACTTTGTGGCTTACAGCAGCAGTCATTTTGTCATATATAATCATGTTGTCTGTCATGACTTTGACCAGGAACCAGCTGGATAGCTTTTCTTTTCCACATAGCCCCAACTGGGGTCATATGGAGACATTCACCTGATTACTGGCCTTGTCTGGACAGTCTAACATGGCTTATGCATGAACTTTTGGTGGGGACGGCTAGAAGGCTGGGTTCCACCAGGGCCACTTCCCATTTAGTCTCAGAGCTTCTTCACATATTCTTTCTTGGTGGATCAGGACTTCATGAGTGATTATTGCAGGAAGTCTTAAATTTAAGCTGTAAGACTTCTTGTTATCTAAATTCAGAAGTTCCAGGATGTCATATACACCTCATACTATCAGTCAAGCAAGTTACTAATGCCAAGTTCAGATTCAAGGGGTAAAATAATTAGACAGTTCAACTCCACCTTTCAATCAGAGGAACAGCGAGCAAGATTTGCAGCCGTCTTTAATCTACCCCTAGGTGATATAGTACAGTTGAAAGAGCTTGAGCTCTGGGGTTAGACAAACCTGTCTAAGAAGGGCTTCATTACTCCTGGCTGTGATTTCTTAGCCTCAATTTGTAAAATAGGGGGTAATAAAACCTCTCTCATAGAGTTTTGAGAATCAAGTGAAATAATATGTGTGAAGTGCCCTAGGATAGTGCCTGGCACATAGCAGCCACTCAGTAAATTATAGTTTGATCTCTTTAGACAGAGTCACCTTTTGAATACAGCATATAAGTTCCCTTTCTACCAAGAGTAGAGTCCCTCTCAATTGTAGCATGTTATTAAATGTGCTGAGATTTTTGTATCCATCTGTTAATTCTCACTGTGTGGAGGCATTTTGGGTGGTCAAAAACTACCAATGAACTCTAGCTGCCTCTTCTTGGTTCCAGAGATAACGTTATTGCTGTTAATAATTTTCAGACTGTTGCAGATAGTATGAATCTGTCTGGGGATGGAGTCATTTGTTTTGTAGAGAAATAGTTTCATCAAAAGTTAATAAATTCAGCATCCTTCTGCAAGACTGCTGTTCTTTCAGCATGGGGATTTGCAGTTAACTATTGCTTTTGCCACAGACTAGGCACATCAGAGCTGAGTACATTTCATCCATGGGCTCCCACTGAAGAGTGAGAAGATCCAGTTGAGTGCTCAACAATGCATCTGTGTTGAAATCTCATCACTGACATCTGGAATCCTTAGTCAGCCTCAGAATTCTCTTGGTATTGACGTCTGTTCAAAGAGGTTGTTCTATGTTTGTAAAGTCCCTTCCTCTTGAGGCACAACCCACCCCCTCCCTTTATGTCATTCTAATAATAATAAATTGGCAGTACATGCTGGCTGTTTGGGGTGGAAATAAATTTTATGTTTCTAGCATAATGGGAAAAAAGAAGAGACATACATAATACTCATACTTGGAATTACTAGGCTCTGGAAACCATTATTGCTATATCCACAGCCAACTCTGTGGGTTTACGCTTGGCATATGAATTCCTAAGTGTTACTGTTGAAAGTTATGTTCAGGGGGTGTTAATAAATTATGAGTTTTCTGTAGTGCAAGGCTTAATGTTTTGTTCAGTGTTTTGCATAAAATTGCTGAAAAGTATCATGATTAGTATATGGGTCTTATCATCATTTTTCAGTTGTTTGAAAAACTTAGTGCGTTTTAAATGTTACCACTTAAAGTTTTGTAAAATAGTCATCCTTTTATTCTCTTTGCTTGTTTCTTAAGATATTTGTGTTTCTACTTCTTTAAGTCATCTCATGTTGCAATATTGAGGGAATCTGGAATGTGGGTTTCCAAATTGTGCCTTGAGCAGCCAGCCAGCTGGGAGCCCTGCACAGATATCATGCTCCACTGCTGTGGGAAAACTGAAACCCTTCTCAACACTAATGACCTCCATGGTTCACAAATTCAAAGAAAAGAGATAGAAATTCTAATTGTAGCTACTGAAATCTCACTTTCTGTTCTATTAAAAATGTTTCAACTCAAGTGTTTAGATGAAAGGAGAGAAAGAAGGATGATAAATTGTTATTTTAAAAATTGAAGGTAGCACCAGTTAGATCCATAATAGATTAAACAAGGTATTACATATCTCATCTATCTTACTTCAAAATTTAATCTTAATTTAGGTAAGAATATAGCTTTAAGAAGGCATATGTTGGATGAGAAATAGCATTCATTTGCCTACTGATATGTCCATATAATATTTCTGATAATCCATGTATCAGACTAAATTTCTAGGAAGGAAAAAAAAACAGATTGGGTTTTGCCTCATGAAGTGCTTCACAGTACCTGTCAAGCCATCTGAACTGTGTTTACTCCAGTGATTTATAGATATAGTAAGACCTCTTCTTCTCTTAGATGGAAATGTTCATGAAATAATAATTATACAGTGCTTTAAATACCTTCAAAATATACACATTGCTCCCCAAATTCAAGTATACATACTAAATAAGTCTCATATAATACATACAATAATTTCCCTTCATAATTACTTTAAAGCAACACAATTTTTGAATATATATGAGTCCTATTACCTGAAATACTTCCCTCACTTCCACTTTATCAACTTTCTAAGTTTCCATTTATTTTCTCTGTTTGGATACATTTTATCACACAGACATAATAAGTAGTTACACACTAATGGAAAAGCAGTCACAATGAACCAAATAAAGCAAGTGAAGGAAAGAATTAGCTAAGAAAATTTGTGGTGTTTTATGGATGAGATGGCGTATACAATATCTAACATCATGCCTCACATTATCATAACTCACAGGCTTCTTGCTTTCTTAATGAGTGACAATAGCAAATCTGGAAAACATCTGCCTTGAAAAAGAACACTAAGTGCTCTCAACTTTAAAAAAATGTTTTTCGGCTATTACTCTATAGCAGCCATGCGTATCATATTGTGGTATGAGATGTCTTAGTTGCAAGAAATCAATATTCTCATGTTTGATTTCAAATTGTATAGAACAGGATCCCAGCATAATTCAAGTCATTGTGAAGCCACAGTTGGAAAAAAAGAACATGATTTACTATTAGCAAATCTTCAACAGTGCTGCCCAATTTCCCACAATGATTATGATTTGGTGAAGGAAGCTTAGCAAACTATTGCATTTTTTGTGCAATCTAAAAAGAAAATATGCAACATAAAAAGAAAAACTGCATGAACTGCATGAACAAAATATACACTCATTTGCATAGCTGACCTTTTCAATTGGCAAACATGTTTTGTTTTGGCTACACAATTAAATATATATTCCTTAAATCTCATTACCACTGCAATGGCAACTGTAGTTAGAATAAGTTTATCAACATTCCTGCCTGTGTTTCTATCATGAACAAGTATAGTCTCCTTTTTCCCTCATTACCAACTGATAAGTGTTTGTAAGATGAAAGCATGACACTTCTAGAAGAAAGAAGAAGAACAAGTTCCAGTATCAGCTTATGCATTGCATTGTTCTCCCTAATTTTTCTAAGTGGGTCTGAAAGTTAAAAATAGCTATTCATTTTTATTTCTCCTTAAAGTGAGAGGTGAGATCACAGTAGAGAAACTGCTTTTGCACTTCAAATACATGCTGTCATTTTATTAATACTATTTTTAATTTCTAAACTGTTACAAAAGCATGGGGTTTGGCAAAATGTTAATAATTTGTTTTCTGGCTTGAAAGATGAATTTGATCGTGGAAAAGAATTTATTTCTGGACTATCTCAGATATTTGTCATCATCATTTTATTTTTTATTTTCTTTTTGCCGTACTGATGCATTATTATAACAAAGTGTGAAAATTTTCATTCAAGAGTGACTTTATCCAAGACATTATCTCATAGAACAGCTGGTATCCTTGTTTGGATTGACCGTGAACCATAGAAAAGTTTTCTTTTGGATAGACCGTGAACCATAGAAAAGACAAACTTTTGACTTGTCTTTGTTATAACGAGAGCGGTGTCTGAATTATTTATTTTAGCCATTTAGTTCTTCATCTATTGTTATGTTTGATGAAATAATTCACATAAGCTGAAGATAGAGTTTTTTCATATACCAGGTATTAAATTACACATTCAGTTTAACCTCAAATGCTCTTTAATTACCCAAAATGCTTTCAAATCATGCGGGTCATAATTTTATTTACATATCTTTTTTTAGATAATTCTGTTTAGCTCAAAGCATAAATAGTTTTAAAATTTTAATCTTGTTAGTTCCAGAAGATAATCCTAGGGGTGTATAAAGAGGACTGAGCCAAGTTTGATGGTAGCTTTTGAATATTTTGGACTGAACAGAATCATACACTGTTTACAGTTGTAGTTTGCATGCAGGTGCATTGTGGGAAAGTAACCCACCAGTGAAAGTCACACGTGTTCTTTGCTTCAAATTTTTTAGTCACATAGTAAGAAATTAACAATGCTGTATTTGTTTTCTTTTTAATATTTCTCATATTTCTTACTCTCATTCTGTAGGAATGCATTCTAATCCAAGGACACATTCTCATACATTCATTAATCCTTGTGCTCCAAAATGATTCACATGAAAACTCAAAATCAGATGGTTTCATGTGTTCCAACTTAGCTTTTGCTAAAACAGGCGTCATCCTTGGACTTGTCATCTGCTGAGGTATTGAATTCCCTATTTCACTCAATTACATGATCTTAAGAATGTGGCCATTTGCCATATCTGTCTCAACTTTGAACACATGTTTTTGCATCTAACTGTTCAGCTTCAGGAATCCCTCAATAATAAATGACCTGCAGGAGGAAAGAGTAAATCATTTAAAGAGCTACCTAAATAATACATTAAAATATTGTTTATGTTTAACAGTAAAGCATTATAATATAATCTTCCTGCTAAGAACAAGTTTTAACTCTAAAGCATGCGACTGCAGTATGAGTTACAAATTAATTGTTTAATGAGCAGATTTTTTATAAGAAAAATTTTTATTTCTTTAAGTTTTAATCAGGGTGATATTTTTATAGAAAATAGTTGTCATATTCTAATTTAAAACAGGATCCTGATGTGGAATATTATAATTGTATAAAATTTATTGCCATGCGTATATATTGTATTAGTTTTCTTCTTAAAATGAAGTGGACAATATGTTTGTTTCAGATATTTATAATTAAATGATAAAATCCAATTAAACACATCCTTGTCTCTTCTGATAAACTTAAGTGACTGAGGGCACAGAATGTGTCCTATTCATTCCTCAGATGCAGAAATGGACAGGGTTTGGCATATAGTATGTGCTCATTAAATGTTACTGAATTGATTTGAATCTTTATTTTGTCAGATGTAAAATACCTATTTTATTTGTAATCATACAACTTTAGACTAAAGGATAAAATGTAAGACTTTAAGATTATACCAGGTGCGGTGGCTCATGCCTATAATCTCAGCACTTTGGGAGGCCAAGGTGGGCGGATCACCTGAGGTCAGAAGTTCGAGACCAGCCTGACCAATATGGTGAAACTCCTTCTTTACTAAAAATACGAAATTAGCTGGGTGTGGTGGCATGCGCCTGTGGTCCCAGCTACTTCAGAGGCTGAGGCAGGAGTCAGTCGAACCCAGGAGGTGGAGGTTGCCATGAGCCGAGATCATGCCACTCCACTCCGGCCTGGGTGACAGAGTGAGACTCTGTCTCAAAAAAAAAAAAAAAAAAAAAAAAAAAAAAAAAAAAAAAAAAATTGTAGGCCCTTTAACCCCTTTGATTTGCATTTATTCACTCCTTTATGAGAAATATTATGTAGGATGGGTCAAATTGCCTCTTTGTAGAAAAAGATTTCTGATTTCAGCTTGGAGATTAAGCAAGCTGGAACTACCATTCCTCCAACCTAAAAACAAGAAAAACAAAAGCTGTCAGGTTAGAAATTAATCACTTTTCTTGAACCCATGAGATAACTGAGCTTGCACGGCAAAACCTGCTCTGAAATCTGGGAAGAGACAAGTATCTGCCAATAAGTTGCCAAATTTGAATAATCTAGTAAGAAGATCAGCAGGAAATTTTTAATGAACTGCTAAAACCTGAGTGTAATTGTGAAGTCCCTGGGGGCTGGGTGTGTAGGGGGTCACATCATCTTGCAGGCTATTCCTGTAGGAACTCAATCAGGCATTCATGAGGAAGACTGGGAAGAAGCCTAAGAAAACTTGCCCTGTGACGCTGTCTGGAGCAGGGGACCTAGAAGCCATAGCAGTAATACTGCCAGACTCATCTTCTATATCATCTCAAAGGAACAAAAGGCTTACTGTGCAGGGAGAAGTGAACAAAACTGTAGACTGAGGCCCCTGGGGAAAGGGTGAGAAGATGTGTTTGTCCTAGTATTGCCTCTGGAGAAGCAGCAGGGATGTTTGTTAATGTCACAGCACTAAGACTGAGGTTCTCAATGCCTATCTAAAGCTAAGGCCTAATAAGGACATCAGAGAGCACCTCCCCCCATTACTCCCCCGACCTCCATCATCCTACCAAGTGTAACATAAAATTAAGAGCGGAATACGGCTGGGATAACTGTAAAAGACCGATTCTCTATTGCATAAAGGAAAAACTTAAGCCAAATGGGGAGACCCAAAACCAACCAGGAAGCGATCTTTAAACCCAGTCTTACTTCTGATTAGATTAACGTGAACCCCTACACTACAGCCCTAACAGAAGGAAAGTGGGCTCTTCTTAAGAATAAACAAATTTTTGCCTTAGTCAAATCAGGCTACTAAAACAAAATACCGTAGACTGGATGGCTTATATAACAGATATTGATTTCTCACCGTTCTGGAGGCTGGAAGTCTGGGATCAGGGTGCCAGTATGGTTGAATTCTCACTGAGGGTCTTTCCAGCTTGTGGATGGGTCTCTTCTTCCTGTATCCTCACATGGTGGGGCACGGGGAGTAGAGAGGAGAGAGAGAGATATGGTATCTTCTAAGGGCACTAATCTCATCATGAGTACTCTACCCTCATGTCTTCCTTTAAACCTAATTACCTCCCAAAGTTCCACTTCCTAATACCATCACATTGTGGGTTAGAGTTCAAAATATGAATTTTGGGGGGGTACATGGTCCACAGCAATATGTATATCAATATCTGTCACCTCTCACATGTCCAACTGTCAACAAAAGCTTTATGAAGCATACAATAAGGCAAAAAAGTAGTCTAACTTGATAAAGGAGTCAACAGAGTCAGACTAAGACATTATATAGATGTTCGAACAATCAGATGGGGAATTTTCTTTTCTTTTTTTTTTTTTTGAGACGGAGTCTCGCTCTGTCGCCCAAGCTGGAGTGCAGTGGCCAGATCTCAGCTCACTGCAAGCTCCGCCTCCCGGGTTCACGCCATTCTCCTGCCTCAGCCTCCCGAGTAGCTGGGACTACAGGCGCCCGCCACCTCGCCTGGCTAGTTTTTTGTATTTTTTAGTAGAGACGGGGTTTCACCGTGTTAGCCAGGATGGTCTCGATCTCCCGACCTTGTGATCCGCCCGTCTCGGCCTCCCAAAGTGCTGGGATTACAGGCTTGAGCCAGCGCGCCCGGCCCAGATGGGGAATTTAAAACAACTATAGTTACCATGTTAAAGTGATATTTTAAAATTTATTTTTCTTTTAAAATATTTTATTAATTATATAACATAATAGGGATAACATGAGTAAAAGCATAAACATACAAATTGCAAAGATAATATTTTGATGTCATAATTTTATATAATGCAACAAATAAGAATGCTCTTTAATGTGGTACCTTGATTGATCATAACATTTTTCTGGCTCATTTTTTCTGCAAAATCACACCCACAGTTCATTTTCTGCAAAAGTCAAAAAGATCATCAAAATTTTTACCTTTAGGAACTTCATTTTCAATCAAGATACTTGAAGAGACATCAGATATTTTTTTCTGATTGCGAATCATGCTGTACTTTAAAGAAACTTGATATATAATATTTGTACATATTTATGGGGTACATGTGATGCTTTGTTACATGCATAGAATGTTTCATGGTCAAGTCAGGGTATTTAGGATATCCATCACTTTGAGCATGTATTATTTTTATGTGTTGGGAACATTTTAAGTCCTCTCTTTTAGTGATTTTGAAATATGCAATACATCGTTGTTAACTATAGTCACTATGTTCTGCTATCAAACATTAGAACTTATTCCTTCCAACTGTATGTTTGTACCCATTAACCAACCTTTCTTCATGCCCTTCCCCGATCCCACCACACATTTCCCAGCCTCTGGTACTATCACTCTAGTCTCTGCCTTTATGAGATGATATTTCTCTTTCTGTGCCTCACTTATTTCACAATGACCTCTAGCTCCATCCATATTTTTTGCAAATGACAGTATTTCATTATGTTTCATTATGTTTTATGGCTCAGTAATAGTTGTGTATATATACCACATTTTCTTTATCCTTTTAGCTGTTGATGGACACTTAGGTTGATTCCATATCTTTGCTGTTGTGAATAGTGTTGCAATAAATGGGGGTACAGGTATTCCCTTAATATACTGAATATACTGATTTTTTTTTTTTTTTTTTTTTTTTTTTTTTGAGATGGAGTCTTGTTCTATCACCCAGGCTGGAGTGCAGCGGGGCAATCTCAGCTCTCTGCAAGCTCTGCCTCCCGGGTTCACGTCATTCTCCTGTCTCAGCCTCCCGAGTAGGGCCCGCCACCACACCCGGCTTTTTTTTTTTTTTTTTTTAAGTAGACACAGGGTTTCACCATGTTAACCAGGATGGTCTCGATCTCCTTACCTCATGATCCACCCGCCTCAGCCTCCCAAAGTGCTGGGATTACAGGTGTGAGCCACTGCACGAGGCCCACTGATTTTCTTTTCTTTGGATAAATATCAAAGAAAAGGATATTAGTGCAGGTTGCTGAAACATAAGATAGTTCTGTTTTTAATTTTTTGAGAAATCTCCATACTGTTTTCCATACTGGCTATACTAATTTACATTCCTACCAACAGTATATAAGAATTCCCCTTTCTCGTCATCCCTGTCCGTGTCTGTTATTTTTTGTCTTTTTGGTGAAAGCCATTCTAACCAGGGAGAGATATCTTACTGCGGTTTTGATCTGCATTTCCCTGACGATTAGTGAAGTGGAGCATTTTTTATATGCCCGTTGGTCAGTTAGTTGTATGCCTTCTTTTGAGAAAAGTCTAATAAGATCCTTTGCCCAGTTATTAACGGAATTTCTTTTTCAACTGAGTTGTTTAAGTTCCTTGTATATTCTATATATTAGTCTTTATTGGTTGAATGGTTTAAAAATATTTTTCTCCCACTTTACAAGTTGTCTTTTCACTCTGTTGATTTTTTTTTTTTTTTTTGCTGCACAAAAGCTTTTTAGTTCAATTTGTCTATTTGTCTATTTTTTGTATTGTTGCCTGTGCTCACAGTGAAACCTCTGAGCCATAAAATCTTTGCCTAGATCAAGGTCTTGGAGTGTTTTTCCTGTATTTTCTTCTAGTAGTTTTATAATTTTGAGTATTATATTTAAACCTTTAGTCCATCTTGAGTTGATGTTTGTATATGATGAGAGATAGGAATCCAGTTTTATTTTTATGCATTTGGATAAGAACAATTTATTGAAGTTTATGTCCTTTTCCCAATGTATGCTCTTGGTGGCTTTGTCAAAAATCAGTTGGCTATAAATATGTGGATTAATTTCTCGATTCTTTATTCTTTTCCATTAGAATGTGTCTGATTCTATACTAATGTTATGCTGTTTTGGTTACTACAAACTTGTAATATAATTTGAAGGCAGGTAATGTGATGCCCCCAGCTTTATTCTTTTTGTTTTACATTACTTTGGCTATTGAGGCTCTTTTTATGATTCTATGCAAATTTGAGAATCATTTTTTCCTATTTCTGTGAAAAATGTCATTGTTATTTTGACAGGGATTGAATTGAATCTGTAGATTGCTTTGGGTAGTATGATCATTTTAATAATATTAATTCTTCAATCCATGAGTATGGGATGTCTGTCAATTTGTCTGTGTAATCTTCCATTCTTTTCATCAGTGCTTTATAGTTTTCCTTATAGAAGTCTTTCACCTACTTGATTAACTTTATTCCTATGTATTTTTTGGTTGTTGTTTTTATTGTAAATGGGATTGCCTTCTTGATTTCTTTTTCATTGTTGTATGGAAACACTACCTATTTTTGTACGCTGCAACTTTACTGCATTTGTTTATCAGATCCAAGCACTTTTTTGGTGGAGTCTTTAAGTTTTTGTAAATATAAGATCACATTATCTGCATACAAGGCTAACTTCATTTCATCTTTGCTGTTTCAGATGCCTTTAATTCTTTCTTTGGCCTGGCTCCTCTGGCTAGGACTTACAGTATTATGTTTAATAGGAATGATGAAATTGTGCATCCTTGTCTCATTCCAGTTCATAGAGGGAAGGCTTTCTGCTTTTCCTCACTCAGCATGATATTTGCTGTGGGTTTTGTCATATATGACCTTTGTTATGTTGAGGTATGTTCCTTCTATGTGTCGTTTGTTGAATTTTTATTATGAGGGATGAATTTTATCAAATGCTTTTTCCGATCCGTTGAGATGTGATGTAGTTTTTGTCCTTCATTCAGTTGATGTGATGTATCATGTTTATTGGTTTGCATTTATTAAACTATCCTTGCATTCCTGGAATAAAACCCACTTGATTATAGTGTATCAACTTTTTGATGTGCTCTCAGTTAGGGTTTGCTAGTATTTTGTCAAGGATTTTTATGTCCATGTTCATCAGGGATATTAACCTGTAGTTTTCTTTTTCCCTTGTGTCCTTGCCTGGTTTTGGTATTAGAGTAATACTGGTCATATAGGATGAGCTAGAGGCATTCCCTCCTCTTCAAGTTTTTAGAATAATTTGAGGAGAATTGGTGTTAGTTTTTTATACGTTTTGTAGAATTCAACAGTGAAGCCAAATAGTCCTCTGGGATGTACTGTTTTTCAGAGATTTTTATAATTGATTCAATTTTGTTACTCATTATTGATTTGTTTGAACATTTTCTATTTCTTCCTGATTCAGCATTGGTACATTGCATGTGTCTAGGAATTTATCCATTTCCTCCAGGTTTTCTAGTTTTTATAGCATATAATTGTTTATAATAGTTTCTGATGATCTTTTGTATTTATGTGGTATCAGTTGTAATGTCTCTTTCTCATTTCTGATTTCATTTGGTTTTCTTCCTTTTTTCTTGATTAATCTAGCTGGTGATTTATTGAATTTGTCTATCTTTTCAAAAAACAACTTTTCATTTTATAGAGTCTTTGTAATTTTTGGAAATATATTTCTTTAGTTCTCCAGTGAACTTTTTATTTCTCCAGTGATCTTTTTATTTCTTTCCTTCTAATTTGGGGTTTGGTTTGTTTTGGATTTTTTCTAGTTTTTTGAGGTACATTGTTAGGTTGTTTATTGGAAATATTTTTAGTTTTTGATGTAGATGTTTATTGCTGTAAAGTTTCTATTGGCACTGCTTTTGCTAATTGCATAGGTTTTTGTTTGTTGTTTTACAATTTTAATTTGTTTCAAGTTTTTTGATTTCTTCTTAATTTCTTCATTGACCCAGTGATTGTTGTTTAATTTCTATGTATTAGTACAGGTTCCAAAGTTTCTCTTGTATTGATTTCTAGTTTTATTCCATTGTGGTCTAAGAAGGTGGTGGGTGTATTTCAATTAAAAACATTGTCGAGACTGGTTTTGTGTTTAAACATATGCTCTATCTTGGAGAATGTTCTATTTGTGGATGAGAAGAATGTATGTATATTTTGCTGTTGGATAAAATGTTTTGTAAATTTCTGTTAGGTTTGTTTGGGGTGTAAAGTGCAATTTAAACCTAATGTTTCAGCATTGATTTTCTGTGTAGATGGTCTGTTTAATGCTGAAATGGGGTGTTAAAGTGCCCAACTATTTGGTTGGAGTCTATCTCTCCTTTTAAGTCTAATAATATTTATACAGTTAAGTGCTTCAGTGTTGAGTACATATATATTTAGAATTGTTATATCTTCTTGCTAAACTGATGCCTTAATCCTTATATAGTGCCCTTCTTTGTCTCATTTAACTGTTTTTTGACTTAAATTCTGTTTTATGTGATATAAGTATAGCTACTCCTACTCACTTTTTGTTTCCATTTGTATGGAATATCTTGTCTCATTCCTTTCCTTTTGGTCTATGTATATATTTACAGGTGAGATTAGTTTGTTGTAAGCAGCAAATAGTTGGGTCATTTTAAAAAATCCATTTGGATAGTCTATGTCTTTTATTAATGGTCAGTACAGTTGTAATTTTTATTTTTTCAAATATTTTTGATTCATAGTTGGTTGAACACACAGATATGGAACCTAAAGATAGGAGGACTGACTATAGAAAATGTGAATTTTAGTATCCAAACCAGAAAAGAAACAGTGTAGAAAAATATGGAGCTACTTCATTCATGAATATAGATGTTAGAATGCCATCATTAGCACATATCCAAATGTATGAATTTCATAAGCATAAGTAAAAAGCTATCTCAGAAATTTACACACACGATATAATTTTTGAAGGCTCAAAACACAAAAGTAAACAACATTTTGCTTGGAAATGCATGCATTCATTCATGAAAACATTTAGAATTATGGACACTCCTCTGAGGAAGGGAGGGAAATCCAAACTTGAGGGCACATGACAGAGATTCTTTTCTTATACCATTCTCTGTCTTTAGCTGAATGGTGACTATTTGAAATTACTTTTCGTAGCTTCAAATAATTTTAGAGTTGGAAAGGACCTTTGAAATAAACAAGCCTGTTTTCTAAATTTCACTCATGAATAAACCAGGCTGAGAATTTCTAAATTCATTACATATGGTTGTACAAAATTATCCAAGCTTCTTGCTATTTTTTAAAATTTTATTTTAGTTTCAGGGGTACATGTACAGGTTTGTTATTTTGGTAATATGATTTGGCTCTTAGTCTCCACCCAGATCTCATGTCAAACTGTAATCTCCATGTGTTGAAGGAAGGTCCTGGTGGGAGGTGATTGAATCATGGGAGCAGACTTCCCCCTTGCTGTTCTTGTGATGGAGTTCTCATGAGATCTAGTTGTTTGAAAGTGTGTAGCACTTCCCCCTTCTCTCTTTCTTCCTTCTGCTTCCACCACACAAGTTGTGTGGGTTTTTACTTCCTCTTCTGTCATAATTGTGAGTTTCCTGAGACCTCCCCAGCCATGCCTCTCGTACAGCCCTCAAAACCGTCGATTAAACCTCTTTCATTTATAATTTACCCAATCTCAGGTAGCTCTTTATAGTAGTGTGAGAATGTCCTAATACAATTGGTAAACTCATGTATGGGGGTTTGTTTTTACAGATTATTTTGTCACCCAGCTATTAAGCCTGGTATCCATGACTTATTTTTTCTGACCCTCTCCCTTCTTCCAGCCTCCATCCTTCAGCACCCATATCTGTTGTTCAACTGTATGTGTCCATGTATTCTCATTATTTAGCTCCAGCATATAAGTGAGAATATGCAGTATCTGGTTTTCTATTCCTGTATTAGTTTGCTAAGAATAATGGCCTACTGCTCCATCCATGTTCCGGTAAAGGATGCAATCTCATTCTTGTTTATGGCTGCATAGTATTCCATGGTGTATATGTACCACATTTTCTTTATCTAGTCTATCATTGATAGATATTTAAGTTGACTCCATGTCTTTGCTGTTGTGAATAGTGCTGCAATAAGCACACACATACATGAATTTTTATGATAGAATAATTTATGTTCCTTTGGGTATATAACCAGTAGCAAGACTGCTGGCTTAAATAGTAGTTTGGTTTTTAGGTCTTTGAGAAATCACCACACTGTTTTCCACAACAGTTGAACTAATTTACACTTACACCAATAGTGTATAACTGTTCCTTTTTTTCTGCAACCTCACCAGCATCTGTTATTTTTTGACTTTTTTTCATAGTAGCCATCTGACTTGTGTGAGATGTTATCTCATTATGGTTTTGATTTGCATTTCTCTAATGATCAGTGGTGTCGAACTTTATTTTCATATGCCTGTTGGCTGCATGTATGTCTTCTTTTGAAAAGTGTCACTTCTTGAAGAGATCCTTCACATCCTTGCAAGTTGTATTTCTAGGTATCTTATTCTCTTTGTAGCAATTATGAATGGGAGTTCACTCATGATTTGGCTCTCTGTTTGTCTGTTATTGGTGTTTAGGAATGTTAGTGATTTTTGCACACTGATTTTGTATCCTGAGACTTTGCTGAAGTTGCTTATCAGCTTAAGGAAATTTTGGGCTGAGACAATGGGATTTTCTAAATATACAATCACACCTCCTGGAAACAGAGACAATTTGACTTCCTCTCTTCCTATTTGAATACATTTTATTTCTTTCTCTTGCCTGGTTGTGCTGGCCAGAACTTCCAATACTATGTTGAATAGGAGTGGTGAGAGAAGGCATCCTTGTCTTGTGCCAGTTTTAAAAGGGAATATTTCCACCTTTTGCCCATTCAGTATGATATTGGCTGTGGGTTTGACATAAATAGCTTTTATTATTTTGAGATACATTCCATTAATACCTAGTTTATTGAGAGATTTAGCAAGAAGGGGTGTGGAATTTTATCAAAGGCCTTTTCTGCATCTATTGAGATAGCCATGTGGTTTTTGTCATTGGTTCTGTTTATGTGATGGATTATGTTTATAGATTTGCTTAATTTTAAACCAGTCTTGCATCCCAGGGATGAAGTCGACTTGATCGTGGTGGATAAGCTTTTGATGTGCTGCTGGATTTGGTTTGCCAGTATTTTACTGAGGATTTTCGCATCAATGTTCATCAGGGATATTGGCCTGAAATTTTCTTTTTTTGTTGTGTCTGACAGGTTTTGGTATCAGGATGATGCTGGCCTCAGAAAATGAGTTAGGGAAGAGTCCCTCTTTTTCTTTTTTTTTTTTTCTTTTTTCTTATTTATTTATTTATTTATTTTTTATTTATTTTTTTTTATTATACTTTAAGTTCTAGGGTACATGTGCATAACGTGCAGGTTTGTTACATATGTATACTTATGCCATGTTGGGGTGCTGCACCCATCAACTCGTCAGCACCCATCAATTCATCATTTATATCATGTATAACTCCCCAATGCAATCCCTCCCTCCTCCCCCCTCCCCATGATAGGCCCCAATGTGTGATGTTCCCCTTCCCGAGTCCAAGTGATCTCATTGTTCAGTTCCCACCTATGAGTGAGAACATGCGGTGTTTGGTTTTCTCTTCTTGTGATAGTTTGCTAAGAATGATGGTTTCCAGCTGCATCCATGTCCCTACAAAGGACACAAACTCATCCTTTTTTATGGCTGCATAGTATTCCATGGTGTATATGTGCCACATTTTCTTAATCCAGTCTGTCACAGATAGACATTTGGGTTGATTCCAAGTCTTTGCTATTGTGAATAGTGCCGCAATAAACATACGTGTGCATGTGTCTTTGTAGTAGAATAATTTATAATCCTTTGGGTATATACCCAGTAGTGGGATGGCTGGGTCATATGGTACTTCTAGTTCTAGATCCTTGAGGAATTGCCATACTGTTTTCCATAATGGTTGAACTAGTTTACAATCCCACCAACAGTGTAAGAGTGTTCCTATTTCTCCACATCCTCTCCAACATCTGTTGTTTCCTGACTTTTGAATGATTGCCATTCTAACTGGTGTGAGATGGTATCTCATTGTGGTTTTGATTTGCATTTCTCTGATGGCAAGTGATGATGAGCATTTTTTCATGTGTCTGTTGGCTGTATGAATATCTTCTTTTGAGAAATGTCTGTTCATATCCTTTGCCCACTTTTTGATGGGGTTGTTTGATTTTTTTCTTGTATATTTGTTTGAGTTCTTTGTAGATTCTGGATATTAGCCCTTTGTCAGATGAGTAGGTTGCAAAAATTTTCTCCCATTCTGTAGGTTGCCTGTTCACTCTGATGGTAGTTTCTTTTGCTGTGCAAAAGCTCTTTAGTTTAATTAGATCCCATTTGTCAATTTTTGCTTTTGCTGCCATTGCTTTTGGTGTTTTAGACATGAAGTCTTGCCCATGCCTATGTCCTGAATGGTACTACCTAGATTTTCTTCTAGAGTTTTTATGGTATTAGGTCTAACATTTAAGTCTCTAATCCATCTTGAATTAATCTTTGTATAAGGGGTAAGGAAAGGATCCAGTTTCAGCTTTCTACTTATGGCTAGCCAATTTTCCCAGCACCATTTATTAAATAGGGAATCCTTTCCCCATTTCTTGTTTCTCTCAGGTTTGTCAAAGATCAGATGGCTGTAGATGTGCAGTATTATTTCTGAGGACTCTGTTCTGTTCCATTGGTCTATATCTCTGTTTTGGTACCAGAACCATGCTGTTTTGGTTACTGTAGCCTTGTAGTATAGTTTGAAGTCAGGTAGCGTGATGCCTCCAGCTTTGTCCTTTTGACTTAGGATTGTCTTGGCAATGTGGGCTCTTTTTTGGTTCCATATGAACTTTAAAGCAGTTTTTTCCAATTCTGTGAAGAAACTCATCGGTAGCTTGATGGGGATGGCATTGAATCTATAAATAACCTTGGGCAGTATGGCCATTTTCACGATATTGATTCTTCCTATCCATGAGCATGGTATGTTCTTCCATTTGTTTGTGTCGTCTTTGATTTCACTGAGCAGTGGTTTGTAGTTCTCCTTGAAGAGGTCCTTTGCATCCCTTGTAAGCTGGATTCCTAGGTATTTTATTCTCTTTGAAGCAACTGTGAATGGAAGTTCATTCCTGATTTGGCTCTCTGCTTGTCTGTTACTGGTGTATAAGAATGCTTGTGATTTTTGCACATTAATTTTGTACCCTGAGACTTTGCTGAAGTTGCTTATCAGCTTAAGGAGATTTTGGGCTGAGACGATGGGGTTTTCTAAATATACAATCATGTCATCTGCAAACAGGGACAATTTGACTTCTTCTTTTCCTAACTGGATACCCTTGATTTCTTTCTCTTGCCTGATTGCCCTAGCCAGAACTTCCAACACTATGTTGAATAGGAGTGGTGAAAGAGGGCATCCCTGTCTTGTGCCACTTTTCAAAGGGAATTTTTCCAGTTTTTGCCCATTCAGTATGATATTAGCTGTGGGTTTGTCATAAATAGCTCTTATTATTTTGAGGTACGTTCCATCAATACCGAATTTATTGAGCGTTTTTAGCATGAAGGGCTGTTGAATTTTGTCAAAAGCCTTTTCTGCATCTATTGAGATAATCATGTGGTTCTTGTCTTTGGTTCTGTTTATATGCTGGATTACGTTTATTGATTTGCGAATGTTGAACCAGCCTTGCATCCCAGGGATGAAGCCCACTTGATCATGGTGGATAAGCTTTTTGATGTGCTGCTGAATCCGGTTTGCCAGTATTTTATTGAGAATTTTTGCATCGATGTTCATCAGGGATATTGGTCTAAAATTCTCTTTTTTTGTTGTGTCTCTGCCAGGCTTTGGTATCAGGATGATGTTGGCCTCATAAAATGAGTTAGGGAGGATTCCCTCTTTTTCTATTGATTGGAATAGTTTCAGAAGGAATGGTACCAGCTCCTCCTTGTACCTCTGGTAGAATTCAGCTGTGAATCCATCTGGTCCTGGACTTTTTTTGGTGGGTAGGCTATTAATTGTTGCCTCAATTTCAGAGCCTGCTATTGGTTTATTCAGGGATTCAACTTCTTCCTGGTTTAGCCTTGGGAGAGTGTAAGTGTCCAGGAAATTATCCATTTCTTCTATATTTTCTAGTTGATTTGCATAGAGGCGTTTATAGTATTCTCTGATGGTTGTTTGTATTTCTGTGGGGTCAGTGGTGATATCCCCTTTATCATTTTTTATTGCATCTATTTGATTCCTCTCTCTTTTCTTCTTTATTAGTCTTGCTAGCGGTCTGTCAATTTTGTTGATCGTTTCAAAAAACCAACTCCTGGATTCATTGATTTTTTGGAGGGTTTTTTGTGTCTCTATCTCCTTCAGTTCAGCTCTGATCTTAGTTATTTCTTGCCTTCTGCTAGCTTTTGAATGTGTTTGCTCTTGCCTCTCTAGTTCTTTTAATTGTGATGTTAGAGTGTCAATTTTAGATCTTTCCTGCTTTCTCTTGTGGGCATTTAGTGCTATAAATTTCCCTCTATACAGTGCTTTAAATGTGTCCCAGAGATTCTGGTATGTTGTATCTTTGTTCTCATTGGTTTCAAAGAACATCTTTATTTCCGCTTTCATTTCGTTATGTACCCAGTAGTCATTCAGGAGCAGGTTGTTCAGTTTCCATGTAGTTGAGCGGTTTTGATTGAGTTTCTTGGTCCTGAGTTCTAGTTTGATTGCCCTGTGGTCTGAGAGACAGTTATAATTTCTGTTCTTGTACATTTGCTGAGGAGTGCTTTACTTCCAATTATGTGGTCAGTTTTGGAATAAGTGCGATGTGGTGCTGAGAAGAATGTATATTCTGTTGATTTGGGGTGGAGAGTTCTATAGATGTCTATTAGGTCCACTTGGTGCAGAGATGAGTTCAGTTCCTGGATATCCTTGTTAACTTTCTGTCTCGTTGATCTGTCTAATGTTGACAGTGGAGTGTTGAAGTCTCCCATTATTATTGTATGGGAGTCTAAGTCTCTTTGTAAGTCTCTAAGGACTTGCTTTATGAATCTGGGTGCTCCCGTATTGGGTGCATATATATTTAGGAGAGTTAGCTCTTCCTGTTGAATTGATCCCTTTACCATTATGTAATGGCCTTCTTTGTCTCTTTTGATCTTTGATGGTTTAAAGTCTATTTTATCAGAGACTAGGATTGCAACCCCTGCTTTTTTTTTTGTTCTCCATTTGCTTGGTAGATCTTCCTCCATCCCTTTATTTTGAGCCTGTGTATGTCTCTGCATGTGAGATGGGTCTCCTGAATACAGCAGACTGATGTGTCTTGACTCTTTATCCAGTTTCCCAGTCTGTGTCTTTTAATTGGATCATTTAATCCATTTACATTTAAGGTTAATATTGTTATGTGTGAACTTGATCCTGCCATTATGATATTAACTGGTTATTTTGCTCGTTAGTTGATGCAGTTTCTTCCTAGCCTCGATGGTCTTTACATTTTGGCATGTTTTTGCAATGGCTGGTACCGGTTGTTCCTTTCCATGTTTAGGGCTTCCTTCAGGGTCTCTTGTAAGGCAGGCCTGGTGGTGACAAAATCTCTAAGCATTTGCTTATCTGTAAAGGATTTTATTTCTCCTTCACTTATGAAACTTAGTTTGGCTGGATATGAAATTCTGGGTTGAAAATTCTTTTCTTTAAGAATGTTGAATATTGGCCCCCACTCTCTTCTGGCTTGTAGAGTTTCTGCCGAGAGATCTGCTGTTAGTCTGATGGGCTTCCCTTTGTGGGTAACCCGACCTTTCTCTCTGGCTGCCCTTAAGATTTTTTCCTTCATTTCAACTTTGGTGAATCTGGCAATTATGTGTCTTGGAGTTGCTCTTCTCGAGGAGTATCTTTGTGGCGTTCTCTGTATTTCCTGAATTTGAATGTTGGCCTGCCCTACTAGGTTGGGGAAGTTCTCCTGGATGATATCCTGAAGAGTGTTTTCCAACTTGGTTCCATTTTCCCCCTCACTTTCAGGCACCCCAATCAGACGTAGATTTGGTCTTTTTACGTAATCCCCTACTTCTTGCAGGCTTTGTTCATTTCTTTTTCTTCTTTTTTCTTTTGGTTTCTCTTCTTGCTTCATTTCATTCATTTGATCTTCAATCGCTGATACTCTTTCTTCCAGTTGATCGAGTCCGTTACTGAAGCTTGTGCATTTGTCACGTATTTCTCGTGTCATGGTTTTCATCTCTGTCATTTCGTTTATGATCTTCTCTGCATTAATTAGTCTAGCTGTCAATTCTTCCACTCTTTTTTCAAGATTTTTAGTTTCTTTGCGCTGGGTACGTAATTCCTCCTTTAGCTCTGAGAAGTTTGATGGACTGAAGCCTTCTTCTCTCATCTCGTCAAAGTCATTCTCTGACCAGCTTCGATCCATTGCTGGGGATGGGCTGCGCTCCTTCGCAGGGGGAGATGCACTCTTATTTTTTGAATTTCCAGCTTTTCTGCCCTGCTTTTTCCCCATCTTTGTGGTTTTATCTGTCTCTGGTCTTTGATGTTGGTGACGTACTGATGGGGTTTTGGTATAGGTGTCTTCCTGTTTCATAGTTTTCCTTCTGACAGTCAGAAGGACTGTCTGTTGGTCTGTTGGAGATTGCTTGAGGTCCACTCCAGACCCTGTTTGCCTGGGTATCAGCAGCAGAGGTTGCCAAAGATAGAATATTGCTGAACAGCGAGTGTACCTGTCTAATTCTTCCTTTGTAAGTTTCCTCTCAGGGGTGTACTCCACCCTGTGAGGTGTGGGGTGTCAGACTGCCCCTAGTGGGGGATGTCTCCCAGCTAGGCTACTCAGGGGTCAGGGACCCACCTGAGCAGGCAGTCTGTCCGTTCTCAGATCTCAACCTCCGCATTGGGAGATCCACGGCTCTCCCCAAAGCTGTCAGACAGAGTCGTTCGCGTCTGCACCGGCCCCCGCTGCTTCCCCTGTTGGTCTTCAGCTGTGCGCTGTCCCCAGAGGTGGAGTCTACAGAGACAGGCAGGCTTCCTTGAGCTGCTGTGAGCTCCACCCAGTTCAAGCTTCCCAGCAGCTTTGTTTACCTACTAAGCCTCAGCAATGGCGGGCGCCCCTCCCCCAGCCTCGCTGCTGCCTTGCGGATAGATCGCCGCAGACTGCTGTGTTAGCAGTGAGGGAGGCTCCGTGGGCGTCGGACCCTCCCGGCCAGGTGTGGGATATATTCTCCTGGTGTGCCTGTTTGCTTAAAGCGCCGTATTGGTGTGGGAGTTACCCGATTTTCCAGGTGTTGTGTGTCTCAGTTCCCCTGGCTAGGAAAACGGATTCCCTTCCCCCTTGCGCTTCCAGGTGAGGCGATGCCTCGCCCTGCTTCAGCTCTCGCTGGTCAGGCTGCAGCAGCTGACCAGCACCGATTGTCCGGCACTCCCTAGTGAGATGACCCCAGTACCTCAGTTGAAAATGCAGAAATCACCAGTCTTCTGTGTCGCTCGCGCCAGGAGTTGGAGACTGGAGCTGTTCCTATTCGGCCATCTTGCTCCACCCCCCGAGTCCCTCTTTTTCTATTGTTTGGAATAGTTTCAGAAGGAAAGGCACCACCTCCTCTTTTTACCTCTGGTCCTGGGCTTTTTTTTTTTTTTTTGGTTGCTAGGCTACTAATTATTGCCTCAATTTTAGAACTTGTTATTGGTCTATTCAGAGATTCTACTTCTTCCTGGTTTAGCCTTAGGAGGGTGTATGTGTCCAGAACTTTATCCATTTCTTCTAGATTTTCCAGTTTATTTGCATAGAGGTGTTTCTAGTATTCTCTGACGGTAGTTTGTATTTCTGTGGGATCAGTGGTGATATCCCCTTTATCATTTTTTATTGTGTCTGTTTGATTCTTCTCTCTTTTCTTCTTCATTTGTCTGGCTAGTAGTCTATCTATTTTGTTAATCTTTTCAAAAAAACAGCTCCTGTCTTCATTGATTTTTTGAAAGATTTTTTGTGTCTCTATCTCCTTCAGTTCTGCTCTGATCTTAGTTATTTCTTGTCTTTTGCTAGCTTATGAATTTGTTTGCTCTTGCTTCTCTACTTCTTCTAATTGTGATGTTAGGGTGTCAATTTTAGATCTTTCCTGGTTTGTCTTGTGGGCATTTAGTGCTATACATGTGTCCCAGAGATCCTGGTACATTGTGTCTTTGTTCTCATTGGTTTCAAATAACTTATTTATTTCTGCCTTAATTTCGTTATTTACTGAGTAGTTGTTCAGGGGCAGGTTGTTCAGTTTCCATGTAGTTTTGCGGTTTTGAGTGAGTTTCTTAATCCTGAGTTCTAACTTGATTGCACTGTGGTCTGAGAGATTGTTTGTTATGATTTCTGTTCTTTTGCATTTTCTGAGGAGTGTTTTACTTCCAATTATGTGGGCAATTTTAGAATAATTGTGATGTGGTGCTGAGAAGAATGTATATTCTGTTAATTTGGGGTGTAGAGTTCTTTTTTTTTTTTTTTTTTTTTTTTGAGACGGAGTCTTGCTCTGCCGCCCAGGCTGGAGTGCAGTGGCTGGCTCTCAGCTCACTGCAAGCTCCGCCTCCCGGGTTCACGCCATTCTCCTGTCTCAGCCCCCCGAGTAGCTGGGACTACAGGCGCCCGCCTCGTCGCCCGGCTAGTTTTTTGTATTTTTTAGTAGAGACGGGGTTTCACCGTATTAGCCAGGATGGTCTCGATCTCCTGACCTCATGATCCGCCCGTCTCGGCCTCCCAAAGTGCTGGGATTACAGGCTTGAGCCACTGCGCCCGGCCAGGTGTAGAGTTCTTTAGATGTTTATTAGGTCCACTTGTTTCAGAGCTGAGTTCAAGTCCTGAATATCTCTGTTAATTTTCTGTCTTGTTGTTCTGTCTAGTATTGACAGTGGGGTGTTAAAGTCTCCATCTATTATTGCATGGGAATCTAAATCTCTTTGTAGGTCTCTAAAATTTGTTTTATGAATCTGGGTACTCCTGTATTGGGTGCATATATATTTAGGATGGTTGGCTCTTCTTGTTGCATTGATCCCTTTACCATTATGTAATGCCAGTCTTGGTCTTTTTTGATCTTTGTTGGTTTAAAGTCTGTTTTATCAGAGACTGGGATGGCAACCCCTGCTTTTTTTTTTTCTTTCCATTTGCTTGATAAATATTCTTCCATCCCTTTATTTTGAGTCTGTGTGTCTTTGCACACATGAGATGGGTCTTCTGAATACAGCACACCAATGGGTCTTGACTATCCAATTTGCCAGTCTGTGTCCTTTAATTGGGGCATTTAGTCCCTGTACATTTAAGGTTAATATTGTAATGTGTGAATTTGATCCTATTACTATGATGCTAGCTGGTTATTTTGTCCATTAGTTGATGTAGTTTCTTCTTAGTGTCTGTGGTCTTTACAATTTGGTGTTTTTACTTTGCCTGGTACTGGTTTTTCCTTTCTATATTTAGTGCTTCCTTTGGGAGCTCTTTTAAGGCAGGCCTGGTGGTGACAAAATCTCTCAGCATTTGCTTGTCTCTAAAAAATTTTATTTATCCTTCACTTGTGAATCTTAGTTTGGCTGGATATGAAATTCTGGGTTGAAATTTCTTTTAAGAATGTTGAATATTGGCCCCCACTCTCTTCTGGCTTATAGGGTTTCTGCTGAGAGATCCACTGTTAGTCAGGTGGGCTTCCCTTTGTGGGTAACCTGACCTTTCTCTCTGGCTGCTTTTAACATTTTTTCCTTCATTTCAAACTTGGTGAATCTGATGACTATGTGTCTTGGGGTTGCTCTTCTCAAGGAGTATCTGTGTGGTGTTCTCTGTATTTCCTGAATTTGAATGTTGGCCTGTCTTGCTAGACCTCTGCTCAAGGAAGTAAGAGAGGACACAAACAAACGGAAAAACATTCCATTCTCACAGATAGGAAGAATCAATATTGTGAAAATGGCCATACTGCCCAAAGGAATTTTTAGATTCAGTGCTATCCCCATCAAGCTACCACTGACTCTCTCCACAGAAGTAAAACAAAACTCCTTTAAGTCTCACACGGAACCAAAAAAGAGCCTGTATAGCCAAGACAACCCTATCCTAAAAGAACAAAGCTGGAGGCCTCTGGATACCTGACTTCAAACTGTACTACAAGGCTACAGTAACCAACAGCATGGTACTGGTACCAAAACAGATATATAGACCAATGGAACAGAATAGAGGCCTCAGAAATAATGTCACACATCTACAACCATCTGCTCTTTGACAAACCTGACAAAAACAAGCAATGGGGAGAGGATTCCCTATTTAATAACTAGTGTTGGAAAAACTGGCTAGCCATATGTAGAAAGCTGACATTGGATCCCTTCCTTACACCTTACACAAAAATTAATTCAAGATGGATTAAAGACTTAAATGTAAGACCTAACACCATAAAAACCTTAGAAGAAAACCTAGGCAATACTATTCAGGACATAGGCATGGGCAAATACTTTATGACAAAAACACCAAAAGCAATGGCAACAAAAGCCAAAGTTGGTAAATGGGATCTAATCCAACTAAAGAACTTCTGCTCAGCAAAAGAAACTACCATCAGAATGAACATGCAACCTACAGAATGGGAGAAAATTTTTGCAATCTACACACCTGACAAAGGGCTAATATCCAGAATTTACAAGGAAATTAAACAAATTTACAAGAAAAAACAAACAACTCCAACAAAAAGTGGGCAAAAGATAAGAAAACACACTTCTCAAAAGAAGACATTTATGCAGCCAACAAACATATGCAAAAAAGCTCATCATCACTGATCATTAGAGAAATGCAAATAAAAACCACAATGCAATACCATCTCATACCAGTTAAAATGGTAATCATTAAAAAGTCAAGAAACAACAGATGCTGGAGAGGATGTAGAGAAATAGGGATATTTTTACACTGTTGATGGGACTGTAAATTAGCTCAACCATTGTGGAAGACAGTGTGGTGATTCCTCAAGGATCTGGAATGAGAAATACCATTTGACCCAGCAATCCCATTACTGGGTATATGCTCAAAGGATTATAAATCATTCTACTATAAAGACACATGCACATGTATGTTTATTGCAGCACTGTTCACAGTAGCAAAGACTTGGAACAAACCCAAATGCCCATCAATGTTAAACTGGATAAAGAAAATGTGGCACATATACACCATGGAATACTTGCAGCCTTAAAAAGGATAAGTTCATGTCCTTTGCAGGGACATGTATGAAGCTGGAAACTATCATTCTCAGCAAACTAAAACAAGAACAGAAAACCAAACATCACATGTTCTCCCTCATAAGTGGGAGTTGAACAATGAGAGCACATGGACACATGGAGGGGAACATCACACACTGGGGCCTGTTAGGGAGTGGTGGCTAGGGGAGAGATAGCATTAGGAGAAATACTTAATGTAGATGATGGGTTGATGGGCGCAGCATGTGCACCATGGCACATGTATACCTATGTAACAAACCTGCACATTCTCCACATGTATCCCAGAACTTAAAATATAATAATAATTTTAAAAAGGCAGGTTAAAAAAAAGTGTCTTTTCATATCTTTTGCCCACTTTTTAATGTTTTTATTTTCTTGTAGATTTGTTTAAGTTCCTTATAGATACTGGTTATTAGACCTTTGTCAGATGCACACCTTGCAAAAATATTCTCTCATTTTGTAGGTTGTCTGTTTCCTCTGTTGACTTTTTTTTTTTTTTTTTCTGTGCAGAAGTTTGTTAATGTAATTAGATCTTGTTTGTCAATTTTGGTTTTGTTGCAATTGTTTTTGGTGTTTTCGTTATGAAATCTTTGCATATTCCTATGTATTGAATGGTATTATCCAGTTGTCTTCCAGGTTTTTTATAGTTTTGAGTTTTAAATTTGAGTCTTTGATTCATCTTGATTTTTTTGTATATGGTGTAAGAAATGGGTCATTTCAATCTTCTGCATATGTGTAGCTAGTTATCCAAGCACCGTTTATTGAATAGGGAATCCTTTCCTTATTACTTGTTTTTGTCTTCTTTTTCAAAGATCAGATGGTTATAAGTATATGGCATTATTTCTGGGCTCTCTATTCTGGTCCTTTGGTCTATGTGTCTGTTTTTGTACCAGTACCATGCTGGCAGTAAAGATTGAAGTTGGTTAGCATTTATTTATCTATTTATTTATTTATTTATTTATGTTTTCCTTAGGATTGCCTTGGCTCTTTCTTGGATCCGTAAGAATTTTAAAATGTTTTTTTTCTAGTTATGTGAAAAATGTCATTGGTAATTTGAAAGAAATAGCGTTGAATCTATAAATTGTTTTGGGCAGTATAGCAATTTTAGCACCATTTATTCTTCCTATCCATGAGCATGGAATATTCTTCCATTTGTTTGTGTCATCTTTGATTTCTTTGAGCAGTGTTTTGTAGTTCTCATGGTAGAGATTTTTCACCTCCTCCCTGGTTAGCTTTATTTTCAGGTATCTTATTCTTTTTTTGTTTTTAATTTTGTGGGTACATAGTAATTGTATATATTTATGAAATACATGAAAAGCTTTGATACAGGCATGCAATGTGAGATAAGCACTTCATGGAGAATGGGGTATCCATCTTCTCAAGGATTTATCTTTTCAGTTACAAGCAATTCAATTACATTATTTAAGTTATTTTAAAATATATGATTAAGTTATTCTTGACTATAGTCACCCTATTGTGCTATCAATAATAGGTCTTATTCATTCTTTCTATTTTGTTTGCACATATTAACCACACCCATGTCTCTCCCAGCTCCCCTTAACATAATTATCTTAAGTTCCTTCCATGTTGTTGCAAATGATTGGATCTCATTTTTTTATGGCTGAATAGCTACCATATTTTCTTTATCCATTCATCTGTTGATGGGCACTTCGGTTGCTTCCAAACCTTAGCTATTGTAAACAATGCTGCTACAAACATAGGAGTGCTGATATCTCTTTGACACACAGCTTTTTTTTTTTCTTCTGGTTATATACCCCGCAGTGGGATTGCAGGATCATATGGTAGCTCAGTTTTTAGTTTTTTGAGGAACCTACAAACTGTTTTCTATAAGGGCTGTACTAATTTACATTCCCATCAAAAGTGTACAAAGGTTCCCCTTTCTCCACATCCTCACCAGTACTTGTATTGCCTGTCTTTTGAAGATAAGCCATTTTAACTGGGGTGAGATGATATCTCATTGTAGTTTTGATTTTCATTTCTCTGTTGATCAGTGATGTTGAATACCTTTCCAGTATGCCTGTTTACCATTCATGTGCCTTCTTTTGGGAAATGTCTATTCAAACCTTTTGCCCATTTTTTGATTGGATTATTAGATTTTGTCCTATAGAGTTGTATGAACTGCTTATATATTCTGGTCATTAATCCCTTGTCTGAGGGGTAGTTTTCTCCCATTCTGTAGGTTGTCTCTTTACTTTATTGATGTATCTTTTGCTGAGTGAAATTTTAACTTGATGTGACCCCATTTCTCCATTTTTGCTTTGGTTGCTTGTGCTTGTGGAGTATTGCTCAATAAATATTTGCCTAGACCAATGTTCTAAAGATTTCTCCAGTGTTTTCCTGTAGTAGCTTCATAGGTTGAAGTCTTAAATTTAAATATTTAATCCATCATGATTTCTTTTTTAAAAAAAATTATTTCAATAGTTTTTGAGGTACACCTGGTATTTGGTTACATGGATAAATTTTTTAGTGGTGATTTCTGAGATTTTTGTTCACCTGTCACCTGAGCAATGTACACCGTGCCCAGTATATAGTCTTTCATCCCTCATCCCTGCCATCCTTCCTCCCAAGGCCCCAAAGTCAATTATTTTGTTCTTATGTCTTTGCATCTTCATAGCTTAGCTTCCACTTATAAGTGAAAACATACGATTTTTGGTTTTCCATTCTTGAGGTCCTTCACTTAGAATAATGTCCTCCAGCTTATGATTTTATATATATTTATATATATAGTGAGAGATAGGGGTCTAGTTTTATTATTCTGCACATGAATGTCCAGTTTTTCCAGCACCATTTATTGAAGAGACTATATTTTCCCTAGTGTATGTTCTTGGCACTTTCGTCAAAAATGAGTTTGGTGTGGGTGTGTGTATTTGTTTCTGGTTTCTCTATTCTGTTCCATTGGTTTCATCTGTCTGTTTTTATGCCAGTACCATGCTGTTTAGGTTACTATAGTTACTATAGTTCTGTAGTATAATTTGAAGTCAGGTAATGTGATTCCTCCAGTTTTGTTCTTTTTGCTGAGGATGGCTTTGGTTGAGTCTTTTGGGGTTCCATACAAATTTTAGTGTTTTGTTTTGTCTCTGTGAAAAATATCATTGGTGTTTTGATAGATATTACATGGAATCCCTATCAAACCATTTTGGATTGCTTTGGGTAGTATGGATATTTTAACAATATTGATTCTTCCAATCCATGAGCATGAAATATTTTTCCATTTTTGGGTGCCTTCTTCCATTTCTTTCATGAGTGTTTTATAGTTTTCATTATGGAGATCTTTCACTTCTTTGGTTAATTCCTTCTTTGGTTAATTCTTTGGTTAATTCACTTCTTTGGTTAATTCTTTGGTATTTAATTTTATGTGTGTTCTTCTAATGGGATTACTTTTTTTTGTTTCTTCCTCACATTGTTCATGGTTGTTGTATAGAAATACTATTGATTTTTGTATGTTGATTTTGTATCTTGCAACTTTACTCAATTTGTTTATCAGTTCTAGTACTTTTCTTGGGGAGTTTTTAGGATTTTCCAAATATAAGAACATATCATCAGCAAACAAGGATAATTTGACTTCTTCCTTTATAATTTGGATCCCCTTATAACTTTCTCTTGTCTGATTGCTCTATCTAGGACTTCCAGTACTATGCTGAATAACAGTGGTGATAGCGGGCATCCTTGTCATGTCCCAGATCTTAGAGGAAAGGCCTTCAATTTTCCCTCATTCGGTATGATACTAGCTGTTGTTCTGTTATATATGACTTTTATTATGTTGAGGTACGTTCTTTCTATACCCCATCTTTTTATGATTTGTATCATGAAGGGATGTTGAATTTTATCAAAGCCTTTTTCAGCATCAGTTGAAATGGTCACATGGTTTTTATTCTTCATTCTGTTGATGCAATGTATCATGTTGGTTGATTTGCATATGTTGAATTATGCTTACATCCCAGCAATAAATCCCACTTGGTCATGGTGAATGATCTTTCTGATGTGTTGTTGAATTTGGTTTGCTAGTATTTTGTCAAGGACTTTTGCATTAATAGTCATCAGAGATATTGGCCTGTAATTTTTTTTTATGTGTCTTTGTCTGGGTTTGGTATCAGGGTAATACTGGCCTCATAGAAGAAGTTTGGAAGCATTCCCTTCTCCTCTATTTTTTGGAATAGTTTGAGCAGAATTTATACTAGTTCTTCTTTAAATGTTTGATAGAATTTAGCAGTGAAGCCATTAGGTTCCAGGCTTTTCTTTACTGGGAGACTTTTTATTATGGCTTTGATGTCATTACTTATTATTGGTATCTTCAGATTTTGGATTTCTTCCTAGTTCTATGTTGGTAGGCTGTATGTATCTAGGAATTTGTTCATTTCTCCTAGATTTTCCAATTTATTGTATATAGTTACTCATAGTAGCCACTAATTATCCTTTGAATTTCTAAGTATCAGTTGTAATGTCTCCTTTATCATTTTTTATTTTATTTATTTGGATATTCTCTTTTTTTTCTTAGTCTGGCTAAAGGTTTGTCAATTTTGTTTAACTTTTCAAAAAGCCAACTTTTTGTTTCATTGATCTTTTGTGTTTTTTTTACATTTGGTTTCATTTGTTTATATTCTGATCTTTATTATTTATTTTCTTCTACTAGTTTTGTGTTTGGTTTGCTTTTATTTTTCTAGTTCTTTAAGGTGCATTGTTACATTTTTTATTTGAAGTTTTGTTTTTTATGTAGGCGGCTATAGCTCTAAATTTTCCTCTGAGTACTGCTTTTGCTGTGTCCCATAGATTTTGGTATGTTGTATTTCCTTTATCATTTGTTTCAATAGTTTTTCAGTTTCTTTTTAACTTTTTCATTGACCCACTGGTCATTCAGAAACATATTGTTTAATTTCCATTAAAGTTTGTATAGTTTCCAAAGTTCCTCCTGTTACTAATTTCTAGTTTATTCAGTTGTGGTCAGAAAAGATGCTTGATATTGTTTCATTTTTTGAAAGCTTTCAGACTTGTTTTGTCACCTAACATATGGTGTATTCTTGAGAATAATCCCTGTGCTGAGGAAGAGGATGTGTATTCTGAGGCCCCTGGATGAAATGATCTGTAAGTATTGATTAGATCCATTTGTCTTTAGTACAGATTAAGTCTGATGTTTATTTGTTGATTTTCTGTCTGGAAGATCTTTTCGGTGATGAAAGTAGGGTGCCAAACTCTCAGCTATTACTGTATTGGGGCCTGTCTCTCTCTTTAGCTCTCATAATATTTCCTCTATTTATCTGGGTGCTCCATTGTAGGGTGCACATATATTTATAATTGTTATATCCTCTTGCTGAATTGATACCTTTGTCATTATATAGTGACCTTCTTTGTCTCTTCCTATAGTTTTTTTCTTGAAATTTATTTTGTCTGATATAAGTATAATGACTTCTTCTCCTTTTTGGTTTTCATTGTCATGGAATATCTTTTTCCAACCCTTTATTTTCAGTCTATGAGTGTCCTAAGATGTAAACTGTGTTTCTTCTAGGCAACAGAAAAGCAGGTCAATAGGTGTTTTTTTTTTTTTTTTTTAATCCATTCAGCCAGTCTATGTCTATTGATTACACAGTTTAGTCTATTTACAGTCAATGTTATTATTGATAAGTAAAGACTTACTGATGACATTTTGTTATTTATTTTCTGGTTGTATTGTGGTCCTCACTTCTGTGTGACTGTCTTTCCTGTTTTCCTCTAGTAATGGTGACTTTCTCTAGTGACATGGTTTAGGTACTTGCTTTTTATTTTTTGTATATCCGTTGTATGTTTTTAGTTTTAGGTTACCATGCAACTTGCAAATACTATCTTATAACCCATTATTTTAATCTGATAACACAATTTGCTTAAACAAACAAGCAAAAAGAAAACTAATAAAAACTCTATGCCTTAACTTCATCCCTCCACTTTTTAACTTTTTTTGTTTCTATTTATATCTTATTGTATTGAATATTGTATTAGTCAGTTCTCATGCTGCTGATAAAGACATACTTGAGACTCAGTAATATATAAAGGAAAAGAGGTTTGATAGATTCACAGTTCCATGTGGCTGAGGAGGCCTCACAATCATGGCAAAAGGTGAAAGGCACATCTTACAGCAGCAGACAAGAGAGGGAATGAGAGCCAAGCAAAAGGGGCTCTCCCCTTATAAAATCATCAGATCTTAAGAGACTTATTTACTACCACAAGAGCAGTATGGATGAAACAGCCATCATGATTCAGTTATCTTTCAGCAGGTCCCTCTTACAACACGTGGTGATTATGGGAACTACAATTCAAGATGAGATTTAGGTGGAGACACAGTCAAATCAATTAAAGTATGTCCTGAAAGGTTGTTGTCATTATTATTTTTGATTGGTTCATTGTTTAGTCTTTCTGCTTAGGATAAGAGTAGTTTACACACCATAGTTACAGTGTTACAATATTGTGTTTTTCTTTGTACTTACTATTACCAGTGAGTTTTGTAGCTTCACATGATTGGTTATTGCTCAATGTTCTTTTCTTTTTGATTGAAGTACTTCCTTTAGCATTTCTTGTAAGACAGGTCTGGTATTGATGAAATCCTTCAGCTTCTGTTTATCTGGGAAAGTCTATATTTGTTTTTTATGTTTGAAGGATATTATAACTAGATATACTGTTCTAGGGTAAAAGTATTTTTCCTTCAGCACTTTAAATATGTCATGTGACTCTCTCCAGACCTATAAGGTTGAAAAGTCTGCTGCCAGATGCATTGGAGTTCCATTTTATGTTATTTGTTTATTTTTTCTTGCTGAGAAAAGGATCTTTTCTTTATCCTTAACTGTTAGGAGTTTGATTATTAAATGCTGAAGGTAGTCTCCTTTTGGTTAAATCTGCTTGGTGTTCTATAACCTTCTTGTACTTAGATATTAATGTTGTTCTCTAGGTTTGGTTAGTTTCCTGTTACTATCCTTTTGATTAAACTTTTTACCCCTATCTTTTTCTCTACCTTCTCTTTAAAGCCAATAACTCTTACATTTGCCCTTTTTAGGCTATTTTCTAGATCCTGTAGACATGCTTCATTTTTTTAAAAAATTTTGTCTCCTCTGACTGCGTATTTTCGAATAACCTGTCTTCAACTCACTAATTCTTTCTTCTGCTTCATCAGTTCTACTATTAAAGGACTTTGAGGCATTCTTCAGTATGCCAGTTGCATTTTTCAGTTTCAGAATTTCTGCTCAGTTCTTTTTACTTATTTCAATCTCTTTGAGAAATTTATCTGATAGAATTCTCAATTCCTTCTCTGAGTTATCTTGAATTTATTTGTTTCCTCAATACAGCTATTCTGAATTCTCTGTAAGTTTACATGTCTCTTTTTCTCCTGGATTGGTCCCTGGTGCCTTATTTAGTTTATTTGGTGAGGTCATGTTTTCCTGGATGGTGTTGGTGCTGGTAGATGTTTTTCAGTTTCTGGGCATTGAAGGGTTAGGTATCTATTGTAGTCTTCACTGTCTGGGCTTATTGGTAACTGTCCCTCTTAGGAAGGCTTTCCAGATATTTGAAAATACTTGGGTTTTCTGATCCAAGCTGTTTCTGCTTTAGGGACACTACAAGCCCAGTAACACTGGTTTTTGCAGACTCATAGAGGTACTACCTTGATGGTCTTGGACAAGATATGAGAGAATTCTCTGGATTACCAGATACAGACTCTTGTTCTCTTCCCTTACTTTCTCCAAAACATACAGAGTCTCTCTTTTCTAAGACACCTAAAGCTGGGGATGGTGTGACACAAGCACCCCTGTGGCCACCACCACTATGACTGTGCTGGGCCAAACCCGAAGCCAGCACAGTGCTGGGTCTTACTCAAAGCGTGCTGTAATGACTCTCTGGCTACTGCATATGTTTGCTCAAGGCCTGGGACTCTACAGTCAACAGGTGGTAAAGCCAGCCAGGTCTGTGTCCTTCCCTTCAGGGTGACAAGGTTCCCCAAACCCCAGGTGGGTCCAGAAGTGCCCTCCAGGTGTCAAGAGACTAGAATCAGAAAACTTAGAAGTCTACCTCTTGTTCTATTGGATTGCGGCTGAGCTGGCACTCAAACCTTCCTCTTTCCCAAAGCAGAGGAGCCTCACCGATAGCCGTTGCTATACCAGGTCATGAGGAGTACTGCGAGGCTATCGACAACGTTCTCTCAAGGCTGTTAAGTCATCATGGTGGATACTGCTGGCCTGGGACTCACCCTTCAGAACAGTGGGCTCTCTTCTGGCTCAGGACAGGGTCAGAAATGCTATCCAAGAGTCAAGTCCTGGAATTGGGGACCCTAAGAGCCCACTTGGTGCTCTACTCACTGTGGCCATACTGGTACCTAGGGTGCAAGACAAAGTCCTTTTTATTTTTCCTTCTGTTTTTCTCAAGCAGATGAAGTTTTCTCCCATAGCCACCACTGCTAAGTTATATATTGAGTCTCTCCTGAAGCCAGCAAGTCTCAGAGGCTCAACCAAGACCCTCAGTGTATTACCTGGGTGTTGCTGCTGGTTATTCGGGGCCCAAAGGCTCTTTAGTTAGCAGATGATGAACGCTGCCAAGACTGTGTTCTTTCCTTCAAAGCAGCAGTTCCTCTTCTGACCCAGAGTATGTTCAAATGTTGTCTGGAAGCTAGGACTTGGATGGAACAGGGGCTTCACAACTCTGGCAGGTGCCCTATCCTGCTGTCACTGAGCTGCCACCTTAAATGTAAGACAAAGTCTGCCCCACTTTTTCATCTCCTTTCCTCAAGTGGAAAGAAGGGCTCTCTTTAGGAGCCACGAGCTGTGCAGCTTGGGGTTAAGGGAGGGTTGATGCTAGCACTCCCTTGGCTGCCCCAGCTAGGTGTCTCAGTATGCCATGTGCCCCCACCATCACCCAGCCCACTGTCTCTAGGCCTTATTCAGCACTAGGAATCACCTATGAGTTGTGGTCCTTACCACCTAGACTGCCTTTCAAGTTTACTTGGATTAACCCTCTGTGGTGAGGTTTGCAGGCACTCAAGTTCCCACCTCTGGGATCATGGAATCTCCTCTGGCTAGGGCTGGTTTAAATGCTGTCTCCATGGGCAGGCACCAGTTGAGTTTAGTCCGATTTTGTTTCTGCTGTAACAGGACAATACTGAGTCCAATACCTCAGAATTCCTGTGTTCTCCCTCCCTTAGTGCCCAGACATGCTCCACACCAGGCTACCACTGTGAGGAGTAGAAGAGGGATGGTGCCCATGATTCAGGACTGTTTATTATGATTATTATGATTATTATGATTATGTTTTAATCTCTTCAGTGCCTCTTTCAGAGATATGTAGTTGAAACCAGGTGCTATGAGTATTTACCTGATTTTTGGTTCTTATGAAGGTTTTTTTTTTTTCCCCTGTGTAGTCAGTTGTTAACGTGGTGTCCTTGTGCTAGGGGAGGTCAGCGGTGGGGATGGGGAATCCTTAGTGGAACTTTCTATTCTGCCATCTTGTTTCACCCTTCCTCCCCTAGGTATTTTATTATTTTTGTGGCAATTATGCATGGGAATAATAGCCACCACTATAATAGCAGCTCCCATAGCCACCACTGCTAAGTTATATATTGAGTCTCTCCTGAAGCCAGCAAGTCTCAGAGGCTCAACCAAGACCCTCAGTGTATTACCTGGGTGTTGCTGCTGGTTATTCGGGGCCCAAAGGCTCTTTAGTTAGCAGATGATGAACGCTGCCAAGACTGTGTTCTTTCCTTCAAAGCAGCAGTTCCTCTTCTGACCCAGAGTATGTTCAAATGTTGTCTTGATGGCCATTAGTGTATAGAAATGCTAGTGATTTTTGTATGTTGATTTTGTATCCTGAGACTTTTGTGAAGTTGTTTATCAGCTTGAGGAAGTTTTAGGCCTAGACTATGGAGTCTTCTAAATATAGCCCTCTTCTAATATCGATGCTCCTGCACCAAACCCTTTGGGTTCCACATCTTCTGGAATGCTACCTCTGCCACTTCTCTAAGCATCTCTCCCTGACAACTCAAGTGTCCATGGTGGCCAAGGGCCCTCTTTCTGCCAGGATTCCATGGGAAGAGCAGGTTCCTTCTTGCCAATTTAACTCATCCATTTCCCCGGAATCAAGGACCAGTCTCTGTCTATGGAAGTTCTGTGCAGGGTTCCCAGCTTCCTCCCCATTCAGCCCAGCTTCTGTGTCTTCCCTCCATTTGTCAGAGGCATTTGAACCACAGTGACTCCATCTTGAATAAGGGCTGGGTAAAATAAGACTGTGACTTACTAGGCTGTATTCCCCTGAGGTCGGGCATTTTTTTTTTTTTCCAGACAGAGTCTCGCTGTTGTTGCCCAGGTTGGAGTGCATTGGCACAATCTCTGCTCACTGCAACCTCCACTTCCTGGGTTCAAGCAATTCTGCCTTAGCCTCCTGAGTAGCTGGGATTACAGGCACCTGCCACCACACCTGGCTAATTTTTGTGCTTTCAGTAGAGATGGGGTTTCACTATGTTGGCCAGGCTGATCTCGAACTCCTGACCTCAGGTGATTCACCTGCCTCGGCCTCCCAAAGTGCTGGAATTACAGGCATGAGCCACTGGGCCCCACCTGAGGTCAAGCATTCTAAGTCTCAGGATGAGCTAGGAAGTTGACACAAGGTATAGGTCACAAAGACCTTGCTGATAAAAGGATGCAGTAAACAAGCTGCTTAAACCCACCAAAATCAGGCCGAGCATGGTGGTTCACGCCTGTAATCCCAGCACTTTGGGAGGCCGAGGTGAGTGGATCATGAGGTCAGGAGATTGAGACCATCCTGACTAACATGGTGAAACCCCATCTCTACTAAAAATACAAAAAATTAGCCGGGCATGGTGGCGGGCGCCTGCAGTCCCAGCCACTCAGGAGGCTGAGGCAGGAAAATGGTGTGAACCCTGGAGGTGGAGCTTGCAGTGAGCCGAGATCGCGCCACTGCACTGTAGCCTGGGTGACAAAGTGAAACTGTGTCTCAAAACAAAAACAAAAAAACACCAAAACCAAGATGGCTATGAAAGTGACCTCTGGTCATCCGCATTGCTTATTATATGCTAATTATAATGATTAGCATGCTAAAAGACATTCCCACTAGCACCATGACAGTTTACAAATGCCATGGCAATGTCAGGAAGTTACCCTATATGGTCTAAAAAGGCGAGGAGCCCTCAGTTCCTGTAATTGCCTACTCCTTGCCTGAAAAATTCATGAATAATTCACCCCTTGTTTAGCATATAATCGAAAAATAATTTTAAGCATTCCTAGTTGAGCAGCCCACACTGTTGCTCTGCCTATGGAGTAGGCATTCTTTTATTCCTTGACTTTCTTAAAAACTCGCCTTCACTTTACTCTGTGGATTCACCTCAAATTCTCAAATTCTTTCTTGCATAAGATCGAAGAACCCTCCTGGGGTCCACATTACGACCCTTTCTGCTCACACCTCCATTCTCAGTGTCTTCCCTCTGAAGATGTCTTAGGAGTACACCAGTCATCCCAGTTCCTTGGTGGGAGTTGTTCTTTGATGGCCAACTGCATCTAGTTTGCCATCTTCTACAGGTTTTAGGTGGAAAACTTAATCCATTTACATTCAAGGTTATTATTGATATGTGATGACTTCTGTCATTTTGTTTATGTTTTCTGGTTGTTTTGTTTATCCTTTGTTCTTTTCTTTCTGTTTATCATTGTGCTTTATTGTTTTTTGTTTGTGTGTATGTGTGTTTTCTTTTGTAGTGGTAACATTTGAGTTCTTTCTCTTCCTCATTTTTGTACACAACACTACTGCACACACTCATTTTTGTGTTTGCTCTACCAGGGAGTTTTGTACTTTTATGCATTTTCATAATGGTAGATATTATCCTTTTACTTTAAGGTTTAGGACTTCCCTAAGGATTTCCTGTATGGCTTGTTCAGTTGTCATGAATTCTCTGAATTTTTGCTCATCTGGAAAAGACTTTATTTCTCCTTCATTTATGGAGGTTGACCTTGCTGGGTATAGTATTTTTGACTGACATTTTCTTTTTCTTTCAGCACATTGAATATGTCATCCCATTCTCTCCTGGCCTGTAAAATTTCTGTTGAGAAATCTGCTGTCATCTGATGGAGATTCCTTCTCTTACTCATTTTGGAATTCTCTCTTTGTATTTGACTTTTGACAATTTGACTCTAAGGTACTTGGCTTTCATTTGGAGTGTGTATAGTAGTGTTGTCTCCATCTGATTTTTTTTCTTGGCTATATATAACATCAGTGGTGTCAGCAATTTCCTCAGTGACTTAGGTTATGGTTATTTATGGAGGCCATGATCAGTCTTTGCTGGGGCTGGACACACCAGTTGGGCCAATTTTCAGGTCCCTTGTGGATTAGCATGCCTATCCTTGGGCCCCTGGGTGGTGTATGTCGGTATTGGTTTAGCAAGTCTAAGCCAGTCAATCCTTGGGCCTATAGGCAGCTTGGTCAGGTGCCAGTAGTGGTAACACTGGGCTGGATGGGTAGGCAGGTTGTATGGCTTAGGTGGTGGCAGTAGTATGACCAGTCAACCCTCAGGCTCACATGTGGCATGTGCTGGTGTTAGCAGTTGCTGAATTGGGCCGAGTGGGCCAGTCCCCAGGTCCCCAGGTGGCACATGTTGGGGGTGTCAGTGCTGGTGGTGACAGGCATGGCTGGCATATCCTAAAGCCTGTGGGAGGAGTGCACAGATGTCAGTGATGGTGAATGGGGTAGCATGATTCCCCGACTTGTGGAAAGCATGTTTGGGTGCTAGCGGTAGGGTTTCTGGTCCTGTTATTAGGACCCTTGGGGTGTGTACATGTGCCTGTGGTGACCAATGAGTGGGGTGACCCTTTGGGCCCTGGTTGGTTTCCTTGGACACTGGAATGGAAGGTGGGGTGGGCTTATCTTCAAGTTCCGCTGATAAAACACACAGGTGCAAGCTATGGTGCACAGGGCAGGGGTTATCCCCAGACTTCCAGCTGCTTGTGTTTGGGGGGCAGCAGCAGCTGACATTATGAGCCTGTTGTGAGGCTCCCTTATGGTGTATATGTGCTCTCAGGGTGACTGATGGGAAAGGGCAATCCTCCGGTCCCCAGGTGACTTTCTTGGTGAGTGAGCAGGGGTGGTGCAAGGCCTTGAGAACTTGTCCTTGTGCCACCTGATGATAAGCAAAGACTGTGATGGGCAGGGTGGGACAACCCTCAGGCTCCCAGGTTATTGTGTTTGGGTGGTAGTAGCAGCCTCACTGATGGTCAGGGGGAGCCTGTCCTCAAGGTGTATGCAAGTGCTTGTTGCCTCTGGTGCAGGAAAGGTGGGGCTGCTGTTAGTGGCAGTGGGCCCCGGGAGGTGGCTATCAGGCTTTGGGAGAACGTGCTTCAGCTCCCTTTGTTTTGGTGGCAGCCTTCTTGTGCTGTATACCTGTTTCATAGGGTGTATAGTAATATGTGAACTAAAGTGCTAGGTATCCTATCAAATTGCTGCGGACCTTGCCACACTGATGCAACCTTCCAGTAGGATATGGAGGAATGTCAGTGGGGCTCCAGGGATGGGGATATGTAGGGAATGTTGGACCCCAGGGCAACATGCAATCTGGTAGGAGTTGGGCTCTCAAAATGGTGCTGCTGTGTAATAGCTGCTTGGGTCTTGGGGTAGGGAGTGTGGGTCCCAGCATGAGCTCCCTCTTTGGAGCAGTGCCGTCTGAGATTCCAGGCAGCTCTGTGTATTAGTCTCAGGACCTGGAAAGGCCTATGGGCTCTTTTTGGGTAGGACTTCAGGAGTCCATGGTGGGAGTGTAAACCACTGGAAATCTCTCATTTACCATTTCCCTGTACTGGAGAAACTTTCTGGACTTCCAGACGATACTAGCTGTGCTGGTTTCCTCACTTCCTTCTCCCTCTGTGCATCAGGCGTTTTCTGTCACTTCTCTGCTGAACTCTAGTGTTCTCTCTTAGAGGCTTTATTCAAAGTTTTATTATCCATTCATGTTTATTCTTCTTTGGGGAGTTGGCAAGTGCTAGGTGCCTCTAGTCAATCATCTTGAAGTCCCTTGATATGTGAAAGTCTGTAATGGAAAAAGTAGACAACATGCATGATCAGGCAGGTACTTTGAGCAGAGTCATAGGAACTGCAAAAAAAAAAAAAAAAAAAAAAAAAAATCATTGAAAAGAATAATTCAGTAACAGATGAAAAATGCCTTCAATAGTTTCATCAGTAGATTTGAATTTGATATAGTTGAATAAAGAAGTTGTAAGATTGAAGATAGGGGTAAATCAATAGAAATTACCCAAAGCAAAACAAAGAAAAAATAAAGTGCAATAAAAAACAGATTAGAGTATCCAAGAGCTGTAAGACAAAATAAAATTATCTAACCTATGCAAAAATGGATTTTCTAGAGAACAAAGGGAGAAGAAGGCAGAAAAACCTTGAAGGCAGCCAGAAAAAAAAGACACATGACATAAATGTAAGAAGGATAAGAGTTGTAGTAGACTTCTCATGAGACACTATTTAAACAAGTGGACAACGGCATGATGTCTTTGTAGTGCTGAAAGGAAAAAAAAAAAAACTGATTTATACTTGGGAAAAATATCCTTTAAAAGTTAAGCAGAAGTAAAGATCTTCTCAAACATACAAAAACTTAGGTAACTTATTGCCACAGACCTACTCTACAAGAAATGCTAAAGAATGTCTTTAGGTAGAAGAAATAAGTTGTAGTCAGAAACATGAGTTTATACAAAGAACTAAGAACAAAAGTAAAATTGAATATTTTTTAATTGCCCTAAAAGTTAATGGACTATTTAAAACAAAAATTATAAAAATATGTTTATACCCATTAATAGAAGTAAAATATATAAAAACAATGGAATAACACATGGACTAGGAGGACTTGGGAATATGCTGTTACATTGCATATTGAGTGGTATTATATTATTTGAAGTTAGATTTATTAACAATTGCAGAGCTAAATTTTTTTAAACAAAACAGGTATAAATCCTCTTTGAGGAAAACACTGTCACCACTGTGGTCTGCCTTTCCTGCTCCTGAGTCACCACTGCTTTCATGCTCAGGGAGGAACAAGTAGATCAGGAAGTTATGCTTAAAAGCGAAGGCTTTTAAGGACACCAGAAAGACATCAGTAGAATCCATAGGTGGTGGTTCACCAAATTAGAATTACCCTACCTAGCTGCAATGTGAAATCCCTGGAGAACGTGTTGGCTGACTTGATCAGAGGCTCTAAAGACAAAAAATCTGAAAGTAAAGCTTCCTTAGCCTTTGAGACTCACTACAAGAAAAACTTTTAGTGATGAAGGTTCTGAGACTTGGGATTGTCTCTAGATGAGAATCTACCAGATTCATTGACTTGCACAGTTCTTCTGAGATTACTCTGATGTTTTCCATCAGTGCTGAGCCAAGAGTAGAGACTGCAGTCACCACTGCAGATGCTTAAATGAATTATTTCAGTAAATTGATTATCAGTTGTTAAAAACAGAGACATAAATAATGAGTAATTAGAAGAGATTAACAGGGAATTATAACATGCTCAATTAAATTCAGAGAAGGCAGAAATGAGCAAAACAGCAAGCAAGGGCAAGTGGAACAAAGAGAAAACAACTAGCAAGATGATAGATTTTAATGCAGTCATAACAATAATCACTTTAACTGTCCAAATTTATCAGTTAAAAGCCAAACATTATTAGGTTGGATATAGAAGTGTGACTCAGTTACATGTTGTCTACAAGAGAGCCAATTTAAATATAAAGACATAGGTTAAACGTAAAAGTGTGAATAAAGATATACCATGCAAACGCAGAGGAAAAGCTGCAGTAAGTACATTAAATTCAGTCATAGTAGACTCCAGAATAAGAAATATTATTAGAAATAAAGTGGGACATTACAGAATAATAAAGGGTTAACTTCTACAGGTATACATAACAGTTCTGAAGGTGTATGCACTTAATAGTAGAACTTCAATATACATGAAGCAAAACCTAACAAAGCCACAATTATCACTGGCGACTTCAACACCCCTTTGTAGTTATTGATGTAACAAATAGCCAAAACATCAATAAGGATATAAATGATTTAAACAACATTATAAACCAACTTAATTTAATCAACATTTATCACTCCACCAAAGACCTTTAGAATAAACATTCTTTTTAAGTGTACATAGACCATTCACAAACATAGACTATACTCCGGGCTACAAAACAAAACAAACTTTAATGAATTTTTAAAAATGGACATCACAGCAAGTACATTCTTAAATAATTACAGAATTATACTACTAAAATTTTTAAAAATATATCTGGAAGATCCCCAATTATTGGAAGTTAAACAATACATTTCTTACTACTTTTTTTTTTTTTTTTTTCCGGGACCTCTTACTATACTGCCCAGGTTGGTTTCAAACTCCTGACCTCAAATAATCCTTCTGCCTCACTCTTTTAAGTAGTTGGGATTACAGACATGTACCACCATGCCCAGTTAAATAATAGGTTGTGAAATAACCAATGAAAACAGGGCAAAAGGTCATAACAGACACCTCAATAAAGAAAACATATAGATAAAAATAAGCATATGCAAAGATGCTCAACCTTACTTGTCACTGGGAAATTTCAAATTAAACAATAATGTGATATCACTACACACCTATTGGAACAGCTATAACAAATACTTGATAATATAGGCATGGCAATAGGAACTATTTGCTATGATCAGTATGATTCAAAGAAGAAATCATACAAATTCCTCAAAATGTCTTCCAGAAAATAGAAGAGGAACTTTTTCTAATGTATTCTATAATTCCAGCAATACTCTGTTACCAAAACTAGAGAAAGAAAATGAAAGGGAAGCTACAGAACAATACCTCATGAATATACACAGAAATTTCTCAGCAAAATGTTATTAAGTTGAATTCAGCAATATATAAAAAATATAATATCCTGACCAAGTAGGGTTCATCCCAGGAAGGCAAAGCTCTTTCAACATCTGATAACCAATTAATGTAATTTGATGTATTCACAAACTACACAAGAAACACTATGTGATTGTATCAACAGATGCAGTAAAAGCATTTAGTAAATTTCTACATTCTTTCATGATTTAAAAAACTCAGAATAAAAAGAATAGAAAGGAATCTCTTTAACCTAATAAAGGACATCCACAGGAAAAAAACCTTGCTGCTAATATTATTTTGAATGTCAACAGATTAAATTTTTTACCCCTAAGATCAAGAATAAGGCAAGATGTTTTGTCTTATCACTCTCATTCAACATTATATTGGAAGTCCTAACCAGTACAATAAGACAAGAAAAAAAAAAAAATAAAGAGTACACAGATAGGAAAAGAAGAAATAAAACTGTCTCATTTTATGGAAAACATGACTATATATGAAGACAACCCCACAATCTACACAAAAGTTCCTGAAACTAATAACAGAATTCAGCAAGGTTACAAGATGTAAAGTCAATATAAAAAATTCAATTGTATTTCTGTTTACCAGCAATTAACTTTTGGGATATTGATTTTCAATTTCACATCTCTCTTAGAAGAAGTATTTATGCATAAATCTAGCAAAAATATGTGCAGGACTTGTATGGTGAATAACTATAAAACAGTGATAAAAGGAATAACATGTCTAAACAAATGGAGAGATATACCAGGTTCATCCCCAATCTAAAAATTCAGCATAATCTCAGTAAAAATTCCAGCAAGTTTTTCTATAAATATTCATAAATAGATAGTAAAATTTCTATGGAAAGAATAAGGAACTAGCCAAAATAATTTTGAAAAAAGAACAGAATTGGAAGACGTTTGCAGCCAGATTTCAATAACTATTGTAAAAGCTACAGAATTATGATAATGTGGTATTGGTGTAAGCATAGACATGCATCAGTGGGGGAAAATAGAAAACCCATAATTAGACCAACACAAATATAGTCAACTTATTTTTTGGGAAAGATATAAAGTCAATTCATTCGAGAAAGTACGATATTTTCAACAAATGGTGTTGAAACAACTGAACATTCATATGCAAAAAATGAGCCTACACATACACCTCATATTTTATACAAAAATAACTCAAAGTATATTATAGATGTAAATGTAAAATGTAGAAATACAAAAGTTCTAGAAGAAAACATAGTACAGCTTCTGTGTAACCCTGGATTTGGTGATGAGTTTGTAGATACAACACCAAAACTGCAAACCATTAAGAAACAAATTGATAATTTGTGCTTTATCAAAATTAAAACTTTTCTCTTAGACGCTGTTATGAGAATTAAAAGACACCTCAGAAAGACTGGCAAAAAATATTTGCACATCACATATTTGGTAGAGTTTTTGTATCCAGAAATATGGTTTAAACTCCTTAAAACTCAACAGCAATAAAACGTGCAACCCAATTTTTAAAATCTGAGTAAATGTTCTCCAAAGATATATGACTAGCAAAAATGCTTAATGTTAGGTCAATTCAAATTAAAACCACACTGAAATGCCACTGCATACCTATCAGATTGGTTACAATAACAGCAGCAAAGCAAAAACCTGATAATAGCAAATGCTAGCAAGAAGCACCAACTCTCATTCACTGCAGTGAAAAATGATACAAAATGGTACAGCCACTTTGGAGAATAGTTTGGCAGTTTCTTAAAGTTAAACATACACTTTCTCTACTTCCTGGCAATCATGTAGGGCTGTATCAGGAAAAGTGCAAGAGAAATCTATAACATCTTGTATTGCCACAGACTAAAGAAGTGCTAAAAAATAAAAATAATAAAAAAATGCAGGCATGTCAAAGAACACAGAAGCTAATCTCTAAGAGCTCCCAATGGCCAAACCTGGAATTATTTCAGCAACAAAAGAAATGATAGCATTGGATTATGGCCTAAGAAATAAAGTAAATATCCATGAGTTCATACTGACATAATTAAATGATTAGATAAACAAATGGGGCAGGGGAGCGACAAATCTTCCTTAGAGAATTCCAAATAGTAAATGCAGAAGGAATGAGGGAAATAGAAAATGGCCATTACAGCACCTCAGTAGTAATGGTTACAAGCATGACCCACAGATGAAGGCTAAACTTAGTATATGAAACTGTACTGAGAAATAGGATGTTTACATAGCCTCAATATATGACAGCCCCAAGATATTTATTAATCACTGTTGTGGTTTTAACAGTTTCTACAAATTCCTGGATACTCACCTTTCCAGAATATAGAGTTTAATTCCTTTCTCTTTGAGAAAAAGATAGATTTAGTAACTTGCTTCTAGCCAATAGATTATGGAAAGTGGGGGGAAATGTTAATTTTACAGAGGAAAAACCTGGCAGACATCATCTAACTAAGTGATCTAACTAACTAGATAAGTAACTAGTTAACTGAAATAACCTAACTACTACTAAATCAAATTAATGATGTGATGTGTTGTGATGACAAGGGCAGTAGACTATAGTGGAATTGTTCCCCCAAATTTATATCCCCTATCTACTCATGAGAAAATATTAGACAAACCTAAATTGAGGGTCAGCCTAGAAAAGTACCTCACCAGCTATCTTCAAAGTGTCAATGTTATGGAAAAAAAGAAAGAAAAGAATGGAGACACTAGAGGCACATGAAGAATAAATGCAATGTGGTATATTAGATTGGATCCTGCAAAGGACTTCAGTGAACAAACTGATGAAATGTTTTGATACATGTACCATTGTTACATAAAATGTTAAACTTAGGAGAAGTTGAGTGAAGCATATAAAGTAACTTTCTATATAGTCTTTGCAACCTTTCGGTAAATCAAATATTATTTCAAAATAGAAAGACGTGTTGTCCTGCACAGGGTGGAGTTGCACACATGGAAGGGAAGTCTGGGGGTCTTTTATTGTGAGGTGGTGTATTGACCACTCTTCCTGCTATGGCTCCTCTTTTTTTAGCACCCGTGGTTCTTTCCTGTGACAAGCTTTGTTCTCCAAACATAATTCCAGAAGACCTTCAATACGTTCTTCATAAAGTAACCTTGGCTTTGTTTAGCCAGATATCTGTTGTTTACAACATAGTATCCTGGGTGATATGGTTTGCTTTTTAAAATTTAAATGATTTAGTCACTAATTACATTAGTCCATTTTCATACTGCTGATAAAGACATAGCTGAGACTGGGAAGAAAAAGAGGTTTAATTGAACTTACTGTTCCACATGGCTGGGGAGCCATCAGAATCATGGCAAGAGGCAAAAGGCACTTCCTTACATGGTGGCTACAAGAGAATGTGAAGAAGAAGCAAAAGTGGAAACCCCTGATAAACCCATCAGATCTCATGAGACTTACTTACTATAGAATAGCATGGGAAAGACTGGCCCCGTGATTCAATTACCTCCCCCTGGGTCCCTCTCACAACACATGGGAATTCTGGGAGATACAATTCAAGTTGAGATTTGGGTAGGGACAGAGCCAAACCATATCATTCCACCCCTGGCCCCTCCAAATCTCATGTGCTCACATTTCAAAACCAATCATGCAATCCCAACAGTCCCCCAAAGTCTTATTTCAGCATTAACCCAAAAGTCCACAGTCCAACATCTTATCTGAGACAGGGCAAGTTCCTTCTGCCTATGAGCCTGTAAAATCAAAAGTAAGCTAGTTACTTCCTCAATTCAATGCAGGTACAGGTATTGGTTAAATACAGCCATTCCAAATGAGAGAAATCGGACAACACAAAGGGGTTACAGGTCCCATGCAAGTCTGAAATCCAGCAGGGCAGTCAAATTTTAAAGCTCCAAAATGATCTCCTTTGACTCCAGGTCTCAATCCAACTCACACTGATGCAAGAGGTGGATTCCCATGGTCTTGGGTAGCTCGGCCCCTATGGCTTTGCAGGGTACAGTCTCCCTCCTGGCTTCTTTCATGGGCTGGCATTGAGTGTCTGCGGCTTTTCCAGGTGCATGGTGCAAGCTGTCAGTGGATCTACTGTTCTGGGTTCTGGAGGATGGTGGCCCTCTTCTCACAGCTCCACTAGTCCCCCCAGTAGGGATTCTGTGTGGGGGTTCCAACCCCACATTTCCCTACTGCAGTGCCCTAGCAGATGTTCTCCATGAGGCCCCTGCCCCTGCAGCAAACTTTTGCCTGTGCCTCCAGGCATTTCCATACATCATCTGAAATCTAGGCAGAGGTTTCCAAACCTCAATTCTTGACTTCTGTGTATCTGCAGGCTCAATACCACATGGAAGCTGCCAAGGCTTAGGGCTTACACCCTCTGAAGCCACAGCCTGCACTGTGTTTTGGCCCCTGAGCTGTATGTCATGGCTGGAGCAGCTGAGACACAGGTCACCAAGTCCCTAGGCTGCACACAGCACAGGAACCCTGGGCCCAGCTCACAAAACCATTTTTTCCTCCTGGGCCTCAGGGTCTGTGATGAGAGGGGCTGCCATGAAAGCCTCTGACATGGCCTGGAGACATTTTTCCTATGGTCTTGGAAATTAACATTAGGCTCCTTGCTACTTAAAATTTCTGCAGCCAGCTTGAATTTCTCCCCAGAAAATGAGTTTTTCTTTTCTATTGCATTGTCAAGCAGCAAATTTTCCAAACTTTTATGCTCTGCTTACCTTATAAAACTGAATACCTTTAACAGCACCCAAGTTACCTCTTGAATGCTTTGCTGCTTAGAAATTTCTTCCACCAGATACCCTAAATCATTTCTCTCAAGTTCAAAGTTCCACAAATCTCTATGGCAGGGGAAAAATGCCTCCAGTCTCTTTGCTAATATGTAACAAGAGTCACCTTTACTGCAGTTCCCAACAAATTCCTCATCTCCATCTGAGAGCACCTCAGCCTGGACCTTATTGTCCCTATTGCTATCAGCATTTTGAGCAAAGCCATTCAACAAGTTTCTAGGAGGTTCCAAAATTTCCCACATTTTCCAGTCTGCTTCTGAGTCCTTCAAAATGTTTTTCCAACCTCTGCCTATTACCCAGTTCCAAAGTTGATTCCACATTTTGTGGTATTTTTTCAGCAGTGCCCCACTCTGCTGGTACTAATTTACTATATTAGTTCATATTCATGCTACTGATAAAGACATACCCAAGACTGGGAAGAAAAAGAGGTTTAACTGGATTTACAGTTTTACATAGCTGGGAAGGCTTCAGAATCATGGTGGGAGGTGAAAGGCATTTGTTACATGACAGTGGCAAGAGAAAATGAGGAAGAAGCAAAAGTGGAAACCCCTGATAAACCCATCAGATCTTGTGAGACTAATCATGAGAATAGTACTGGAAAGACCGGCTCCCATGATTCAATTACCTCCCCCTGGGTCCCTCCCACAACACATGGGAATTCTGGAAGATATAACTCAGGTTGAGATTTGGGCAGGGACACAGCCAAACAACATCACTAATTATTCATATGACAATACTGAGCATATATTTTAGTATCTGTGTATAGTTTATGTAAACATATAGAGTTGTGAAATCATGTGGAATAGTGCTAAGTATAAAAGAAGAGTTAGGTAGTTTCAGCTGAAGAACAATTATACTTACCTGGTTAGAGATGGGAAGAGGAAATCAGGAGGAGCTTTGTGGAGAATACTGAATTTGAATCAGGAAAGTATATAACATTTGGACAAATTATAGTCCAAATTGAGCAACGAGTTGCTGAATTTTGGTTTTATGTTTATCCAAATAGGCCTTTGTTTCTGCACAATATTAATTTAATATTTTTTAAATCTTCACTACCTACATATTTATCCATTCTAAATAGGTACAAAATAGTTTCCATGCTCTCACACAATCTGATTATCTCCAATTGATGTGAGTGTATCCCTGCCTGCCCTTAAAGAGAGTGATGGCAATTGTGAATTGTGAATTAAAATGGTCAGGACTGGGGCAGAAGACACAATCTGATGTATCAATACTTTGTTCTCTACAAGATGATGCTCATCATTGGCTTTTTAAAAAAGTTTTGTTGTTTTTGGCTTCTCCTAAAAACATATTGAGTTTTACCCAGTTGCAAAATAATACTGAAATATAAATGTTCACATATACTAATTTGATTACATTAGGGGGAATTCATGACTTCTAGAGTACCTGCCCACTCTTGCTATGCCTATGGGTGATAGGGATGCTATCAATGAAGGGAGCAAAAATTAAACTTATAAAGAAGTTCTTCATGTATTACAGACATAATTTAGCATGTTCATTATAATGACTGAAGCCAAAGGATGGATTCCTACATGGAATGTTATGACTTCACTGAATATTGTATTTCACTTAGCTCTAGAAGCAGAGGAATCTGTATCAAGTCATAAATCATACAAGAAATGTAAAAGTGATACCTGAAATATAGCTAATAGATCAAAGAGAACAGTATTTTAACTTCTATCAAGGAATTTATTTGTGACATTGTGAGGATGAGCAATGTAAGTCAAAAAGATGAAAAAATTTTGAAAACATATCACAATATAGATTTGTATAAAGGATGCATATGTACACTTTAGCAAACAGTACAAAAAATAGCCATATTCCTGGCACCTAGTTTAAAAAATAGAATATTACCAATATCTTTATAGTCCCTGTTTTCCTTCTCAGTTCCCTTCTTCTCCCTTTCTCTTAGAGCTGTGAGCTGAAATCTTGTGTTTATTATTCATCTAACTTTCATTATAATTTTATTACAAATGTGTAGATTTATACACAACATATATATTTAATTTTGTGTGTGCTAAAGCACATATAAAATGGAATCCATTGTATGTGTTCCTCTGTGATTTGTTCTTTCTGTCAATGTTATGCTTAAGTTTTAATCATTTTGATGTCTAAACTGCAGTTATTAATTTCTAATGTTATATAGTGTTCATTTGTAACAATGCCCACAGATATTTTTATTTATTCTAATTATAATGAACATATTTCAGTGCCTACTTCTAGGAGATGCAAACACACAGAATGTAAAATAATGTATAAATACTATTTTTCTATTTTAAATGTGAACGGAGACATGAGAGTTTCTCTAGAATAGTATTTTATAAGCTTTTCTGACCATTACCTTGGTAAGCCATGAGTTGGCTTTGCAAAATTCTTACAAAACAATACTTTGATTGCAAGGGATTTCCTTTGACATTTTCTATCCCATTCCACTCCATTTCATTTTATTGAAAATATTCTGATTTTGTGCCTTGATATTCATTTACTGAGCCACTAATGGGTCATAATCAGTCACCCAGCAGTTTTTAAAACATTGCACTAGCATGAGGAATAAAATTGCTGGGCTGTAGAATAGGCAGGCTTTTAGTTTTATTGGACAGTACCTTGTCGATTTCCAATCAGCTGTAAAGTTGCTCTCCCAGCAGGAGCACATGTGTTCCCTTTGCTCCACTACTTTGCTCACTTTTGTTATTGTCAGATATTTACATTTTCTGTTTATTATATTTTATATTTTTAATAAAAGAAAACTGAACAGGAACTCAGCTGTAAAACTCACCATAGATAATTCAGATTAGTGTAAATCTACTCAGTCTATCAATAAAAATGACACATTCATGGGAAACCGGAGTTACCATTTTGGGGGACATTTTAGTAAATGAGTTTTTAAGAAAAATATTGATTTATGCCAAAAGTATTCCTAAAAAGTGAAGCATAATCAGATCCCAAATTGACATTTTTAGGGGTCTCAAATTGTCTGGATCAAGAGTCAACTATGAAAAGTATGAATCTATGGTTGTTAAAAAATCTACTTTGGGCTTAACCTGAATCAACAGAAATTTTAGCAATACCGTAAGCAAATGAAGTGTGTGGTTTTGGGCTTTTAGAGCTCAAGTCTACAACACATTGAAGGAATTCCTGGTGTTGTTTTTCTGCTGTTTCTGTTTAAACTTGAGCAATATTTTAATTCCCCCAATTTTCCACTGTCTTCGATGAAGAATGATAGGAAGAGATCAGAATAATCTGCTTCTTTCACTCTTAATTCCAAATCCTTGAGATACATTTCTGGTGCACATGGCTCTCACTAGTGGTAAATTAGGGTCTTGGGAGGCAGAGGAACTTGTGCTCTATGACTTGTGCCTCTAACTGGCATGTAGAAGGTTCAGGAGTGTAGGATTTCTAAATTTCCATGCAGGCAATCCTTTAGAGGTCTGCGACATCCCCAAGCCCTCAGCCATTCTCAGTGCTGAGGCAAATTAAGAAGGCCAAGGAAGTCAGTTATCTTCTTGTAGAAAGACAGCAAGTTTATTTATGGCAAATTCTCTGGCCACTTGCCAACACAGAACACTGTTCACACAAAACTGATTGCGGAGGGGAGGCAGACAAAGGGAGCCTTCAAAGCTGAATCATGGGCCAGAGCATTACTGGGGCTTCCTAAGAGAACAGCCTCTATAGTTTCAGGAGAGTAATTTGGGTGAAGGTTTCCTGATAGGGCTTAAAAAAGGATGTATCCTACCATAAGATGAGTCTACTCTATGGAAAATGATATTTTACAGCATTTCAATGACAACATTTCATTTTTGAAGAGCAGCATACATCATCCACAGAGAAAAGGAGTAACACTGGTAGGAGTTAAGCAAGTTTTTGGTTCTGGTCCTGTTGTCAGGCAATTAAAATAACAAAAACCAAATAACAACTTCTATTTACAACTGGTCAAGATTTTTTAGAGTCACAAAATTCCATCTATTTTCATAAGTTAAATGAAACCTACAACATCATTTCCTGTTTAACTCTCAGGCTATGTTCTCTATTTTAAAAATGAATAGAAAGACTTTCCACATGTAGTATTCTCCATCAGTTTGCTTTGAGTTCTGAAAACTTCCGGTTTTCATGCAATTATTGTCATAGTCATAGTTAGGATTTTTTTTATTATTACACTTTAAGTTCTAGGGTACATGTGCACAATGTGCAGGTTTGTTACATATGTATACTTGTGCTGTGTTGGTGTGCTGCACCCATCAACTCGTCAGCACTGACCAACTCGTCATTTACATCAGGTATAACTCCCAATGCCATCCCTCCCACCTCCCCCCTCCCCATAATAGGCCCTGGTGTGTGATGTTCCCCTTCCCAAGTCCAAGTGATCTCATTGTTCAATTCCCATCTATGAGTGAGAACATGCGGTGTTTGGTTTTCTGTTCTTGCAATAGTTTGCTGAGAATGATGGTTTCCAGATGCATCCATGTCCCTACAAAGGACACAAACTCATCCATTCTTATGGCTGCATAGTATTCCATGGTGTATATGTGCCACATTTTCTTAATCCAGTCTGTCACTGATGGACATTTGGGTTGATTCCAAGTCTTTGCTATAGTGAATAGTGCCGCAATAAACATACGTGTGCATATGTCTTTATAGCGGCAGGATTTATAATCCTTTGGGTATATACCCAGTAATGGGATGGCTGGGTCATATGGTATTTCTAGTTCTAGATCCTTGAGGAATCGCCATACTGTTTTCCATAATGGTTGAACTAGTTTACAATCCCACCAACAGTGTAAAAGTGTTCCTATTTCTCCACATCCTTTCCAGCACCTGTTGTTGTTTCCTGACTTTTTATTTGCATATGTTGAAACACCCTTGCATCCCAGGGATGAAGCCCACTTGATCATGGTGGATAAGCTCTTTGATGTGCTGCTGGATTCAGTTTGCCAGTATTTTATTGAGGATTTTTGCCTTGATGTTCATCACGGATATTGGTCTAAAATTCTCTGTTTTTTTGTTGTGTCTCTGCCAGGCTTTGGTATCAGGATGATGTTGGCCTCATAAAATGAGTTAGGGAGGATTCCCTCTTTTTCTATTGATTGGAAGTAGTTTCAGAAGGAATGGTACCAGCTCCTCCTTGTACCTCTGGCAGAATTCAGCTGTGAATCCATCTGGTCCTGGACTTTTTTGGTTGGTAGGCTATTAATTATTGCCTCAATTTCAGAGCCTGCTATTGGTCTATTTAGGGATTCAACTTCTTCCTGGTTTAGTCTTGGGAGAGTGTAAGTGTCCAGGAAATTATCCATTTCTTCTAGATTTTCTAGTTTATTTGTGTAGAGGTGTTTATAGTATTCTCTGATGGTAGTTTGTATTTCTGTGGGGTCGGTGGTGATATCCCCTTTATCACTTTTTATTGCGTCTATTTGATTCTTCTCTCTTTTCTTCTTTATTAGTCTTGCTAGCAGTCTATCAATTTTGTTGGTCGTTTCAAAAAACCAGCTCCTGGATTCATTGATTTTTGGAGGGTTTTTTGTGTCTCTATCTCCTTCAGTTCTGCTCTGATCTTAGTTATTTCTTACCTTCTGCTAGTTTTTGAATGTGTTTGCTCTTGCTTCTCTAGTTCTTTTTTTTTTTCTTTTTTTTTTTTTTTTCTTTTTTCTTTTTTTTTTGAGACAGAGTCTCGCTCTGTCGCCCAGGCTGGAGTGCAGTGGCCAGATTTCAGCTCACTGCAAACTCCACCTCCCAGGTTCACGCCATTCTCCTGCCTCAGCCTCCCGAGTAGCTGGGACTACAGGCGCCCGCCACCTCGCCCAGCTAGTTTTTTGTATTTTTTAGTAGAGACGGGGTTTCACTGTGTTAGCCAGGATGGTCTCGATCTCCTGACCTCGTGATCCGCCCGTCTTGGCCTCCCAAAGTGCTGGGATTACAGGCTTGAGCCACCGTGCCCGGCCTAGTTCTTTTAATTGTGATGTTAAGAGTGTCAATTTTTGATCTTTCCAGCTTTCTCTTGTGGGCATTTAGTGCTATAAATTTCCCTCTACACACTGCTTTAAATGTGTCCCAGAGATTCTGGTGTGTTGTATCTTTGTTCTCATTGGTTTCAAAGAACATCTTTATTTCTGCCTTCATTTGGTTATGTACCCAGTAGTCATCCAGGAACAGGTTGCTCAGTTTCCATGTAGTTGAGTGGTTTTGATTGAGTTTCCTAGTCCTGAGTTCTAGTTTGATTGCACTGTGGTCTGCAAGACAGTTTGTTATAATTTCTGTTCTTTTACATTTGCTGAGGAGTGCTTTACTTCCAATTATGTGGTCAATTTTGGAATAAGTGCGATGTGGTGCTGAGAAGAATGTATATTCTGTTGATTTGGGGTGGAGAGTTCTGTAGATGTCTATTAGGTATGCTTGGTGCAGAGTTGAGTTCAATTCCTGGATATCCTAGTTAACTTTCTGTCTCATTGATCTGTCTAATGTTGACAGTGGGGTGTTGAAGTCTCCCATTATTATTGTATGGGAGTCTAAGTCTCTTTGTAAGTATCTAAGGACTTGCTTTATGAATCTGGGTGCTCCTGTATTGGGTGCATATATATTTAGGAGAGTTAGCTCTTCCTGTTGAATTAATCCCTTTACCATTATGTAATGGCCTTCTTTGTCTCTTTTGATCTTTGACGGTTTAAAGTCTGTTTTATCAGAGACTAGGATTGCAACCCCTGCTTTTTTTTGTTCTCCATCTGCTTGGTAGATCTTCCTGCATCCCTTTATTTTGAGCCTATGTGTGTCTCTGCATGTGAGATGGGTCTCCTGAATACAGCAAACTGATGGGTCTTGACTCTTTATCCAATTTGCCAGTCTGTGTCTTTTAATTGGAACATTTAGTCCATTTACATTTAAGGTTAATATTGTTATGTGTGAACTTGATCCTGTCATTGTGGTATTAGCTGGTTATTTTGCTCGTTAGTTGATGCAGTTTCTTCCTAGCATCAATGGTCTTTACATTTTGGCATGTTTTTGCAATGGCTGGTACCGGTTGTTCCTTTCCATGTTTAGTGCTTCCCTCAGGATCTCTTGTAGGGCAGGCCTGGTGGTGACAAAATCTCTAAGCATTTGCTTGTCTGTAAAGCATTTTATTTCTCCTTCACTGATGAAACTTAGTTTGGCTGGATATGAAATTCTGGGTTGAAAATTCTTTTCTTTAAGAATGTTGAATATTGGCCCCTACTCTCTTCTGGCTTGTAGAGTTTCTGCCAAGAGATCTGCTGTTAGTCCCATGGGCTTCCCTTTGTGGGTAACTCGACCTTTCTCTCTGGCTGCCCTTAACATTTTTTCCTTCATTTTAACTTTGGTGAATCTGACAATTATGTGTCTTGGAGTTAGTTGCTCTTCTCGTGGAGTATCTTTGTGGCATTCTCTGTATTTCCTGAATTTGAATGTTGGCCTGCCTTTCTAGGTTGGGGAAGTTCTCCTGGATGATATCCTGAAGAGTGTTTTCCAACTTGGTTCCATTTTCCCCCTCACTTTCAGGCACCCCAGTCAGATGTAGATTCGGCCTTTTCACATAATTCCATACTTCTTGAAGGCTTTGTTCATTTCTTTTTCCTCTTTTTTCTTTAGACTTCTCTTCTTGCTTCATTTCATTCATTTGATCCTCAGTCGCTGATACTCTTTCTTCCAGTTGATCGAGTTGGTTACTGAAGCTTGTGCATTTGTCATGTATTTCTCATGTCATGGTTTTTGTCTCTGTCAGTTCGTTTATGGCCTTCTCTGCGTTGGTTATTCTCGTTATCCATTCTTCCATTCTTTTTTAAAGATTTTCAGTTTCTTTGCGCTGGATATGTAATTCCTCCTTTAGCTCTGAGAAGTTTGATGGACTGAAGCCTTCTCCTCTCAACTCGTCAAAGTCATTCTCCATCCAACTTTGATCCGTTGCTGGCGATGAGCTGCATTCCTTTTGAGGGAGAGATGCGCTCTTATTTTTTGAGTTTCCAGCTTTTCTGCCCTGCTTTTTCCCCATCTCTGTGGTTTTATCTGCCTTTGGTCTTTGATGATGGTGATGTACTGTTGGTGTGCGTGTCCTTTCTGTTTGTTAGTTTTCCTTCTAACAGTCAGGACCCTCAGCTGTAGGTCTGTTGGAGATTGCTTGAGGTCCACTCCAGACGCTGTTTGCCTGAGTATCAGTAGCGGAAGCTGCAGAAGATAGAATATTGCTGAATAGCGAGTGTTCCTGTCTGATTCTTGCTCTGGAAGCTTCGTCTCAGGGGTGTACCCCGCTGTGTGAGGTGTGAGATGTCGGTCTGCACCTAGTGGGGGATGTCTCCCAGGTAGGCTACTCAGGGGTCAGGACCCACTTGAGCAGGCAGTCTGTTCGTTCTCAGATCTCAACCTCCATGTTGGGAGATCCACTGCTCTCTTAAAATCTGCAATCTACTCATTTGACAAAGGGCTAATATCCAGAACCTACAAAGAACTCAAACAAATTTACAAGAAAAAAACAAACAACCCCATCAAAAAGTGGGCAAAGGATATGAACAGACATTTCTCAAAAGAAGACATTCATACAGCCAACAGACACATGAAAAAATGCTTATCATCACTGGCCATCAGAGAAATGCAAATCAAAACCACAATGAGATACCATCTCACACCAGTTAGAATGGCAATCATTCAAAAGTCAGGAAACAACAGGTGCTGGAGAGGATGTGGAGAAATAGGAACACTTTTACACTGTTGGTGGGATTGTAAACTAGTTCAACCATTATGGAAAAGAGTATGGCAATTCCTCAAGGATCTAGAGCTAGAAGTACCATATGACCCAGCCATCCCACTACTGGGTATATACCCAAAGGATTATAAATCATGCTTCTATAAAGACATATGCACATGTATGTTTATTGCGGCACTATTCACAATAGCAAAGACTTGGAATCAACCCAAATGTCCATCAGTGACAGACTGGATTAAGAAAATGTGGCACATATACACCATGGAATACTATGCAGCCATGAAAAAGGATGAGTTTGTGTCCTTTGTAGGGACATGGATGTAGCTGGAGACCATCATTCTTAGCAAACTATTGCAAGAACAGAAAACCAAACACCGCATGTTCTCACTCATAGGTGGGAACTGAACAATGAGATCACTTGGACTCGGGAATGGGAACATCACACACCAGGGCCTATCATGGGTAGGGGGGAAGGGGGAGGGATGGCATTGGGAGTTATACCTGATGTAAATGACGAGTTGATGGGTGCTGACGAGTTGATGGGTGCAGCACACCAACATGGCACAAGTATACATATGTAACAAACCTGCACATTATGCACATGTACCCTAGAACTTAAGGTATAATAATAATAAAAAATAAAATAAATAAAAAAATAAAAACAGAAAAAAAAAAAAAAAGCTGTCAGACAGGGTCATTTGCATCTGAAGAGGTTTGCTGCTTTTTGTTTAGCAATGTCCTGTTCCCAGAGGTGGAGTCTACAGAGACAGGCAGGCCTCTTTGAGCTGCTGTGGGGTCCACCCAGTTTGAGCTTCCTGGGGGCTTTGTTTACCTCCTGAAGCCTCAGCAATGGCGGGCGCCCCTCCCCCAGCCTTGCTGCTGCCTTGCCCTTAGATCGCAGACTGCTGTGCTAGCAATGAGGGGCATGGGACCCTCCCGGCCAGGTGTGGGATATAATCTCCTGGTGTGCCGTTTGCTAAGACCCTTGGTAAAGCCAGTATTAGGGTGGGAGTTACCCAATTTTCCAGGTGTTGTGTGTCTCAGTTCCCCTGGCTAGGAAAATGTGAGGTGAGGCAATGCCTCGCCCTGCTTCAGCTCTCGCTGGTCAGACTGCACCAGCTGACCAGCACTGATTGTCTGGCACTCTCCAGTGAGATGAACCTGGTACCTCAGTAGAAAATGCAGAAATCACTCGTCTTCTGTGTCACTCACGCTGGGAGCTAGAGACTGGAGCTGTTCCTATTTGGCCATCTTGCTCCGGAGGTCAGGTTTTTTTTAAAACAAATCATTTCATTTAAATGTGAGCCTAAAGGCTGAAAAAAAAAACAACCCCAAACAACAAAATTTTAATTTATGGTCTCTCTTATGTCTAATATAGGTAATACCTGACATAATTTCAATTTTCTTAAATTTTTTGAGATTTATTTTGTGGCTTATCATATGGTCCATCTTGGAGAATGTTCCATGTGGTGATGAATAGAATGTATATTCTGCAGTTGTTGTGTAGAATGTTCTGTAAATATCTGTTAAGTACATTTGTTGTAGGGTATAAGTATATAGTTCATTGTTTCTTTGTTGACTTTCTGTCTTGATGACCAGTTTAGTGCTGTCAGTGGAGCATTGAAGTCCCCCACTATTATTGTGTTGTCATCCATCTCATTTCTTAGGTCCAGTAGTAATTGTTTTATAAATTTGGAAGCTCCAGTGTTAGGTGTGTATACATTTAGGATGTGATAATTTCTTGTTGAACTAATCTTTTTATCATTATATAATGTCCCACTTTGTCTTTTTTAACTGTGGTTAACCTACTCGCTTTTGGTTTCCATTGCATGGAGTATCTATTCCCACTCCTTTACCTTAAGTTTATGTGAATCCATTTGTGTTTAGTGAGTCTCTTGAAGACAGAAGATACTTGGTTAGTGAAATTTTATCCATTCTGCTATTCTGTATCTTTTGAATAGAGCATTTAGGCTATTTACATTAAACATTAGTATTGAAATGTGAGATACTATTATATTCATCATGCTAGTTGTGTTCTGAATACCTTGATTTTATTTCTAATTGTATTATTGTTTTATAGATGTCCTGTGAGATTTATGCTTTAAGGAAGTTCTATTTTGGTGTATTTTGAGGTTTTGTTTCTAGATTTAGAACTTCCTTTAGCATTTCTTGTAGTGCAGGCTTGGTAGTGGCAAATTCTCTCAACATTTGTCTGAAAAAGATTTTATCTCTCATCTATGAAACTTAGTTTCACTGGGTACAAAATTCTTGGTGGATAATTATTTTGTTTAAGGAGGCTAAAGATAGGACCCCACTCCCTTCTGGGTTGGAGGTTTCTGCTGAGAAAGTTGCTATTAATCTGATAGGTTTTCCTTTATAGGTTAAATGATACTTTTGGCTTACTGCTCTTAAGATTTTTTTTCCTTCATCTTGACTTTAGGTAACCTGATGACTATGTGGCTAGGTGATGATCTTTTTGTGATAAATTTCTTAGGTGTTCTTTGAGCTTCTTGTATTTGGGTGTTTAAATCTCTAGTAAGACCAGGGAGGTTTTCTTTGATTATTTCCTACAAATAAGTTTTCCAAACTTTCAGATTTCTCTTCTTCCTCAGGAACACCAATTATCCTTATGTTTGGTCATTTAACATAGTCCCAAATTTCTTGGAGTCTTTGTCCATTTTATTAAATTCTTTTTTCTTTGTCTTTGTCAGATTGGGTGAATTTGAAAATCTTGTCTTCAAGCTCTGGAGTTCTTTTCACCATTTGTTTGATTTTATTATTGAAACTTTCCAGTGTATTTTGCATTTCTCTAAGTGTGTCTCTCATTTCAACAAGTTGTACTTTTCTTTTCTTTATGATATATATTTCTCTGGAGAATTTTTCATCTATATCCTGTATATATATTTTTTTCATTTCTTTAAGTTGTTTCTCACCTTTCTCTTATGTCTCCTTGAGTAGCTTAGTAATTGGCCTTCTGAATTCTCTATCTGGCAATTCAGAGATTTCAACTTGGTTTGGATCCATTGCTGGAGAGCTAGTGTGATTTTGGGGGGTTGTTAGAGAACCTTCTTTCGTCATATTACTAGAATTACTTTTCTGGTTCCTTCTTATTTGGGTAGACTGCTTCAATGGAAAGATCAGGAACTCAAAGGCTGCTGTTCAGATTATTTTGTCCCACAGGCTGACCCCTTGATGTGGTGCTCTCCCCATTCCCCTTGGGATGGGGCTTCCTGAGAGCCAGACTGCAATGAGTGTTATTGCCCCTCTCGGTCTAGCCACCAAGTAGAGATACGGGGCTCCAGAGTGGTTCTGGGGAATGTCTGCCAAGAGTCCTGTGATGTGATCCGTCTTCATGTCTCCCTGTTTTGGATACCAGCACCTGCTCTGGTAAAAGTGGCAGGAGAGGGAAGTGGACTCTGTGGGAGTCCTTACTTGTAGTTTTGTTTAGTGTTCTGATTTTCTTACTTGCTGGTTATGCTAGCAGTGAAGTTGTCACATGGATGGACTCAAGATTGCTAGTAAGCCAAGGTTTTGCAGGTGGTGGAATTAGCTGTTGTTTTTCTCCTTCTTTGTTCTGTTATGAGTTGCTCTAATGGCTTGAGTTGGTTGGCTTCTAGCTTCTAGTGATCTTCTCACTTAAAGTTCATACATGGACAGACCATGAGTTGGTTAACCTGACATCTATTCCCAATTGCCTGCAGCTACTCTAGCAGCCAGGAGAGCTAAATGCTACCTTCATAATCTCCCAGGGGTGGCTATATTATAAAGGAGTCACTATCCCTGACATTGCTGAGCTGCTAAATTAACATCAGCACCTGTGTGCCTTCAGCATTCTTGTTATAAGAGAGAAATGAACTTCTTTTTGTTGAGGCCACAGTAAAATTTTTTTGATACTTGCTGTTGACTCATTCCTTATTATATGACATGTGTATCATGTGAGTTTTCTCTAGATTAAAACTTTTCATATAACTTTTTAGTAAAGAGTGTTGCCCTTTGTTTCAGACACTTTGGGGTGGGCTGGGGAAAGTCATGGAGTCTGTACATGTTGATAGTGTCCCATGAAACTACTTGGAGGAATTAATGCACTGTTGCTTGCATGGATGGATACAGATATAATAAAGCACTATCCAAAAATGAGACTCACTGTCAAATTTTTTTCTGAGTAATTTTTAAAATAACCTCTTATGATTCATACATTTTAATGCCATTTCCATTCCTGGAGTTTGAGTGTGGTCTATGATCCTGGTGCTACTGAAGTTATCAGATTCTTTAAGGTCAGTGGAAGACATTTGATATAGAGAACGTAGAGACCAAAGTGTGTGTGTGTGTGTGTGTGTGTATGTGTGTATGGGGTGTGTGTGTGTGTGTGTGAGAGACAGAGAGAGAGAGAGAGAGAGAGAGAGAAGGAGAGAAGGAGTGTTTTATGGGAAGGCTGGAGCAGAGATTCCAAGAAAAACTATTTTATTTATTACTGTTTCCTCTCAGTTAGGATTTCTGGAACATTTAAAATAAGATACCATTATCATTTTCAAAATACCAATTGCATCTCTGTTATTCTTAGTTTATTGTAGGGTCAAAGCCCCAAATTTAATTACCCTAGGGAAAGAATGCTTGTGAAATTTCTGTCCCGACCCTCCCATATCCAGAAAGGAGAAGAAACGTGTTGAAATTTATCTACTCCTATGAGCTTTGAGGTTCTCTTTTCAAGCAGAAGTGTTGGGGATAAAGTTGGATGATTTGAACCTCTAGGAAGGGATAGTATCCACTGAACTTTACATTTTGCTCAGTGTGATGAAAACAAAATAAAACAGTTGCTCTTCAAATGGAGGTCCTTAAAATCTGCAGAGATTTTTCCATTCAGCTTAATTGTAATGTTTCTTTCTTGTGTCAAATTTGGCAAGGGTTTAGAAATTTAGTTTTCTCTTATTTGGGGTATTGTGAAGGGAACTGATTCAAAGGTCAAATAAGAATTAAGGTTTGAAAACTAAAATTTATTGGACGTGTCTTCTAAAGCTATATTATTTCATGTCCTTTTCCCCATAAAGCCAAATAAATCTTTAGAACTCTTCACATTTCAAACACAATATTTTTCATATCCATGAAGTGATTTTCTGAAGCTCTTGAGTATCCTTGCCCAATGCATATGGCTTTTATGCCTGTACAGTACTTAGCAGGAATGTTATTAGTTATGCTTCCTGAGCATTCTGAGGGTGAACTCATATTGTTAACTGGTTTGATACTTAAGAAAACTGGCTAAGGCTTATCAGAGGCCACTTCTGTGAACTCTTGGAGTTGCAACATGTGCCAAATGGCTGAATCATTCTGTACTTTGATATATTTTTAAAGGTTCTTTAAACATACCCTAGAATGAAACAGCTTCTTAGCTATATTGCCTTTTCAAGATATACCTTCTAATAATATCTCATAGATATCTTTTAGTTTAGTTACTTCCTATACTTTCTAATTTAGTGTTGATACTTACTTTTTTTTTTTTTTTTTTTTTTTTTTTTTGCATAGAACTAGGATTGGGAAACATGCCTGGAAAAAAAATCTCTGATAAACTCACATATAATACCCTTGCCAGAAACAATGGTTCAATTCCAATGAGGTCTAGAAGGGAAATGCTAACACTGGCTTCTTTATCTAGAAAACTGGAAAATATTATATTTAATATATTAAACATTATGTTAAATTAGGGATTTTGACGTGTTGATGATACCTGTGTAAGAGACTCACTGAATACAACCAACTTAATTCCCGAAAGTTGGACAGGAGCAAGGCAGAGCAGGGACTGATGTGTTCTGGAGAGGAGGGTGGTAGAACAGTTTCACTAAAAGCCAGTAGCTCTCACTTCTGTTACCCTGAATACAGACTCTACTTTGGCTTGTTTCAGGACTATTTGGCTCAGAGGGGTGGTTTTAGAATCAGGGATGGCCAGAAGGAAGGTAAAGAGCTGCATTCCTAGGTGCCCCGTTTAACTGTTTTTCAGGTTTCTTGACTTGTGTTTTCCAGGAGTGGTGACAATGTGGAAATTGTATATGTTTCCTCTGACTGGGCTCAAAACTTTCCAGACAAAACATTGGTAGAAAATACCAAAACTGTATTTTTGAGGGGAAGAAAGTTGGCAGCTAATTTTAAGGCCCCCCCTTATATTGATCTTCTATTCAACAAATTTACAAACTAATACACAATTTCAAGATAGATCTATTTCTATTTAATATGTACCTAGAAGGTCATTAATACTATATTTGTAAGGAAAATGATAAACATTTTTCTAATTATGTACTTAATTTATGAAATGCAGAGTAATGTAGAAATCCAGTTTTTGATGTTATTATGCAAGTGTGAGATTGGGGATTTTTAAAATGATATCCGATATTATGTTATGAGGACATTTGTTAGGGGGATTTGGGGAGGGGGCAGTTTTGACAGAAAAAAATGTGAGAGTACATAGCTTTCCATATCTGGATTTCTTTTCACACTAGGGGTGAATGGCTCTTTTTGAGGAACTGGAATTTAGCTATCTGTTTTTTGGTTGTTCTTTGCTTCATTTTTAAAGGCACATATCCTTTATTTCTGACCATAAGGACAGGCATTTATCTCAATACAGATTGTTTCTTAAATCTTACTTACTGCAGGGCCTGATAGGAAAGGTATGTTTTTATTGTTAGGTGACTCAAAAGCTAGATTTTCCAGTGTTTCTTTTGAAGTTGAAGTATTTATTGGAACCCAGAGCAAAGTAGTACAGAGATGAGAGATAGTCAGTAAAGGGTGAATTAGTAAGGCTGTGTGAATTACCCAGTCATCCAATGTGGATGACTGGAGCTTAATTTCATGGGGAAACTTTGAGAAATGGCAGATACTTCTCAGAATAATTCTCCTGAAGAGGCAAGGAAGCTTGCATATTTATACACCAGCTCCCATCATTGTTGGTTAAAGGCTGCTCCCAGGAAGTGTTAATTCCCTGGCACTTGTACTTCAGTAGTTCTGGCAAGAGTCCTCTGGCACAGAGAGGCAGCCCCTGGCCATTCAAAGCCATCTGGAGAAAGCAGATAGTGGGATTCAAGGAATTTGGGTGATGCACTGACTGTATATGTTACCATGGCAAGTGCCATAACTGATGCGGTCCAAGAATCCACACACAGAAGCCATCCTTATGCATGGAAAAGTTTGAGAACCATTCATATGGGCTATTGATCAATAAATTATAAATAGTCAGAGAATTGTTTAATGGAATTATCATTTTGTAGGTAAGGGAATTAAAGTCCAGAGAATTTTAATGATTGGCTTGATGTCATAGAACCACTTTTAGCTCAACAGTCTCATGATTTAATGAATTATTGATGCCCAATTTCATTATTATTAATTTGAAGGCTAGATATTTCAAAAAAATTAATATAAAGGCACATGGCTCCAGTGCCCTTCCCCTTCCTTTTCAGCACCATTTCTACTGACCCCTTAAAGCTACCCACCCACCTGTGAGGCATTTCTTTATGAGTGCCGATGCGTGAAAATCGTTTTCTTTTAGAAACGTACTCTGCTCCCTACCTTTCAAAACTTGCTTAGGAAAAGTTCTTTGAAGTTTATTGACATTAAGGTATAAATGACTAAATTTGCTTTATATTGAAGTATTTTCTCAATAATAAAAAGTAAAATCTTAAGTTTCAATAATGAAGTTTTATCATTTTCAATTTAGGAGAAGTTAATTTAGGATTGAAAGGGCCTGAGGCTAATTTTAATTATTCATACATATGGATTGTCCTTTTGGAAAATACTGTTGATCTTGTAGCCATTAAAGTGCATTTTATAAGACGAAATTGATTTAGCATGGGGAACACTGGTGGTCCTTAGAATAGAAGCTCGGTATTTAATAAATGTGAAAATAATGAGAAACTATAAAATAGTCATTACTAGAGTTTTGTAACTTAGAAATACGTAAGTATAGTTTTCATCATATTGGATCACATAAAAAGATCTTAACTTCCTGCAGAAAAAGTCCATTTTTCGTTACAAACTAGTATAAATAGCACAGTTCAAAAAGAATCAGAAAATACTGTTCAAATAATTTTAAAACTTCAATATTTGACTTTTAACTACTGTAACGTCCCCCCAAATGTTTTGGTTTTGACTATAATTAAATTGCATTTTGTTATATTCAGTATTGATAGCTGTCATTTTTTGAACCCCTACTGTGTGTCATAAAAATCTTAGGGGATTTACATACTATATTTCTTTAGCTTTGCAATAACTTCGCATGACGGATATTTTTATCCTTGTTTTATGGAAATAAATGAATGTACATAATAAATTTTTATGATAAATTTGATGCCTGGCACATCATAGACATTTAGAAACTATTTTTAAAATAAAAATGAGTGAATGAGGACTTGTTCCAAGCCGTGAAGCTTTAGAGTGGTAAATGGAGCCAGCCGGGTGCACTTTAGCCTTCAGAACTGTTCCAGCTGCCCGTACACAGGGTCTGAGTGAATGGTTCTGACACCCATGGAACTGGCATTAGCTTGGCCTGGAGGATGGTCTGCACAGTTGAAGCTGGATGCGCTGGGACCTGTCCACAGGTGATTGCTAGTGAGAAAACTCTCTTATCCTTTAATCCTTGACCTCGCAGAGCCCACCTGATGCCCTGGAGTAACTCCTTTCTGAGAAATGGGTTTGTCGTCTCAGGCCCACTCAGTTCAATTTATCAGTTTATAACTCTGTCAAGGATCTCTAGCTCTTTCTTATTGCCCAGGGTCACATACCATTCATTTGTTCACTCATCAAACATTTATTAAGAGCTACTATGTGCTGGAAACTTAGCCGAATGCTAGGAATTCACAAACAAACTATTGAGTGAGATGGATTCTGTGTTGGGGGATCCACAAGTAACCCGATAGATGAACAGGTGGACTTCTTGAGTTCTTCCCAGGATTATAAAAGGAAAATATACTTTTACAAAGAACATTTTTATGGGTCAAAGAACTAATCTAAAACACCAATGTTGATTAAATAGAACATTCTATTCAGACATTAGATTTTACACTTTTTTAAAATTTAATATAAAATGACTGTGGGGTAAATGAGCAGGGAGTGAGGCACTTCCTGGGAATCCCTAGGCCAGCCAAGAAGTATTCCTGAGCTATTCCTCATCACTAATCCAAGAAGGATCCTGCAGCAGGCACACCCTGATATCATCCCAGCACAAAGCCTAAAAAGCAGGCAGTTGCTGTGACAGCATTAGAAGACACCATGTTCAGCTACTGTAGCTCTCAGGGTGTGAGTGTAAGTGTAGCATGGTTTTGTTATGCAGTCTTATGGTTAATAGTAGGTAGCTATTGTTTTTGAAAGGTCTGTGTATGCTCTCTGACATGATCTCAACGTAAAAATAATGCACCATGAAAAGGAAGTTCTTCTGATCTGAAATCTGCCCTAAATCAAAGAATTCTTTTGTCACAAGAGATTCTATTTGGGATAAGCTAATGTATCTAGATTTGTTCATAGACTTTTGAGGAAGGCATTTGTGTGTGTGTGTGTGTGTGCGCGCGCGCGTGCACTAAGTTTCAGTGGTAAGTTAGTCATGGTGTCATGAAAGAGTTGAACTGTCCTTTAGAATTTTTTTCAGGATTCCAGATAGAATGTTTTTGCAAAGAACATTTTTTTTCCCTTCAAGGCTCATGTTAAAATAAAGGTCAGGAAATTCAGTCAAGTATACAAGTTAGCCACAACTTTCGTCCAAAAGAACATGCATCACAGGTGTCGCTCAGTGCCACTGGAGTTGGTTTAAACACATTGGTTATGGTTATATATAGCACTTGAAGTCCAAACATTCACTCCAACTCCATCATCACTTACTTAGGTTGTCCCAGCAAATTCCTTTTGGACTCTTTCTTTGCCAAGTTCAAAAAGTAATGGGTTCTTAACTATAACAGAGAAAAATCAACTCTCCATTTTAGAAAAAGGTAAAAGGTTTTCCCTTCCTTCCTTCTCACTTTTCCCCAAAAAGAAGTTTCTAAAATGCAAATAAATTTGTAAATAAATACTTTTCAGTTACTGCAACAATGAAAGCAATACACTAGTTTATCTAAGTGAAATTTTTATAAATTTCACTTTTACTATTAAGTTGTAGTATAAGAAAATAATGTCTTATTTTAATTTTATCATTTTTATAAAACCACAGAAAAGAAAAAGATAATAATTGGGAAATTAATATATCTGTTGTGATTTTTAAGTAAACCTTCCACTGAAATATGATATACCATGTTTAAAAAGCATGTTCCTTGTAAGTGTACAGCTTGAGGAATTTTTTCACAAACTGAATATACTTGTGTAACCAGCACTCACATCAGGAACTAGATTGTCACCAGAGCATTATCCCAGAAGCCCATCTCTTTCTCTAATACTCAGTGCCATTTTCTACCCCTAAGGGTAGCCATTATCCTAACTAATAACACCATCAAACTTTTGCCTGTTTGACTTTTGTGCCTTATATAAATGGAGTTATGCATTATTTACTCTTTTGTGTCTGGATAATGAATTGTGCAGGTGGGAATATGGTTGTACATGTCTTTTGGTGAACACATGCATGCATTTCTTTGAGGTATAAACTGAATGGAGGAACTGGTGGGTTATAAGGATGCGTGTGTTCAGTTATCATAGGTGATGTCAAATTGTTTACAAAGTGACTCTACATGCTTTCTTTCTATGCTCACGTATACTAAACTATACTGCTTTTCTCAATCTCATTTGTCATTAGAGAGATTTCTTTAAACTGAAAAGGTTATCTGAAAAGCACTCTGTTGCATATATTTAAAGATCATTTTTGCTAATATGGTTATTTTCAGTGGAATGTTTTCGTGTCCTCAATCTTAACTTGTAAAAGCCTATGCTCATAATAGTACAAACAATTCCACCTAAAAGTCAGACTGTAAGTTCAGCAATAAAAGATGAATCACCATGAGACAAAGCTGTACATACTTGGAAACATAGTGTATATACTAATCTTTCATGACAAAACTATTCCTGTTATAAAATGATACTAGATTGCTTTCCAGGAAAGTTAAGTGAAAACGTTACTAACTTTTTTCTTCAAGATATATCAGAGTTTTTATTTGCAAACAACTTGAAACCAACTCTGGTTAATTTATCAGGAAAGAAATGTGATAATTTTGGAAACCCACTGAATCTCTTGGCGGGGCAGAGAACCAGGCTTGGAGATATCTCAGTCATACAAGATGCCATAAAATATGTTTTAAACTGGTCCTTTATAGACCAGTTGCTACTTCCATGGGTTACAGATCCCATAGCCTGCCCTATTCAGTCTCCAAGATGGCCCTAGTGAGTCTCAGATCCTGACATTTGTGCTCTTGTGCTATCTTCTTTCACACAGAGTCAGGGCAGCTCTGTGTGACCAATAGAGGTGGCAGCGTGTGACTTATAAGGCTAGAATATAAAGGACATTGAAACTTCCCCTTGGTCTCCCACACTCTGGGGGAAGCCAGCTGCTGGGTCCTGAGGTCATGCAAGAAGCCTCAAGGAGAGGAACTACAGCCACCTGCTGACTGCTAGCACCAACTTTTCATGCTGGTGAGCCACCTTGGGAACCAGCCCTCTGTCTTCAGTCACAGCTTCAGATGATTGCAGCCCCAGCTGATGTCTTGACTGCAAGCTATTGAGAGACTGAGCCACAGCTACTCAGCCATGCTTCTCTAAGTTCTTTTTTCTTTTTCTTTTTTTTAAGAGACAGTGTCTTCAGTCATGTTGCTCTAAGGTGTTTTTTCTTTCTTTCTTTCCTTCTTTCTTTTTTTGACAGTGTCTTGCTCTGTTGCTCAGGCTAGAGTGCAGTGGTGCCATCATAGCTCACTGCAGCCTTGAACTCCCGGGCCCAAGCGATCCTCCTGCCTCAGCCTCCCAAGTAGCTGAGACTACAGGCACATGCCAACATGCTTGGCTAATTGTTTTATTTTTTGTAGAGATGGGGTCTTGTTTTGTTGCCAAGGCTGGTCTCAAAGTCCTAGGCTCAAGCAAGTCTCCTACCTTGGCCTCTCAAAGTGCTGGGATGACAGGTGTGAACCACTATGCTTGGCCAAGCTTCTTGACCCACAGAAGCTGAGAGAAAAATAAATGTTTACTTTTGTTTTAAGCCGTTAAACTTTGGGATAATTTGTTACACATCAATAGATAGCTAATACAATCATCACCCAGACATGGGATATAGCTGCTGGAACTGTTGGCACCACTGCCTTTGGGAACTGGATGTATCTGCAAGCAACACTAACCAACTGCATTCTGGATAATCCGCACTTCTTCAATTATGACTTCTTATTCAAAGTCTGGGTCCTTTGCAATTGACTGACGTTGCCTGGGTTCACATGCGCATATTTTAGGTAAAAATAAGACTTGGAAATGCAAGTGGCTAATCTTTTCAGCTTCTAGAGGTGAGCTCTATGCCTCATAAGGTTGGAAACTCCTCAAACTTAGAAAGAGAGGTTAGATACTGGGCAGTCCATTGTCCACCATGCCCAGGCTCCTCACAGTGTGGGCCATCTGTGAGTGAGTACTGTCTGTGAGTTTTTTGCTGTTGGTCCGCAATGAGATAAACATAGACAGTGAGAATAGGGGGCCAGAAACTTTCATAGCAATTTGATACTACCATGACATTTTTATTGTATTTGACAAAAATACTGATACACAGCAAATTGGAAATTAAACAAGAAACTACCACAGATAGTTTAAGAAGCACTGATAGTTTTCTACCACAAATAGTTTGAGAAGCACTGCGCTACATCTATATATAACAAAGGACTTATTTGAAAACACTATGTCTTTCACCTCTGCCTCCAGAGCCTCAGGACAAAGCTGGTTTCTCATGTGATTGATATCACAGAGCAGCGATTTTCTCTGTACTCCTTTAGTTACCCAAAGATGCAGACATGCTTTATACATAAACTCATTGCATTAAAAATCAAATTATTTTGGTGGCCAAGACACAAACAAGAGTAATAATCTTGTTATTGTCTCAACAAACCTATAATATGAGGTAAATATTGTGGTTCCCCTTTTACCAGTGAGATAGCTGAAGCACCAAGAAATTAAATGATATACTCAATCACATGGCTCTCAAGTGAAAGCACCAGGCTTTGAACCCAGGCAGCTTGGCTCTTGCTAACACTTGCACTTTTGGCCACTCTGCTGTACTGCCTCTCTAACATAACAAGAAAAACACTGATAAGTATCCAAAATATTATATCCAAGTATTGCCTAAATATGAACTTTATTTCCTCTTTGAATCATGGCCTTTGCAAAGACCTCTAAGAATATTTAGGCAAATTATACTTTTCTTAATAGTCAATGTACTATATATTTCAATAGATCTGATGCCTGCTGTCTACAGCGTTATAATGCACTGAGACATAAGTGATTGCTTTCCAGAATGAAGCTTTTAAGATAAATAACTTTGTGTTTTTAGGTCATTTAGGAATATTGCCCCTTTTTTAAAAAAATGGAGTACCTTAGCACTAACACACACACTTTTTAGAATTTTATTTCAGCAGTACACATCAATCTTATTAAAGGTACATGTATGCATTTTTCTCTAATCTGATCCCTCAACAAGTCCGGTCCATTTAGCAGACCAGAAAGCTGATCTCCAGAGGCCAAAGGACCAACTCCCAATCGTGAAGCAGTTGTTCATGACCTTAGAGGATGTCAGGGCAAGTCTGAACTCCTGGTTGGAGGCTTTTCCACACCCTGTAACAATTCACGTCCTCCGCCAACTGACAGAGACCTAACTGAAGAGTTCAAGATTGTAAATTCCCAGCACACGTCGAAGAAGTTGGGGATGGCTGAAAGTCATTTAACAGTAGGATTGATTTGCAGCCAGGATCAACCAGCCTTTGGCAGCATTTTTGTGTAGTTTGGACGATTCTATCATCAGATCTCTGCTCGATATAAAATGTTTCCTGTTTGAGTTTCCTTTTTCAAATGAATGGATCTATTATCCTAGAGGAAGATTTCCTAGCTGCTCTGAGAAGGGCAGGATGAATGAAAGGTTATAGATCAAATGTGTTTATTTGTCCCTCATTAGCTGAGAATTGGTTTATGTGTATCATTTTATGGAAAGCCAAGGAATAATGACACACATATTGAATTTATTGAATCAAGTATAACAGCACTGGAAAGGTCTAAGAAAACAGATATACACATACACAGAAAGAGAGAGAGTTTACATGGCCATTTCTCATCTCACTAGGGAAGTCAAGATGTGTGCACAAAACCTACCATGAGAGTAAGTGAACAGTGCCAGTAAGACAGAGAACAGTGTTAGATAAAGAAGACAAAAGCTTTCATAGACAAGAAAAAACCAGAATCCTAGGCAGGTTTTAGAAAACAACAACATTGCTTAATACTTACTAAGCATATACTTATCAAACATGACCTCATATAGCTTTACAATAGCTATTTAAATTAGGAACTACTGTACTTTATTTTCTGTTTTACAATTCTGGAAAATGAATTGCTTACATCAGATAGCTAGTAAAAGATAACTCAAATTCAAGACAGACTTTAAAGGACACGCTCTTAACTGAGCACTTCTCTGTGCTGCCTTGGGCTGGGCATAGGAGAGACGCCCAATCTCCAGGGCAGGAATAGAATACGGAACAATCTAAGCAAAGGTCTGGAGGTAAGAAGGAAAGCATGTTCTGAGGTCAGTGCAATTGACCAAGTAGATGGTTATGGGGAAAAGGTAGGGTTGATAAAGTTGGAGAATCAATAAGGCTGAAAAATATTACAAGAATTAAAGATTCCTACATTAATGGATTCTGAGCAGGAAAATAATATTATGTAAAAACTGTTTTGTAAGAAGGGTGAACTCAGCAGTCATGTGTAGACTGATAGAAGAAGAGAGGGCTGGAGGCTGGAAAAATCATTAAGAAGATGTTGCAGAAGTCCAGGAACAGGCAATGAAAGCCTGGACTAGTACACCAGTTCTCAGATTTTTGGTCTTGGGTGTACTGATACTCTTAAAAAGAATTGAGGAGTCCAAAAGTGTTTTGTTTGTGTGGATTTTACCTGTTGATGTTTATGGTATTTGAAATTAAAACAGAATTATTTTAAGAAAGTATTAAATCATTTTAAAATAATAATAAACCATTATATATTAACATAAAAATACCTGTGCTTTTTCATGAAAAATAACTATGCTTTTAAAAATATATAGTGAGAAAAATTACACTGTTTTATACTTTTGCAGATTTCTTTAATGTTTGGCTTGCTGGATTCCAGGTGGATTTTCATATATCCAATGAGCTGTGATGTTGCACAATGTGTGGACTCAAAAATTCCACTGCATGCTTATAAGAGAAACAGTGAACACGGCAAATCAAACATTAGTATTCCCATCATAGTAGTTTCGAACTCATGACACTGTGAAAGATTCTTGGGGGTTCCCATGTTTCCAGCTCACAACTTGAGAACCTCTTGGCTAGAGTGTAGCTGAGAAGATGAAGAAACACAGAGAACAACAGAGAAACAAAACAGCAGCATCTGGAGACCGACTAGGCTTAGGGGGAGCTGCAAAGGAAATGATCTGATTCAGTATGATGCAATACATCAAACCTGGGTGACCTGGGAAAATTGCAATGCCTCTTGCAGAATGCGGAAGCCCATGGGGGAAGGCAGTCTGATGGGGAAGTTAGTAATTTCTGGTTTTGGGGATTTAAATGTGAACGAATATAGATATCCAAGTACACAGAGAATTACGTCACAGAAACTGAGATACTCATTATCAATAAAACTGAATGTTTCAAGTTAATTTAAAAATAAAATAGACACATGTAATTTCTATCCAGTTCATCACAAAATTTGTATTCGTTTTTGTTTCTTTTAATGAGTGGAACATTAGAGGAGCTCAATTGTATTTGAAAAATTTAGTTTTCTAAGATGAGGAGTGAATACATGGGCATATTCCATGTTATTCTTTATACATTCAATATGTCTGGGACAATTTATAATATATTAAAAATTTTAAGTTCACACCAGCTGCTAACCCACACATATCTCACACACACACACACACACATACACACACACATACACACCATATATTTTCCTTAGATCAGATGCCATCTTATTTCCAGATGCTAGTGGTAGAGATGCCCATTTGGGAAAAAACAAAAGAAGAAAAATAAAGAAAGAAACCTAAACTAAACCCCATATTTTAATCTTTTAGATATTGAAATGCAGACTATAGAGAAAGAACTTACTGTAGCATGGGCAAAATACAGGAAAAGTGTAAGCCAAACAGTAAGACATACCAATATTCACATGATACCAAAGAAGTTCATTTTATTACATAACATTTACCAATGATTCAGTCAGACCGAACCTCCCAGGAGAGTTTACAGCACTTAGTGGGAGAGATGAAAATGGAGAAACAAAGAATTACGAACTGTGTGATGTTTCCAGTAGAATCAGAGGCATTGGGGAAACAAAGTACTCAAAGGATACATCCCAGAGAAAGTGACTATATGTCCCTGGGAGGCTGTCTAGGCAAGCTCGACTCTGGAATTGGAATAGATCGGATTGGAGTAGATTGGAGTGCTAGCACTGAATCAGGCACTATTAGCTTTGAGACTTAGAGGAAATTACTCAATTGCATAAGCTTTAGTTTGAAAATATTTCATTGATAAAAACATGTTAATAGTAACTGCTTCCCAGGATTGCAGTCAGGGTTAATGCAGGATATGACCCAGTGAATGTCAGCTCCTCTTACTGTGTAGCGCTGATCAATAGACCCCCATCTGCCCTCCACACTCACCACTACTTAGCCCCCATCACATCCACATTTCTCTCCTGGATGACTTTAAAATGCTGTTGCCAGCTTAAGCTCTCCATACTCTAACTGTTTTGGTTATAATCTTAGCCACCAGACAAGTAGTTGTCCTCCTTCTTAGGCCTTTGAAAGCCACAACCCTGGTCCCCACCAGCCTTTGCTCATACTAAAGCCTTTCTGGAGCATACTCCATGCTTCCTTTCTATTCATTTCAGAGGCTTTTAATTTTCTGATTCTTCTTTAGCTCTACAAGTATTACATATCCACCATATTACCTATCTTTATTTGCTTTAGACGTCATTCCAAATTGTATCCTGTAGTCATTTTAACCAAGTAAAACATGAAATTGGAAAGATTATATACGTTGTTTTTTTTTTTTACACAGGAAAATAAATATGATAATAAAACTTCTAAAATTCTTTTAAGAAGAATGTTTTGTGTGTGTGTATGAGGACAGGATGAAAGGGGATAATCATTAGATAACATAAGTCAAATTCACAGTTAGAAGGAGGCTGTCATTGACTTTCAGCATCTATTATTTTGGCTATTCAGTGAATACACTCCGACCTGGGGCTCTGAACTTGAGGTAAGCCGGGTGCTCCTGAAGCCAGGTGCCTGCTTTGGATGAACAAATGGATAAATGAATGAGATAAGCACAAATCTACAGTACACCCAAAGATTACATAATCAAAAATAATGCCTGTACAAAGAATGGTGTAAATTGCACTGTGTAGATATTTTAGCCAAAAACTAAGCTAAACTTTCTCAACAGGAATTCCATTTTTAGTGCTTTTTATAAACTCAAGGATAGAATTCATATTAAGCAGGAATCAAAGTTACCTTAATGCCAAGTATAACATCTTTTTGCTAATAATTTTTTTGTAAATATATGTGCTCTATAAACTAACATAACCCTCATTTTTTTTTTGCAATTGTTTCATGACCTTTGCAAACAAATGAAAGACTTACATTTGCTAAGTTCCCTTTAGTATTTAATTGCTAGAAATTCAAGGACCTAACATGGACTGCAGCTGTTCTGAATTTCGATTATTTTTCTGCTTATCTTCCTGGCTAATAACTTGGAGCTCTGGGCTGAATGCATTCCATTTTTTAGCAATGGGAAACATCAAGACAAATCTTGGTTCCCACACAACTGAGTGGAACAAGGAGAATTGGGTCACCCGAGAGTTTCATCAACACTCCTGGAAGAGCTCAAGAGATAAGCAGAAGCATTTACACTACCAGGGATAATTGGTTTTGATCAAGAGACTCAGCAATAAAAGCAGGAAACTAGGCTGGAACAGAAGGGGTGGTGGGAAACACTATCTGAAAGGTAAAGGATTTCTGTGTAAAATAATGATACCTTCTCTTTTAGGGGAACCTGAGCATTTTTGCTTTGGCACCTAGATGTTGAATCATATGTCTCACATAGAATCATAGATCTTGCAGAGTTCGATCAGACATAAGGCATCACCTAGACTTCTTTAAAGCTGGAGACACTAGGGCCCAGAGAGGTTGACAGACTTATCTGAAGGCACACAGCTAGTACTGTGGCAGGGCTGGGAACAGAACCCATTTCCTATTCCCATTCAGGACACTTCCCTCTCCCCTATATCTGCTTCCTCTACTCCTTTAAGCATCTTGTCTCTTCAAGCCACAGCTCAAGTACTCTGGTAATAATATCAGCACACTCTCCAGATTGCTATTCTTGAAACTTATGTGTTTGACCTTTTTTTTTTTTCAATGATGTTTTTGTAAAATTATTAAGTTTTCTGACAGAGATGAGCACTGATGGTTGAGAATTTATTGCATTTGGACAATTTCTAGATGGCAACTTATGTATAGCTGTACGTTACTGAATTAAGGTATGTTTAGATAATAATGCAGCTGGAAGGAGATATTTGGATCAAGTGAGCCAAATCCCTGGTTTGCAGATTACGGGCCAAAACCCTAGAAAACAAAGGGGCCATCAGTTTAAAATACAAAACCCTAGTATCACAGAAAATTCTATCAAAGCAAAGTTTAAGTGTTTGAACATTGACTTCATCAAAGTTTAAATAAAAATGGTCATGAGTTGTTGTTACTTTCTAAAAAAGTGTTGTTTATTAAAATGTTTGGCATATATTGTTGTTCATTGTTTTACTCATTTGGAGAGGTTCTAATAAGAACAGCAGGAAATTAACTGAATTATTTAAAAGCTAGGCTCAATGTATTAAAGGAAAGCAAAAGTTTAATGTACTTTGAGCAGCACTAGATGACCATGACCATCAACATGATGAGTTGTATTTTAATCATGCATAGTATTTGCTAAATGAATGAATAATAAATATAAAAAGTACTTGGCTGGAGATAAAGCATTGTACCTTAGAATACTGACATTGAGCAACACAGATTTGGTAAATCCTTACTTTTTTTAAAATTATACTTTAAGTTCTGGGATACATGTGCAAAAAGTGCGGGTTTGTTACATAGGTATACACATGCCATGGCGGTTTGCTTCATCCAACAACCCGTCACCTATATTAGGTATTTTTCCTAATGCTATCCTTCCCTAGCCTCCCCACCCACCGACAGGCCCTGGTGTGTGATGTTCCCCTCCCTGTGTCCATGTGTTCTCACTGTTCAACTCCCACTTATGAGTGAGAACATGTGGTGTTTGGTTTTCTGTTCCTGTGTTAGTCTGCTGAGAATGATGGTTTCCAGCTTCATCCATGTCCCTGCAAAGGACATGAACTTATTCTTTTATATAGCTGCATAGTATTCCCTGGTGTATATGTGCCACATTTTCTTTATCCAGTCTATCATTGATGGGCATTTGGGTTGGTTCCAAGTCTTTACTATTGTGAATAGTGCTGCAATAAACATACGTGTGCATGTGTCTTTATAGTAGAATGATTTATAACCCTTTGGGTATATATCCAGTAATTGGATTGTTGGGTCAAATGATATTTCTAGTTCTAGATCCTTGAGGAATTGCCACACTGTCTTCTACAATGGTTGAACTAATTTACACTCCCACCAACAGTATAACAGCGTTTCTATTTCTCCACATCCTCTCGAGCATCTGTTGTTTCCTGACTTTTTAATGTTCACCATTTTAACTGGTGTGAGATGGTATCTCACTATAGTTTTGATTTGTATTTCTCTAATGACCAATGATGATGAGCTTTTTTCATATGTTTGTTGGCCGCATAAATATTTTCTTTTGAGAAGTATCTGTTCATATCCTTTGCCGACTTTTTGATGGGGTTGTTTTTTCCTGTAAATTTAAGTTCCTTGCAGATTCTGGATATCAGCCCTTTGTCAGATGGATAGATTGCAAAAATTTTATCCCATTTTCTAGGTTGCATGTTCACTCTGATAGTTTCTTTTCCTGGGTAGAAGCTCTTTAGTTTAATTAGATCCCATTTGTCAATTTTGGCTTTTGTTGCCATTGCTTTTGGTGTTTTAGTCATGACTGTCTTTGCCCATGCCTATGTCATGAATGCTATTGCCTAGGTTTTCTTGTAGCATTTTTATGGTTTTAGGTCTGATGTTTACGTCTTTAGTCCGTCTTGAGTTAATTTTTGCATAAGTTGTAAGGAACGGGTCCAGTTTCAATTTTCTGCATATGGCTAGCCGGTTTTCCCAATGTCATTTATTAAATAGAGAATCCTTTCCCTATTGCTTGTTTTTGTCAGGTTTGTCAAAGATCAGATGGTTGTAGATGTGTGGCATTATTTCTGAGGCCTCTGTGCTATTCCATTGCTCTATATATCTGTTTTGGTACCAGTACCATGCTGTTTTGGTTACTGTAGCCTTGTAATATAGTTTGAAGTCAGGTAGCATGATGCCTCCAGCTTTGTTCTTTTTGCTTAGGTTGGTGTTGGCTATACTTACTGTTTAAAGTTGAGAGTCAGTTGAAAACTCATTGAGAAACTGAGTGTCTAGAACAAATATCTTAAAGAACATTGTCATTACCTCTCTGGGACAACTTTATTCAAAGAAAACTTGAGAAATAATAATTTGTTACATACTAAGTGACATCACAAATGGCAAAAATGGGGTGTTTATAATATTTAGTTCCCAACATAATTTAAAACCCATATGTTGGCCTTTCAATAACTATTTTAGCCATATTAGGTGCATGAGTAGACTCCAGGAACCATCTGCTATGTGCCTGCCAATTAAGTTTGCTGTGTTCTCCTGAACAGAGTGACTGTTCCATTAAAACAAGTGGCTTTTCCAGGAAAAAAGATCTTGGGATTTTCTGTGGTTATTAGATAGCTATACACCAGATACGAACATAAAATTTCTTTGTGTGGGGAAAGAGGAGAGCTTTCCTGAAGTTTGACTCGTATTACAAAAATGGGGGGGAAAGGGATTTAAGTGCTTATTTCAGTTCCTTTTCCAAACATGGAAAGTAAAATAGTAGTTCAGCCTCAATCCTTTCAGAGGAAGATCTCATTGCAAATGTAAGCTTCATTACTCAACTCACAGTGTTTCATATATTCCAAATAACCCAGACTTCAAAATTCAAAATGCCACATGCAAATCCCAGTTTTCAGTCTGGAAGTGTTTGTGAGATCAAGAGCAAAAAAATTTTCTCTGTGGTCTTAGATTCCCATTTAACCTTTTTTCTTTTTAATTGTCTACATTAGGGAGTCCCATGTTTTATCCTTGTAATTCTGAAACAGATGAGTAAATGAGTATTGCATTATTATAGTTGGCCACAGAGCCAACTATATGGAGCTTAATTGTGACCTTTAAATTTTAAACATGCTCAGATTCTTGAAGTCAGATTGCCTAATACTTTGCTTTGCTGCTGTGTGATGGAAAGGGATCAAGTATACTTGACTTTTGTAAGTGACTTTCTTTAAAGCTAAAAGTTGCATAGAACACATTTGTTGAAACAACTTAGAAAACTTTATCTGTAATTCTCTTTGCAACTTACATGATTCTGCAAGCCTCATTGTTCCCAGTTTCTGAAATGGGAATAATCATTCATCCTGCATATCTCTTCTATTTATTATAAAAGTAAAGACGACTTAAAATATTGTAAATTAATGTGTAAGTGTAAGAAAGTATTAACTGTGGAGTTCTACACTTTCTGACCTTATGAACCTTTGATTTTCTTTACGGGAAACACTGAAATATACTGAATATCAGGTACCTCTCCAGAGCATGCATATTGTTCTACAATTGCTTACCTAAAAATGGTAAAGGTCAACTATCCAGAGAGGAGAAATGGAGAGGACAGAAATGCTGTTAAGTAATTAGCATAGGAAACACATAGAGTCATAGTTTTCTGTCAGCTCGGTAAGTGCCTTCTCTCCTCTCTCTTTCTCACACATGCATATACACTCACATATGCTTCAGTATAAATTCATTGATTCTTTATTGTTGTTCAAATTAGTAAGAATCTATTACTTTCTTTATGCATTTTGATACTCCAGTTGTCACAGATTTGGCCAGGAAGGAACCCCTTCAAGTTGTCCTCTTTGGCCTATTGACATGTCTCCATTGCTTTTTTAAGTCCTTCTTAGTTTTTGCCCAAGATGTGTTAGGCTCCTCTGTACTTTCTTTTCCCAAGCCTTGGAATCAGCCATTTTTCTAAGGAGTCCTAGTTCCTTTTAGTAGAGTAAGGAATGTAGAAACCAAGATTTTCATGCTAGGTGTGCTCATTGATACTGGAGTGCCATTATTTTTAGGTTCTTTCAGAGAATAGGAGGAAATAAGAGAAAAGAGGTAGAAAAAAAAAAAAACCCAAAAAACAAAACCTGTATATCTGCTTGTTGATTAGATAACGAATGATTCTTCCAAGCAGAAAGAACAACATGTGTAGATGTGGGGGCAGGGGTTGGTAAGAGAGAAGAAAAAGAAGGAAGAGGAAGAGAAGAAGAAGAAGAGAGGGAAGGAGTGGTAGAGGAGGAGGAGGGAGAGGCAAGAAGAAGAAAGGGGCAGGGAGAGTGAGAAAGACTTTATTAAAGTAACTTCTGTGTTTGTGGAGCATAGGTTTAATCTTGTGGGAAGTATAATACATGGGCCTGGAGATATAGAAAGGAACCACACCATGAAGGGCTCTATATGCCATACTAAGATACAGATGCTCCTCTACTTATGAGGGTTACCTTCCAATAAACTCATTATAAGTCTAAATTATTGTAAGTAAAAAATGTGTTTAATGCCCCCATAAATCCATCATAAAGTCAAAAAATGGTAAGTTGAACCATCATAAGTTGGTGATAGTCTGTATTTGATTTATTACAAAAAGTGAAGACTTTTAAACAAATCACCTCATTGACGACTCTAATAATGGGAATTTCAAGTAAGAGGTTCAAATACTAAGTGGGGCCATGGTGGCGAGGCAGGAGGACATACCATGGGGCAGATCAGTTCTTCTAGCTCTGCCTAAATCTCAGTTCTGAGATGGTGAATTACTTGGCATCCTGGACTTCACACCCTCCTTCCTTCCTTTCCTTTCAGTCATCCTGTTTTGGTTTTCTGCCATCTAAGCTGAGGGAATTTAGAAATGAATCACTGATTCCTGCTTTCTAGTAGTGTTCACAGAATCTATTTCAAAGACAGAAGCATGGAAAGATAAATAACAAAAGCACAAGGCCATGCTATCTGTCATCCATCCTCTTTATCAGTGTGTAGGCACTGAGGACATGCTTGCCTAATGTAATTTATAATAAGTTTTTCATCAATATGAAATTAATCATAGTTCTTATGTCCCAACTCATCGCATATATCAGATAACGGACCTAACATATGTGTTGTCTCTTATGTCTCTGTATTCAATAGCAGTTTATTTTTCTCTGGTTTTGCCTTATGTTAGAATGTGTATAATAACAACATATCCTTTATTTGTTGTTCTCTTATTTTGATGGTGTGGAATTACTGGGTTGCAGAATATGCATGTTTTCCACTTTATAAGATAATGCCAAACATCCTCCAAAGTGACTTTACCAGTTGGCATTCCCATTAGCGTGTATGCAATTCCCAACATTTGGTATTGCTAGACTTAATTTTTGTAACTCTTTTTTTGTGTGTGTATGTGTGTGTGCGCATCTTCGTATTTTCTTATTTTTCATTCTCTGAGTATGAGTAATATTAAGCCCTTTTTCTATATATTTATTTGCCATTCAGTTTTTATTATTCTGTGAAAAGAAATATGTTTTTCCCCATGGTTCTCTATTTTTTTGCTTCTTTTCTTATGTATTTGGACAAGCTTTTAAAAACTTTAAATTTTAAAAAATATTTATATATTTGAAAACAGGAGCGGAAACCAATACTAATAAACAAGAAAAGAGAGAAGAATCAAATAGATGCAATAAAAAATGATAAAGGGGATATCACCACCGACCCCACAGAAATACAAACTACCATCAGAGAATACTATAAACACCTCTACGCAAATATACTAGAAAATCTAGAAGAAATGGATAATTTCCTGGACACTTACACTCTCCCAAGACTAAACCAGGAAGAAGCTGAATCCCTGAATAGACCAATAGCAGGCTCTGAAATTGAGGCAATAATTAATAGCCTACCAACCAAAAAAAGTCCAGGACCAGATGGATTCACAGCTGAATTCTACCAGAGGTACAAGGAGGAGCTGGTACCATTCCTTCTGAAACTATTCCAATCAATAGAAAAAGAAGGAATCCTCCCTAACTCATTTTATGAGGCCAACATCATCCTGATACCAAAGCCTGGCAGAGACACAACAAAAAAAGACAATTTTAGACCAATATCCCTGATGAACATCGATGCAAAAATCCTCAGTAAAATACTGGCAAACTGAATCCAGCAGCACATCAAAAAACTTATCCACCATGATCAAGTGGGCTTCATCCCTGGGATGCAAGGCTGGTTCAACATTCGCAAATCAATAAGCGTAATCCAGCATATAAACAGAACCCAAGACAAGAACCACATGATTATCTCAATAGATGCAGAAAAGGCCTTTGACAAAATTCAACAGCCCTTCATGCTAAAAACACTCAATAAATTCGGTATTGATGGAACGTACCTCAAAATAATAAGAGCTATTTATGACAAACCCACAGCCAATATCATACTGAATGGGCAAAAACTGGAAAAATTTCCTTTGAAAACTGGCACAAGACAGGGGTGCCCTCTCTCACCACTCCTATTCAACATAGTGTTGGAAGTTCTGGCTAGGGCAATCAGGCAAGAGAAAGAAATCAAGGGTATTCAGTTAGGAAAAGAAGAAGTCAAATTGTCCCTGTTTGTGGATGACATGATTGTATATTTAGAAAACCCCATTGTCTCAGCCCAAAATCTCCTTAAGCTGATAAGAAACTTCAGCAAAGTCTCAGGGTACAAAATTAATGTGCAAAAATCACAAGCATTCTTATACACCAGTAACAGACAAACAGAGAGCCAAATCATGAATGAACTTCCATTCACAATTGCTTCAAAGAGAATAAAATACCTAGGAATCCAACTTACAAGGGATGTCAAGGACCTCTTCAAGGAGAACTACAAACCACTGCTCAGTGAAATAAAAGAGGACACTAACAAATGGAAGAACATACCATGCTCATGGATAGGAAGAATCAATATCGTGAAAATGGCCATACTGCCCAAGGTAATTTATAGATTCAATGCCATCCCCATCAAGCTACCAATGAGTTTCTTCACAGAATTGGAAAAAACGGCTTTCAAGTTCATATGGAACCAAAAAAGAGCCTGCATTTCCAAGACAATCCTAAGTCAAAAGAAAAAAGCTGGAGGTATCACGCTACCTGACTTCAAACTATACTACAAGGCTACAGTAACCAAAACAGCATGGTACTGGTACCAAAACAGAGATATAGACCAATGGAACAGAACAGAGTCCTCAGAAATAATACCACACATCTACACCCATCTGATCTTTGATAAACCTGAGAAAAACAAGAAATGGGGAAAGGATTCCCTATTTAATAAATGGTGCTGGGAAAATTGGCTAGCCATAAGTAGAAAGCTGAAACTGGATCCTTTCCTTACTCCTTATATGAAAATTAATTCAAGATGGATTAGAGACTTAAATGTTAGACCTAATAACATAAAAAGTCTAGAAGAAAACCTAGGTAATACCATTCAGGACATAGGCATGGGCAAGGACTTCATGTCTAAAACACCAAAAGCAACGGCAACAAAAGCCAAAATTGACAAATGGGATCTAATTAAACTAAAGAGCTTCTGCACAGCAAAAGAAACTACCATCAGAGTGAACAGGCAACCTACAGAATGGGAGAAAATTTTTGCAGTCTACTCATCAGACAAAGGGCTAATATCCAGAATCTACAAAGAACTCAAACAAATTTACAAGAAAAAAACAAACAACCCCATCAAAAACTGGGCAAAGGATATGAACAGACATTTCTCAAAAGAAGACATTCATACAGCCAACAGACACATGAAAAAATGCTCATCATCACTTGCCATCAGAGAAATGCAAATCAAAACCACAATGAGATACCATCTCACACCAGTTAGAATGGCAATCATTCAAAAGTCAGGAAACAACAGGTGCTGAGAGGATGTGGAGAAATAGGAACACTTTTACACTGTTGGTGGGATTTTAAACTAGTTCAACCATTATGGAAAAGAGTATGGCAATTCCTCAAGGATCTAGAGCTAGAAGTGCCATATGACCCAGCCATCCCACTACTGGGTATATACCCAAAGGATTATAAATTATGCTGCTATAAAGACACATGCACACGTATGTTTATTGTGGCACTATTCACTATAGCAAAGACTTGGAATCAACCCGAATGCCCATCAGTGACAGACTGGATTTAGAAAATGTGGCACATATACACCATGGAATACTATGCAGCTATGAAAAAGGATGAGTTTGTGTCCTTTGTAGGGACATGGATGCAGCTGGAAACCATCATTCTCAGCAAACTATTGCAAGAACAGAAAACCAAACACCGCATGTTCTCACTCATAGGTGGGAATTGAACAATGAGATCACTTGGACTTGGGAAGGGGAACATCACACACCGGGGCCTATCACAGGGAGGGGTTGGGGGGAGGGATTGCATTGGGAGTTATACCTGATGTAAATGATGAGTTGATGGGTGCTGATGAGTTGATGGGTGCAGCACACCAACGTGGCACAAGTATACATATGTAACAAACCTACACGTTATGCACATGTACCCTAGAACTTAAAGTATAATAAAAAGAAAAAAAAAATTTTCATTGCAGCATTATTTATAACAGCCAAAAAGTAAAAATGACCCAGGTGTTCATCAACAGAGGAATAAACAAAATGTGGCATATGTGTACAATAGAATATTATCCATCAATACAAAGAAAAGCATTCTGATACATGCCATGACATGAATGAACCTCGAAAAAATTCTTCTAAGTGCAATAAGCCATAAACAAAATGAGACATATTGTATGATTTTACCATATAAAGTATCTACGGTAGGCAAATTCATAGACAAAATGTAGGTGAGAGATTATCAGGGGCTGAGAGGAGGAGAGAATGAGGAATTAAATGCTTGATGGTTACAGAGTTTCTCTTTGGAATAAAAAAGTTTTGGAACTAGTGATGATGGTTGCACAACATTGTGAATGTAATTAATGCCACTGAATTGCACACTTCAAATGGTAAAAATAACAAACTTTATGTTTTACATATATCTTACCACAATAAAAATAAATAAATAGGTAAGGCATATTTGTGTGGGTCTACATCTGAGTTCACCATTCTGTTCTATTTGTGTCTATCCCTCCAACAGTACCATGTTTCCTTGATTTCTGTCACTACAGAATGTCTTGAATTTGTGTAGACTGAATTCTCCCACTAGTTTTCTTTTTCAAAAGTATTTTAGCTATTCTAGTTCCTTGGCCTTTCTGTATAAATTTTAGAATATCTTATCTATATCCACAATAAAAATACCTGGGATTTTGATAGGAATTGGTTAAGCCTGTATTACTATGTCGTCTTGATGAGTTGACACCTGCATTTTTATGTTTCTACATCCCTTTTAGGTTTTGTGTATCACAGTCTAATTCGTCTTATTTACATAATATTGCCCTAGCTCTCTTATGTTTAGTTTTGGATGGCATATCATTTTTCATCCTTTTACATTTTAGTTATCTGATTCTTCACGTTTAATGTTTGTTATGTTAGACAACATATAGTTTAGTTGTTTTGCTAATCTAGTTTGACAATATCTGACTTTTAATAGGTCTGTTTGGGCCATTTACATTAAAATAATTATCTGTATGATAAAGTTCAAATGTTTTCTACTTTTCCCATCTTATTTATCCCCTTCATCCCTTACCCCTGCCTTCTTTTGCATCAATTAAAAATTTTTGGTATTTTATTTTCCCTACTATCATTTGCAGTATGTGTTTTAATTTTTTGGTTGATGTTGCTAGATCTTTGCATAGCATTACATCACTTCCCTTGTAACAGAAAAACCTCACAACAGTATAATTTAGTTTATTCTTTGTGCTCTTGTTGTCACACATTATACCCCTACATATTATATAAAACCCCAAAATATTGTCATCATCTTTATTTTATGAAGTCATTTTCCTACCTTAGGAGTTCAAAAATGAGAAGAAAGGCCTATACATTTACCTATACTTTTTTACCATTTCTGATGCACTTTTATTAATTTTTATATATCCAAGTTACCAACTGATACTGTATTCCTTTGAACTGAAGAACTTTTAACATTTTTTCACAATAAAGTCCTGCTTTTAACAAATTCTTTCAGCTTTTGCTTGTTTGAATTTTTTTTACCTTCATTTTCAAGGACATTTTTGTGGATATGGAATGCTATGGTGTCCTTTTCTTTTCTCCCTCCCCAGTCCTTCAGTATTTCTTGTGCTTGTCGTTGTCTTTTTTCTTGGGATCTGTGGTTTGATATCTTTCATTGTTTGGGAGAAATTATCAGCCATTCTTAAAATGTTTACTGCTTTGCTTTATCTCTCTCTTTTCCTTCTGGGATTCCAAGGATAGTATATAAGACCACTTGACTTTGTCCCAGAGTCCTGAATGTTTTGTTCTGCTTTTTTTTTTTTTTAACCATTTATTTTTATGTGTTAGCTCAGTTTGGGTAATTTCTTTTTTTTCTTTTTTTTTTTTTTTGAGAGGGAATCTTGCTCTGTCACCCAGGCTGGAGCACAGTGGCACGATCTCGGCTCACTGCAAGTTCTACCTCCTGGGTTCACGCCATTCTCCTGCCTCAGCCTCCCGAGTAGCTGGGACTACAGGCACTCGCCACCATGCCAGGCTAATTTTTTTGCATTTTTTAGTACAGACCAGGTTTCACCATGTTAGCCAGCATGGTCTCGATCTCTTGACCTTGTGATCTGCCCGCCTCGGCCTTCCAAAGTGCTGGGATTACAGGCATAAGCCACCGTGCTCGGCCAGTTTGGGTAATTTCTATTGAGCTATCTTTAAAATTACTGATTTTTTCTTCAGTTGTCTGAAGTCTAGCAGTACATCCCTCGAAGGCCATCTTTATATCTGGTATAATTTCCATTTGTTTCTTTCTTTAGTTTTTGTCTATCTGCTGAAATTCCACCATCTGTTTATGGATGCTGGCTATATTTTTTCCAAAAACTTTAACACATTAATAACTATTATTATTTTAATTTTTTCTTTTGTAATGATTTTAGACTTACAGAAGAATTGCAAAAATAGTACAAAGAGTTCCTATATGTGCTTAACCCAGCTTCCCCTAATATTAATATCTTATGTAAGCATGGTACAATGATCAAAACTAAGAAATTAAGATTGGCACAGTACTATTAACTAAACTACAGAATGTATTCAAATTTCACAATTTTTTTTTCTACTAAAGTCCTTATTTTGTTCCAGGATCCCAACAGGGTGCCACATTACATTTAGTTGTCATGTCTCTTTAGTCTTCTCTAACCTGTGACAATTTCTCAGTCTTTCCTTTTCTTTAATGACCTTGATGCTTTTGGAAACTACTATTCAGGTTTTTGTAGCATATCCTTCCCTTTTTTGTTGGTGGTAGTTTTCTCCAGAGATGATTGAGAATATTGATTTTGTAGAAATACACCACAGAGGTGATGGGCTTTTCTCAGTGCATTGTATCAGGGAGTTCATGGTTATCAATATATTTTATTAGTGATGTTAACCTTCATGACATAGTTTAGGTGGTATCTGCCAAGTTTCTCCACCGTAAATTAAGATTTCCTTCTTTATAATTGATAAATATTTGGGGAGAGACATTTAGAGACTATGCAAATATCCTATTTCTCCTTAAATTTTTGTCCATGAATTTCAGCATTCATAGATAGACCTTATCTGAAACAATTGTGAATGTAATGTTTTGATGGTCATTTTCTCTTTTTTTTCATTTTGTCTACATTTGTTGACTGGAATTATTTTGTAAAGATGAGTTGTCCCTTCTTTGTGTGTTTGTTTATGTGACATGGACCCCGGTAGCACCAATCTGTTTTCCATCTTTATAATTTTCCCTTTTCCATAGTGTCATAGAAATGGAATAATATAATATATAACATTTGGGATTATTTCATTTAGAAAAATACATTTAAGTGTTGTCCATGTTGTTATTTAATTTGATAAGTCACTCCTTTTTACTGTTGTGTTATCCCATTGAATGTATGTACCATATTTTATCCACTTATCAGTTGAAGAATATCTAGGCTACCAGTTTTAGCACTATGAATATAGCTTCTGTAAATATTCATATACAGACTTTTGTGTGAACATAAATTTTTAATACATTTGGATAATATGTAGGAGTAGGATTAGTGGGACACGTGGTAAGTATATATTTAACTTTTTAAACTGTCTTCCAAAGTCACTTTATCGTTTTGCATACATTTTGAAAATTCCAGTTGTTACACATCTTTGGTACTATCAGTTTTTATTTTTCAATTTTAGCCATTTCACTAGGTGTATAATGGTATCTCATTGTGAATCATAGAAATTTTACTTTTTCTGTTTGATATATTAAACACCTGTGTCATAACTGAATATTGTCCTGTTGATTGCTTTGTTTCTTGACAGTTTTTTCTTTTTCTTTCCCTTTGGAAAATTCTTATAATAATTGGTTGAAATCAAGACGTAATATGTAGGATAGCACAGGCTGAGATTATTATTACTTGTGCTTGAAAATGGGCACAGGTTTTTTTTCTTCTAGGTCTTTGATGTGGGGTTTAAGGTTTTCTGGTTAGGAGCCAAGCTGGGTTTGGGTGGTGACGTTGTTGCTACGATTACTCTTAATGCATCACTGTCTTCCAATATTTCTAGCATTACTTTGTGATCAGGGTGAGGACTGGATTGCTGAGGGTTTTCATGATGTTCATATTTCACTCCCAGTTTTAGACTTTCCTGTGCACTTCAGAGATGTCTGTCTATACTCTTGTCTGTCCAAAAGTGGTAAACTGATGTTACGTGTTGTTCAAGACTTGCTAGCTTGGTAGTGGAAGAACAGTAGACATATAGTAGACATTGATGATTCTGGTTCAGCCTCAGTCTTAGGCAAGTCATGTTCCCCTAGGTCTTAGTGTTTAGGGCTTTCTCAGTGATCCTGTCTCCCCAGTGTTAGAGGCTCTTTTTTTTTTTAGACGGAGTTTCGCTCTTGTTGCCCAGACTGGAGTGCAATGGTGCGATCTCAGCTCACCGCAACCTCTGCCTCTCAGATTCAAGTGATTCTCTTGCCTCAGCTTTCTGAGTAGCTGGGATTACAGGCATGTGCCACCATGCCCGGCTAATTTTGTATTTATAGTGGAGACATGGTTTCTCCATGTTGGACATGCTGGTCTCAAACTCCCGACCTCAGGTGATCTGCCCTCCTTGGCCTCCCAAAGTGATAGGATTACAGGCATGAGCCACCGCACCCAGGCCAAAGCTCTCTTATGTTCTACATTCATGCCAGTTTCAACCTCTTACTCTAGGGTAGTAGTCAACTTTGTTCTGCTTTTTCCCCTGGCTGCCATAAGTTTTCACTTGTGCCTTTGAATGCTGGGGCCTGGGTGAAGGAAGCAAAGTGCCTAGGGCACAATATTTAAGGAGATCTTCACTGTCAGATTTGTACAAATGCAAAGTTGACACTACACAAACCAGGAAGTGAATGTCTTTTTATATTTTGCCCCCTGGATGCTTTGCTTACCTCACCTGAGTCCTGGCTTTGGCCCTAGGGGTGACAGAGTTTTCTGCTCTTCCCCTACTGGCTTAAGGCTTTTTATCTAATAGGAAGAAGAATTTGGTTAGGACTTCTTACCTTTCCACACTGGCATCTGTTCCCTTTCTCCAGACTCACACACAAGGGAGATGTTCCAGGTCTTCTCTCCTGCCCCAATACTGCTTGTGAGCACCCAGCAAGATCTGTGGACAAGAAGAGCCTATGAGTGGATGTGGATGTAAACTCCTGTTATGTCTGTGATTCCAAGAAGATCTATACTTTCACTCTATTCTTCACCTTAACAGTATCTCAGATATTATAGCTGAAATTTTACCAACTCCTTTGCTAACCCTGTCTTTTTCCCATGGTAAGCCTGTCTGTGGAAGCACCTATCTTTGCTTAGATGTCAGGGTAGTAGGTAGTCCCGTGTTTTTAGTTCTAATGAGCACAGGAAAAAATAATATTTGGGAAATTATCTATATTTTTCCTGTTGCTAGTGTAGGAGTAATGCTCTTTCTAGCTTCCTACATCTTACATAGAATTTTTCAATACTTTAAATATGTCATTTTCTTGTCGTCTGGTTTGCCTTTATTTTTACATAAGGAGTGAGAACTCACTCTTACCTCTGTTCCTCTGTATGTGATTATTAAAAATATCTGCTTTTATAATGTTCTGTAATTTTTCTCATAACTTTAACATTAGTGTTCAGGAATTTGATTATGATCTTCCTTGGTATGGTTTTATTTGTATTTATTTTGCTTTGGACTCACTGACTTCCTTAGGTTTGTGGGTTTAGTTTATATTTTTCACCAAATTTGGAATTTTTCAGTTATTATTTCTCTAAATGTTTTTTTCTGTACCCTCTTCTTGCCTATTTCTTCTTGAACTCTAATTGTAAATATGATAGACCTCTTGATATTATTCCATAATTCTGAAGTTTTGTTAAACTTTTTAGTCTTTTTAGTTTTTCTGTACTTATATTTGCAAAATTTATGTTGCTTACCTTTCTCTTCTGTTTCTTGTCTGATGTTTTTCTTTTGTTGAGTCTAAAAATTCTTCTACTTATCCAATTATTTAGTTTTTTTTTTATTTCATGCATATTACCCCAGACATTTCATTTGATTATTTTTATATCTTTAATCCATATCATTATTATATACATGTTTCTAAAAAATCCTTGTACATAATTGTAGTAGCCGTTTTTACATCCTTACTGCAAAAAATACTGTTTTTTCTCATTGCTTTGTCTGTTTCTCCCGACAGATTTTAAATTTGACTATGGGTCACCTTTTTCCTGCTTCTTCACATGTCTAGTAGATATATCTTATCCATATTTGCCAACCACAGCAGATTCTAATATAACAATTAACAATAGGAGCAGCATTAATAGTATAAATGCTATTAGAAATCAAAAGTGGTATTGATGACAAAAATAAATACAGGAACATCAGACACCTTAAATATAAGAACTTAAGAAGCAAAATTACTTGGGAGCATTGATCTCAGGAGCATCTTTATAACTCCTAATGATACCCTTTCTTAGCACAGCATAATTATTGATGATTAAAATGATGGCTTGAAAAGTCAGAAAAAAATGTGCTACATGTTCAGCACTCTCATTTAAAAAGGCAGCTAAGTGTGAATCATTAGGGAGATTCCTGCCTTTTCTCTTTTCTAGGTGTTTGATTCCAAGTTTCTTCTTGTAAGGCCTTGTCTGCTATGTGGAAGGCTCTTTTTTTTTTTTTTCATTTCTCTTTATCTGGCTAATTTCTGTTTATCTTTCTGGTTTTAACCTACTGTTACTTCCTCAAGGAAGTCCTCCCTGATTTTTCAGTCAAAATTAGGTTCTTCTGTTATACACACTCTCATTGCACCCTAGACATTTCATCTATGGAGTTTAGTCATAATTACAGCAATTTCCACATTTATTTGTTTGGTGTTTATCAACACCACTATACTATGAACTCCATGAATGCACTGACCGTATCTGTTTTAGATATCGCTATGCTGCCCAGTGAATGACAGGTTTCAAAAAATAACCTTTTGAATAAATAATGTTCAAACTAAAACAAAAACAAACGTTAGCATGTTGCAATACATCTACAAGACTTTGGTTTTAGTAAAAGTGTGCAGTATGACTAAATCCCTTACATATGTATTTATTTCTTCTTAATACCTGGTAACAGTGTATGTGCTAAATATATGTTGAAGAAATAATGCTAAACAACAATGAATCACACGGGTTAATTTTCCTTATAGCCAATGCTTCTCAGCACCTAAGACTTGGTGGTAACTGGATATTTTCATATTTTAATTACAAATTTAAATAGGCATCTATTTTCTTTTAAAATAGTGAAAGATACTTTAAAATTGTATTTGTTGTCAGATGGAACGATGCTGAAAATATAGAAAAATACAACAGTATGTGCTTCATTAACCACTTCAAATCCCAAAGTTATTCCCATTTTACTTTTTTGGATCATAAACACTCCGTAGAGTCAAACTACCACAAGTAAGTACATTTGTCTCACCAAGTATTCCCCACATGCAAGCTGATATATTCTGTAACTCATGATACCCATTTGGTAGCTAGAGACAAAAATGTGTTTCCTGGGAGAAAAAGAAAACAAAGGTTATGGTTTAATGTAATGGGAGAGTAGGAATCCTAAGCAATTTGCTCATCAAGCACAACATTGGAAATTTTGAAAAAAGGAGCTGTCTAGTTAACAGAGTTTTCACCTGGGGCTCATTAGTGGTTCTAAAAGTGGGTCTTTCTCTAGTTTCTAACTAATGCTCTGCTGGGAGTTAGGCCAGGTGTTCCTTACACTGATTTCCACTTAAAGCAACTTTATCTGAAAGCCCATCACCTTCACACCACACAAGTGCAACTCTGTTCGCTGCTTTCAGTAAATTAGCTCAGTCTCTACTACTGTGCAAAGACCAAGGTGAGTGGCTGGTTTCAAATAATAAGCACTGAGGACCCTAAATTATTTTGCCAGTTTGTGTTTTGTTAATGGGAATTCAAGCTGTTCAAATTCTGTTGTTGTTTTCTTTTTTCCTTTTTAAAAACTTGTCTTGCCATATTGAAGGAATTAAGTAAGAGTCTTCTTAGTCACTTTAACAAATTTGTTGAGCAGTTAAAGCAGTAGGATAATATTTTTAAATGAAAAAATTTAGTTTACAACCATTTAGAGTTTACAAACAACACCTATTTGTCTTCTACCATGTCTCAATGAGAGTAACTGTCACTCAGCATGGCGGAGGAACTTGCCCCAATTCGGTCTGCTTTCTCCTTTCAAACTTCCCCACAGTTTTCCATAGTTAGAGCAGAGTTCCATTCCTCTTGTACTATGCCTTGCTGAGAAATCCCTTGACACATTCTTTCCTTTAATTTAATGTAAGACCTGGCCTTAAAGTCTTTCTGTGTTATAGACTTCCTTTTGAAATCTTGGGCAGCTCTGAAAACAGAAAATATAAAACTGCACCAGACTGTACCAAAACCTATTCTGAGGGCGATTCAGCAGGTTTGATTATATGCCAAGTACCTATGAATACCCCAGGCTGAAGAGCTTTCACGAGCCATTATGAAAATAATGTAATTTTAATGGTTTAAGGAAATGGGAAACAAGGAATAAAGGATCATAAGGGGGAGACAACCTACAACTCCAGTGTAAACAGGGAGTCAGGGAAAGGTAGAATGAAGAAGCTTGAGACAGGTAATGTCAGAATGAATATATTATAATTGTGAAAGCGAATTGGAGTATAATGAGTATATTTCAGCTGTGTCTTCTAGATTAGATCAGGAGAATTTAATTCATATGGGAGAGAAGAGAATTGTGTCCTGTGTACTTAGAAGAGGACATGGGTTTCTATCTTCTTTGAGAAGCAGAAAGACCATTTTTCACGATCACTGATTATATAAAGACCGGTATTAGACTGACCACATCCTGATGCATGTGGGGAGGAAATGCACTTGGCATGTGGAGTAATCTGGGACCATAAGTGTCCTCTTGCTAGAGAGGATTTGTATGTTTTCCTGTGTCTCTTTTAAAGGGCAATAAAATTTTTTTCACTTGGAAGTTGCATGTAATACATTCTGGGAATAGTACCTTATCATTAAATATTGAGTAATCTATGGTAGCAAGAAGAATCAACTCCTACATTTGTTTATTTTACTTCCACTATAGTGTCCAGAGAGGAAGGTGGACAGTGTTTTCACTACATGAGACCTTTTTTGGGGTACTGATTTATATGACTGCCCTGGTGGGTGAGAAAGAACTTAGACTCTCCCTAGCTGTGTGATGCTCCCTGTTTACCATCAGAACAAGGAATGACTCCACATCCCATCCCATTTCTCTCATGATCAGGGCATCTATGTTCTAGAGAGACCCATGGGCTTCCTCTTCCATAAAGTAGCTGGGGACATACCTCTTACCTTGCCTTAGGCTTCTAAAATACTAAATGCACATACTGGATCTACTTGTTCCTGTTACTCTTAGAGAAATGAGACAGTGGTTAAAAACCCACCTCTTTGCTTCCAAAGAGAGAGTGGTTGTTTGTATTTGGAATGTTAGGTCAATCTAGGAGCAACATTTGAAATAATTTCCCTGCTTGACCAATTAGGACAACATAGGATGTGGTCTATACAGTCAGTCACAAAGAACCATGATCAACAGATGATCTTGTTTAACTGTAAAGGACTTTTCTCTCACATACTTTTAAAGTATTTAAACAACCCCCCAAGAATGGATAACTATCACCCGGGTGGTTTTTTTGGATGAATTGGATGAGGGTGGTAGAAATCACTTATATAAATGTACTTGAAAAACCATGAAATCATCTTTCCCCCATAGTCCTGTGCTGAAACCACTTCCTGGTTGTTAAGCCTTAGCAAACAAGCACAAACCCTTTCAAGCCACTGAGAAGGTGTTATAGTTATGGTATGGCACCTGTAGTTAAAGATATAGGGGCCATACAATTTGGAACTAGAAATTGATTCAATAAAGCTCATAAATTTTGCTGATATTTGGGTCCAATATACAGTCCATGATACATTAAGGAGGTAAACACTGGATTTAATTGTTCGTTTCAGAAACCAGTTGAGCTGTTTCTGCTGCTCCTATCAGCCTTTGGTAAAAACACACATACTTAATCAATCTAAAATATGGGTGATTTATGATCCTCAGCAGGTATTTATTTGAGAAGGAAATCACAGCAGGTCCTGGTTCATACTTTTATAAGGCCCTCACAAAAATCAGCTTACTGATTACCTTTCAAAAAATTATACATGCATAACTCCAGTCCTTGTTTTGCTTTTAATGATACCAATGTAACTGAGACCTTCTACTTACCTGGTTTGGTAACCTGTGAGTGGGACCATAGGTTCCAGTTCAGGAAGTCAAAATCTCAAATAAAAACTAGGGTTATAATGAACTCCCTATTTTTGGATTTGCAGCAGACAGAGGCAAGTGCATAGTTTTGGACTATATGTTGAATCTAAATCTCCTCCTTAGAGAGGTAATATGAGTATAGGCAAAGTGAACTTTGTTCTGTGAGAGGCTGTTAATGTCCCTGGTAAACCTGTGTGCAAAATGAAAGTGAGAAAGAGAGAAAGAATGAAAAGAAGGAAGGGGAAGGGAAGGAAGGAGGAAGGGAGGAAGGAAAGAAGGAAGGAAGGAAGGAAGGAAGGAAGGAAGGAAGGAAGGAAGGAAGGAAGGAAGGAAGGAAGGAAAGAAAGAAAGAGGGAGTGAACACAGGTCTTATCAAGGTCTTATGCTATTTAGTGTTCCTTTTTAGTCTTTCTTTTGAACAATAGCACTTAGGAATTAAATAATATTCTCTGCCCAGCATGTTTAATGTGCTTTCATTCCTGTCCTGTGGCTTTTTCCATCTCCAAGTCATGAATTATTTCTGCAGCCCACTCAATTTCCACCCTCACTTTCTTACTTCTCTTATTCTGCTCTTACAGTTTTCTGTCTAAATATATTTTTCTTTCTTCATTCTCTATACCAAGAGTAAAACTGTCCTCATGATTTTCACATGTGACTACATTTTTAACTATTTTATGAAATTTTTGTTGTTGACTTTTATAAAACTAGTTTTTACTTGCTATTAATTTAATATGAAAGCTATAGGACTATAGCTTATTTGGAATATTATGTTGAACTACCAAGAAATAGGAATTTCTATGAAAAACCCCAAAGAAAAAAAGGTCCTGAAAGGTCAAATAGGAAGCTGGATTACAATGAATATATTAACAAGAGTGGTCTAATATTTTTCAAAGTAGGTTAGGAGGAGGATTCAACCTTCAGGAATCATCCCCACTAAGAAGAGACAGTCATAGCCTTTGCCGTTTTCAACCAGTTCCATACGATATCTGGGGTCTGATAATTTCAAGAAAATAGGAATCTATTTCAAGTTAGCTTTGGGATTTGTGGCACATTTTTGTAAGTCTTATATCATGTAAAAAGCTTATCAATAGTAATGAAGATCTCTGTAATGAGATTTCTTAATTCATGCTTTTAGAATCTCTCTTTGTATTTGATATTCTTAAGCCTCACTACATTTGATATTCTTAAGTCTCTCTTGTTAAATCCCCACACTTCTTATCTGTACTGTTTAACACATTCAAATAAAGTCTTTATCTTTTATTAATTGTAAAAAGTATGTTTTTTCAAAGATCTTTTCTTCTCTTAATATGCTTTCTTTCTGGTACTCTTATCATGCATATGTTCGCACTTCTACATCTATCCTTTATATCTATTACTTCTCTTTGTCTATATTTTCTTTTTTTACTTTTTAAAAATTTTCTTCTTGGAGAATTACTGAATCAGGCTTTCTATCTCTTTAAAATTGTTCAACTGCACCCATCCTACTGTTTGTCCCATCTACCATGCTCTTTATGTCAGTGTTTGTATTTTATTTATCTAATATTTTCTCTTTTTTATTATTTCTGGTTCTTTATTTATGTTACAAATATTTCCTATGATTTTTCCTTTAAATATTCTTATCAGGATATTGGAAATTCTTGATTTTCACAACTCTGCTTCAGTGGCATATATTTAGCTTTTTGTCTTCTGAATTCATTGGGCTTCTGATGGTCTCTAGAGGTATCAGCTACTCAGTCAGAAAACATATGGGGAAGAAACTGAAGTCCATGCCACAAACTGTACCAGCTTTGGAACAGAAGGGACCAGATCACCTCAAGGAGAATGGGCCCAAATACCAAAAATTTACTCTTGGTGACCCTTGTTGCTTCTACTGTACCAGGCAACTCTCTTGGGCAGGATTCTACCTTTCCACACTTAGAAAGATCCTGCACTAGGGAAAATCAGCCTCCTGTGGTGGTATTCCAGCAGCCATGCAAGTTTGGAGGCAAAGGAGCTGGAGAACCAAATGCCCAAGGGCAGCTACTTAGCCAGTACCCACTACCTGCCTTCATTAATTGTTCTCACAGGCAGGGCTTTGAACCACCCTGGTACAGATCACCAACCCCGGTGCTTTGGGCTGTCTGTGCCATTTCTGGGGAATGAATGAGTAGTTACTGTACCAACTCAAAAAAAAAAAAAAAAATACGGGATGAAGGACAGAGAATTAAACAATTCCATCCAGCTTATCATTTCACTGCCACTTGGGCAGCACACAGCCCTGGGCTGCAGTTGCTCACCTCCTAGGCACATCAGCTCAACGTGGTCTCCAGTGTCAGCAGGGGAAGTTGTTTCTATTGTTTCCTGGAGTCCAGGCTTCTCTTTGGCTGCTATGGTTTCTCCAGGTTTATTTTTAGGGATGGAGCTAGCAGTGTATGTACCATCTTGACAGTAAACAGAAGCCATGAAAGGAGTTCTAGCTTGTGCCTCTGAGGAAAGTCTCTTTTTATACGCTGCTCAATGTCATTTACTCGTTGAAAAGGTATTTCTACAATAAATAGCTAGGGGAAAATGCCTCAACTTTCTTATTGAACTTTCAGAATTCAGTGGTCTGATAAATGTGTTGATTTCCTAACCTTTAAAATTATTAGAAAAACTTTCCATATGATGTAATGTGACATTTGGTTATGTTACATATAGCATGTGGTTAAAACTGCTGAATATCATTATAATTTTATTAATTTTCTGTGTTGAATTGTTATCACATATTTTGTCTTGCCCAATTATCCAAATCCTTGGTGACTATTAATTATTGAGGAAAAGCAAGCATGGTCAAGTCAATGATATATGTGGGCACTCCTTGCTGTAGACAGGATCATAAAAATGACTGTATGAGCTGAAACCATACATATAGTCTTAATAATCAATGGGGAAAGATTACAATTGTTCTTGACCTTTAAAATTTCTTGTCAAAACATTGAAATCTCTTTTACTGTTGGTTATAAATGTATAAGGAAATTTAAAAACATGGTAAAAGTTTATTTTTAGTAGGCTGTAATTTAAAGCATTAGAAATAGGACTTAAAGTGCTTTATACTTTTGCAAACGAACTTATGAAGAGTAGTTTGAGCAATGTTTATCTTCTTTTCATGTATAACTTATAGTACTGAGTGAGCATTTTTTTCTAGGCTTTGGTGAATCTTGACACTCAATTCTAAGTTTGGATCAGCTTCCAACATTTTATCCTTTGCGCTTTTAACCTTGTGAAGTATCTCTGAGTATCCATTTAAGGTAAAGATTTTTAATGGCATCAGTTCCTCTGTGAGATTTTCATCATTTTCATCACTACAATTTTTTGCATTTATGTTGGTAAGTTCATCTTCACCATGTTCTTCTGGCTGCAAATCTAGAGTCTCTCCATCAGTGGCAGTGTCAACATTCCATAATCAGTTATTTCTTCTAGAACTCTATTTACATTCCATACAAATTTCACTTCTAGCATCATCACTTTTTCTATTTGTGTGTGTGTGTTTCAATTTCATATTTGTTAGCCAGTTTCCTTTTCTGATTATCCATTTGTGTAAATGTCACATGGGTTTACCTCTGGGAGAGAAGGCACTGATACCAACACACAATTTGCTGTCTGTGCATGAACTGAATAACTGAGGCACAGTGACCCATCACCAACAGACTGGAAGAAGTAGCATTAGTGGTGCATAGTTTATGATAAGCATCTGCTGTTAATGTAGTGATCTGTGGAAAAAGAACTAGCAGCAAAGTCTGTACTTTATACAATTACTCCCACTTAATATACTGTGAAATTTGTTGGAGGATTGCTGTTATTTAACTAAATAATTATAAATGAAATTCATACATATAGAAACTATGCACAGTTAAACTACCCATCTATATTTTATAATAAGGCCAGTCATTTGCCAACTGGATGACTATGGTGGCTGTAAAAGTATGCCCCTCACATGTCTGCTAGAGGAGGTGTTTGATAGATGGCTTCAGGTGCTGAGATTTGAGCCTACCACTGTGTTCCTACCGGGCCTGCACTTCCTATAGGCTACTCCTGGCCAGTGCCTAACTTTTGCAGTGTCTGACTTTGGCAACTTTTGCTCAAGGACTCCCCACTAGCTGAGCTAAAACTTTTAGAAATGCATTCCAGTCTGTGGCTCTTCCTGTGCAACCCTCTTTCCTTCACTCTCCTTTACAGGGGTTATACCTGAATCCGGATCCAAAGGCTGTCCCACCTCCTCTCTTTCCCTTCCGGATATTTCGTCTAATAAATCTGTTGCACATCTAACCTCATTCTAGCATCTGCTTCTCAAAGGTTTTTTAATACAAGTAATTCTGAGAGTGGTCCAAGAAAACCTGAGTAACATGGAGATTTGGAACTGGATCTGTCATCACCAGGCAGGTGAAGAGAATACCATCATGAGTGCCATGGAAGATACAGGGAGTCCCTGGAGTTTAATTTCTCAGGTGGTGACCTGGAGAAATGTCCAGATGAAGTACAATGATTACAGATGTGATGATTTGAGCATTTGGAAGAACACCTACAAAGTCTACAGAGCTGGCTAGTTATTGCTAAGTTGTATAAGTCCCCCACAGAAGGATAACTGGAAAGAGGGTCATTAACAAGCAGTTACAGGGTGACAAAGAGGTCCTTCTCTCTTGTGCTGAAAGTGCAGAGGTAGTTAGGCAGTAGACTGATGATCCAATAGAGTCATGGAGTGCCAGAGATGTCTGAATGCTCGGCCAAGGCATGTCTGCCAGGTTAAGGTCAGAGCACTGGTTAAGAAAACCTGAGATCCTGAAGCTCAGGTTGGGGACAAGACATCTGTTAATTTATTTTATTTGTTTGTTTCTTTATTTAGAGATGGGGTCTTGCTGTGTTGCCCATGCTGAATTTGAACTCCTGGGTTCAAGTGACCCTCCTGCCTCAGTTTTCTCAGTAGCTAGAACTGGAGGTGCTTGCCATTTGCCAGGCTCAGGGACAGGAAATCTAAATGGTTGGCTCTGAGGATGTTGACTCTGCACAACCTCCTGAGCCACAGAGCTTATGATGAGGGGGCCCACCCTGGGGAGACCCACCATCTTCTAGTACAAGCTAGCACTCCCGGTGCTGGAAGCCATTGCACAAGCTGCTCAGCAAAGGCAACAGGTGCCTCTCAGGAGCTGCCCCACCCACTCTTCTAGCTGCCAGTTGGTAACCAGCCAGTTGTTAATCTCATGGTATTGTTCCTCCAGTAGGAATGATGGAAAATAATGATGACACAAGAAGTTGTGGGAAGACAAAGGAGGATAATTTAATTCAGTCTTGATCAAAGGAGGGACAGAGAGAATAGACTACTCAGCAAAAGTCAGGCATGTATTGGGGGTGTAAACTTTGGTGGAAGAGGGATATTCACATGGAAGAGAAGAGGAGAGGGAGGGGAATTCTATACAAAAGGCATGGCATGTGTAGGGGCACAGAGGTTTTAGAAAATACAACATTTTCAGAAGCTGAAAACAGTTCAGTATATCAGAGGCACAAGCAATATCAAAGAATATTGAGAGATGAGATACAGGTTGTGCAAGTGCCTTGTACGTTATCATATTTAGCTTTTGTGAAGAACAGTATAAGTAAGCCCAGGATGAATTTAGCTGTGGAGGGAGGGTGAATTACATGATTGTATTTATGTTTATCAACAATTACTTAGTGTCATAAAATTATGTATGCATATATGCACCAATGTAGTTATCCTTCTTTTACTTTAGTTGGTAACGGAAATGAAGTTGTTAGTTTTCAATAAAAATGTTACAGAAAAGGGATCCCGATCCAGACCCCCAGGGAGGGTTCTTGTATCTCCTGCAAGAAAGAATTCAGGGCGAGTCCGTAAAGTGAAAGCAACTTTATTAATAAAATAGAGGAATAAGAGAGTGGCTACTCCATAGACAGAGCAGCATTGAGGGCTGCTGGTTGCCCGTTTTTATGATTATTTCTTGATGATATGCTAAACAAGGAGTGGATTATTTATGCCTCCTCTTTCTAGACTATATAGGGTAACTTCCTGTCATTGCCCTGGCATTTGTAAACTGTTGTGGCTCTGGTGGGAGTGTAGCAGTGAGGATGACCAGAGGTCACTCTCGTGGCCATCTTGGTTTTGGTGGGTTTTAGTCGGCTTCTTTACTACAACCTGTTTTATCAGCAAGATCTTTATGGCCCTGTATCTTGTGCCAACCTCCTCTCTCATCCTGTGACTTAGAATGCTTAACTGTCTGGGAATGCAGCCCAGTACGTCTCAGCCTTATTTTACCCAGTTCCTATTCAAGATGGAGCTGCTCTGGTTCAAATGCCTCTGACAAAAACATTCATGATACAAACTTTATTTTTAAGATTAGATGGAATTAGAGCTATAAATTGACCTGGAACTTGCCCCCTTAAAATGTCTGTAGAGATTGTATACATGGTTTAGAAAAGCCAGTCAAGTTGAATTCGTTAGATTTTCATCTGAATCATGTTCCTTATGTTCCTTAGGAGGCCTTTTTTTTTTTTTTTTTTCAGTAGGAAGGCCAATTTTTAATGTCTTTTTTTCAGAACTTTTCTAGTCAGTATTTGAACTCTTCCAGTCAGTATTTGTTCTAATAGTTTAAAGAGAATGACTTTAGAAAGTTATTTGTGGTGGCTCAGAAGCCAAAGGGAAATAAAAAGATTTGAAAATTGTTATAAAAATTAAAGGTTATGGAGGAAGGACAGCTCTGTAATACACATTTGGGTTTTCTCAGGAACCACCTAAGGTAGTAGTTGTCCTTGGATGCATACACTTCTTCCTGGAATCTCGACTTGATGATAACCTGGGCTGACAGAAAATAATGCCTGTGACCTGACCTCTGTGTGATTTCTTTTTTTCTACAAATTGGAACCAATACATTTTAGAATACTTGTTTTGTATTTCTTAGTGAGATAGCAAATAGTTGGAAAGTTGGTTCCATTAAGTAGCTGCATGAAAGATTAGGATTTATTTTAAATATTGTTACGAGGGTTATTTGATGTTTCAGACATGAAGATCCAAAGCAACACAATAAGAGAAAAAGATTTTGTCTGACAAACATGGATTTTGCTTTGTGTGGGATAGAAGGAGATGCATCAAATTCTTTCCTGGAATTTTCCCTAGGATTCTCTAAGTGTAGGCTTAAATATTATTTTTGTATCTGTATTTTTGTTTGTTAACAGGATATTAAAAATGGACTTGATGAGAACTGAAAATGTCATTTCCTGATTGGGCAGGATTTGACTGATCAATGGAAAACAGTTTTGTCATGGCTTCAAATGGATTCCCTGTGAATCCTTCCAGTACTTCCAGTTCCAGATGCTTCATAAAAGCCATCAGTATAATGAATTAGACAGAAATATGAATCCCTCATATGGTATTTTGACCCCAGCTGGTAATATGACTGTGATCCGAGGCAAGAATTTCCAGAAGTACTAAATGCAATTGGAATAGCAGCAACAGATATTAGTTTCAGCTATCATGGTATCAGATTTTCATTCTCCTTCAGCCTGGTGCTACATGAAGAATACAAGCAGTCCTGTGAGATACTTCCCGAGTCTGAAGCTTTTATGTCCGGATCCCCAGAATCTAAATCCCTACTTGCACAACAGAAAGAGGACCTGGAAAATATGTTGGGAAATGAGAGTGGGGATAACAAACCTAACATTCATTAGGAATCTGTCCAACATGGCTTACAATGTGGTGCACTGACAGTAAAGTGGCCCAGCCCCCTGGGCCCCAGAGGAAGAGTTAAAAGACACCCAGCAGCTGTTCCCTTTTCTCCAGAGGCCAGAAGAGGAAATGGGTTTACACTGGAGCAGGAGGGATTTAGCTTGGTATATGAAAGGATTTCTGCCTCAAGGTAATGCTTTCTCACGAAAAGCACAATCACATCACCTGCTTCTGTTATTTAAAAACACAGAATCTAGTGTCTTCTGATGGCAGGTTAGAGACCACTGATCCCTGGAGTTCAAGAGGCCCACCGGATGGCTCTTGTTAATATTCCAAAAAGCCTAATCATACAGATTAAACATTTAAACACTATTATTCTGGTCCTCGAATAGACTACTAAGAATACATTTCTGAAAACCCTTTTAATGGAATGATATTGGCTCAGTATTATCTCATGTTGGTCATATGCTCTTATTTTAATAAATGTTTTCTGTGAAAGCAAATAGATAATTTCTTTTGACTTAATTTTAATCATTTGTTTGCTGGTCAAAATTCTACAAAACTTGGGTCCGATGAAAAAGAAATAAAAAATTAAAAAGAAGCTGTTGGTGTTAAAAAGGCAGTAATCTGCTTTTCTATCTGCTTTTTAAAGATGGAGACAGCAGAATGTATTACACTAGACTTGGGGTTCAGATACATCTGGGTTAGAAGTCTAACACTTTATACACTGTCTACAAGCACTTCTTCTAGCCTCAAAAAGCCTTTACTTTGCTTATGTTAAAAGAATGATAATACTCAACTTGCAGATTAATTGTGCCTATCATATGAGAAAATACCACATGTGATATGTGCACATGCAAGACTAGTCTTAAAGGTCTCCTGTTCTGAGGAATGTGGAAACACAAATAAATTTTCCAGAAAAGAAATTAACAAGTACTTAAAGTCATGCAATTAGAAAAGGAGAAATGTTGTCAAATGGTCTTCAAAATGACGAAGTCATACAACCATTGCCTCAAACTCACATGCTTGTCTGTTAGTTTGTCTTCACTACATAAATGGAAGGGACTATTGCAAAAACATAAGCAATAAGAATGAAGAGCTCTCACTAGTGACAGCAATTTTATTTACTTTTTTGCTGTCTCTGCCTTCTTGGTTATTCGTCTTTTTACTAACGGAGCTTTAACACAGTTGGTTATGTATTCAACTCATATATTATTTATAGGTTCTATGTGTTGTGATGTATTCATTGACTTCTCAAGGCTTAACCGTTCTTTAATCCATTGAAAAATAGATGTGATATAGTTCTTTGGAGCTGCTGTCTACATTTTTTGTTTGCTTTCAGCATTTTTTTTTTTATTATTATACTTTAAGTTCTAGGGTACATGTGCATAACGTGCAGGTTTGTTACATATGTATACTTATGCCATGTTGGTGTGCTGCACCCACCAACTTGCTTTCAGCATTTTACTAACAGCTCACTCTTACAAAAGAGATAACAGGGAACCCAAGTTCCTGCATTAGACCAAATTTTTCTTTGGATTACACCAAATCTTTTCATTGCCTTTGAGTTGGATGGGCTGTCCTGCTTCTCTTACTCGTGTGTAGGTGATATTTTGCTTTGTCCGTTCTGCAGGTTATCCGGGTGTTTTACAGACAAGGCTGAATGGAAGCAGACACCCCACCTCCTACAGGAAAGGGCTAATGGCAGCTGCCTGGATATAGCAGCAATTTTGGAGGTGGACAACAATTCAGTGTAGACACGTTTGTGGCTCTTCTGTGGATAATGCCAGCCTGCTTTTCCCAGGAACATCTCACTTGGAGCTTCTCCTTCTGCTTTACTAGTAGCAATTTATGACCAGAGCCATCAGCTGTATATTTAAACTTGTTTTGAGGTTTCCAAATAAGTATAATTCAGAAGTAGACCTGGATGGTTTAGGTTAGACAGACACAAGGTTATGATGAATATCAGTCCTTGGCGAGATTGATTTATATATTCTTTTTAAGTAATAAGGAAGCATCTCTATTTTACGTTACAAGAAAGAAATTTCTAATCTGAAAGGCTGAATGTTTCTATTTCTTAAAGCAAATCAGAAAATAATTGTGTGACTGCATATGGTAAAGAGATAAAGTTTGGATAGGATAATCTTTTCAGGCAAAATTATCTTAAAGGTTGAAATGATTCTTTTAAAAGAAAGAGTGTGTAGAAATGTATAAAATACATCATGTTCCTGTATTAGACAAGAATTCCAGAGAGGCTGGAAGGTTCATCCTCAGAAGTTTATACTTAAAAGATAAACTCAAGCTGTGTGTTTTCCCCCAGGGGCTGGCTCAGCCATTAGAAGACCAACCATGTCCGCAAAGGCCAACACTGTCAGCCTGTCCAAAATTCATCTTCCTAGTGGAACTTGCCTCAAAATGCAATTAGTAGGACGTTTGTAAAAATCTTTCAGTGTATGGTTACAGAGAGTGTCAGGTTGACTGTGCTTAGGAGGAGGCAAGGCCTTCTGCTATTCATTTCTGAAAAGTGCAAAGATCATTTGTTTGGATCGCAATGTATTCAACATTTAAACGCACTTACTTGTAGAGTCCTAACTGCCCTTCCCATGGCCATTCATGGAGATGCTTCCCAAGATGTTACACAGCCAGTGGCATGAACTCCATCCTGTGTTCCTCCCTCATGATTTGGAGAGCCTCTGTCATAGCGTTTTGCTTTCTCTTTTTTCTCACTTCAGATGTGGATTAAGGTCTGCACTCACAGCTTTCTCCGATAGTTTAAGGATATTTGATCCTTCAGTATTTATCCATTATTGGCTCTGTTTACCCAAGGGAAAATTAAGTGCAGGGCCTTAGAACAGTGAGCGCTTTAATACGCGGATGCATATGCTGATCTCTGACAGATGTTGGTCTTTGGGAACAACAGAAAGGGGAGGTACGTCATTCACTTAGGAAGCTGCTTGTGCAAACTGACTGATCCTGCAGGTGCCTGGGCAGCGTGGCCATGAGCCACGAGCAATGCTGAGAAAAATGTCTCGTGCAAGGCAACTCCTGAAATACTACGATCTTTCACACACACACCCAGCCAGCTGGCAGGGGATTCCGAGCAGTGCCTCCTAGGAAAAACAGTGGTTCTAAAAGGTTTTCATTTTAATTATATATTACTGGGCTTTAAGGTTTAATTTTGTGTTTTCTATGAAAAGAGAAGTTTTATTTGTAGTTGTTACTAGGCAATCTTATTTCTAAGTCTACTCAGTTATGATCATTTTCTCAGGCTAAAAGGCGTAGTAGGCAAGGTGGCTTTTGTGCATGTCAGGTGTGTGTGTTTGTGTGTGTGTGTGTGTGTGTGTGTGTGTGTGTGTGTGGTCTCATATATTTAAGGTAGAAGAAATCCCTTCAGGTAGATTTCAGTAAAGATTTTTTGGTTGTTTCTGAGACAGGGTCTTGCTCTGTTGCCCAGGCTGGAGTGCAGTGATGCAATCACAGCTCAGTGCAGCCTCAACCTCCCGGACTCAAGCAATCCTCCCACCTCAGCCTCCAAAGTTGCTGAGGCTACAGGTATGCACCACCATGCAAGACTAATTTTTATTTCTTTTTGTAGAGTCAAAGTCTCACTCTGTTGCCCAGGCTGGTCTCAAACTCCTGGGCTTAAGTGATCTTCCCACCCTGGACTCCCAAAGTGTTGTGATTACAGGCATAAGCCACCCCAGCAAAGACTCTTTTGTTTCTGATTTAACTTTTCAAACTAGAAAAGTTTGGTGTTCAAGGAGCCCCGCAGCAATAAGGTGACATCTTTGTGCAAGTGCATATTTTCCATTTTTCCATTGCCCTGGTCATTTGTATGAGGGGGGCAAATGCAGGGCTGCCCCAAGAGCGCCTTGAGGGCAGGGCTGTGTCTTAGTCACCTGGGCATTCCCTGTGCCTCCTGTGGTGCCTGTCACATGATGAGTGGGTTCTTATGTGCTCAGCGAAGTCAAGCTCCTGACAGAGACAGGTGTCCCAAGCTCCCTATGCAATTTCCATTGTGCGTGATATTCCAAAAAGGGAAGAAACCCTACCAGAGCCGTCGTGACTCTGAGACTTTCAGAACTTTAGGAAAACTTTATTTTTGTTGTGCATACAAAACCCTTATTTTTTCAACCATCAGCTGATGTTGTGACATCATTGGTCTAAATTGCCAAGAATATTTTGTCTGATGTAGGCACTCTGTAGTAGGACTCTGGATAGATGCCATTACCCTGAGACCTCCACATTCATGAAGAGCTGCAGTCCTGGAGCCAGTCTGCTGGGGTTCAAATCCAGACTCTGTGGCTTCCTGGGTAACTTTGATGGCTCAGCCTCTGGCTACATCAGTTGGTGTGAGGATTAAACAAACCAATCCATGTAAGTGCTCAGATCGGAGCCATGCACACACTACATATCCAATACATATTATCATATTTGATTACTGAATTCTCTGATAATCTCTTTTCCAGGGAATGAGGTGAAATCTAGAGGGAATTCTTGAACTTTTCCTTCCCTGCAGTGACTCAGAATGTGGTACTATCGGGGCTTTCTGAGACGTCAGTTCTGCTCCTCCCCTCACCCTGCAGCCTGGCTCTGACTCTCCACCCCGGTTCTGCTCCATGCTGTGGCTGCCTCTCCCCTGTCCCTTGTCTTGACTCTATGTCTGGATGGTCCTGGACTCTAACCCACATTCAGCTCAGACTCACCCTGGTGCCAATCACCCACACCATCCTGTGTGTTGTAACTTTAAGTGGCTGAAGGTCTCTTTCTAACATTTTAACTCAAGGGATTTGAATCACGTTTCCTGTCTCTTAGGAAAGACAGGGATTCACTTTTCAAGAGCATGGATCAAGTAGCCAGCCACTCGGTGGAAAGCACTGCTCTCAGTGCCTGGGACACAGCAGTGAACAAAACAAAATCTCTGTGTTCATGGAGATCTCATGCTAGTGAGGGAGTCAGACAGGAAGCAAATGGATATTTGATTGAATGCCAAGTTTCTGGTGCAAATTTTCTCAAGGGTTGCAAAGTAGTCATCATAATAATTTCCACCTAGGGAATATTTACCCCTATGGGGCAAATCTGTCCATTTCTGCCCATCTGAGCAAGTAAAACACAGGACGACTATAGTTATTGCGGAGCTCCACAAAGCAAGCAAGAGTCATTATTGGTTTATTCTCTTCCTTCCAGGAAAATATTTGCCGTGCCTGCAGCGTCCAAGGATCAGTTGGGGCCAATGTAAAGCCAGTATTATAGGATACTTCTCAGACTGACAGCCCAATGTCACTGGAAACCACTGGGCCACAGGAAAGGCAGGTAAGGATCATGGTTATAGATTCAGGTTTGGTATCAGACAACCGCTTTAACTTTTAGGTTCACTATCACTTACCAGTAGAATAACCATGAGCAAATTACTTAGCCTCTCTGTCTTAAGTCTTCTAGGGTTGCTGTAACAGAATACTACAGGCTGGGTGGCTTCGACAACAAATATTTATTTCTTTGAAGGCTGGGAAGTCTGAGATCAGGGTGCCGGTATGGCCTGGTTTTGGTGAGGACTATCTTGCTGGTTTGAAGTTGGCAGTCTTCTTATGTTCTCACATGGGAGAGAAAGTGAGCTCTAGTCTTTCTCTTCTTGTAAGAACACTAATCTCACTATGGTGACTCCATCCCTATGATGTCATCTAAGCCTAATTACCTTCCAAAGGCCCCCACCTTCAAATACCATCACATTGGCGTTTAAGGCTTCTACAGATGAATTTTAGGGTGGGTGACACAAACAGACAGCCCATAACACTCTCTAAAGCTCAATTTTCTCATCTTTATAATGGGGACATGTAAGTATTTAGGTCGTAGAGTTTCATGAAGTTTAAATGAGATTATGCACCCCAGATTTGACATAGTACAAAATAAACTGTACCTGATGTTTAAAGTCAAGCTCATTTTGGCCCCAGGAAGTCAATAAGCCTATTTAGAGCATTCAAGAAGCAGAGCTAAGAGCTACTGTTTGTCTTCTCTGGGCTGCCACAAGTATGGTGGAGGTTTCCCAGAAGGCAGCAATATTTTGTTAAATAGAGCAGCCTCTTCGATACCTGGTGAAACCAAATCTCTTAGACATCATCTGTGAACATGACGAGCAAGGCCAGTCCTTAGGGAGATGGCACCCTTAGGAAGCAGGCAGGGGTTAAGTAGTGCAGTTCAGGGCAGGTCTTCAGTGATGTGGGTGAGCAAGTGTGGAAGGGAAATCAGATTACACAGAAGCTGGGAGACAGGAAAAATGATACTGTAGTTCATTTTCTGAATTGGCTAAGCAGACAGATGCCCCATAATTCACCCAGGTGGCATGAGGGCCCAGGCCTGTGTTAGCAGATGTATCCCAATGCTGTGTGCCTGGCTTGGATTCATTAGCAAGAGGTAGGGGTTTAGGGGAGGGGATTTATTTTATCATTTTTTTTATTACTTTTTGAGAAAAGGTCTTGCTTTTTCACCTGTGCTACAGTGCAGTAGTGCAATCACAACTCACTACAGCCTCTACCTCCCCAGCTCTAGGGATCCCCCCACCTCAGCCCCCAAGTAACTGGGACTAGAGATGTGCACTACCACATTTGGCTAATTTCTTTTTTCCTTTCTGTTTGTGTTTTTATTTTTTTTTTTTTAGAGACAGGGTCTCCCTGTGTTGCCCAGGCTGGGGGGGGAGGCTTAATACAGGTATAACAGGATTATAAATTTATTCACATAACTCAGCTGTGCAATGAAACTCTACATATTTTTTACATATTTATTTTTCTATAAATTCTACAAATTCTACCTATTTATTTTTCTCAACTGATCTAATCTTCCTGGGCCCCACCTGCTGGATCATGGGGTGATCAGGGACTTACAATCAAATTCTAAGCTCACTCTCTTCCACTGTGATAGTTTCTTTTGAACTAGTCTTTCGAACTCTCAGTTTCTGTCAGATAAATATTTAGCTAAAGGAGCTTGTTAGTTTGTCTTCTAAATGTGAGAGAGGCCCTGGTGGAAAAAACATATTTCTTCTCACAGATAATACTGAAGGAAAGATTTAATTAGGGTGTCTCTACAAATGTAGATTTCTCATGATTTCCTTGCAAGCTTCCCTTCTGCCTCACTTTTTCCTCCTCTAGAGCTCCAATCCTCCTCCCTTAGCCCAAGGGAATCCAGTGCTTGCACTCTTTGTAAAGGAGCATGTTCTGGTGCCAGAATCCTCTGTACCTAGCAGATACTCCTCCAAGGAAGATGTGCAAAGAGGACAGCTTAAGCAGATGAAAATTTTAGGGTAAAACTTTAGGCCCCAAAGCTCAAAAATGATGAAGACTCTTTTCCTGCGTACTTCAAGTGTCACTGCTGGCTAGTCTCAGACATAAAATAAGCTTTGGTTATTAAACACGCTTTTTAAAATATAAATAGACGACACTACATGTCCTAAAAACTGTTGTCCTAGTTGTTTAAAATGCATATTTATATACAGCGATATGGTTTGGATCTGTGTCCCCACCTCAATCTCATGGTCAGTTGTAATCCCCAGTGTTGGAAGTAGGGCCTGGTGGGAGGTGATTCGATCATGGGGAGCATTTCTCATGGTTTAACACCATCCCCCTTGATGCTGTCCTCTCGATGGTGAGTTCTCGTGAGATCTGGTTGTTGAAAAGTGTGTGGCACCTCCGGCCAGGTTGTCTTGGTCCTGCTCCTGCCATGGAAGAAGCCTGCTCCCACCACGCCTTCTGCCACTGGTAAAAGCCCCCTGAGGCCTCCCCAGAAGCAGATGCTATCATGCTTCCTGTAGAGCTGCAGAACTGTGAGCCAAATAAACCTCTTTTCTTTATAAATTACTCAATCTCAGATATTTCTTTATAGCAATGTGGGAATGGATGAATACATACAGTGACCAAGTTCTGCCTTCCTATATTAAGTTTATTATAGCTGCAAAGTAACTACATATACTAAGCTAAATGCAGTTTCAAATACTGAGTCCTTCTTAATTTTTAGGTGTAAATAATTTGACTTCTGTGAAAGTTTTAAAATACATATATAACAAATATTTCATACCTAACTGTGAAGACAACAAAAATATCACCCATTATACAGGGTAAATAGACTTGAGATACACAGGTTAAATAGATAGCCTAAGATATTACATTGTCCAAGTCAAAATTAAACTACTACTTAATTTTTTAAAAAAGGACTATTATGCTGAGATAGTTAAGCACGGAAGACAGCTTGCTTATTTAAGCAATGTTACCCAACATTAGTGGCAGAGCACATAGAAAAAGAAGAGATAGGGCCCAGGTTTGAGAAAATTAAGGAAAATTGATGGATTACTTAGCTGATTAGTTTTAAGAAGTGTTTTTTGTTCAGCACAGGTGGTCTGACCTCAGTGCACTTAGGGCATTGTTTACATGCTTCAGAGGGTTAAGGAGAAGAGTTAATCCCGAAGCTGTTCTGTTGGAGAGACCAGATAAGTCTACGTGAGCCAGAGCAGGGTATATATACTCCACTACCATCAGGCCTCCACCTGAAAATGTCTCCATTTAACATGGCAGTGCTGTCAATTAAGAGCCAATTTGACTTAACAAATTCAAAGAACCTACTAGTAAGTTTATACTCATGTACAAGTTCCAATGTACTATTTGTAACTCCTCCGGGGTCTGTTCCACGCAAGAAAGGCTCTTAAAGTCCTTCCCTTTTCATTCTCCTACTTTGCTTCTACTACTAATACATAAGAATGCCAAAGCAGCTGCCTCTCTAGAATTCATCTTCCATTATAGAATCTGAGAAGTTGTGACTGTCCATTTGTGCCAGGGATCTATGTTTGTCTGCGGTTAATGCAAAAACCTGAGTCCTATACTTAAATACAACATTAGAGCTGAACAGTAAGGATGTCAAATATTATAATCTAATTTCAGAACTATGATGCTACAGAAATAGTTAATTATAGAAATACTTAGAACATGCTAGAAATAAATAGGATATTCTTGAAATACACATCAAAAGTCATATTACTCTTTATTTTAGACCTATAGATGGGGTCGCACACCATTCTTCAAAGACTGGAGTCTCTCCGTGAAATGACTTGACCCTATTAAGTGCATTCTGCTATGTGGTTGCCTCACCAACTCCCTTCTTGCCTGGACTAATACAGTAACCTGTGGATTGGTCTCCTTGCCTTGAGACGATGACATTTCTGGCACTTAAACCCATCAGCATCAAATTGTTCTTTTGAAAACATAAATATGGCCATGTTACATGTTTTTAAACCTTTCAGTGGAATACCTTTAACTACAGGATAATGTTTAGATTTTTTTTAATATACTTTATGTTTAGGGTACATGTACACAACGTGCAGGTTTGTTACATATGTATACATGTGCCATGTTGGTGTGCTGCATCCATTAACTCGTCATCTACATTAGGTATATCTCCTAATGCTATCCCTCCCCGCTCCCCCCACCTGACAACCAGCCCTGGTGTGTGATGTTCCCCTTCCTGTGTCCAAGTGTTCTCATTGTTCAATTCCCATCTATGAGTGAGAATATGCGGTGTTTGGTTTTCTGTTCTTGCAATAGTTTGCTGAGAATGATGGTTTCCAGCTGCATCCATGTCCCTACAAAGGACATGAACTCATCCTTTTTTATGGCTGCATAGTATTCCATGGTATATGTGCCACATTTTCTTAATCCAGTCTGTCATTGATGGACATTTGGGTTGTTTCCAAGTCTTTGCTATTGTGAATAGTGCTGCAATAAACATACGTGTGCATGTGTCTTTATAGCAGCCTGATTTATAATCCTTTGGGTATACACCAGTAATGGGATGGCTGGGTCAAATGATATTTCTAGTTCTAGATCCTTGAGGAATCGCCACACTGTCTTCCACAATGATTGAACTAGTCTACAGTCCCATCAACAGTGTGAAAGTGTTCCTATTTCTCCACATCCTCTCCAGTACCTGTTGTTGTTTCCTGACTTTTTAATGATCGCCGTTCTAACTGGTGTGAGATAGTATTTCATTGTGGTTTTGATTTGCATTTCTCTGATGGCCAGTGATGATGAGCATTTTTTCATGTGTCTGTTGGCTGCATAGATTTTTTAACATGGCATGCATGACCCTTCACTCTCTGGTTTCCACACATTCTCCAGAATTACTTCCTGTTGCTCCCCTATGTCTATTCTTGCCTCCAAGAATTCCCAGCCTCTTGTGCTGTGGACTATGGCTCTCTATGCCTCATACCTGTGCTGTCCTGGAGCACTTCCTTCAAATGATGCACAAGGAAATCTTGCTTATTCTTTCCTGATCTACCTGGGTTTCACCTTCACCTGTATGCAGAGTTAATGCCTTCCCACCCCCTGTTCCCATATCAGGCTGTGTACTATTGAAACATTCATCAATCCCTTCAGGCTGTGGCTTAATGTGCCATCTCCTTATCAGCCTTGGCAATTTAAGGACAGAGGTTTTGTTTTGTTTTGTTTGGTTTTTGTTTTTTAATCTCTCTCATTTTTGTGTGTTCTCAGGGGCAGGAGAGAAGGGATGTTAATATGTTGAATTAATGTTAATCATTAAAAGTGTCACAGCCCCAAATTTCTTTAATCCCTATTTATTCCAAATTGATTGAATTTGTAACATTCTTATAAATTTTGAATGATCTTAAAATGAAATAATCTTATTTCCCAAAATAATCCTTTGTTGAAATATCATTCAACAAAGATATTATTCTAAATACTGAAAACCGAAAGATTTTTAATTGGAGAAAGCATAAGTCATAGAGCTATTTGGTGGTCAGTTAAGAAGAAACTTGGACAGGATGATACCAACAAAGGGAAAAAAAGAAAAGCCCCAATAACCATCCTGTCTTATAACCTACAAATAATATTATATACAATTTTAAATTCAAATGTATTTGTTAGCATGTTTGAAACCTATTTTTGTTTGTTTGTTTGTTTGTTTGTTTTCCTGGGCTCCTCAGATAGTGAATTGGACTTAGGAACAGATTGTGAAGAATAAACTAGAATCAGTCAAATGGATGGAGGGTGAATGTCCTCTAGGGAGGTAACTTACCAGAAAAAGAGGCTGAAGAGTAGGCAGTGAGGGAAGAGCTGGTGACTCCTCATCTGCAGCACAGGGTGTTGTGAAAGTAGGAGGGAGAAGGCTGGTACAGGGTTGGGGAAGTCCACAGTAGATCATGGAGGGTTGTACAAACCTCACTAAATTCCAGAGACCACAGGAAGTCTCAGAAGCATTTTTCCAGGGGAAGGATGCTATCAGATTTGCCAGAAAGCAGACTTGAAAATCATTCTCAAGGTAGCACAGGTGCTGGAAGAATAATGAAAATTATTGACCCTTAAAAAGTCCTTATTCTGTGCCTGGTATTATTCTAGGCATATTACATATGTTACTGCATTTCATTTTCAGCAAACTAAGAGGCGAATACTAGCATTTCTTCTTTTACTAAGCTATATGCACATTAAGTAGCAACACTGAGATCCAAATCAAGGTAATCAGGCAGGAGAGTCCAGTGCAATTACCCCTGCTATAGTGCCTCCCCAAAGCCAGGAGGAATTGTAGCCTGGAGGTGGAGAGCTTAGTTGAAAAACAAAACCAACAGTAGAAGGAAGAAATAATGACCTAGGGTAGTGATGAAGCAAAAAGAGAGATAAACGTAAGAGATATTTAGAAGGCAAAATTAATTAGGTTTGATAACCCCTTAAAAATCAGGTAGAGGGTGATGTTCAATGTCCGCATCGGACAGGTGGAGGTGCTATTTGCAAGAATAAAGAACAGAAACAGCATATTGGGTGTCAGGTGGAGAGGGAGCTTTTGGCAATGTTTGGGATTCAATTTGTGAAGCTAATATTATAAAACAGTGTACCAAAATGATATATTAGCAGTTATAAATGCACAGAGGAGGAAATGACTCATTCTGATTAAAGAAGACTCAGATAAGTTATCTGAATTTTGAAAGATGTGTAGATTTTCCTCAGTTGCAAAATGAAAGAAAGGCTATTACAGGAATAGGGAATAAAATGTGCAAGTTAAAACATCGTAGGAAATCAGGGTGAATCCCAAGGTACAGCGAGAATCCAGGCAGGCTGCACAGTGCATGGCAGAGAATGGGAGCTGATGCTGAAGGAAAGCAGGAGTGAAACTGGGAGAAGTTTCCACGTACTTAGGAGCTATTCCTCTCCGCTCAGGAGCGAAATACACTCTCAGGAGTCCCAGGGTCAGGTCAGTGCTTGTGTGTAGGTGTACCTTTGGAAGGTTATGCCCAAGGCGACATGTGAAAGCTGCTGGCCAGGTTTAGGGAATTATGAAGGAACTGAAGGCTGAAGCTCACAGGCTGGCCAGCCCCAGAGGAACTTCTATTTTCACATAAGGATTCTGCTTTGCACTCTAGCCTCAGAATGTGCCGTGGTGGCAGCTGTCATCAGTATAGCATCTTACACATGGTGTGCTCCTTGGCTAGGAAGATATGCCCCTTGAGAGACTTCTGGACAATGGGGGGCATCATTTCCAATTCCCTCTCCAGGTCCCTACATCTCTCATATAGGAGTCTGCTACTGATGACAAATCTGGTTTACTGAGCAACTTATTATGCCTTGCAAGCCACCTTATGTATTAAGTGGCATGCTTTCCTCCCTTTCCTGGCTTGTGCCCCAGTCACTCAAGTCTCAGGAATGTTTTCTTTTCATTTCTTTTATTTTTTAACTTCATCTCAATTTTTTTTTCCACCTTTTATTATAGCTTCAGGGGGTACATGTGCAGGTTTAAAGGAATATTGTGTGATGCTGAGGTTTGGAGTACAAATGAATCCATCTCCCAGGTAGTGAGCATAGTACCCAGTAAGTAGTTCTTCAGCCCTTGCCCAGTTCCTCCCTCCCTACTCTTGTATTCCCCAGCATATATTCTCATCATTATGTCCATGTGTACTTTATGCTTAGTTCCTAATCATGACTGAGGACATGTGGTATTTGGTTTTCTATTCCTGCATCAGTTCACTTAGGATCATGGCTCTAGCTGGAACCATTTTGCTATAAAGGACATGATTTTGTTCTTTTTCATTGCTGCATAGTATTCTATGCTGGATACATATTACATCTTTATGCAATCCACAGTTGATGGGCACCTGTATTGATTCCTGGCCTTTGCTAATGTGAATAGTGCTGCAGTGAACAAAGGGTGCATGTGTATTTTCGGTAGGACAACTTATTTTCCTTTGCATTTATACCCAGTAATGGAAACTTTTCTTTATGCTTTCAAATTTTATGCCCTGCCATCATTCTAGCATCTACCACACTTGGTTTAATTGTTTGTTTAAGTCTATGTATCCTCCCCTGGACTGTGATTTTCTTGACCCTACTCCACCCCCACCCCCTTATTTCTGTAATAGTTGTGCCTAGAACAGTGCCTGGCACATAGTAGGCACTCACTAAAGTTTCTTGTTGAAAGTCATTGAATAGTATATAAGAAAAAGGGAAGCTTTTTATTTATTTACCATGGAAATTTCTCTCAGTGTGATTAGTAAGCAAACTTTCCTTCTTCTTTCACTTTTCCCCATAGTCAGAACCTCTCACTGCAGGCTTTGGAAATGCAATCCTTCATAGAGCTTGATGCTTGGCTACTCTCACAGTGGATCAAGACTGCACTCTTATTCCCATATTTCAAATGATAATTTTTCTTGATTATGTGTGAAATGCACTTATCTGTGGAGGAATCGATCAGTTCTGACTATTTACACAGTTCACATCTGCAGGAGGAAACTCTTTCATAAATAAGATACAGCAAAGTCCAGAATCTGTGAAATCATTTTAGTCCAAATGAGTCTTTTGTGTCCTTTGTTCATGGAGATTGTGTGAAGCAAGGCGCACCTGTTTCGATAGTAACTGCAGCCCCACACTGAGAAAAGAATTTTTGAGTTGTGTCATTAGAAGTCATAATTGCATATGTGAGAGAAGAGAGGAAGGATAGGGCAGGATGCAGTCACATAACAGGTAAAAGGGTAAAACACTGTTCTCTTAAAATAGTGGAGTGCTTTAATTTGGCCTTAAATAGCAGTTGTATGCATTTTGCTTCCAATTCCAGTGTTCTCAGTGAAAAAAAAAAAAAAAAAAAAAAAAGGAAACTGACCATGGATTTATTCCAGGGCATTTATGCCTGATCTGCTACCTGTTGTGGACAGAGCATCTTGTAGGTTCTTTATCCTCATGTATGGACATAGGGGAAGACAATACTGACTGAGTTAATCTTGGCAGGTAATTATTAGGAGATGCCTGTTTTGTTTGTTTTGAATGTCTAAATTATCCCAGAAGGAGAAAAAAAGCAGGCTCCCCAAAGGTGTTGGCATCTGACCTGAATTTTGAAGCATGAGAAGTTAGCAGGCAAAGACTATGGGGAATGAGTATTCAAAACCTAGGGCACCAATGTGCACATGCAGGGAAAAAGAAACCAAGGTGTTGTACTCAGAAAATGCAGAAATACTGAGAGTAGCTCAATAAGACTAGAGTGTAGGTTAAGGGAGTGAGAAATGAACCTAGGCAGGTATGTAGAAGCCCGATGAAAAAAAGACCTTACAAAACACCCCAAGGACTGTGCCACTTATTTAGAAGTGAATGAGGAGTCAGTTGAAGATTTTAAGAAGGAAAGTCACATGGTTAGGGTTTCATTATAGAAAGACAACTTTGGCAATGGAACCCAAAACACCTAATTGAGGCAAATCTGTAGGAGGGGAGAAGGCCCAGCAATGCCAGGCCCAGTCCAGTATGTACACCTGAGAAAAACTTCCACATGCACATATAAGACACAAAGAGATTTGTTTCAGCCTTCTTTGCAATAGAAGTACTAGAAACAGTCTAAACACTCACTATTAAAGGATTGTGTATATAAAATGCAGCAGTGTCACAGAATGAATGTATTACTACAATTAAATGGCATGAACTTGATCTTTATATATATCAATGTAGATTGGCCTAAAAATAATAATGTTAAATGAAAAAAGCAAGAAACGTGAAATTTCAATTATGGAATTATCTAAATTTATATAGATTTAGAAAATGCACATAGATCTAAATAACATATGGCTACCTGTGTGTGTAAGTAAAAATTTAAAGTGAAGCAGAAGGTTATACACCAGTCTCACATAATGTTTGTGTGAGGAGAGGGGGCAGAGAGGGAAATAGAACTAAATAAAGGTGGCGAATAAAAGTGGCTTTAGCTTTTTCTGAAATGCAATATTTTTGTATGTCTTTAAGGGAAATACAGATCATATTACTTATGTAATTTTTCTAAATATATAATTAGGGAAAAGAGATTAATAGCAAATATGCTGCAATATTAACAGGTATTCTGAATTGTGGGTGTGTTTGTTCAGTTATACTTTGTATTATTTTATACTTGAAAAATAATTTATCTATCTTCTTATAAGTAAAATTGTGTGTATGTGGTGTGTGCATGCATGTGTGTACAGTGGCCAGATTTATGTGAGTATTAGCTGAATCTGCTAACTATGAAACCAGGCGATAAGAGAGTTTCAGATGCATTGTCAGCCAGGTTATGATAAGAACAAAAAGAGTTGAATCAGTTTTTGACTTAGCAGGTCATCACTGACCTTGATAGGGATGACTTCAGCAGAGTAGTACAGGTGGACATCAGATTGCAGTGGATTCAGAGAATGAATGAAATATGAAGAAGAGGTGACACGTGTCATTTATGTCCAGAAACTTGGCTGTAAAGAGGAAGAAATAGATGGACTAGTACGTAGAGGAAGATACAGGTTTAACGAAGGTGGTTGTTATTTTTACGAGTAAGGAAGCTTGATATTGCTTATCTGAAACAGGAATAATAAAGAGGAGAGGTCAAAGATACAGCTGAGAGAGGCAATAACTGGTGAGGTTAGGGCAGAAGAAAACAGGAAGGAAGAGAGTCTACTATGGGAAGGTGGAGCCTCCCTGAGCAGTGAAAGTCAAGAGAGGCAAGGAGAAACTCAGAAGTGCAGAAAGGAAGGCATGATATGAGTTTGAGGAATTTCAAATGAACAGCTTCAATTTTTTAAAAATGCAAATTGTATAATTCTGCCTTGACTGAATATTCTCACTTGCATGGAAGAAATATAAGAATGTGTACTGTCTTGTACATAAATAACTACAGCTATTTATCTTCTTGTTATTATAGAAAATTATCAAAAGCAGTAGTAATATTATTCTTCTTGCAATTACAGCAATTTTGGTTTTGGCAAGTATAATGAATATTAGAAAGAAAAGCAAATTACCAAGTAATGTGGACAGGGATGTGCTTTTAAATAATAGAATCTGTGCTTAGACCATGAAAGTTGTTAGGTCTATACTACACCAATATATCATGTTGGAAATTAAACATATTATATTTTGCCATGTGCTAATTACATTAAATACTCCATAGAACTACACTGATGTATAATTCTTAACTGATTTCTCTTTCCTCCTTTTCCATTTGTATCCCACTGAATTTATTCTTTATTTGACCTAATTGATTAGATTAATGGATATTTTTAGCACTTTTTAGTGACACCTTCATATATAATACAAAATACTTGGAAATACTATCAATTGACTTCATTCATTTGAGAATACCAGTGGAGCTCCCAACATCATAATTTCTCATAACTTGATTTTCATGGGATCATGGAATTCTAAAATTGGAAGAAGTACGTTTCTAGTCATCTAGTATAGCTTCCAATCCATAGGCTGAATCCTCATGGCTAATGAAAGCCTGGAATAACATTAGAACCACCATGAGGAGGTAAGGAATGAGCAACATTTTCTTCTTTTTCTAGGCGAGGCAATTATATATGACATACTGTCTGTTGATGAATATGCTAAGAGCATCAGTAAGCATTTATTTCTATTTGTTTGGCCAATAGTGGCCAGGCATATATTTATTGAATCAACATATAGTTACACAGGAAATGGCACACTATGCCAACTAGGAGTTTCCAGTCACATACAGAAGACAAGACATCAGATAGCTAATAAGACACACAAATCCTCAGTACTCAAAGGATAGCACAACTTGCTTTATAGTCATACAGAAACAATTATTTGTTTGTGGACATGCAGCATCCTTGGAAAGCTGTTAGCTTCCATGTGAGGAAAGCTACATGAATGCTGATTATAACATGTTACAATTGAATATCAGCACTGCAAAGAAATGTCTGTGCTTTCACTGTTGGACTGCCTAACAGTTTCAAAGAGTTCCCAATCAAAACTTGGTGTGTTGGTATTCTTGAAAAGGGGGAGAGTCATTCGTGAAGCATTCCATATTAAAAAAAAAAAAAAAAAAAAAAAAAAAAAAAAAAAGGTAAAGCAAAGAGGGAGTGTGGGTAGAACTTTATGAGAGGAGCAAAATGCTCAGTTAGGGATGTTGGCCGGGTGTGGTAGCTCACTCCTGTAATCCCAGCACTTTGGAAGGCCGAGGTGGGTGGATCACTTGAGGTCAGGAGTTTGAGACCAGCCTGGCCAACATGGGGAAACACTGTCTTTACTAAAAATAGAAAAATTAGCTAGCATGGTGGTGCATGCCTATAATCCCAGCTACTCAGGAGACTGAGAAGGGAGAATGGCTTGAATTCAGGAGGCAGAGATCACACCACTGCACTCCAGCCTGGGTGACAGAGCAAGACTCCGTCTCAAAAAAAAAAAAAAAAAAAAAAGATGTTTACCATGAGCCCAACATTTTTAAAATAACTGTGCCCCAAAACTGGGATGCAAAAAGGAAGAATCAATTAGTCATATTAGTCATATTTTCAGTAAAGAAATTGCATTGTGAGGCCAGGTGCGGTGGCTCACTCCTGTAATCCCAGCACTTTGGGAGGCCAAGGCAGGCGGATCACTGGAGGTCGTGAGTTCGAGAACAGCCTGACCCACATGGAGAAACCCTGTCTCTACTAAAAATACAAGATTAGCCAGCGTGGTGGTACATGCCTGTAATCTCAGCTACTCTGGAGCCTGAGGCAGGAGAATTGCTTGAACCCGGGAGGCAGAGGTTGTGGTGAGCCAAGATCACACCATTGCACTCCAGCCTGGGCAACAAAAGTGAGACTCCATCTCAAAAAAAAAAAAAAAAAAAGTTTCATTGTGACATTGGAACCCATGACTCTTTCTTATAAAGAACTAAACTTTTTCTTTCTTTCTTTCTTTTTTTGAGATGGAGTCTTGCTGTGTCACCCAGGCTGGAGTGCAGTGGCCTGATCTCGGCTCTCTGCAACCTCTGCCGCCTGTGTTCAAGTGATTCTCCTGCCTCAGCCTCCTGAGTAGTGGGACTACAGGGGCCTTCCATTGCGCCCAGCTAATTTTTGTAGTTTTAGTAGAGACGGGGTTTCACCATGTTAGCCAGAATGGTCTCCATCTCCTTACCTCATGATCCTCCTGCCTCGGCCTCTCAAAGTGCTGGGATTACAGGCGTGAGCCACCGCGCCCGGCCCAAGAACTAAACTTTTAATATAGCATTTAATTTCAGCCGAGACCCTTACTAAGCTGTGCTTTCATACATGTTACACTGTTTTAAGCAGATGATCTGTTGATTCAGAAGAGTGGGAGTTGAAGTCAAATGACTCCTTTTTTTTCTGAAAGCATCTTCATACTCTATTACAGAGAAGGCTGAGGCAAATTTCATGGTTAGATTCATATTTGAAAATTTTTTCGATTGCTTTGACATATTTTATACAAAGTATTTTATATTCTATAACTAAAGTTATAATTTTTGTAAACAAAAACAAAAAAGGTAATTAGTTAAGAAGATGGGGGTACATCTTACATTTCCAATAAATCAAGGAGGAAAGTTTGCAAAGCGGAGCTATTATGCGCAAAACCACCATCTAGTGACTAGAATGAGTAACTGCATGCACACAAGCCATAAGAATATAAAAGCATCAAGGACCCAGGAAGCGGCGGGTGCATGGACTCGCTCCCAAGTTCTCACTCATTAGCCAATATGAATGAAAACTAATTTGTCAGTAATTAGTCTGAAGTCCTACTCTCTACACTCAGTGAGCCCTTTGGGTTTTACAATTGTATGCAGTTTCCCCCTTTTCAGTATTGGCTGTATTTTGAAATGACCTAATAATCATAGTAAGTTGTAAATGACAGATAATTGACTTAAAACGTTCTCCTCCCAGGGCATATTTAAATTTTGAAAGACATTACTAATCAATAGAGCAGGGATTTTGTGTTAGTAGGGCCTTAGCTATTTTTTTAATTAAAAAAATAAATCAACTTCTAAATGATTGACCAACTATTCATTGCATTTCCCCTTATTAACTGACACAGTCATTAGAAAACCTTTGAAACATCACTCAGACATTAAAGTTCTGACTATTAGTGTGTTTCTATTACTTAGGAAGGCAATACATACAAAGCAGAACACTATAAAGTTAAATTAACATATTTTGGCATGATGTGTTATCATATGTTACCTTGTATGCAATATCACATTTTTTCTTGTTTCCCTTTGTCAAAAACATAGCTTCCTGGCTAGGCTTAGTGGCTCACGTCTGTAATCCCAGCGCTTTGGGTGGCCAGGCAGGAGAATCGCTTGAGCCCAGGAATTTGAGACCAGCCTGGGCAACATAATGAGACCCCATCGCTATGAAAGAAATTAAAAAGCTTATGAAAAATCTAAGAGATGGCTGATATGCCTTTTATGAAGAAGAAACAGATTCCTGAGAGTGCATTACAACAAGTGTATGACAATTTTTTTTCGGGCTTGGATTTTCAACCTACTGCACAACCTGCCCTTTCAGAACACTCCTAAATGCTCTATGGCTCAGAAAAATGTCTTCTGATTGTCAGAGGGTATCCCCACTACTTGTTCAGAAAATAGTGTCCACAAACTAAATGTCCAACAATGGCAGAATGTTTAAATTAAATGCAGCATATCTTTATGCTGGACTAACTTATAGACAACAGAAGCCAATTGTCTGCAAATATTCAATGACAGAAGAAGTCCTTGAATATAATTTGATGAGTTTTTAAAACCCCCATAATTGTATTTTTAGTAGGATTTCAAGTTTGAAAAAAATAATTTTTATATCCCTAGGAAAAAATACTGAACTAATACACTTGAAATGTTAAGAGTGGTCATCTATGGATGGTAGGATTAGGGGATACATTTTAATTTCCTATTTAACCTCACCTGTCTTTTCCAAAATGTCAGCTACCACATTTTCCAGATTGCATTAACGCCCCCAATTCTTCACTCATGTCTGCCTCCATGCGCTTCCCCTCTAATTTTGTAGTTCTTCCAGTAAAAAGGTAGAATATTTTCCCCACACCTTATAGTTGGGTTCATCCCTGTGGGTGGCTTTCGTTATTGGAAAGTTAGTGGAAATTTCATAAGTCAAGGCCTGGAAAGTGCTTTTAGTGGTCTTACCCTCTTGTACCTCTGCCATCTACATGAGAAGACTGGCCTGAACTGGAGGATGTTCTCCAGTGGAGGATGACATTCACAAGGAGCAGAGCTAAGCCCCAAGCTGGGTCCAGCTGATCCCCGCTTACCTGCACATCTTTACTGCTGGGATTGTTGAAGCCGATTGCTATGCAGCATTACTGTAGCAGTAGCTATCTAATTCACTGTTACTACAAATAAGCAATATGTGTGATTCAAAGTAGCATCCAGTGTAATTGTGGAATAGGAGGAGAGACCCAAGGATCGAACAGTTGTCTCCTCGCTGAAAAACAAGTGCAATGCTTCCCACTCCCTGGGCTTCCTGCAAACTTTATTTTATAGATATCTTCTTAGATATTGAGTTCAAACACACATTGAAATCTGTCATATGGGTGGGTAGAGATTGCTAGGACCACAGACCAACTCAACTCAGGTATGTGCTTTTCCTATAATTTTTCCTTGCTTTTCCTGGTATTAGTTGTAAAAAAGGAAAAATATCAATAATACATTTACATATATTCCTTGCCAAAATCAATAATACATTTACATATATTCCTTGTATTATTTTTCAATTTTTCGTGCTCCAATTGCTATCTTCACCCTCTTCCTCCCCTTGTCTCTCCTTCCTTTCTGCCTCTATGGTTTCCTGTAGTACCATGGGGAAACAACACAAAGGGGCAGCAAAGACAGAGGGTTCTTCTTAAGAACCCCTCCTTGAAACAACTCAGCTTAGTACAGCAATATTTCACTCCCTGAAATATTTTTCCCTGAATAGGTGAATCTTATGTGCCATCCTCTGGTTTATGGGCACTCCAGTGCATTTACAGAAGATATTTGACTACATTGATCACCCATGCTAAATGCAACAAATTCACTCACCATTCCATTTACCTCATGCCAGCACTAGCAGAGTTTTAGTGAAGGCTGAGGACTCAGGACCAAGTCAGTCTATCCAGAGTGGGTTTGAGGGACTACTAACACGACCGTTCTAAGACCTGGGGTATTAGAGCTAGTCCTGGATCTTCAGTGATGCTGAAGAACCAACATTGCACCCGTCCCACCCCTTGGCTCTGGGCTAGCTGACATTTGGACACTTGACAGAGAGAGGGTACTGTAAGCCACCCATGGCTGCATGGGGAAGCTGTGAAAAAGGACAGAAAACGAGGACAACCTCGTCACAGTCTCCAAGGAGGCTGACACTATCTGGTCTCCTCTTTCCTCCTCCTGCCAAACCTCAAAGGAGTAGGCATAAGGAAGATGGTGTCCCATCTTGCCTCCACCCTAGGCCCCTCTGGCTGTGCTGATTTGTGAATTAGGAAAGCCTGAAATGAATATGAGATTCAAGTTTAGAAACAAAACAGCACTAAAGTATACTTTAAGAGCTAATACAGAATAGTTTTGATAAATTGAAATGGCTTAAAGACATGGACTCAGACATGTACTATTAAGGAAAACTGAAAGCCAGCTAGAGGGGAGCATTTGACAGACAAGCGATGACAGTATGTATTGGAGAACTAAAAGTGTTTCATGTTCAGACTCCCAGTCAGTTGAGACTGCTTGCTGAACCACCTTCCTCAACTGACACAGCTATGGATTTGGGTTGGGGAAAAGAAGAAGAAGAAGAAGAAGGAGAAGGAGAAGGAGAAGGAGAGGAGAAGGAGAAGGAGAAGGAGAAGGAGAAGGAGAAGGAGAAGAAGAGGAAGAAGAAGAAGAAGAAGAAGAAGAAGAAGAAGAAGAAGAAGAAGAAGAAGAAGAAGAAGAAGAAGAAGAAGAAGAAGAAGAAGAAGAAGAAGAAGAAGAAGAAGAAGAAGGGGAAGAAGGAGAAGGAGGAGGAGGAGGAGGAGGAGGAGGAGAAGGAGAAAGAAGGAGAAGGAGAAGGAAACAGATTATGAATGTTTCTTTTTCTTGGCCCGCTCCTGGCAAGATGTTTGTCCCCTGCACTTCCCTATCATCTCTTTCTGGCCCCTTTCTGCATGCCCCGGTGGGGACTCTGCTGGTTTTGTGACCCAGTTTCTTTCATACAAGTGACAATTTCCAGACAGGCATGCTTCGGTCTTGTAGGAAGAGGGACCAGCTGGCCACATCAGTTTGAGAAGATATAGTTGATGCTCCACATACTCTGTGTTCCTTGTAAGACCCCCTTCTTTATCATCCATCCTCCTCTTGTACTGATGTGTGTGGGGAGAGAGAAGATTGGTGAGGAAGGGGGTGCTTGTCCCAATTATCCTGAAATTGGGTTTTGGAAATCTTCAAACCTAGAATGGAAGTGCCACTCTCCTTTTGCCCTCATACGCAGGCTGTAGGAGTTAATTCCAGGAAAACAAGAAGCACTTCCTCAGCCCCTCACACTGGCTTGTTAGAATTCTGTACAGAGACCACCCAGGCAGGGGCATTACATTCCAGGGCTCATTCCCACTGTCTCTCATTTGCCCAGTTAGCCACTTGGCTTGACCCAGTGGCTTGGACTTGTTTTTATTCCCACTGCCACAGCCACTAAAGGTAACAGTAGTTTATAAAAAAAACTACCAGAGTGGTTCCTCTGTGCAAGGGGCCTTCCCAGCCACACCCTGCCGAGGAAAGTGAGGTCACCCTTGTCTTACCTGTCAGAAAAGGATCAGACGGCAAGAGATTTTCCAGACCCTACACCGGGTTCCAAGGCTTTACAACAATAATGTCCAGATGTTCTCTTGAGAATAACATGGCAAACTATTTCTTACACATTAAGATAAGATTGATTCCCTAGTGTGTGGGCAAGAGGTCTCCCACTCTGGTGGCTTTTTGCTCCCTGACTCTACTAACTTAGGCCTCCCTTTGTGGGGTCCGTCTTTGTAGCTTTCTCTGTGCCCTGTCCCGCTTTACTCCAGTGACTTCCTTTCCTGCTTGGTTCCCACTTCGGGTATCACTCAGAGAGCCCTTGGAACTGCTAGATTGAGTCATATGAGGGAGCCATGTTTGTAGGTCAAAAAGTCAAATATTGGGATATTTGTATGCTTTAACTTAAAAAACAAACAAACAAACAAACAAAAACACTGTGTGCACCTACCAAGCCCAAGGAGAGTGCAATGAGGGATTTATGTTGTGTGAAGTCAACCACTATATATTTTATTAGAACTGTGTCAGAAGATCCAATATTTTAATAAGCCTAATGGAAATCTTTTTATTCCTTAAAATTTCTTTTTCTAATATGAATAAGTATCTGATGGAACATCTTTATTTGGCACACTGGGTCATTTTCTTGCTAAAGTCAAGCTCATCAATATCTGTGTAACAGAATTAACTATGATTAATTCTGTCAAATATCACATTAGATCTCATTGCATGTCAAGTTGAAGTATCAATAAAAATATATTAATATGCTTTCTTAAGTAAAGGCTAAACCCAAAGAAACCAAGTCAGGAAGCATTCATGGACTTGTCCATTTGAGAAAACTTACAACTATTGTTCATGAAAAGCAACTTTCGTTTACTTCAGGTGTTCTCAATTCTAAGAAGTTCATGTTCTAACTGAGAAAGAATAGAGTTTAACGTTTCAGGGAGAAAATGGTTATTTGGAGTAGGCTGGTTTTCTTTAAATATTACTTAACCTCAGATTCCAAGTGAGCTCCTAAGCTGCTTGCTTCTCTCCAATTCTAACTTGAAGCATTTAGAAAGGCCCTTTCCTTTTGCTTAAAGTCACACATCCTAAAATCCTGCAGCTGTTCACCTAAGATTGCCAGCGAGATAACAGCTATAAAACTCAAACCATAAGATGCAAAATTTTGCACATTTTCTCAATTCCAGCCTCTCCAAAATATTCTGCATCCTTCCCTGCTTTGCAGGGTTTTATGGGAAAAGGAGCAAATTTGCAAACCAGCTGAGCTCACCATGTGTCTCGGCTTCTTCAGAGCCTACGATTTGCCCAGGAGTGACTTAGTTGATAAATGCTGTGTTTGTTTCAAAGGATGGTAGACGCACTAAGGACCATCTTTGAAGTGAGTGGATATAGACCACCCTTTTGCTTTTTCCAGTGAACAAAATCGCTGCCTTTCTAGTTCTAACAGTTTACACTAATACAGTGTGAAAAACTAAATATAGAATACTTTTGTTAAAATCAGATTAGACTAATTCTATATGAAGTGCTTTAATGAAAAATGTTTAATGGTTGAAATACTATAACTCTGGAGTTAATGTGCAGGTGCAAGAATGATATTCTACACTCCCTAGAGAGCAAACTAGTACATACTGTGAAATATCAATTAAAGTTTATAGTTGCCTGGGTTAGCTAAATGTCTTTTTCATGGGAAATTTTTATTCTTATGAAATAATCATTTGGGGTTAAAATATGTGCTGAATTATGTGGGCATTCTGAGTTATTAAGAAATGGATTTATTTTTACAAGCAAGCTGTAAGCATTCTTTGCTGTTTTTATGAGGTCATCGACATGACTTTTAAGTGGGGCTCCAGGCCAACTCTGATTCTCACATCAGTTCATTAATTCACACAGCTGTCTCTAAAAACTACAAGAATAATATATACTGCAGACAGAGGGCCAGCAAGGGGGTGGGTGAGATTTAAGGCTGTATTTCAATCGAGAGATCCTGCTGACATCATAAACTATGAGAAGACAGCTTAAGCTGTTTGGGGAGCAGCAGCAGCCCCCCTGATGGAAATATGGCTAGTTTAATTGATTCTTTTCAGTTTCAGAAGTATACAGAGTGGGGACACCCAGTCGTTTTTATTCTGAGCACAGTCAGAACATTAAAGGCAGGCACTGCAGGAATGCATTAGCAGGGAAACCCAAGCAGTGACTTAAGGTGTAGGGATGGATTTGATTGTGTTAATGATACATGAGCAGCCGCACTGACATATGAAGGGCATGGCAGAGTTTATCGCACAGGGATTTTGTTTTATAGGCAATTGTGAACTCACTGACTCTATGAAGAGTTTTACCAAATGAGTTGTGACAAGGATGATATGATTGTAGCATGAGTGAGGGGTTGAGAGAACCAAGTCCTCTCTCTACTTCCTGATTTGTAACAAACATTGAATGTGGGGGACTAAACATACCCTGTGATGGGACTTCTGACAGCTTTCCCCTCTTGATCAGAAAGGGGAATAGCTAATTTTAGCACTAAAAACTCATTCTAACATGAGCCCACATTCCAGAGAATTTCATACCAAACCGAATTTGGAGACAACTTATATACAACTAATGAGAATGTCCTGATTTCTAATGCTTCATTCGGCATTAATATGATATATTTTTTTAAAAACGATATCTGTAGTTTCATATCCTTTAAATTCCAAATTTGTTTCGGTTGACATTAGAAGGTGAACTAAATCTCCCTGAGAGTAATTTCAGTTTTACAAATAAATGCAGCCAAGTTTTTATGTCTTTGGATGGGGGAAAGTTTTATGAAATGTGACATTTTAAGTGTGCTCTTCAGTAACTCTCCATTAAAACACTGACACCTGTGTACATGTGGATACAGGAGATTTGGTTACCCTTATCTCATTTGTATACACAAATGTCTTTTTGTACATGTGAATTGAAGCTTTGCATGAAAAACAGATGTGTCCTTAAAGAGTCTAAGACTGCTAAAGTATAGGAAAGACTGAAAAAAAATGCAAATTAATGAAAAGATTGGGGTTGTGTCTCCTCTAGGCAACCCCTACATATATGCTTTTATAGTCCTCCTATAAGTAATTATCTTGTGGACAGGTGCTGTGGACTTTTCTCTTGGAAGTTTGAGAATACATAAAAGCTAGTGACACGTAGGCTGCAATTGCCAAGTGTTCCCTGAGAAGCTTTTGAGCTGGCAGAGCTGGCTCTGCACCCACCAATCAAGGGCCCCGTAACACTCTCTGCAGCCTCTTCCACAACTCGGTGGACGATGGTGAGACTGGGCCAGTCAGAAGTACTTCCTTGCCAAGACAAGGTTGAGAACTCCTCATGAATGCATTTGAAACTTTATTAAGAAGCAGGTCCACCCCTTGATAGTAATGTTTTGAGAAATTCAAGTTTAGTTAAATAGACTGTAATTTGTTTTAAAAGATGCTTTGTGTTACGTTTGTTTAGATAAAGGAAATGGGAGGACCCGGTATGGTGGGTGATGCCTGTAATCCCAGCTTTGGGAGGCTGAGGCAGGAAGATCACTTGAGGCACACAGTTCAAGACCAGCCTGGGCAATATAGCAAGACCCAGGCTCTGGTATATATATATGTGTGTGTGTGTGTGTGTGTGTATATATTCATATACAGTATGTACATATATATAGTGTGTATATATAGTATATGTGTGTATATATAATATGCATGTATATATAGTGTGTATATATACATATAGTATATATGTATATACAGTGTGTGTATGTATAGTATATGTGTGTATGTGTATATGTTTGTGTGTGTGTGTATATATAGTGTGTGTGTGTATATATATAGCTAGGCATGGTGGCAGAAGCCTGCAGTTCTAGATAATTGGGAGGCTGAAGCGGGAGGATCACTTGAGCCCAGAAGTTTGAAGTTCCTGGGAGTTATGATTGTGTAACTGCACTGCAGCCTGGACAATTGAGTGAGACGCTGTCCCTCTTTAAAAAAAAAAGAAGAAATGTGAGTGTGTGAGTATAGCTTATTAATGGGTATTCATTTGTCAAAGGAGAATGCTTCTCAATTTTCTTGCTAGAGGAGGCAGTTGGATGGGATAAATGACAGCTCTTGAAGAAGTGACCATCATTAGACAAAAGTGGACAGTTTTAATTAAGTAGGAGTAAATATAAATTCGACCAGGGAGCAGGAACTAAAGAAAATCTAGCACTAGTAAGAACTTTAAATGTTTGTTCAACAACCAATATTCAGAGAGTTGGTTGAAACCAGAAGCAAATCAGGTTAGTTTTGTGAGGGATAAAACTTCTTTAGTTAATAGTTGTCTGGTGTTATGGGACTAAATATTTGTGTCCCGCCCCCCTCTCCCCCAATTCATATGTTGGAGCTCTAACCCTCAATGTGATAATATTTGAAGGTGGGATCTTTGTGAGGAAATTAGGGTTAGATGATGTCATGAGGCAGAGCTAGTGTCCTCATAAAAAAAGGAAGAGACACCAGGGCACTCACACTCTCTGTCTCTCTTTGCCATGTGAGAACGCTCTAAGAAGGTGGCTGTCTGCAAGCCAGCAAGGGGCTCTCACCAGGACCTGAATCAACTGGTATCTTGATATTGGACTTCACATCCTCCAGAACTGTGAGAAATCAATGTTGTTAAGCAGTCTGATCTGTGGTATTTTGTTATAGCAGCTTGAACTGAGACAGCAGGTTTACTACAGATTTTATGAATTTGTTTTGTTGGAGGAGTCTTTTATTAAAGCTATTAAACTTTCTTTTTGTCAAAAGATTAGTTTCTTTTATTTATGGATTATAGGTACCCACACTTTTGAATTGTGTAATTGTAGCCAAGTTGTCTAAGGTAAAGATTTCCAAATTGCTATTCAGGTCATTGTTCGTGCTGTGTCATTCGCACCTTACCAGCAACTGGTAGCAGCAAAACTGGTGCACCAAGGTGATGATGAAGGCATCAAAAGCATTCCAATAAAATCAGCATATTTTAGGACTTGTGGATCTTTTATATGCTTTTCCAATACAAATCTAGCATTTTCCTTGGTATATATAAAAGGTGAGGGCATTAGAAATGACTCCTTTTTTTGTGGGAATGTGTGATATTGATTCAATAATGATTCAAGCCCTATTTTTGCCCTTCATTCTCAAATAAAAAACTACTCTAGGCATGATACCCCAAACATTGCATAAATTAATTTTGGGAATATTTATTATTTTATCTATTTCAAATATAGAAAATCATTGCAAGTCTGATTTCAGGTACTTTTCTTGTAAAAAACAGTCTAAAGTTCTTTGGAGACTAATAGTATTCCCTAATGGCTGCCCATTCCCTCTGAGATTGGATTGCATTTTTTTGACTGACATCCCTCTGATTTGTTCTTAGAAAGAGAGCAGACTACTTGAGATAACCCCATTATATTTTTGCAAGGATTTTTCAAAACCAATTTTCTTTATCCTCAGGAGCACCTGAAAATTATTTCTCAGTCATTGACTGTGGGCTCTGCCAATCTGGTGTCTGGATTTGTGGTCCTGTGATGAACCAGATGGTTGGACCAATATCCAGCTATCAAGACCAAGTGGCCTTCAGCCTTTCCTCCTCTGCCCAGGCCTCCCCATTCCCTTAGTTATCCAGTGTTTTCATGTGGGCCCCTCGTGGCTCCCCTTTATTGTGTCTGAGGCCCTGAGGAGTGGTGTTAATAGTAGTTAAAAGCATTGACTCTGGTTTCAGACAGATCTTGGTTCTACTTCTGAAATATTGTATGATATTGGGAACGACTGTTTCTTCATCTATAAAATGGGCATACGACCTCATGAAATAGTTGTGATGGGCACAGTGAGAACACGTATGTTTAGTACTTGAGAGCACCTACACATAGTACGGGCTCAGGAAATGTCAGTTCTCTTCTGATCTCTGCACTTGGATCCCCTTATTTTGTTTCTTTCTCAGTTTCAACCCAAAGCTGACCTCTTGTGGCTATCCCATTGTACCAAATACAACAAGGTTTTACACATAAATAGCAGTACCTGATGAAAGAGTTTCTGGGAAGCTATGTAACTTTCCCAAGATGATAGAGGAAATGGCAAAGTCAAACTCACAGTGGTCTGACAGCAAAGTCCGTATCCTTAACCAGTATACCTTAAAGCCTCTCAGGAACTGCCGCTCTACCCGCAGATAATGGGAACATTCCCCAGAGGCATTTGGACATATAGATGGTAAAAAGAGCAGGGTGGACAATGCACAGCCAAAAATAAGCACATGATCTTTATCAAAGGTTTTATAGTACCACCTTTCACCAACAGTGGGGAAGTACATCCATTTATCCACACACTGGCCAACACTGGGTATCACTGACCTTTTTTAGTTTTGACTTTCTGATGGATGAAAAATATCACTTTACTGGCCATTGTACTGATTTTTCAGTAATAGGTTACATTTGAATTCGACTGATTTCTAATGTCCATCCATTCAAAGACGTTTTCCAAAGGAAAGACCTATTTTCTAAAGGAAATAACAAAACAACTTTCTGATAAAGTGGTCTTTACATAGTTTAAACATGGAATTTATTATGCCATTATTATTCAGAAGATAGCAGCTCTTTTTTGACTCATGAAGTTAAAATGACAGACAGTATATTTAACATGCTTACGGTGTGGTTTTTGAATAAGAAAAAAAAATAGAGATATGAAAAATCCCTAGCGCTGACAGTGGATTCCAGCAGACCCACACCAAATCTTAGAACTCTGGTGAGTGCTTGTCACAGTACCTATGACAGCCATTTATCTCTCTTAGGAAATTGTGTTTTCTTCAAGTTGTACCATTTTCTTAATACCTTACACTCTTGGCATCAGGAACTGAGCATCTAGATAAAAGCAGTGTGTGTTTGGAATTTGTTTTTCAACAATTTGTATTTACAGAGCTTTGGGATAACAAGTGACACACACTGCTTTGACATCTCATGAAAACACGTGTATATGTTTCTATACACTGTGTAAATAGGCAAATAACCACACTGATTTCTATTAGTAAAAATGTCCTGTTGGGACCAATGTAACATTCATAAACACACTTCACATGCCAGAGCACAAAGTAAGTAACAAATATACAATAATTTTTGTACAATGAGACAGGCTATATTCTCTTGGTAGAGTGCAATTACATGAGTGACAACCAAAGATAACCTCCAAATGCTTTTGGACCATTAAAAATCATTCCTACATAATTCCTCAGTCATTGAAAAAAATCATAATGAAAATCTTACTTTTGACTACAGAAGAAATTTCAGAGAAAACATTTGCATGTTGAATCAACCAGTGTACTGAAAAAATATATCAGGACCAATTGTTTATCATAGGAATGCAAGGATGAGTTAACATTAGAAACTCTATTCAAATAAATTAATGCACTAACAATTTGTTGGAATATTGCATTATAAGTTAAGAGAAAAAGTGGTGGACAGTTAAGTTAAAACTTTTAGGAAAATTGGTTAAAACCTGGGAAAAATAGAATTAAGTCACAAATTCACACCATACACAAAAATGAACTCCAAATAGCTTGAAGGACTTAACTGGAAAAGTAAACTTTAAAACTTCTAAAAATATGTGTAATTAAATCTTTTTACAATATCAGGATAATGAATGATTTCTTGAGCACAACATAAAATGAACAAAACATAAAAGAATAGATTAATAAAATTTACATCATAATTTTTAAAACTTTGATGAAAAAATATCCCACCATGAACAAACAAGCATAAGTCATAGACTTATAGGAGGTTATAGAATATAATAGGCAAGAAATAATTCATATAAGGAATGTATTTTAAAAGTCTTACGTCTCAATCAGAAAAAAAGAGAGTGACCAATAAACATATTAAATTCAGTGACCAATAAACGTATTAAAATATGTTCCCTTTTATTAGTAACAAGAAACAGCAAGTTAAAATAACAATGTGATACAATTTCACAATCACAAGTTTAGCAGACGTTCTGATAACACTAGATGTTGATGAGGGGTTGGGAAATGGAAACTCATATACTGCTATAGTGGGAATATAAATTACTACAGCTTCTTCGGAGGGTAATTTAGGAAAATCCACTGAAATTGAAAAAGTACATAGCTTGGAAGCTAGACAGTCCTATTATTTTTGTAACAAACATTTTAGGACTATTTGATTCTCAAAACATATATGCAACTTGAAAATGAAAAAAAAATTTTGATGAGATATACAACTTAAATAAAAATTTAAATATTAATTACAAATAAATAGAATAACAAGGAACAATGCCTGGAAGTGTAGGCTAAAGCCAAACTTTCAAAGCCTCGGAATATCAAACTAAACTCTAGTTGTAACTGATGAACGTGGTAATGGTTAGTTGCTGAATGGTATCGGGCAATGAAGTTACAAAGCAACGCTATTCCTTGGAACTATCTTGCCAAAAGGTGGAGGGGTCAATGACCAGCCAAAAAACCTTGCCTTAGTAAGGGAATAGACTATTAGAAGCTGAACTCAGGCACAGTGCTAGGAATTGAGAAGAGAAGACAGATTGGAGAAACAGCCCATCTCTCTGCCTGCTGCCTTGTGCTACCATTCATCTCTTACGAGTGCAAACTTCTGCCCCACTAAGGACAGCCTGGCTCTCACTTGTCCCTACTGGCCCCTCAGCCCCCAGAGTCTCCAGGTCATTTTGGACAAGGTAGCCCTTAAGACCATTGCCTGACTCACAGCCTCATCCTGCTGGCCTTTCTGAGGTTTGCCTGTATGCCCAATAAGTGTCTTCTCACTCTTTTGGAAGATGACTTTGCTGAACTTCCTCCCATGCACACCACAGAAGCAAAGAAGTTGGCCCCTCTGTTTTCTTTTTATCTTTGATAGTATGAGCATTCTGTGTGATCTACCTTCAGGATTCCAGTGCTTCTACATCTTAAAGCACATTCTCAATGACTAAAGTCAACACTTTTGCAAGAAAGAGTTAATGTCCTGTGAACAAAAAAAATTTAGATATACAGACGATCCTTGACTTGCAATGGAGTTATGTCCTGATAAACCCATGATAACTTGAAAATATCATAAACTGTAAATAACCTTAATACACCTAATCTACAGAACAACATAGCCTAACCTAGCCTCCCATAAATGCACTCAGAACACTTACATTTGTTTACAGTTGGGCAAACTCAAGGGGCAACACAGTGCACTGTACAGTATCAGCTGTTGTCCCTTGTGATCACGGGGCTTACTGGGAGCTGCAGTTGTGGCTGTCCAGCGTTAAGAGAGAGTATGGGCCGGGCGCGGTGGCTCAAGCCTGTAATCCCAGCACTTTGGGAGGCCGAGACGGGCGGATCACGAGGTCAGGAGATCGAGACCTTCCTGGCGAACACGGTGAAACCCCGTCTCTACTAAAAAAAATACAAAAAACTAGCCAGACGAGGTGGTGGGCGCCTGTAATCCCAGCTACTCGGGAGGCTGAGGCAGGAGAATGGCGTAAACCCGGGAGGCGGAGCTTGCAGTGAGCTGAGATCTGGCCACTGCACTCCAGCCTGGGCGACAGAGCCAGACTCCGTCTCAAAAAAAAAAAAAAAAAAAAAAAAAAAAAGAGTATGATACCACATATTGCTAGCTCAGGAAAATATCAAAATATAAAGTTCAAAGTATGGTCTCTACTGATGGTGCTTTCATACCACCGTAAAGTAAAAAAAAAAAATCCAAAGTCAAGCCATTGTAAATCAGGGACCATCTGTTTGTCCTAGAGAAATGTTTACACATATGAACACAGACATGTGTGAAAATGTTCAATACAATATTTTTATTTGCAAAATACTAAGAACAAATTTAATGCCAATCAAAATAGGACATATTCATAAAAGGGGATACATAGCTAAATGGATTAATAAGACACTGCATTTATAGTGATGAATCTCTAAACAATAAAAGCTGAGGGGAAAAAGTTACAATTGTGATAAGAGTTTTGAAAGGATACGTAGTAAATGTATAAGTAGTGTCTCTGGGAACTGAGAGAAGAGAGTAGTGTGGACTGGGTAGGAATTGGCTATACCCTTGATATTTGATTTCTCAAAGAAGCATAGAAAATGATTATTAAAAGATGAAGTCTGTGTCATAGGCTGGGACATAGTGGCTATTAATGTACTCCATTCTCCCTATTAAAATGCCATTTTGAGGCCAGACATGGTGGTTCATGCCTGTAATCCCAGCACTTTGGGAGGCTGAGGTGGGAGGATCACTTGAGCCCAGGAGTTCAAGACCAGCTTGGGCAACATGGCAAGATGCTGTGTCTACTAAAAATAAATTTAAAATGCCAATTTGAGATAGAGCTGTACACCACCATTTTCCATAACAAAAGCCTGGGCTGGAAACCCAAGCCACAATCCAAGAAAATCACTGTAATTGTACCCATAGCTAGTCTCAGGCAATCTGAAGAGAATTGCATCCTATCCTGGGACCCAATAATTGGGAAAAGACAGTAATTGCTATTGCTTTCTTGCCAATCACTTTCCCTATAATGAAATAAACACTTTTGGTCTTGAAAAAATAAAAAAACATGAAGCCAATAATGTAAAGTGCTAATATTTGCTAATGAGAGGTGGTAGCAAAATAGAGTCCATTATATTATTTTCTTTACTTTTCTGCATGATATAAACAATTTTAATTAAGAAAATAAGCAAAAGCATATGCTTCAAGGTCCAGCAGACATTAGTTATAAAGACAACATCTCCACTTAAGCGCTACCCATTGAGAGTAATAGCAGCTCCCTCCTGGGTTTCGGGTTAAGTGAGAAAATAGATGTAAAGTTCTAGCACAGGGTCTGACATATTAGGCTCAGTTAATGCTAGTTTCTTTCCTTCTACCTCACTAAGCATGTAAGTAAAGCTCTATAAACATTCAGAGAATTTAAAAACTTATCTATACACACACAAACACACAAATTATTTATTTATTGTTGTAACAACAAAACTTTATCTTCCATTGATATCTGACAGCAAATAGCACCTGATATAAGTTCCCAATTGTTTATAAAATAAACTAGATAATTAGTTTTTATAATATAAAAAGTGAGTCTTTAAAATACTTGATTATTTCTTATGGCATTCACAACACTGTATTAAGATAATAAATGTTTTCTTTGTTAGTACATTAATGTATTTTCAAGGTTAATCTTAAAATCTTAAAAAGAACATATTTTATGTGAAAGCGTATTATCAGAAATCGTTCAATAAATCTAGTAAACACCATTAGAGACTAAAAACTGATACCAAAATACCATGGAAGCTCTTTTTTTCTGGAAGACTTCAAATTAAAATGATTCAGATTCTTTCCAAATCAATTCTTCTGGAATTACTTATTATGTCAACTTTTATGTATTTAAACCTAAATTCTGTGGGTAAAATTCCAACACTTCTGATGAGTCTATGAGAAGTTTCCATTTTATTTGCAATCAACACTGGACATTCAATCCTTCTTCCTTTTTAATGACAAGAAGGTCAACTAAGTAAAGCCTAAAGCAGTGAAATTTAACTTTTATTTAATCATATTGACTTCCTAAAAATCTAAGCTGATTTTTCAAATTTCCTTATTGTGTTAGGTTGGGATTTTGCTAGTGTTATATTTTCTCTTTTAAAAATTATTTATGCATGGGAAAAAAACAATACGTAACTGGAAATTGGGCACAAAATTTCAAATTTGTTTCCGAATGTCCAAATGTTCCAATTTTAACTTAGTAGGTTATAATCAAATATTGATCCTATCCTTGATAATAAAGAACCACCTTAACAACAATAGTTTTATTAATGAGTACATAAAATACAATATGAGGAAGTAGTTTAAATACTACAATTTCTTTTACAAAATAGATTTCTTTATCTCATTTTAATTTAAAATGACCAACTTTTATAACAGTTAAGTTGATTTTTTAAATGGTGATATATGTAAATATTTTTGTTTGCTTATTTTTGCAACTAGAAATTCTTTACTAAATTGTATATTGCTCTTAAGCACAGCTTGTATAAATAAATACAGTTAAATTAGTTCATTGAGGTCAGTTTTGGTTCATTTATGGTTCTATGTAGTACTGTTACTTTTCTTCCCACTTTTAAATGAGATGCTTACAACAAAAATGTTGTTAAGAAATAACAAGAAAATAAAAACCAAATGAAAATCAGTTTATATGAAATTTGCCTCTTGCCTGGTACCATTTGTGACCATGAGGCTGATGATGCTGACCACAGGCTGTGGAAAGAGCTTTGTTTTCACAGGTAACCAAATGCACACAAAAGAATGAGTGTATGTAACTTGCCCTAGATGAAAATGGAATTTCACATTGAAAGAATTAATTTATTGCATATTTGACCCATTAGATCTTATAAGGAAAAAGTATTCCAGAAAAAAATGTAGTACCTCCTATAATGAACTTTTTAGATGGATATTCTGTGCTATTCATATTTTGAGCAGATTGTTGTTTTCCTCAGGTCCTTGTCAGATAAAAGAAGAAGTCCTCTATCAAACTAAAAATGAAATTACATATTTTAAAGTTTAATTGAAGATGAACTTTCTCTGGGTCAAAGACTGAAGCTTATTTATGTAAATGCAAATTATATAACTGACAATAGAAAATTGTGTGTAACTATTATCAAAATTTTCTTTCAAAATTAACTCAGCTTGTGGAGTTTGATTTGAATTCTTCTTTTCCACAATGTCGGAGTGGCTTCCTTAGTAGACACAGTTGTCATTTATTTGAAAGGAGGCTTTCAATAACGTCAGGAGAGACTTTCTTGCTTCCGATCTCTTTCCCATTCAATTGCCGCAGCATCTGGTATTTGCCATTCTGGATCTTTCTATTACTTTGAGCAATTACTTAGTCCGACAGAGAAATCACCTACCTAGCTGCTCTAGCTAGAAATGTGTGTATCCTCAGTCCCACTCTCTCACTTACCAGCCCCCATATCCAACTGATCACAAATTCCTTCCAAATTCTGTCCTCCTGCACCCCTCCAGCCATTTCCTGGTGCCTCTGAGGATCACACTTCAGCTCCTGCAAGGCTGCTCCTACGCACTGTGCTGTCTCCCTCATCCCCGCAGCCACTGCTATCACATCTCCGTAGCTTCAGCTGCACTAAGTTTTCACCTTTCCCAGAACATTTCTGGCCCTTTCACAACTTTATGACCATCTCTTCCTGGATATAATTTTCTTCTATTTAGGCTAGAAAAAGTCTTCTTACCAATGAATATTCATCTCAAATGCTACCACCTCTGTGAGGCCTTCCCTGATTGTCTCTTCTGTGCTCTGACAGCACATCTCTTACAGCAGGACCATATTTTGGTAAAATTGTTTTTAACCAACACCAAGACCACTATACCAAGCTGCTGGGGAACACGGGTGCCCTCTTACTCATCTGGGTCACTGTCAGGATGGCATCATGCATCACTGTGCCTGGCATACCATAGGTGCTCAATACATGTTTGGTGAATAAATGGCTGAACCAAACTCCAACATTCGGTAGTAAAACATGAACCCTCTACCTCCAAATATGTTTACTAGGCTCATTTCTCCGGGTCTGGAGGTACCAACTAGCAAGGTAACACTGGGGGTGTTTGGGAACCTGATGGAGCACAAGAGAGGACAGGTGGGACTGAAGAGGCCATCAGACATGCTTCATCTACCTCACAGCGGGACCAAGGCAAACCTGGCCAATGTGATCAATACCCGGTTGCTTAAAATAGTAACCAAAAAAAAAAAAAAAAAAGAGAAGGAAGAAGGGAGAGAGGGGTTGTTTCTAGACATTTGGATCACTTAAATAACGACTCTGTGGATAAATACATTTTAAAAAATTGTAAAATTTGAGTAACCTAAAAGTAACTGTTTTAAAGAGAAAAATTCAGTGGCATTTAGTGCATTCACAATCTTGTGCAAGCAAGAGTGATGGTACTATTTTAGAGCTAGATAAATACATGTTTTTAATTCTTCACTCCTACTCCTAATCCACACAATATCTCTTCAGTAGTTGAATACACTCCATAGCTATTCGCACTTTTAATCGTGAAGCAAATGTAAAGCCTGGGTATTTTCTTCAAATGCCCAAGAGGTCTAAATTCTACCTAACTGTGATATAATTGCATGAGGCTGAGAGAGGGGTTGAAAATGCCTGTTGGATGAATGACACTAGATCCAGACTGAAAGACTGAACCTCATATTTCTGCTTTGAAGTTTGGGACAACAATAAATGCATTTATTGTGGGCCTTCTATGTTTTATTTCAGATGACAGATGCCACACAAGGATAATTCCTTTATTTCAGGGAGAAGCAAGGGGCACAAACCACATGAGTAGTGTGGATTTAGAACAGATTAACCTCTACCTGGCCTTCCAGGAAAATGTAGTGGGGTGGGAGTGAATATAAATCAGCAGTTAGATATAGTCAAGGTATTCTCTTTATAATGGTGTATATGTTGGTAAATTTGAACTTTGTAAATGCATAGCTATGATTCTACTTCTCTGTACTTTCTAATTGGTAAAACACCCAACATAGCAGAATGTAGAGACCAATATTGACTAGGACAAGTGTAAGTATACAATATTACAGCCCAACCATCTGTCTAAATATCTGAAATATGATAAGTGCAAAGAGCATGTCTGTCACAGGATAGTGAGATCACATGGCTATAGATCAGTTTTAATTGATGAATTAGATATAATGAATGCAAAATACTAAGAAGATGTATATCAAATCTGAAAATCACAACTGACAACCTGTGCTAATATATTTATTATTTTGATTTTTAATTTTAATTTTGATTACATTTCTTCCCCTCACAAATTTATTTTTTTAGAATTAATTGCATATATTCATTCTGAGACATGGAAATCCTATCACTAAGGTAATATTGTCCACAAATGCTTGGTCTGCAATAATATTAAATGACAAAAGAGAATAGGATTCCACCACCCCATAGACAACACTCCATTGCAATGGAACTAATGGACTGTGAGGAGATTTATCCTGATGGTCTGTGGTTTCCTTCCAATAACATTGTTACTTGCTCATTTTAAGACATGACTTAATAGATGCTATGCAACCACATCATATTTTCTAGCTCCTGTAAGAATTCAGTGCTTCTGAGTATTAACTTTGTTTTCTTAGTGACATCAGTTTGTTTTAACGTTTCTATCAGGAATTCTATTGTGAGAGGAGACATAAATTAGGCTTTACTTAGTTTATTCTGAGTTTCTCTTGGGCAGAGTTTTGGTGAAATAATCTTGCAAAAGTTTTAAAAACCTGCACACTATGGTAGCATAATCAAGTTTCTCCCTCACTACCTCATTTGACACCCTTCTGGGGAAAAAGAAATTGCTATTTTAGGCAGGAAACAAACACAAGGGAAAGAAGGGATGTTTTGGGTGAAATTGGGGACAGATGAGAACTCCATGTGCTTTGGTGAAATGTAGCTGCTGGGTGTACCAATTCTCAACCTTCCAGCTTCCTCACTTTTCCACCCTTTTTGACTCTCCCACCTGCAAGGTCAGCTGCTCTAAGGAGCAATTTATAAAGTTGCAGTTCATATTGTGCTTGCAGTTCCAGAACTGACATGGAATTAAATCAGTCTTGAGTGCTGTAGGATACAAAAGCTACCTTCCTAGTTTACTGAGACTTCAAGACTCCTAATAAATCTTGGAAAGGTAGTATTCCACTAGTGACTGCCCAGTTTCTCCCCTCACAAAAAGACCTTGAAATGGAAACAATGAAGTTTTCTTCGAAGTTTCATATTTTATGCCATGGAGAGAAAGACATACATGGAAGCCACATTCTTAAGCTCCCTTTTCCAACTCTGGGGCAGGCACTTCATGAGACAGTATTAAATGAGCTCTTACCTTAGTACTCCACGTTCCAAAATTGCTAGGGCCACACAGTGTGAAAACATCCATGAAAAGCTTACTGTACTCACAAAGGTTTTTGTTTCTCAAGAGCAGAAGGTAAGCCTTTAAAAATTCTCTAAGTCTACAAATACACCTCCACTACAAATATGTAGCCCCTCAGTTTTCAGGGACACATGGAGGTTATTGGTGGAAGTTCAACACAATATGTCTGCAAAGGAATCTGAAGCAGATGCTGTCAAATGGTAACACTGAATTATACCCAATAGTGACTCAGGTTTTCCAATATTTTAGAATTTAATCTTAAATCGTTAGTCAAATCCACCTAAAATCTCAGAGTACAGGGGCAGTTAGTGAATCTTTATTTGGTGCCATATGCCATGCAAAATGTTTTATAGACATTAGTGCTTAATTTTCCCCCAAAGCTCTCTAAGTGAAGTATTATTATAACCCCCTGTAATGGTTACGGTATCATACCCTTGGTACTCAGTTTTGGTCAAACACCAGTCTGTACATTGCTATGAAGGTATGTTTTAGATGTGATTAACATTTAAATTAATAGACTTTGAGTAAAGCAGGTTACCCTCCAGAATGTGGGTGAGTCTTATCCAACAAATTGAAGACTTTAGGAGAAAAAGACTGAGGTCCCCTCCTGAGGAAGAGGGAATTCTTTGTCCAGCATGCATTTGCAACATCAGCTCTTCCCCGAGTCTCCAGGCTGCAGGCCCCCCTTGCAGATTTCAGACTTGCTACACCTCAAAATTGCATGCTCCAATTTTTCTTAAAATAAATCTTTCTCTTTTCCTCCTCTATATGTATGTGTGTGTGTGTGTATGCAGTGTGTATGCATATACATATATACATATTTCCTCTTGGTTCTGTTTCTCTGAAGAACCTTAACACACCACCAGTTTAAAAGTGATGGAACAGAGGCTCTGAGAGATACACGTTTGCCAAAGGCCACACAGCTGGTGAGCGACTGGGCAGAGCACAGGCTGCCCTTTCTTTCTGGGCCATCTTCCTTCTAGTCAAGCTGGAGTCCGTGCTTCTCCCAGCCTGTGGCCAACAACCACGTGAAAGGCATGTGAAGAGTTCGTTGTGTTTAATCCTGTCATCGGTTTTATTGGAAAGCTTTTCACTGCAGCCCACGTGAGGGAAAATGATTTGTTCAGGATGAATGTGGCCACCAATGTGTTATTTCCTTTAATCTAAACAGAGCCTCAGGCACACTTCATTGATCATGCCTCCAGGCTGAAAGGCCCCCTTAATGCTGGCCAGCAAATATTATGTTTCTGAGGCAGCCCTGTGCTGTCAACCACATTTCCTGATCTACTCTGATTAGATATATAAACAGCTTCAGTAAAACAGAGCCTGAGCTTTGCTGTTAAAAATATAAGATAAGGCTTCCATAAAGATTCATCAACAGCAGAAGTGCTGTCTGAGTTAGCGCTGAGCCCTCTGAGCTCAATTTTTTTTTTTTTCCTTTTTTTTTTTTTTTTTTTTTTTGGTGTTGTAAGAGGGTCAATGAGAACACACCATGATTTATAATCATGTTTTATTAGTGGCTGGTGTACTCACTGACTAAGGGAGAACTTGGGGAAAAGAAAGAGTTAAAAGAATTGGGCAGTTCATGTAGTGGTCTTGCATTAATGGCCCAGCACAGGACTGACATCACTCAAGTTTACGTAGTCATTTTATATCTGCTAAGAAGTGTCACACTGTCCCAGCTAAGAGCAAGGAAGAGATGTGCTGACACCTGCAAGTTGCAAAAGCTTGTGAAGGGCCAAGAACTCCCTGAAAAGCAAATGAAATGGTCAGTTAGGGAAAGGAAGCAATTAAAACCAAATGTTCTACACCTTTAAACCATGTATGTTTCAGATACATTGTGTGTCATAAACATGTGCCAGCCAAAGACAAGTTAAGATTTTATTATAGATACATGTGTTTAATTAAAATATGTTTCAAAATCCTCTTCTAACATTTGTCCCGAAGATGAAGTCTATTATCTAAGGGATTTTTCCAGCTAAAGTGTCTTTGAATGAGAATACATGCCTTTTCTAGATAATTTTTGGCATTCGTTCTGAAAAGCAAAAATTCAGTGAGAGTAAGAAGAGGACTATTCAATATTGCTTGGTGGGAAAATGTAAGAAGTTAACATACTGCAGTTTCATTATTAATATACATCAATATTTTAATGTGTTTTAATACTTACATGTAATATCTAAAGGGATTTTACTCACTTAAAGAGCTGCTTACTCCCCACTTTAAAGATCATTTACAATTGTCCTAAATTAATCAATGCTATTTTATTCAATACTAAAAATAATTGCTAATATTTATTATTTACTTAATTGACTTAATACTATGTACCAAATCCTGCTTTAAGCCCTTTACAAAAATTGGCTGAGAAAATTCCTTCAGCAGCCAAGGAGCTTGCTGCTTTTTCTCCCCTCTTCATTTCAGTCTATGAAATTATACTCAATAAATTTAAACCTTTATTGAATTAAAATAGTATTCTCCTGGGTCCATGCCTGGTTTGGGTTAACTAATGTCAAATACAAATATGCCTTTTATTTCCCATTTATAATAGTTTTTGTTTCTTGGAGTTATTGTAATCAGTGGTTCTTATGTCTGTCTGTGCATTTAAATCATGTGAGAAGTTTTCCAAAAATACAAGTTCCTGGCCACACGTGTGACTGTTGATTTTCTAAGGATGGAATGCAGGATTCTGCATGCCCAACAAGGAATGAATCTGATTTTCTTGTCACAGAAGAGGTAACTGCATTGTCTTAGTTCATTTGTGCTGCTATAGCAAACCACCTGAGACTGAGTAATTTATAAAAGAGAAATTTATTTTTTACAGTTCTGGAGGGCGGAAAGTCCAAGATCTCTGTGCCAGCACTGGTGTCTGGTGAGGGCTGTTCTCTGCTTCCAAGATGGTATCTGTTGCTGTGTTCTTGCATGGTGGAAGGCAGAAAAGCAAGAACGTGCTCTCTTCAACCTTTTATAAGGGTGCTACTACAATTCATAAGACTGGAGTCCTCATGACTTTACTACCTCCCACAGGCCCCAACTTTTAATACTGTTGCATTGGCCATTAAGTTTCAACATGAATTTTGGAGAGGATACTATCATTTAAACCATAGTACAGTGTCATGAAGGTTAAGTAGCCTAAAGTTATACTGACAGTAAGCAGACATGCTAAATGCAATTATAGGAGGAGCTGCAGGGTTTTTAAAAATTATGCTTTAGTTAATCTTATGCTGTTTGTGCTTCGATGACAAGCAACATATTTTCTTTGTGCAAGCACTCAAATACTAAGAACTAAATTGATATTAGGCTATATTGAAAGAATGCATTTAGATAACTTGGGCCACCTCACTGAGGCTTCCAGAAAAAAATGCATACGTGTGAAAGGTCTTTCATTTTTTCGTTTACATTAAATATCTGTAGGCTTGGTTTACACATGCAAATGGTTTCAGATATTAGATAGATAAGAGAGAATATCTGAGATTGATATGGATCTATGAGTAGGTCTGTAAAGAAGTCAGGGACTGTCAATGTTTTACGTGGCTGGATTAGACATAACCCTGAGTCTAGGTTCAGAAGCCCAGGGTGCCAGTGCTGTCCTGGTCACTTCCTTTTATTATTATTATTATTATACTGTAAGTTCTAGGGTACATGTGCACAACGTGCAGGTTTGTTACATATGTATACATATGCCATGTTGGTGTGCTGCACCCATTAACTCGTCATCTACATTAGGTATATCTCCTAATGCTATCCCTCCCCCCTCCCCTCACCCCACAACAGGCCCGGGTGTGTGATGTTCCCCTTCCTGTGTCCAAGTGATCTCATTGTTCAATTCCCACCTATGAATGAGAACATGCAGTGTTTGGTTTTCTGTTCTTGAGATAGTTTGCTGAGAATGATGGTTTCCAGCTGCATCCATGTCCCTACAAAGGACATGAACTCATCCTTTTTTATGGCTGCATAGTATTCCACGGTGTATATGTGCCACATTTTCTTAATCCAGTCTCTCATTGATGGGCATTTGGGTTGGTTTCAAGTCTTTGCTATTGTGAATAGTGCCACACTAAACATACATGTACATGTGTCTTTATAGCAGCATGATTTATAATCCTTTGGGTATATACCCAGTAATGGGATGGCTGGGTCAAATGGTATTTCCAGTTCTAGATCCTTGAGGAATCGCCACACTGTCTTCCACAATGGTTGAACTAGTTTACAGTCCCACCAACAGTGTAGTAGTGTTCCTATTTCTCCACATCCTCTCCAGTACCTGTTGTTTCCTGACTTTTTAATGATCTCCATTCTAACTGGTGTGAGATGGTATCTCATTGTGGTTTTGATTTGCATTTCTCTGATGGCCAGTGATGATGAGCATTTTTTCATGTGTCTGTTGGCTGCATAAATATCTTCTTTTGAGAAGTGTCTGTTCATATCCTTTGCCCACTTTTTGATGTTTTTTTTTTTCTTGTAAATTTGAGTTCTTGGTAGGTTCTGGATATTAGCCCTTTGTCAGATGAGTAGATTGCAAAAATTTTCTCCCATTCTGTAAGTTGCCTGTTCACTCTGATGGTAGTTTATTTTGCTGTGCAGAAGCTCTTTAGTTTAACTAGATCCCATTTGTCAATTTTGGCTTTTGTTGCCGTTGCTTTTGGTGTTTTAGATATGAAGTCCTTGCCCATGCCTATGTCCTGAATGGTATTGCCTAGGTTTTCTTCTAGGGTTTTTATGGTTTTAGGTCTAACATTTAAGTCTCTAATCCATCTTGAATTAATTTTTGTATAAGGTGTAAGGAAGGGATTCCTGGTCACTTCCTATTTGCTCATCTCTGAACAAATCCCAGGACCTCTTTGGGATCACTTCTAGCTTTTGCCTCCCAAAGGATTCTCTAACAAGGAGGTTGGCGGCTTCCCCCAAGGAATACTCAGAGCCCAGGTTCAGGGCAAGTGTTTGATGATCACATTTCTGAATAAAGACAAATTCCTCATTTTAGACAAACAAAAATGAATCTCTGAAAAAATACACGTGTGGGAAACCTTAGGGAAGATTCTTACTTTGAATTCAGTTATTGACTCGCTTGACACATTATTGCACCAAGTGATACATGGTGGAAAGGAAAGAGTGCACTTAGCTTTTCCTCACAGAACAAACCTCTTCTGTTATTTTATAAGCTCACACAACACAGTTTCCCACATTTTCTAAGGAAAGGAATGTTGTATGATAAACATTATACTCAGAGCCTTTACTATAACAGTATATTATTTCCTTCATTTTGTCTTAATTTCCAAGTACACCATGTTGAGATCAACAGCTCTAGCTATTTACTGTTTAAAGCTCTGAAGTATTAATCCGTAAATTCAGGAAGCATTGCCATCTATAGCGTGTAGTTTGATGTACAGCAGATTGCTGAGTCTTAACAGTGCCTGCCTTGGCTGCAATTTCCCATTTGCTCAATGTAAAGGGGAGTCTTGCTACCACAGACTGGAATCAGACATAAGCCATCTGCTTCCAAGAGAGCCAAAGTTATAAGAACCATCTCTGTGAAACAAGTTGTGTTTACCCCAGCTTCTATGGAGTTTAGTCCTGCCCAACCCTTCCTCATGTTTATGTTTCATTGCTCCATTACATATTTCTCCCCAAATCTATCAGGCTGGGCATGATGGTGCATGCCTGTAACCCCAGCACTTTGGTAGTCTGAGGTGGGAGGATGGCTTGAGCCCAGCAGTTCGAGACCAGACTGAGCAACATAGTGAGACCCCATCTCTACAAATAATAAAAAAGTTAGCTAGGCATGCTGGTGCACACCTATGATCCCTGCCGTTTGTGAGGGTGAGGCAGGAGGATCACTTGATCCCAGGAGGTCAAGGCTGCAGTGAGCCCTGATTGTACCATTGCACTCCAGCCTGTGTGACAGAGCAAGACCCTGTCTCAAAAAAAAAAAAAAACAAAAAAAAAAAAAACAAAAAAAAACCAGCCTCCAAAATCAATCCTACGATTTCAGCAGCATTCCACTGTGATTTCTTTTCACTATAATGTAATACATTTCCTTATATATCATATTGTGCAACTACTGCCATATGACATTGCCAGATCCATTTTCTTCTACCATTCACTGTCTGTTGATTACCCAGTAACATCTGAACTAAGTGTGAAGTTCATAATGACTAGATTTATAAAATAAAGAATGAGGACAATTCTCAGTGCCCCCCAACGTTTATGAAATACAATTTACTTCACTGAACCTCTTAAGTTTAGTTAAATTGAAACAAATATCACCTCCCCAGCTGAAGTGTAACTTGACTAAGTCAAGTGCAACTTGACTAATGAGGCTGAGCCTTGCAGCTCCTTTGTACCCTCACCATAATTAGCACACTTAGGGACCCCTGCATTGCTGACTGGCTAGCTAGGAGTGACTTTGTGCCCTACTTTTTACTACAGTGTCTTTCAGAATGCAACTGTGATTGGTGGTTAAACCCTTTGCTTTCGAAACAAGTGCCCAAGAAATGCTTTTTTTGACTTTTTGCTTCTGACTAATCTGTGTTCATACATGATGCTGACTAATCTTGTTACTTTCAGATGTGATGCTGAGTGGTCTTCCAGAAATGCCAAGTAAGGAGGTACTTTAAGAACTAGCAAAGGTCCCTTAGTGAGAATTGACCTGGCATGAAGGGACATCACACATTGTGAGAGTATCTTATAATCTTATAACTACTTCTATGAATAAGTGCATGCACAGTGACAAGCAATAAATAGGCCAGTTCTGAAAATTCTAGAGAACAGTTAAGTGATGACCCTTCACAGTTTCTGTTTCTGTTTCTGTTCTGGTTCAGTTTTAACTCTTGTACAGTGTACAGACTTTGAGTACCACTGCTTTAAATTATACTTCTGAAGTCATGGAGGGCAGAATAGGAGGCAAGCGCCCTCTCCCCCAGTGATGGGCAAGCATATACACTTCTATAGGCCACGTTTAGACCATACAGGAGGGAAGCAGCCACTCCCTATCTTGTAAAGAGCCCTCCCAAAGGACTTTCAGCTAGGGATGAAGCAGCCTAAGCCCCCAAAGCCTCGATATATAATATTGGATATAAAAGGTAAGAGTGGGGAGTTGCAAGAGACCAGCAGAGGAGACATAGGCCATACCAGGGGACTGTAATCTCCAATTGCACTCACAAAACTGTCTCCCAAGAGAGCCAGCTTTAGATATCTCTCTTACCCAAGCAGTGTCCATGTTAGATTAGAGCGGTCCTGCTCAAGTAAGACCTCTCCTTTCCCCTTCTGTAGGAGCCAGGGGCAGCACACTGAGTGTGGAAGGAGGGATTGGTGGGGAAAGACAAAAGGGGCAAATTATAACTTATCCCCTCTATACTGCAGCCTTCTAAGCTGGAGGCAAACCAGGCTAGGAGAGGGGAAACTTCAAATTTGGTGAGAATCTTTAGTTCTCATACTGAACTTTTTATTCTCTAAAACAGACTAGAATAGAAAGAGTTCACAGAGTAGTTTTCAGGGTTAGAATTAAGAAAAAATAAAATTGCTTTTAGTTTGTCATTTGCCATATATTCAAATACTATAATAGGCATATTACCAAATTTGACATCTCCTAACGAAATGAAAATGACAGTATACTCCGTATTAAAATTGCCGTTATGAAGTAGAACAGAGGTTCAACAGAAAAATAAAATGCCCTAAAGAAGAAACATACTGGCTTCTGTCCAGAGATGGCACAAAAATTTTCCCAGCTCCATCCTATCTTGAGTTCCTCTGCAATAAATTGTTGGCTTTCCTGGATATTATATTCTCATTTATATTTCTTTGAATGTCTTTATTCTGACACTCATAATGATGAGGCACATTACTACCCTCTCTCCTCTCTAGGTATATTTAGAGAATAGCCATAAAGCTCTTGCATCTCTGCTCTGTGCCTTTTAAAGGACACATTAAATAGGTGGGATTGTAACTATAAGAAGGCAATAAAGGTGTGGAGAGGTCTAGATAGAATATTTCATTAAATAATATTTGGGGAAATTAGCATGTATATAAAGAAGAGAGAAAGAATAAAATAATAGGATACACCAATAAAATTTTAAATTGTAAAGCTAAACAAAAATTTTCACTAACCCTAAGAGGCCAGCTAGAGCAGGATTTAGAGGAAGCAGTTGTAAGGTTAAAATTTGGAGCATCTTTCTTTCTTTCTTTCTTTCTTTCTTTCTTTCTTTCTTTCTTTCTTTCTTTCTTTCTTTCTTTCTTTCTTTCTTTCTTTCTTTCTTTCTTTCTTTCTTTTTAAGATGGAGTCTCACTCTGTCGCCCAGGCTGCTGGGGTGCAATGGCATGGCGTGATCTCGGCTCACTGCCACTAATTTGGAGCATCTTTCTAAGACTTTGCATGTAAATGTGACTGGATGACCATCTGTCAGGAAAAGACTAGACGAACTGAATTGGAAAAGTGAAAAAAATAAAAGTGAATGAAGATGTCATTATTTTAGTCAATTCATTTACTGATAGCACTTGTGGTCCCAAATGGGCCCTGGGTCTGGTCTGGGGCAGCCTTGGGGTCGTTGTTTATTATGATCCTCATTACCAGTTCCTCCTTTCTGCCATCGAGAGAGGCTACACCTGCCTTGTCCTCAGACCAGCTCCTACCGGTAACTGCCAGCCTTGGTCTGCACAAGAAGGCAGAGCAGGGCCACTGCGTATAGATGATGAATACATTGTCTGTCCAATAAGCCACTCAAAGATTTTGCCTTTCTCTGTGCTATCAGATATGAACAAGAAGAAAATGGACTTCTTTTTATTTATCTTCTCCTTTTGGAAGTCTAGTCTCTCAATCATGAACTTCAGCACCTTGTGCTCCTTCTGCTCTTACCCAAACTCTCTTTCAGATAACTAATGATATCAATAGGATAATTTAGTATGGCCATGCACTGATAAAATGAGGACTTCAAGGCCTCTGCCTGAGCCATTAATCAGGGAAGTTCATCCTCTATGCCCATGTCCTGCTCCTGATAATAGACACTCAGTAAATATTTGTTGAATGAATGAATCAGTTAGCCCAGAAAGCTAATTTATTTTTATTTTTATTTCTGGCAAAATAAAATTTTTTGTTGCACTTATAATAGTGATAGAATGAAGATGCGTTTTGAAATAATGTCTACTAGTTAATTAGGAGGATTAATCCTATGCTCATTGGAAGATAACTATCACAGTGATGAATTGTGTTTGCCTTCAAGTTCTATAGAAATAAAATCAGTGGAAGCATCACATGTAGAAAAGGATGAAAGCAGAATTGCAACAGAACTGGCAGAGTCTGAACAAAGGAGAGCTCCAATAACATCCAATTACTACAGAAAACTGGAAGTTACCTACAGCAGCGCCTGGCACATGAATACCAAGTGTTCCGTAAACGTCAGGATGATGATGATGATTGTTATTATTGTTCCCATTATAACAAGATAATTTAAGTGGTATTGAGATAAGATATTAAATGTCAAATCACACATTGATGGAGTTGTTTCCTTTTAATTTTTTGAGACAGAGTCTAGCTTTGTCACCCAGACTAGAGTGTAGTGGCACGATCTAGGGTCACTGCAACCTCTGCCTCCTAGGTTCAAGTGATTCTCCTGCCTCAGCCTCCCAAGTGGCTGAAATTACTAGTACGCGCTACCACACCTGGCTAATTTTTGCATATTTAGTAGAGAAGGGGTTTGGTCATGTTGGTCAGGCTGGCCTTGAACTGCTGACCTCAGATGATCTGCCACCTCGGCCTCCCGAAGTTCTGGGGTTACAGGTGTGAGCCACCGTGCCTGGCCATGTTTCCTTTTAAATTTGATTTTAATTATTCTGATGACCTCAAGAGAAATGTTGCCTGGTGGCGACAGTATGTTTATACATCTATTAATGTTAAATCTTTGAGCAGACTTGGAGCTCAGAGCTGGAAATTAATAGCATTGTTTTGTTTTCACTGCATTTATTTTTAGGATCACTTTACATTTATTACAAACAACATTGGTTTTTATCAATGTTAAGGTTAAGTATTCTTTAAAATAACATTTGTGTGGATAAAGCAAGTCCATTTAAAGAAAATATGAAGTTAGTGATAGGGTAGGAAGTACACAAATCAGGCAAAATCCTGACGGAGAAGGGTTATGTCGTGAGTTTGGGAAAATGCATTGGGGAGTTTGCTTGAACGCTCAGATCACTGTAGTCTAAATATTTCTATTCGAGAGAGACACTATGCCACATGTGGGTGCCCACCACCACTACCCATTCACCTGATTAGCATAGGTAGCCTAGGAAGTAATCTCTCCAGCATCAGATAACCAGTGGAGAGGAGGAAGCAGCTCCAGTGTAGGTGGCTGTACTACACTAGTGCCAAATGTCGCTGCTCCCTTCCCTTCCTCTCCAACCCAGCTGGCGGGTATACTCACTGCATCCAGTTTGGCAGCAACGTGACACAGGGTACAGACACTTATCTCCAATGATAGGCTGTAAAGGGTGAACAACAGGGGCTCTGGGGGAAGACCAGTTTGTGACATTTGCTGATTGCAGTGATCTAAGTGTAATTACCTTACCTGATTTTAAGTATGGTTGTTCGTTTCCAACAACCGGCTGGCTGGCAAAATTCCTGAAAATTTCACAGTTGACTCTGGGGAACCTGTGCCAGTGGGCTCCAGCACACCAACCCATTTTCATTCTAAGTACAGTATTTGATTATGTAACCATTCCGATAACCGCCCCCCCCCCCCCCCCCCCACCGCACGTCGCCCCACTGACTCCCCAAGTCTATCTTTTCCTCTAAACATTAAGCTCCATGAGGGAAGAAAGCATGCTGCCCTCTTCACCATGGTAATTCCAGTGCCTTCCTGATACCCAGCATATACCCCATAAATACTGATTGGGTTATTAAGCGCATAATATGAGATTAAAAAGAGTTCCTACAAAGACCCTTAAATCCTCCAGATTTCTTAAGCTTAGGAAAGTTTTTTGCTTGGTTTTTGGTTTTCTTCTTCTTATTTTGAGCAGCAGACCAGCGTGACTCCACAGTTTCAAAGAGCAAGCATCTATATTTGTGTAATCCCGAGCCGAGCTGGGGAAAGGGAAGCAGAGCAGCGCTGACCCAGCCAGATCCCTGGTGCAGGTGTTCAGCTCCTCACAGCGCGCCGAACTCCCCAGTACAAGCGAACCTCAAGTCACCGTCCTCGCGCTTCTTGTCGCGCGAACTCTCAAGGCTTACAGGTCGTCTCCAGGAGTCAGAGAAGTCCGCGATCCCTGCTCCGCGGAGAACTGGGGAGCCCCCGTTCCTGTGCCACCCGAGATGGGGTGACCTCGGGCTCTAGGAAGGAGGGCTGTGTCCGTGTCACGAGGGGGCCCCGGCAGGTGGCGCGCAGCACCGAAGCGCGAGCCAGGACGCTAGTTTCTCGGCGCCCGCTCCTGGGTCATTGGCGCATCCACCTCCCCGGCCACCAGTGATCAGCAGGGGCGTGCGCAGCTTTAGAGATGCAGAGTCTGGAACTGCCCTCCCCCTTTCAGTGTGGACTGGCGACTCCCCTTTCTTCCTGCAGGCAGCGATCTCCAGGGACCTCCCCCAACCCTTTGGAGGGCGATTTTTTCAGCGGCTCAAAGAAAACACATCTTTCGTGTCCCTTGTCAGACTGTCTTGCCTGTAACTGCGGTGTGCAGAGAGCCTGCGCGAGACCTTTGTCCTATCTTACTGGGCTTCAAAGCTACCAAAGGCGGTCGTGAGAGAGGAAATGACCCGAGGCAGGACGGTCCCCCAGCTCCATATCCCAGACTGGAAAGACCTATTTTTTCAATTCTGCACCTTGGGCCAGGCAGCTTAAGAAATAATGACACATGGCCAACAGGCCAAAATACCTTGGTTCTATTCCCAACCCTGTCACTTATGGGCTGTGTGACCTCAGGCAAGTTGCTAAATCTCTCTGGACCTCAGTTACTTCGTCTGGAAAGGAATGGAGTTGGACCTCGTGACTAACAAGGTTCCTTTTCAGTTCTGATCTCCTAAGATTCTAAATCTCTGCTTCCTGAAAATATAAAAATATACCACACTCGTTTCCCCTAGGAATACAGTTTTAATAAATAAGGGTAACTATACAGTTAATAAGACTTAATACACAGTTTTAGTGAATAAGACATACATGTAGAAAACAAATGCAACAAACATGCTTGTTTCACTTATGACAAACAACTAATAAAATATATATTTGAAAGTTTCAACAAAGGACTCATATCCAGATTCTACAATGAACTCAAACAAATTGGCAAAAAAAAAAAAACCCATAATAATCCTATCAAAAAGTGGGCAAATGACATGAATAGACATTTCTCAAAAGAAGATATACAACTCGCCAGCAAACATGTGAATAAATGCTGAACATCACTCATCACCAGGGAAATGCAAGTTAAAGCCACAATGAGATACCATCTTACTCTCCCAAGAATAATCATTATTAAAAAGTCAAAAAACAATAAGTGTTGGCATGAATGTTGTGCAAGGAGAATGCTTTTACACTGCTGGTGGGAATGTAGATTAGTTTATGGAAACCTTTATGGAAAACAGTACGGAGATTCCTTAAAGAACTAACAGTAGAACTGCCATTCTTTCCAACAATCCCACTACTGTGTATCTACCCAAAGGAAAAGAAGTCGTTGTATGATAAAGACACATGAACACATATGTTTATTGCAGCCCAATTCACAATTGCAATGATATGAAACTAAACGAAGTGCCCATCGACCAATGAGTGGATAAAGAAAATGTGGTATATATACACCGTGGAATACTACTCAGCTATAAAAAAGAATGAAATAATGTCTTCTGCAGCAACTTGGGTGGAGCTGGAGGCCATTGTTCTAAGTGAAATAACTCAGGAATGAAAAACCAAATATTGTGTGTTCTCGTTTATAAGTGGGAGTTAAGCTATGAGTATGCAAAGACATGCAGAGTGGTATAATGAACTTTAGAGACTCGGAAGGGGGACGATAAGAAGGGGTCATGGAACAAAATCTACATATTGGGAACAGTGTACACCATTCAGGTGATGGGTGTGCTAAAACCTCGGAATTCACTACTATATAATTTATTCATGGAACCAAAAACCACTTGTACCTCAAAAGCTATTAAAAATTTTTAGAAAGTATTAAAGAAAAAATGTTTCAGTATTAAGAGCCCTTCATGTGACTAGGAATTGAGGATCCCAACAACTAAATAAGCAGATAAAATGACAAATAAAAGGATTAACAGCTGTCTCCGTGTTCAAAGAGCCTACAAATAGATGTATAGACATATGAAAGATCAAAACACAAAGCAGTACCAGCATGAAAACTACATAAATTGAGTGTAATGACTTTTGTATTTTGTTTGGATTATAGCTAAAACAGTGAAAAGAGGCAAGGGTAGACATGGTGATACTTTTTCTCTATCAAGACTCAAGGCAGCCCAAGTACATCCATAATGCCATTACCAATGACACCCAAGGCCTATTTCCAAATTATTATCATTCAGTGCCATCTAGTGTTAAACTGATGGATGGATTTTTTCATATTACTTTGTTTTTGTAAATTCCTTGTCCAGCTCTATGTAGTCAGATTACAGTGAGGCAAACAAACTCTGTCTCCTACACATCTAGTATTGTGATGTCTGTGTTCTGAAAACTCATGCGTTTCCTGCCCAGCCAGGCACAACCTGTGGTTTAGGCTCTCAACTCATTCTTTGCTCATCTTTCCTGGACTGCCGTCATCGGTGCCAGCACTCTGTCCATGGTCTTTTCCTTCAGACAGCAGAATTTCATAGAACTAGATGCATCCGTTTCTGAGCAGAAAGTTTGTAATAGAAAAAGAAAGTCTCTAACTCATACATAAGTTGGAGAGATGACTCAAAATAGTACTTCTCTATTTTTACAAGTGAGTTTTTACGTTCACTTGAATAAAATCCCAATTGCAACAAGTCTTTCAAATTTGTGTTTAAGAAATGCTTGAGTTCCGAAGGTTGCAAGGTGTTTTCTAAAATCCAACTAAAAGTTATTTAGGTAAACACCAAGTTCCTTTTATGTCTGTCTTATAACTATAGTAAATATACATCTGGGCATATGCCTTTGTTTAAAATGTCTCCAATTACTGAGTTGCTGATACAAAACTTCTATTAAAGTTGTTTCAGTGAACTTATTAAACAACAAAGGCAACAAAATACTACACTTATACCAACTAAAAAATCAAGGAAAAAAGAAATGATTTATTCATAATCAAATTTAAATCATCTGCATGTATAAAACACCATTCTAAGAACTGACATTCTATCAAGCTTCATTTTGAACAATTTGCATAATTCCTTAACAGCAGTGAAAGTAAAATGTAAAAATTCAAGATCACATTTTATAAGAGATAAAAAGTAACTATTGCAGTGTTTCTGGATCTTCAAAAGTAAGCTTATCTGAAGATTGACTCAACTTCTACATTCATATTAGAGGGATAAGAAAACAAACCCAACATTTGACAGAAAGACATTTTCATATTGTTAATGGAAGGTCTGTTGTAGCAGGAAAATCTCTTCTTTTCACTTCGTTCATTCATTCGTCCTCCAGTTTTCAGCTTCTTGAGATAGCACTTTTATGCTTTCCTGATGATGGAGATTTTCATCTGCTATGGTTTCTATCTTTGTCCCCTTCAAAACTCATGTTGAAATTTAATTACCATTGTAATAGTGTTTTGAAGTGAGACGTTTCAGAGGTGATTAGGACATGATAGCTCCATCCTCATGGGTGAGATTGGGGCCATTATAAAGGGTGAGATTGGCACTCTCTCCCTCTCTCTCTTGCTCTCTTGCCCTCACCATTTGATGATGTAGCAGGAAGGCATCACAAAATGTCAGCATCTTGATATTGGACTTCCCAATTTCCAGAACTATGAGAAATAAATGTATGTTCATTATAAATTACCTATTCCCTAGTACTCTGTTGTATTTTGTAGCAGCACAAAACACACTAAGCCACCATTCAAACACTCTTTTATGGACACTGTATTAGTCAGGGTTCTCCAGAGAAACAGAACCAATAGAACTTATATAGATACATAAAAAGAGATTTATTACGAAGGATTGGCATTTGTGATTATAAAGGCTGAGAAGTCCCGAGATCTTCCATCTGCAAGCTGGAAGCCCAGGAAGGCCAGTGGAATAGTTCCAGTCAAACCCCAAAGGCCCGAACACCAGGGAGTCAATGGTGTAAGTCCTGACCTGAGTTTGAAGATCTAAGAACTGAGGAGAGAGAGTGGGTAATATCTAAGGGTGGGAAAAGAAGGATGGCTCAGCTTAACCAGAGAACAAATTTTTCCTTCCTCTGTCTTTTTGTTTTATTGTAAGCCTTCAGCAGATTGGATGGTGCCAACCCATAATGGTAAGGGTGATTTTCTTTACCCAGGCCACCAATTTGAATGCTATTCTCTTCTGGAAACGCCCTCATTGACATACCCAGAAATAATGCTTTACCAGCTATCTGGGCATCCCTTAGCCCAGTCAAGTTGACACATAAAATTAACCATCAAAGCTACCTGAAGCTAGTCTTCATCCTTCTAATATATCTGTAAGGCTATTTTGGCTCCAACCACTTCAGAGTGGATTTTGATGCAACTCCTAGAATCTAGAGTAAATCTTTTTGTAATGTTATCTATTAGTTCAGCTATCATTGGCATGCTGGGCCTTTCTATACCTCAGTGCAAGGGCTGATTGTTACATTTTCGGAAATTGTGCAAATTTCCATGTATCTTTCTTTCTTTTTAAGAGTTAATTCTGAGGTTATCAGGGCAGGGAGAAAGCTACTAACTAGCCCTTTTTGGTTAAACATAGTGGTAGCCGTGGACAAGCAGCTACTGAATTTAACCGTTGAGCAGAGGGTCAGAGGAGAAATGGAGAGAGAGCTCTGGGAGTGAACGTGTGTGCAATAGACTGTGGAAGCTATTAGCTCACAGTCAGGTAAAGTGGCCCTCTTTAATAAAACACCCACACACACTTCAAACTTCCAAAGTTCACTCAACAGGAAGTTCCACTAGGAGGAAAGAAGGGGGTAATGGACCATGCAGTATCAAATCTGTAATTAGAGTATAATAATTACCACTATCCCTATGATGTTGGCCTTGATGGACTCTGTTTCATCATTTAAATATTCTTAACTAAGTGTGGGCAGAATCCGTTGACTCGATAACTTGCTCACGCCTAAAAAGGAATAACAGGTTCAAAAAGAAGCTGTAGGAAATTAGTGATGAAAAAGAGAAATAAACATACAGAGTGCCATACAACTGAATAATTTGGCTTATTTTAAAAATGTGCTTGCTCTCTACGAACTTTCAAATGTGATCCCATTCCCCATGGATTTCCAGAAAGAAAAAGAAGATCTTACCTAAAATATGTCATTAACTAGTTTCTACCCTACTTCCCTAAGACTGGTCATTCTACTTAACAGTTCACTTCTTGCAAGCCATTGTGGACAGTTGTGCCTTTCAGAGACCAGACTGGCCAAGTCCTCTCTGTCTTTTAGTGAAAGCCCACTCTCCTAGGAAATGCTTCTGTTCTAAGACTCAACATTCCCTGTTAGGTGAGGTAACTGACATTAGAAATGGCCTCCCCCTTTAGAGCTGGCCCTGTATACACAGGTAATGTAATTTTGTATTTTTTTCTATTCACTGTGGTAGAGATTGCTGGTTGACTTGCCAACATCTATTGGCCCATTCCTCTAAATAACAGAACGTTTATCTGGGCACACACCTGTGTGGAATTAGCATGGTATTTCCCAGTCTCTCTTAAAGAAAAATGTGGCCACTTTACTAAGTTCAGGTAATGGCATTTAAGTAAATGATGATGTGTAGATTGCCGGAGCCTTCTTTAAGAGACAGCTGGTGTACCCCTTTTTCCTATCCCTTCCTTTAATCCACCGCTTGGAACATGGATGCTCACATTTTGAATCCTGAGGACAAGCACTACTTGCCTGGATAGTAGGGTGATAGGATTATGTGGAACAGAGTTGCCATATTAGCCTATTAGTCTAGTAGGACTCACTTTTAGACTTTGTTTATAGAGATAAATAAATTTTATTTGTATTATTTTTTAAAGCATCGTTATTTTGAGTTTTGCTTTTGCAGATAGATCTGTCTTTTGTTGTATTCCCCTCCTTCCCCCAAAATTCTTATGTTGAAGCACTAACCCAAGGTACTTCAGAATGTGACTTTACTTGGAAAAAGGGTCATTGCAGATGTAATTATTAATAGTTAAGATGAGGTCATTAAAGTGGTCTCTAATCCAATATGACTGCTCTTCTTATAAAAGGGGAAATCGGGACACAAAGGCAGACACACACACACACACACACACACACACACACACACAGACACAGAATGCTCTGTGTAGATGAAGGGATGGATCCAGGTGATGCCTCTATAAACAAATAAATGGCAAAGATTGCCAGCAAATCACCAGAAGCTAGGAATGAGGTTTGGAGCAGATTCTCTCTCACAGCTCTGAGAAGGAATCAAGCCTGCTGACATCTTGGCAAGCTTCTAGAACTCTGAGACAATAAATGTCTGTTATTTATTGTCTAGCCCTAGCAAACCGATATACAATCTTAGCCAATTTAAGACTGACTAGAATAACCTTAGCTTAATCTAGGGCAATTTTCACACCATTCAGACAGCAGAAACTATGTACATATATCCATGTGCCCATCTGAACTTCTATCATAATTTCTCAGCCTATCAATTTTAGCAGTGTGGCCAAATGTCAGTTTCTTTGGAATGCCAAAATAAGGGAATTTTGTTGTGGCTGTCCTGTGAAAATGAAGCTCTGTCACAGAGGAGTGTGTGAGCCAAATCCAAATATTGAGTTTATTTTACCCTCTAAATAGAATATTTTCACCCCAGTGAAGCAATTGTAAGCATCTCATCCAAAGCATATTCACTATCCTTGAGTATTCTTGGTTGCTTATTGAATGAATAAGTGAATGAGGTGGATTTGGCTGACACTAACCTTCGGGATTACCTCACAGCTTGCCAGTGGCAAGCTTAGTAAGTACTGGGCCACAGTGTCTGAGGATAGGTCTCTAGAGTCATATGTCTCTAAGTACAAATGCTAGCCTCCTGTATTAGTCTGTTTTCATGCTGTTGATGAAGCCATACCCAAGACAGGGTAATTTACAAAATAAAGGGTTTTAATTGGACTTACAGTTCCACATCACTGGGGAAGTCTCACAATCATGGTGGAAGGCAAGGAGGAGCAAGTCACATCTTACATGGATGGCAGCAGACAGAATGAGAGCCAAGCAAAATGGATTTCCCCTTATGAAACCATCAGATCTTGTGAGACTTATTCACTACCATGAGAACAGTATGGGGAAAACCACCCCCATGATTCAACTATCTCCCATCAGGTCCCTTCCACACACAACATGTGGGAATTCAAGATGAGATTTGGGTGGGGACACAGCCAAACCATATCACCTCCTTTTCTAGTTGCTTGGTTTGGAATAGTTATGTAATCTTTTTGAGCTTCAATTTCCTCATCTATAAAATAGGGAAGACACTAGTTACTCTCTTATAGGGTAGTTATGATTTATTTTATGTGAAATGTTTAGAATGGTTCATGTCATGATGTACTGCAGTTGGTTTGCACTGGCTCACAATGACTGATAGTGCACCTTTTTTCTGATTTTGCCAATATTCTCATCCTCACATCCAGTGACATCATATTGATATCTTGAAATTAATTGACCATGGTGAGAATATTTACACTGTAGATATTTGCAAATACTATACAACAGGGGCTAGCTTGCCAGCACACCATCAGTTAGATGACATCGGTAAGTTCTGTGTAAAATTTAAGATTATTATTACTCAGTAGGTACTCCTGCTCCCTTATGGTTTTGAGAAAGCATTCTGCTAGTTAAATAAATCATTTTGAATTAAAATAACACTGATAGGACTCCTTTAGCAATGTTTTACCTCTTGGGAATCACTGCCTACATTTGTGGTCTATAAATCTGAATCCTTAATTCACTCGGATGGATTTTTGGCTCAATGGAAGTAAGATCTTTTCTCACTGCTGTAGCCCCCACACATGGCACAGGCCTGGGACAGAGTGGGCACTCATAAATATTTGTTAAGTGAAAAAATAAATGAATGAAAGTATCTGAAACACTTGCATTTTCAAAAGGTTTTGACATCTATTTCCTTTTCTTCTCAAAGCTACCCTTTGAGATGGATAGGTCCTATTTTATCTCCATTGCATTGATGAAGAAACTGCAATGTAAAGAGGTGTCTAATTAGTGATTTACTTCCTTTCATCATATATGTCCATTACACCAGTGTTTCCCAAAATGTGTTCTATAGATCATAAATCCTGAAGGATGTTAATAGTTATTATGTGCCAGGGGACCCGTGGGTATATAAGTTTGGAAAATAGTGAAGTAAAAAAAAAAATGGTTTACTTACTACAAGTTTTCTCAGAGCCTTATTAAGCCAATGTGCATTGTGAATTTGGGAGGTAGTGGAGATAGCTTAAGTATGCAGCATTTCCTATATTTGACTATAGTTTGCTTGATTGTTTCTTTTTTGTTTGTTTGTTTGTTTGTTTGTTTGAGATAGGGTCTTGCTCTGTTGCCCAGGCTTGGCTGGAGTTCAGTATCATGATCTCAGCTCACTGCAAGCTCCACCTCCCGGGTTCATGCCATTCTCCTGCCTCAGTCTCCCGAGTAGCTGGAACTACAGGTGTCCGCCACCATGCCCCACTAATTTTTTGTATTTTTAGTAGAGAAGGGTTTTCACTGTGTTAGCCAGGATGGTGTCGATCTCTTGACCTCATGATCTGCCCACCTTGGCCTCCCAAAGTGCTGGGATTGCAGGTGTGAGCCACCGTGCTGGCCACTTGATTGATTTTAAATGAAGCATCCAGCAGTGTTAGTGTGAAACTTCATTAGGTAGTACTTTTCAGACCTTAACTTGCATATGAATTGCCAAGGGAACTTATTAAAATACAAATTCTGATGAGGAGGGAAGAGTGCCTAGGGTGGGGACCTGAGATCCCACATTTCTTTTTTTTTTTTTCTTCTTCTTTTATTTGAAGCAAGGTCTCACTCTGTCACCCAGGCTGAGGTTCAGTGGCATGATCACAGCTCACTGGATCCTCAACTCCTCGGCTCAGATGATCATCCCACCTCAGCCTCCCAGGTAGCTGGGACAACAGGAGCATGCCACCACATCTAGCTCATTTTTATTTATTTATTTTTTTGAGACAGAGTCTCACTCTGTTGCCCAGGCTGGAGTGTAGTGGTGCATCTCAGCTCACTGCAAGCTCCACCTCCCGGGTTCACGCCATTCTCCTGCCTCAGCCTCCCGAGTAGTTGGGACTACAGGCGCCTGCCACCACGCCTGGCTAATTTTTTTTGTATTTTTAGTAGAGACGGGGTTTCACCATGTTAGCCAGGATGGTCTCGATCTCCTGACCTCGTGATCTGCCCGCCTCGGCTTCCCAAAGTGCTGGGATTAGAGGCGTGAGCCACCACGTCCGGCCATCTAGCTCATTTTTGTATTTTTTTGTGGAGACAGGGTCTTGTTTTGTTGCCCAGTCTGATCTTGAACTACTGAACTCAAGCAATCCACGTGCTTCGGCCTCCCAAAGCTCTGGCATTACAGGCGTGAACCACCATTCCTGACCAGAGATCTTGTATGTCTAACAGGCTCTCAGAGGGTGCCCATGCTGCTGGCCCACAGGCCACACCTTGAATAGCAAGGCACCAGAACATACAAGAGTCAAGAAGAAATGGCATCTTATTGAAAGAGCAAATGAGAACACTAAAACACCCTATCCACCCTCAGGACCAGCTGTTACAGAAGCATGTTGTTTAGAGGGCTGAGGAAATAAGGGACAAACCTCCTTATGATGAGCAAGAAATGGAGGAACATAGAGCTAAACTAAATAGCTGGAGTAAGGCAGGTCCCTTCAGCTGAAGTCTAGTGGTGAATTAATTATTGAAGGGACACACAGATGGCTAAAAGGACCCTTGATTTCTTTGTGAACTAAAGTAACTTCATTTTTGTCATTTTAAAACCTAGGTTCAAGGAGAAGAGAACAAGGCCTACTACTGGTTCAGACTTATTGTTTCCCCTCTCTATCCACAAACTCAACTTCCATGAGTTATTAGTTTAAAAAAAAACCAAAACTTTTTAATTATTCAAAATGGAATATGAATGTTAGAAATTGGAAGGGAAAAATGGGGACTGACATAAAAAGAGATTAGCCTGGGTCAGGTGAGGGAGTAACGCTATACAATGTATTCAGCTATTTAAAGGCTTCAGAAATGCTCCTATCTCATACAGACTCATCTTCCTGACCTCATCTGGTCCCTGCTCTGACCTGGAAACTTAGCTTGGGTACCTGTGTTTCTCCAGCAGTGGTTGTTCTCTGCTGCTGCCTTGAACTAGCAGACCTCTCTTTCCTAGTTCCTTGGCAACAGTGTTCTAATAACCTTTGCGGGTCACATAGTTCCTCAGTGTGGAGCTGGGATTAGGCTAATGGAGGTGTGATAAGACTCTCCCACAATGTGTCTATCAATGATTCACTTCTACTAATTATAACTTGACATGTTTTGATAACTTAATGAAAGCAAAAAGGTTAATAACTCATGACTTCCTTGTTGGTCAAATCTTTATCCATGTAAAGCAATAATTTTGCATAATTTTATATTTTTTCCCTTGCATTCTTTGGGTTAAGTTCATTTTGTCACTCCTGCTGTTTATATTGGTATATTTATTTGTTCATCTTTTTATGATACTAGTTTAGATTATTCTCTAGGGATTATATTTTTTAACCCAGAAAGGGAGTATTTTGTTTTTTGCTGAAGTTCAGATTAGTTGTCAGAACTGATAGATTTTATTTTACTTGTGTAGTCTTGTTTATGTTTTTGCATTTGTGTAGGTCTTGATGTTTTCTTTTAATTTTTTAAGTTTTTCTTATATTGCCTGTTTTGTTTCTTTATATCTTTTTTTTGTATGTACTAATGAGTACTTATTCTGTTTAAATTATATATATATATATATATATATATTTTTTTTTTTTTTTTTTTTTTTTTTTTTTTGAGGCGGAGTCTCACTCTGTCACTCAGGCTGGAGTGCAATGGCACGATCTCTTGCTCACTGCAAGCTCTGCCTGCCGGATTCACATCATTCTCCTGCCTCAGAAGCTGGGACTACAGGAGCCCACCACTGTGCCTGGCTAACTTTTTGTATTTTTAGTAGAGACTGGGTTTCACCATGTTAGCCAGGATGGTCTCAATCTCTTGACCTCGTGATCAGCCTGCCTCGGCCTCCCAAAGTGCTGGGATTACAGGCGTGAGCCACTGCACCCTGCCTGAATTATATTCTTGATTATCTAACAATTAAAAAAAGAATTATCCACCCTCTATTTTTTAGTTACAAGTATGTTATGAAGCAGTATCTTTAATTTGAATAGAATTGAGTCCTTGCTAAGAAAAATGAATGAGATAAGGTATTTCATCTTCTGTTCACCACCCATACCTGTGAAAGCCAGTCTGACTTTTTACATCTGTCAGTGATCAATACTGAAGATACAATCTGTAGTTACAAAGTGGTTGGCTTGGGCTTTGAAATGTAAACAGTGATAATTTATGAACGGGTTTGTCATCTTCCCAAAAATATCTGCCCATGTGCCCTGTGTCATAACACATTCGTGCTACTGCATTCCTTGTCTGTTGTGACATTCGTTGATTAGTAAATATTTATAGGTGTCTCTTGTAACAAAGATTGGCTTTGGGCACGATTAATTAAAAATAAATTTTAAAATATCATAAAAGAACTATGTAGTGTCCAAGAAGACCTTAGAAAATATTCTTTTCTTCATGTTTCTGCCCTGTGTTGTATTGCTCTTGTCTTATCTGGTAGAATTGTCATATATGTCAAATGGGTAGCCTCATTATGATGAAAAATGAAACAAAAGATGCCTTTTTTCCATTACCCTTACCCTGAAATAGCCAAAATATACACATATGGCACCAGAAGAACAGGGAGTTTGCCTTTTTCTAGCTTGTTTTAAAAGTGTAGTGCAGACAAACTAAATCCAGCTGGGAATTCTGTGGGTCACAAACATGAGGTGGTGCAGAATTGAAACCTCTGTCTACAGCAGACTCTCAGAAGATTTACGTGCAAGGTTAAGCTAGCATATTTTTGTTTGTGTTGCCTTAAATCTTCTCCTTTGAAGGTTATGATAGCTGCTCAGTGACTAAGTGGTTATTTTTTTAAATCAGTGATACATTCGTTGTTTAGAAAGCATCTGATACTTCTTGTCTTAATAAAAATTTTTAACAACAGATAAAACTCTGTATGTGAGCATATCTCAAGTGTATAATCCTAGTTTGCTATTTACCCATCTGATTTGTGTAACATTATACTGTCATTTAAAATATACTTTTTAAGCCAGATTTTGCATTTTAAAAGTTATATTTAGTAATAACTCTCAGTACACTTACTTATAAATAGTACCTATAAAGTTTTTACAGACTGTAAAACTGTATTTACTCATCCCTGTAAGCTTACATTTTATAGCTAATTACTATTTTCTGACACTTTATGTATATATACATATATTTTTTCTTGAAAATGATTTCCAAAAATATTTATTTAAATGCAAATCATAACGATAAGTGAAAACATTTAAAATATGTACTTATTTTTGTAATTGCCATTCTAAATAATTTAATCAAAACACCCCCATTCTGATTTCATTCCCATTCATCTTTTCCAAGAAGTTAAGAACCTGAGTTTTAAAAAACACTGTACCCAAGCAGCAAATTTGCAACAAACTTGAAAGGCCTGCCACATGTTTTGGCTCTATTGACCCTAATACTTTTCCAATTAAAAAAAAAAAAAAAAAACTTAACAAAAAATAGACTGGAATGATTACCTTAAGCCACTTGGCACTTTGGGGCTTTATTTTATTCTGTTTTCAAACTGGCATGTGATAATTGAATTTTCTTGGGGAAAACTCAAAGCAGCAATCCAGCTTTTTAGGCAAAAACTCCACAAAAAAGACACTCCACTTGATGAATCTCCACTCGCAAAGAACATTAGTGAAGCCCTGGTGGTATTATCTTTGATAACAAAGAATCACCACATTTTGATGATTCTCATTCTAAGTGCTAAGACTTAAAATGGCAATATAAAACATGGCTCAAAATGTTTTAGTAGAATTTAGCTTTATCTCTTGTTGACTTTTCTTTATAGTTAAAAAAAATAGAAACCACTTTAAAAACATAAAATTTTGAAAAAATAGACATGTCACATATGCAATTTACTTCATATTGTGAAATTAACATGGTACGTATTTCTTTTTTTTTTTATTTTTTTTTTATTATACTTTAAGTTCTAGGGTACATGTGCATAACGTGCAGGTTTGTTACATATGTATACTTATGCCATGTTGGTGTGCTGCACCCATCAACTCGTCAGCACCCATCAATTCAGCATTTATATCATGTATAACTCCCCAATGCAATCCCTCCCTCCTCCCCCCTCCCCATGATAGGCCCCAGTGTGTGATGTTCCCCTTCCCGAGTCCAAGTGATCTCATTGTTCAGTTCCCACCTATGAGTGAGAACATGCAGTGTTTGGTTTTCTCTTCTTGTGATCGTTTGCTAAGAATGATGGTTTCCAGCTGCATCCATGTCCCTACAAAGGACACAAACTCATCCTTTTTTATGGCTGCATAGTATTCCATGGTGTATATGTGCCACATTTTCTTAATCCAGTCTGTCACAGATGGACATTTGGGTTGATTCCAAGTCTTTGCTATTGTGAATAGGGCCGCAATAAACATACGTGTGCATGTGTCTTTGTAGTAGAATAATTTATAATCCTTTGGGTATATACCCAGTAGTGGGATGGCTGGGTCATATGGTACATCTAGTTCTAGATCCTTGAGGAATTGCCATACTGTTTTCCATAATGGTTGAACTAGTTTACAATCCCACCAACAGTGTAAAAGTGTTCCTATTTCTCCACATCCTCTCCAACACCTGTTGTTTCCTGACTTCTTAATGATTGCCATTCTAACTGGTGTGAGATGGTATCTCATTGTGGTTTTGATTTGCATTTCTCTGATGGCGAGTGATGATGAGCATGTTTTCATGTGTCTGTTGGCTGTATGAATGTCTACTTTTGAGAAATGTCTGTTCATATCCTTTGCCCACTTTTTGATGGGGTTGTTTGTTTTTTTCTTGTATATTTGTTTGAGTTCTTTGTAGATTCTGGATATTAGCCCTTTGTCAGATGAGTAGGTTGCAAAAATTTTCTCCCATTCTGTAAGTTGCCTGTTCACTCTGATGGTAGTTTCTTTTGCTGTGCAGAAGCTCTTTAGTTTAATTAGATCCCATTTGTCAATTTTGGCTTTTGCTGCCGTTGCTTTTGGTGTTTTAGACATGAAGTCCTTGCCCATGCCTATGTCCTGAATGGTACTACCTAGATTTTCTTCTAGGGTTTTTATGGTATTAGGTCTAACATTTAAGTCTCTAATCCATCTTTAATTAATCTTCGTATAAGGGGTAAGGAAAGGATCCAGTTTCAGCTTTCTACTTATGGCTAGCCAATTTTCCCAGCACCATTTATTAAATAGGGATTCCTTTCCCCATTTCTTGTTTCTCTCAGGTTTGTCAAAGATCAGATGGCTGTAGATGTGTGGTATTATTTCTGAGGACTCTGTTCTGTTCCATTGGTCTATATCTCTGTTTTGGTACCAGTACCATGCTGTTTTGGTTACTGTAGCCTTGTAGTATAGTTTGAAGTCAGGTAGCGTGACGCCTCCAGCTTTGTCCTTTTGACTTAGGATTGTCTTGGCAATGCGGGCTCTTTTTTGGTTCCATATGAACTTTAAAGCAGTTTTTTCCAATTCTGTGAAGAAACTCATTGGTAGCTTGATGGGGATGGCATTGAATCTATAAATAACCTTGGGCAGTATGGCCATTTTCACGATATTGATTCTTCCTATCCATGAGCATGGTATGTTCTTCCATTTGTTAGTGTCCTCTTTTATTTCACTGAGCAGTGGTTTGTAGTTCTCCTTGAAGAGGTCCTTTACATCCCTTGTAAGCTGGATTCCTAGGTATTTTATTCTCCTTGAAGCAATTGTGAATGGAAGTTCATTCCTGATTTGGCTCTCTGCTTGTCTGTTACTGGTGTATAAGAATGCTTGTGATTTTTGCACATTAATTTTGTATCATGGTACATATTTCAAAGGTTTGATAAAGCTCTGTGCGTTGGCATTCACTAGTTGATGGAAACTTTCAAAATCTCTGATCCTCTGGCTGGTTATTTACTGACAGTGTCCTTTATGGACTTGTGTCTTATCAACTTGAAGAACTGATGTGGCAGCATAGAAACAGGATGTTAAAAGGTACAGTCAGATCTTGCACACTGAGTGTTAAGTTTACAGTAATTTGGATGAGCGAAGGGCCATTTCATCATCTTATCAACTGAGAAGGAATGGCAGAGCTGACCACTAGACAGTGATGCTATAGAGGTTTTAGAGGCACAACTCGGTTTTATACTTGGGAATGAGACAGGAGTTCAGCAGGACTGGTTTTACAAGATACAAATCACAAAGACCTTGCTGGTAAAACAGGATGCAATAAAGAAGCCAGCGAAAATCCGCCAAAACCAAGATGGCAAAACAAGTGAGTTCTGGTCATCCTCACTGCTCATTATATTCTAATTATAATACATTAGCATACTAAAAGAAGAGCCCACTGGTGCCACAACAGTTTACAAATGCCATGGCAACATCTGGAAGTTAACCTATATGGTCTTTAAGTGGGAGGAACCCTCAGTTCTGGTAATTTCCTGCTCCTTTCTCAGGAAACTCATGAATAATCCACCCCTTATTTATCATATGATCAAGAAATAACCATAAAAATAGTCAACCAGCAGCCCTTAGGGCTTCACTGCCGGAAGAGTAGCCACTCTTTTATTCCTTTACTGTTTGATAAACTTGCTTTCACTTTATTCTATTGGCTTGCTCTTGAATTTTTTCTTGCAGAAAGCTAAAAACTCTTGTGGACTCCTGGGTTGAGCCCCAGTTTCAGCATTTGCCCTGCGACAAATAAAGAGACTATTTGATTTAATAAATTTTCCATCTTACTTACATTTGGGTGATTTTAGCATATTTATAATTGGGAAAGTTTTCAAAGTGATACTGGATGGTGACAAATGTACACATTTTTACAATTCAGTATTATAGCTCTCCAAGAGTTTTCTGGTTTCTTTTACCACACTCAGAATTTGAAAGGCAACCATCTGGGTCATGAAGATGCTTGCTGATCAACTGCTGGAGTAGAAGAGACTGCTGGGGTAGAAGAGATTTTAAGTCCCTTGCTGAAGACTGCAGTTTGGCTTACTGGTTTTAGTTATTTACACGACCTAACCTGTATCTCAAGGACTGTGAACACCACTCATCACAGAAAACTTGGTACTTGGAGGTTTATCGGATTATGAAAGATTTTGTATCTGCCTGTGGTATCCTGAAAGTACAGACACCTGCAGTCTTGAACCTCAGCTTCTGGATTATTTCAATTATGAATTCTTTAGAGAGTTTTTTTTCTTTTTCTTTTTTATTTTTGAGACAGGGACTTGCTCTGTTGTCCAGGTTGGAGTGCAGTGGTGCAGTAACAGCTCACTGAAGCCTTGACCTCACTGAGTTCAAGTGACCCTCCTACTTCAGTCTCTTGAGTAGCTATGACTATAGGTGCCTGCCACCATGACAGGCTATTTTTTTAATTTTTGTAGATAGGGGGTCTCACTATATTGCCCAGACTGGTCTCAAACTCTAGGACTCAAGCAATCTTCCCACTGTGGTCTCCCAAAGTGTTGGGATCATAGATATGAGCCACTTCCCCTGGCCTTAGGTAGTTTTGGTTCCTTCAGAATTAATGATCTGCATCTGCCATCTGCAAGGCCTGTGGATCTCCACTGATTTACAGGGGGTTTGCCATTACTGAGTTGACTTGTAGACAGAAAAACAAACTGCCTTTGTTGAACCATTTGGTTTTTCCTCATATTTTTCTCTTTTGTGAAAGGCCTTAACCGAAGATCCCTGCTTTGCATCTGGAATATGCCTGCAGTAATGTTTGTTAAGAAATTTGAGTTTGAGAGTAACTGTTCCTGTGGGGCTGTAGAAGAGCTGGTTGTTATTCTAATAGATTCCTGACCCTTGCTATTGCTTCAAATTAGATTGTTGCAAGTTTAGAAGGTGCAGGTGAAGTTTTCCTTTTAGGTTTTGCTGGTACTGACACAAGCACAGACATGCTGCCCATGAGCGATAATCTCCATCTTCTTCATCCTCCTCCCCATGAATTTTTAAAACAACCCAAATTACCTCTGATAACTGTCTCTTCTGAGAGTTTTCTCCCTCAATACTTATGTTTTTCAGACTTGGTTCTGGAGAGCGGATTATGTCTTATTTAAGCTGTTAAGTATTTGTGATTCACATAAAAGTATAGTGTTCCTTCCTTCTCTGTGGGGGGAATCATGAATATCACTGAACCCTATATATACACATATATATGTATATACATATGTACACATTTTTGTATATATACACCCTATATATACACATATATATGTATATACATATGTGTATATATATATACACACACATTATGTTTTCTCACATACATACATACTTATAATAAAGTTTAGTTTATAAATCAGGCATAAAAAGAAATAATATTAACTAATAATAAAATAGGGCAATTATATAACAATATACTAAATTTATGTGACTGTAGTCTTTTACTGTCAAAATATCTTATTGTACTGTACTCACCTCTTTTCTGATCGTGGTAGACCGAGGATAACTGAAACTTTAGAAAGAGAAACTAGGGATAAGGGAGGACTATCGTACCACTTTATACACCTGTTTTGTGCATCTATTTATTGGCAGTCTGTATTATCTGAAGCAATTGAAATGAAAACTTTTTAAATAAGTGCCACCATCTGCCTTTGGACTTGCAGATTCTCGATAAATCTCAATAGAAAAAGGAACAGAAGCATATGTTAATGTCGCTGTAGGTTTTCCTCAGATGAGAGATCCTCCTGCACACAAGGGAGGTCTCAATGAGGTCTTTTGGTTCCAGCTCAGTATCAATTACACCCCTAAAGGCCCAGGTTTCCCTCAGCGGTTTCCTTGTTGATGTTTGCAGCTCAGGATCATGCTTCCTTTTGCCTCCTAGAAACCTGTGGAAATGCTGGACACCTTGCGTAGGGTGTCTGGAGCTGGAAATGGCAAGGGGTAGCCCACATCTTCCTGTCTTCTGTTGTCTCCTATCACTTCACTAAAACTATCAAGCAAAATCAGAGCCAAATGACAAGACGACTTGCTTCAGATTCTAGAAATCAGCCCAGTTTAGTTCACTCTGTGGCTTCATGATGGTTTAAACTTCATGATGGGTTAAACAACTTCACTCAGCTGTATTTAACAATTATGCCCTAAGTCTGAAGTCTATGACTCAGGCTTCCTGACTTCAATGTCTGCTCACTTGTTTTTATTGTTTGTGGTATCCCATGTCTCTTAACCTTAAAATGCCCTTACCTATGAATGTTACATTGCAGATATCCACTCAGTAACCTCTGAAGTATAAAGTCAATGAAGAAAGTGTGCTCTTTTGTCTGATTCTTATTTAGGAGATAGTATAGTTTTGCATTAAGAACACAAAATCTAGAAGCAGACTGCCTGAGTTTTCATCTCAGCAATGTGACCTCGAACAAGCTACTCAGCCTAGAAGTGTCATGATTTGTTTTACAAAACAAGGATGATAATTATCATAGCGCCTACCACATAGGTTTTGAGAATCAAGTGAGTTAGTACATAGTACTTGGAACAGTGCCTGATACACAGAAAACTTCATAAGCCTTTTCTTTTTGCTATTATCTAATGTGCTCACATAAAAATGTCCAAAATGGTTAAAAAATATTCATTGATGATGATTTACTTTGACTTGCAAGGAGTTGGGGCTCCATCAATGTTTAATGAATTGAGTCTAAAGCAAAAATAAAGATGACAAAGGTGCTGAAATATTTTAATCACAATTTTCTCTAAATATAAAGTTTTTATTTTACTACACACATTCCAGGATTTGTTTGGCTGAGGGGATTCAGAAGTACATGGGAAGGCCGGGCGCGGTGGCTCAAGCCTGTAATCCCAGCACTTTGGGAGGCCGAGACGGGCGGATCACGAGGTCAGGAGATCGAGACCATCCTGGCTAACACGGTGAAACCCCGTCTCTACTAAAAACTACAAAAAACTAGCCGGGCGACGTGGCGGCGCCTGTAGTCCCAGCTACCCGGGAGGCTGAGACAGGAGAATGGCGTGAACCCGGGAGGCGGAGCTTGCAGTGAGCTGAGATCCGGCCACAGCACTCCAGCCTGGGTGACAGAGCGAGACTCCGTCTCAAAAAAAAAAAAAAAAAAAAAACAGAAGTACATGGGAGCTTCAATTTATATCAGGCTGCTAATTAATTAACTGCTAAAGAAGTTCCATGGGTAATTGGTATGATGTGAAAATCCTAGTGCTTTGTAACTCCCTTTAGCTCAGGTAAATCGGTTTTCCTGAACACATTGCAATAGTGTTTACTGAGTTAGGTACTCTGTATGCGTGTGGTTGTCCAATTCTACCAACACCATAAAGAATATATTCTATCACCACCATTTTAGAGAGGAGGACACATGCCCAGAGTCACTCGACCAATAGAATTAGAGTCAATATGAAGGCACAAGTTGCTTCTTGCAAAACACAAGCCTTTCAAGTGCCCATGCTAATCATAGTTAACAATCATTAAAACAACAGCCCAGATTGAAGCGGTGGGAACAAAAAGGCAGAAAAGTGGTGTTTAATGCTTCTTCCACCACTTAGAGGCAAGTCATTCAACTTCTCTAGGACACAGTATCAACAGAAAAAGGACACTAAACCACTTTTCTGAGGCAGACTGCGCCAGTTTTCTTGCAGTCTTTCAGGTCTACAGTATTTATTATTTTCACTGATTTCTCTGATTTGCCTATATGTATTTGTTGAGCATCTGTTATGTGCAAGGAACAGTGCTAGAAGCCCCACAAGATGAAAAAAAAATGAAATAGGATGTAATTCTTTGCCTCCTTTGAGACTACTGGTGATAGTGACCCATTAAGCTCGGGGAGTCTACCCTCTAGTTGGGGGACGACGTGGCAAGTCACAGTCACCGTTAACAGGCTGCAGTAGCAGAGGAGAAGTGCAGTCTGTGCCAGTTCAGAGGAGGTAGGAAGCATAATGAGTGGGGAGCATTAGGAAAAGACTTCAAGGTGAAGATGCCATTTAAACTGAGCTTTAAGAGTTAGAGAGGGGAAATTCTGGCTGGAAGAGAATAGAGTTGGAGGTAGGGAGTTGGGAAAACATAGTGTCTTCATGAAACAATGGTCTTCCAATTTGGGTGAAATGAAGAATACTGGAAGATAATGCTAATTTGGATTGAGAAGCCAGGTTAAGAAGATTAGGTTACTTATGAAGAAAAAGAAAACGTTCAAGCTTTTTAGCATGGGTGTGAAGGCTTAGAGCTTCACTTTAGGAAGATTAACTCAATTTAGTATGTTGAGTCCTTTTGAGTCTAGGAGCCTGAGAGAATCCTGGTACCACTGATGGAAAACAGGAAGTCCAGAGGAGTTGGTTTGTTTCTCTTACCACCAAATTCAGGTTTCTATGTAATTAATTTGAAGAACTGCAGAAATGTTGGACTGGATTTTAGGAGAAGGAGCAGAAGTGAGGAAACAGAGGAAACACAGTCAGGTACAGACCTCAGGGATGTACACATGGAGTTAGTTGGCAGGAAATAGAAGCCAGTCAGGAAAGAAAGAAGCAATCAGTGGAAACAGTGGAAAAGCAGTTCTGTGTTTGGGGCTAAAGGAGAAAGAACTGAGAAAATCAATGAAGACCATTAAATTATAAGCTTCTTGAGAGTACAGGTTGATGAGATTGTTGTAAGACAATCCGTTTATTTAAATATTTCCCACGACAGGCATGGTACAGTGTTTCTCACATTCTTAGCACTCAGTGAATTTTGACTGATATCTATATTGTGCAATGCCATACAAGGTTTGAAGAAAGGGAAGACTGAAAAGACCATTTGTCTTTATGATCAAGAGATCTTTGGTTATTGCTCCTGTATTGTGATTCTCCAGGCTTTCTGTTTTAAGAAACATAAAGAACACAGATATTATTCATATCAAAGATTAAGGCATATACAACATTCCCTCTAGGCCGTGTGTTGTGTTGGACCATGAATGTAAAAGTGTCTGGTTTTGTAATAGTACATATTGTCCCTTAGCACTCTGCTGGTTTGTATGAATATCAGTATGTTTGAGAATGTATGCAGGAAGGTGGAAGTAAACAAGCTGTCCAACTCTAGAAAAGTCCAGTGTGGTGGGTGCCCACAATGAAATAGTAAGCCGCATCAAAAGCCCTGTACTAGATGGAATACAGTAACACAATTGTATCTTGTAAACATCATGTCCAGTGAAAAGGAGTAAGAAACAGAAATGAGTAAAAAAAAATAAGAAATAAGTGAGATGAGAAATAAGAATCAAAAAACAGAAATAAAAGCTACAGCATAATAACATCTGTGTAAATAATAACAGACTCAAAATAACACTGTACAGCATAACACAAGGACACATACTTAGCCAAAGACATATCCATTAGAGTGAATGTCTCCTGGGGGTAGTGAAGGAATAAACATCCAAATCAGGATGATGGAGAAAATCAGACAAAACAAGAGAAGGACCTTGAAAAGATTAATGATGAGGTATGTAATTAATTCATGATTTGAGTAGACATCAAAAGAAAAAAGGGAATATGTGATGGAGGCGTGTTTTTTCAAATCTCAAACAAAGGTTCATACAATAATGACAGAGATACTATATAGGTTTTACATTTATTATGCTCATTGGCAAACAAAAACAGAAACAACATATATTATCTACAGTAAAATTCGTGCATATGATAAGGCCTATTAATTTTTGCTTCAACTATATGGCTCAAAGTGACATCAGGTGTGTTGGGGACAGCAAGAAGAGTGGGGCTATTCATCACAGTAGGAACAGAATAGTGCACATGGTGCCACCCACAGGTTCTTTCAACATGAAGAAGCTTTCCAAGAAGCAGCTTAGGTTAGATAGACCTCAACCTAATATTTAAGGCTATCATCTAAGGCATTATTAATACTTGTGACTATTTTCTAGGGCATCACATGTTATGCAATTAGCAAGCAGGAATTTAGTACTGACATTTGCATTCTAGCTTAATAGTTACATTTATTACTTCTTTTCATTAAAAATGTGTGTTCTAGCAAATTCATTTTCTACCCATTCAAATAATGAGATTATCTCTCATAAAAGTCAAGTCCAATTTGAACATATCTACAAAGATATCCCCAATACATAGTGATTGGTAGAAAATATGAGTAGAGGATAAAAGATGGTTTACTTTTATATAGCATGCAGGAACCATGATTTCACACGTAGTGAAATCAGATTTCTGCTTCTTCCTCACTCTTTTTAAACTGAAAATTAGAACCAGCAAGTCATGCACCCCCCTATTAGAAGCCTCATTGAAGGTCTGAGGAGCTAAGGCTCAAGATGGTGTGTTTTTGCCTTGACTGCTCTCAACACAGTATTCCATCTGCTATTCCTTTGTTCCATCTGCTCTTTCTTAAACCTGTCTTGAAAAGAACAATGGTTATCTTCATCCTCTGTCTCAGAGATGATCTCCATCTTCTGAATGATCAGTTTAATGAGCTCATGCTGTTTTTCCAGGAGAAAAGTAAGATCCTTCAGCCTAAAAGGACATACACATTTCATGAATTTATTTTCACTTATTCTTTTAGCCCTTCTGAATGTAGGAAGGCATAGGTTTTAACCTCGGTAGTCACAATCCTTCCAGGAAACACAATGTTTTTGAAGTTTAAATGATTTTTCCCAAAGTTACACTGTTAGTTCATGGCTAGTTTATTTTTGTTCCCAGTTTACAGGTAAGAAACTATTATAGAGAAAGGTTAAGCAGCTTGCCCAGTGTCACAGTTATTAAGTACCTGGTTGAATAGGGGTTTGAACTCAGGTACTAACTGTAAAACCCTCATGCTTAACCACTGCCCACCACATAGTTACTCCAGGGATCTTCAAAAGCTTTCAGAGCTTTGCTTTATGAATTCAGATGAAGAATACAGTTTATGATACTACCTCCAAGAGAAAGGAAATCAGCATTTTAATTTTTATTCACTTATTATTGGAAGCCAAACTGATTGGTGAATAGCGGCAAATATGTTGTTGGTTCTAAAGAATATCTCATGACTCTCAATACACTAGCTACAGCTGTCAATAAAGCATGACTATTATAAAATAAATAAACACCAATATAAAATATAACCTTATATTGTGCATTATTATTTATGAGTTTTAAATTTCTCAAGTACAGATAGAAGGAAAAATACATACCGGTATTTCTGCTTTAATATTTCCATTTCTAAAGATGTATCAGCATTTGGTATTTCTTGTCTTATTTCTCCAGTGCAAAATAAAAAACGGAATATATGCTGCTGGATAAAAACATAGTAGTGGAGTCGGGGCGGAGCAAGATGGCCGAATAGGAACAACTCCAGTCTCCAACTCCCAGCGCGAGCGACACAGAAGACCGGTGATTTCTGTATTTTCAACTGAGGTACTGGGGTCATCTCACTAGGGAGTGCCGGACAATCGGTGCTGGTCAGCTGCTGCAGCCTGACCAGCAAGAGCTGAAGCAGGGCGAGGCATCGCCTCACCTGGAAGCGCAAGGGGGAAGGGGATCCGTTTTCCTAGCCAGGGGAACTGAGACACACAACACCTGGAAAATCGGGTAACTCCCACCCCAATACTGCGCTGTAAGCATACAGGCATTCCAGGAGAATATATCCCACACCTGGCCGGGAGGGTCCCACGCCCACGAAGCCTCCCTCACTGCTAACACAGCAGTCTGCCGCGATCTATCCGCAAGGCAGCAGCGAGGCTGGGGGAGGGGCGCCCGCCATTGCTGAGGCTTAAGTAGGTAAACAAAGCCGCTGGGAAGCTCGAACTGGGTGGAGCTCACAGCAGCTCAAGGAAGCCTGCCTGTCTCTGTAGTCTCCACCTCTGGGGACAGCGCACAGCTGAAGACCAACAGGGGAAGTAGCGGGAGCCGGTGCAGACGCGAACGACCCTGTCTGACAGCTTTGGGGAGAGCCGCGGATCTCCCAACGCGGAGGTTGAGATCTGAGAACGGACAGACTGCCTGCTCAGGTGTGTCCCTGACCCCTGAGTAGCCTAGCTGGGAGAAATCCCCCACTAGGGGCAGTCTGACACCCCACACCTCACAGGGTGGAGTACACCCCTGAGAGGACACTTCCAAAAGAAGAATCAGACAGGTACACTCGCTGTTCAGCAATATTCTATCTTCGGCAACCTCTGCTGCTGATACCCAGGCAAACAGGGTCTGGAGTGGACCTCAAGCAATCTCCAACAGACCAACAGAGAGTCCTTCTGACTGTCAGAAGGAAAACTATCAAACAGGAAGGACACCTATACCAAAACCCCATCAGTTCGTCACCACCATCAAAGACCAGAGACAGATAAAACCACAAAGATGGGGAAGAAGCAGGGCAGAAAAGCTGGAAATTCAAAAAATAAGAGCGCATCTCCCCCTGCAAAGGAGCGCAGCCCATCACCAGCAACGGATCAAAGCTGGTCAGAGAATGACTTGGACGAGAGGAGAGAAGAAGGCTTCAGTCCATCAAACTTATCAGAGCTAAAGGAGGAATTACGTACCCAGCGCAAAGAAACTAAAAATCTTGAAAAAAGAGTGGAAGAATTGACAGCTAGACTCATTAATGCAGAGAAGATCATAAACGAAATGACAGAGATGAAAACCATGACACGAGAAATACGTGACAAATGCACAAGCTTCAGTAACCGACTCGATCAACTGGAAGAAAGAGTATCAGCGATTGAAGATCAAATGAATGAAATGAAGCGAGAAGAGAAACCAAAAGAAAAAAGAAGAAAAAGAAATGAGCAAAGCCTGCAAGAAGTATGGGATTACGTAAAAAGACCAAATCTACGTCTGATTGGGGTGCCTGAAAGTGAGGGGGAAAATGGAACCAAGTTGGAAAACACTCTTCAGGATATCATCCAGGAGAACTTCCCCAACCTAGTAGGGCAGGCCAACATTCAAATTCAGGAAATACAGAGAACGCCACAAAGATACTCCTCCAGAAGAGCAACTCCAAGACACATAATTGCCAGATTCACCAAAGTTGAAATGAAGGAAAAAATCTTAAGGGCAGCCAGAGAGAAAGGTCGGGTCACCCACAAAGGGAAGCCCATCAGACTAACAGCAGATCTCTCGGCAGAAACTCTACAAGCCAGAAGAGAGTGGGGGCCAATATTCAACGTTCTTAAAGAAAAGAATTTTAAACCCAGAATTTCATATCCAGCCAAACTAAGTTTCATAAGTGAAGGAGAAATAAAATCCTTTACAGATAAGCAAATGCTTAGAGATTTTGTCACCACCAGGCCTGCCTTACAAGAGACCCTGAAGGAAGCCCTAAACATGGAAAGGAACAACCGGTACCAGCCATCGCAAAAACTTGGCAAAATGTAAAGACCATCGAGGCTAGGAAGAAACTGCATCAACTAACGAGCAAAATAACCAGTTAATATCATAATGGCAGGATCAAGTTCACACATAACAATATTAACCTTAAATGTTAATGGACTAAATGCTCCAATTAAAAGACACAGACTGGCAAACTGGATAAAGAGTCAAGACCCATCAGTCTGCTGTATTCAGGAGACCCATCTCACATGCAGAGACATACATAGGCTCAAAATAAAGGGATGGAGGAAGATCTACCAAGCAAATGGAGAACAAAAAAAAGCAGGGGTTGCAATCCTAGTCTCTGATAAAACAGACTTTAAACCATCAAAGATCAAAAGAGACAAAGAAGGCCATTACATAATGGTAAAGGGATCAATTCAACAGGAAGAGCTAACTCTCCTAAATATATATGCACCCAATACAGGAGCACCCAGATTCATAAAGCAAGTCCTTAGAGACTTACAAAGAGACTTAGACTCCCATACAATAATAATGGGAGACTTCAACACTCCGCTGTCAACATTAGACAGATCAACGAGACAGAAAGTTAACAAGGATATCCAGGAATTGAACTCATCTCTGCACCAAGCGGACCTAATAGACATCTATAGAACTCTCCACCCCAAATCAACAGAATATACATTCTTCTCAGCACCACATCGCACTTATTCCAAAATTGACCACATAATTGGAAGTAAAGTACTCCTCAGCAAATGTAAAAGAACAGAAATTATAACAAACTGTCTCTCAGACCACAGTGCAATCAAACTAGAACTCAGGACTAAGAAACTCAATCAAAACCGCTCAACTACATGGAAACTGAACAACCTGCTCCTGAATGACTACTGGGTACATAACGAAATGAAAGCGGAAATAAAGATGTTCTTTGAAACCAATGAGAACAAAGATACAACATACCAGAATCTCTGGGACACATTTAAAGCAGTGTGTAGAGGGAAATTTATAGCACTAAATGCCCACAAGAGAAAGCAGGAAAGATCTAAAATTGACACTCTAACATCACAATTAAAAGAACTAGAGAGGCAAGAGCAATCACATTCAAAAGCTAGCAGAAGGCAAGAAATAACTAAGATCAGAGCAGAACTGAAGGAGATAGAGACACAAAAAACCCTCCAAAAAATCAATGAATCCAGGAGTTGGTTTTTTGAAAAGATCAACAAAATTGACAGACCGCTAGCAAGGCTAATAAAGAAAAAAAGAGAGAGGAATCAAATAGATGCAATAAAAAATGATAAAGGGGATATCACCACTGACCCCACAGAAATACAAACTACCATCAGAGAATACTATAAACGCCTCTACGCAAATCAACTAGAAAATCTAGAAGAAATGGATAATTTCCTGGACACTTACACTCTCCCAAGGCTAAACCAGGAAGAAGTTGAATCCCTGAATAGACCAATAGTAGGCTCTGAAATTGAGGCAACAATTAATAGCCTACCCACCAAAAAAAGTCCAGGACCAGATGGATTCACAGCTGAATTCTACCAGAGGTACAAGGAGGAGCTGGTACCATTCCTTCTGAAACTATTCCAATCAATAGAAAAAGAGGGAATCCTCCCTAACTCATTTTATGAGGCCAACATCATCCTGATACCAAAGCCTGGCAGAGACACAACAAAAGAAGAGAATTTTAGACCAATATCCCTGATGAACATTGATGCAAAAATCCTCAATAAAATACTGGCAAACCGGATTCAGCAGCACATCAAAAAGCTTATCCACCATGATCAAGTGGGCTTCATCCCTGGGATGCAAGGCTGGTTCAACATTCGCAAATCAATAAACGTAATCCAGCATATAAACAGAACCAAAGACAAGAACCACATGATTGTCTCAATAGATGCAGAAAAGGCTTTTGACAAAATTCAACAGCCCTTCATGCTAAAAACGCTCAATAAATTCGGTATTGATGGAACGTACCTCAAAATAATAAGAGCTATTTATGACAAACCCACAGCTAATATCATACTGAATGGGCAAAAACTGGAAAAATTCCCTTTGAAAACTGGCACAAGACAGGGATGCCCTCTCTCACCACTCCTATTCAACATAGTGTTGGAAGTTCTGGCTAGGGCAATCAGGCAAGAGAAAGAAATCAAGGGTATCCAGTTAGGAAAAGAAGAAGTCAAATTGTCCCTGTTTGCAGATGACATGATTGTATATTTAGAAAACCCCATCGTCTCAGCCCAAAATCTCCTTAAGCTGATAAGCAACTTCAGCAAAGTCTCAGGATACAAAATTAATGTGCAAAAATCACAAGCATTCTTATACACCAGCAACAGACAAGCAGAGAGCCAAATCAGGAATGAACTTCCATTCACAATTGCTTCAAAGAGAATAAAATACCTAGGAATCCAGCTTACAAGGGATGTAAAGGACCTCTTCAAGGAGAACTACAAACCACTGCTCAGTGAAATCAAAGAGGACACAAACAAATGGAAGAACATACCATGCTCATGGATAGGAAGAATCAATATCGTGAAAATGGCCATACTCCCCAAGGTTATTTATAGATTCAATGCCATCCCCATCAAGCTACCAATGACTTTCTTCACAGAATTGGAAAAAGCTGCTTTAAAGTTCATATGGAACCAAAAAAGAGCCCGTATTGCCAAGACAATCCTAAGTCAAAAGGACAAAGCTGGAGGCGTCACGCTACCTGACTTCAAACTATACTACAAGGCTACAGTAACCAAAACAGCATGGTACTGGTACCAAAACAGAGATATAGACCAATGGAACAGAACAGAGTCCTCAGAAATAATACCGCACATCTACAGCCATCTGATCTTTGACAAACCTGAGAGAAACAAGAAATGGGGAAAGGATTCCCTATTTAATAAATGGTGCTGGGAAAATTGGCTAGCCATAAGTAGAAAGCTGAAACTGGATCCTTTCCTTACCCCTTATACGAAGATTAATTCAAGATGGATTAGAGACTTAAATGTTAGACCTAATACCATAAAAACCCTAGAAGAAAATCTAGGTAGTACCATTCAGGACATAGGCATGGGCAAGGACTTCATGTCTAAAACACCAAAAGCAACGGCAGCAAAAGCCAAAATTGACAAATGGGATCTAATTAAACTAAAGAGCTTTTGCACAGCAAAAGAAACTACCATCAGAGTGAACAGGCAACCTACAGAATGGGAGAAAATTTTTGCAACCTACTCATCTGACAAAGGGCTAATATCCAGAATCTACAAAGAACTCAAACAAATATACGAGAAAAAAACAAACAACCCCATCAAAAAGTGGGGAAAGGATATGAACAGACATTTCTCAAAAGAAGATATTCATACAGCCAACAGACACATGAAAAAATGCTCATCATCACTGGCCATCAGAGAAATGCAAATCAAAACCACAATGAGATACCATCTCACACCAGTTAGAATGGCAATCATTAAGAAGTCAGGAAACAACAGGTGTTGGAGAGGATGTGGAGAAATAGGAACACTTTTACACTGTTGGTGGGATTGTAAACTAGTTCAACCATTATGGAAAACAGTATGGCAATTCCTCAAGGATCTAGAACTAGATGTACCATATGACCCAGCCATCCCACTACTGGGTATATACCCAAAGGATTATAAATTAGTCTACTACAAAGACACATGTACACGTATGTTTATTGCGGCACTATTCACAATAGCAAAGACTTGGAATCAACCCAAATGTCCATCTGTGACAGACTGGATTAAGAAAATGTGGCACATATACACCATGGAATACTATGCAGCCATAAAAAAGGATGAGTTTGCGTCCTTTGTAGGGACATGGATGCAGCTGGAAACCATCATTCTTAGCAAACTATCACAAGAAGAGAAAACCAAACACCGCATGTTCTCACTCATAGGTGGGAACTGAACAATGAGATCACTTGGACTCGGGAAGGGGAACATCACACACTGGGGTCTATCATGGGGAGGGGGGAGGGGGGAGGAGGGAGGGATTGCATTGGGGAGTTATACATGATATAAATGATGAATTGATGGGTGCTGACGAGTTGATGGGTGCAGCACACCAACATGGCATAAGTTTACATATGTAACAAACCTGCACGTTATGCACATGTACCCTAGAACTTAAAGTATAATAATAAAAAAAAAAAAATAAAATAAAATAAAAAAAAAAAAAAAGAAAATTAAAAAAAAAAAAAAAAAAAAAAAAAAAAAAAAAAAACATAGTAGTTACTCAAATTGAATTCAGTTCAGGAACTTTTTCTTAAGCATGTGCCAAAATTCAACCACCACTGATACAAATATGCATATGGCATAGCTATGCCCTCAAGGAACCCACAATCTGCCAGGAGAAAGAGATATGTGAAGAAAGAGCTGTGAAAGGAAGTCATACATACAGTCAGAAAGAAATAAAACATGTACAGATAAAACAGAAGAGCAGTAAATTAGGGTAGAAAATTGTTTAGAAAGGGGCTTTGCTGAATTGTTCTGTACATTTTCATGAGAAATGCCCATCATGGAAGGTGGTATTCTATACGAGATTCATTGCTAATTTCTAAAACTGCACTGCACTGCACATTATCCAATACAACTCAACCGATCAACAAAGTTTCACCTGGAGAAATTTCTGAAATGTTATTTTAATACATTTCATTTTAATTTAATATATTTTAAAACACAGTTGACTGGAGAGGGTCAAAGGGCAGATGTGAAACGATCAAGAATGAGGTAATTCTAGGCTTCCAGGTGAGAGAAAATGGTGACTTGCACAGGCCACCCAGGAAGTCAAATGGACCAGACTGAGGGGAGAAGGAGAGGGAGGGGACAGATCAAGGGTGACTCCTGGGTGGCTGGCTCACACAGGCTAATGAATGGTGCTGACATTGTTGCAAAGAGGAACCAGGACTTTTTCACTTCGTTTCCTGTAGGGGATATCTGAGGAGAGGGAGAAACGTGAAAGCATTGAAGTTTGGTTTTGAACCTGCTGAATGTGAGGCACCTTTAAAACATGCAAGTGGAGATGTCAAATAGGCAGCTGGGTGTAGGGGCCGGGAACTGAAGGGTGAGCTCTAGGATTGAGAAATCAGTTGCTGAGCATTCTGTTTTGGTAGTAATTGTAACCATGGACATGTGTAAAATCAGTTGGAGAGATATTGTGGGGTTAGAATAAAGCCTACACTGATACTCAGGGCCACTTTATCACCTTATGACTACACAGGGGGAAATTAACCTGAAAAGGACTCAGGAAGAACAGGTATAGAGATGAAGGGAGCCCAGACATACTAAGGATTCGCACCCAGTTATTCTGGCTCTTCATATGGCCCTTCTTCCATTATAATGCAATGGTCTTGCTTAGTCTTTGATCACTTAATTAGCTCATTTTCTATAGTGGACACTGTGTGTGTGTGCATGTGTGTTCGTGTGTGTGTGTGTGATATGGTTAAGACTTTGTGTCCCCACCCAAATCTCATCTTGCATTATAATACCCATAATACCCATGTGTCAAGGGAGAGACTGGGTGGAGGTAATTGGATCATGGGAGTGGTTTCCCTCATGCTGTTCTCGTGATAGTGAGTGAGTTCTCACAAGATCTGGTGGTTTTATAATTGTCTGGTAGTTCCTCATGTGTTCGTTCTCCTTCCTGCTGCCTGTGAAGAAGGTGCCTTGCTTCCCCTTCACCTTCCGCCGTGATTGCAAGTTTCCTGAGGCCTCCCCAGCCAAGCGGAACTGTGAGTCAATTAAACCTCTTTCTTTTATAAGCTACCCAGTCTTGGGCAGTTCCTTATAGAGTGTGAAAACGGATTAATACATTGTGTGTATGTATATGTGTGTGTGTGTGTGTGTGTGTGTGTGTAAATGTGTTCTTTATTGTATATTCTAAACACTTGGCTGTATATACACACATATATATCTACACGTAAATGTAAATGACATGTGACTGGGAAAAGCAAATAAAGTATACCTGTACTGTAAAAAAGACACTAAAAGGGTGTGGCTGGTCCCTGGCCCATCTGCTCTAACAGGGACAGCATGCATTTAACACAGATGCCATGGATGAGCCACCTGAAAGGGGAGAGCAAATATCACCCTCCTCTCACCCAGCTCTTTCACATCTTGGGTTAATCATATCCTTTTTTTTTTAAAGCACAACTTCTCTGCCCACAGGCAGAGAAGACTTAAAGTCTATAAAAGGGCCCCCTTAGGGTTAACACAATGAATGAATGTCAAACAGTGTCATATTATTGATGTTGTTATTTGTTATATGTACTTACGAATAATATCCCACCACATCTGGGTTTGTTGGGATACACGATGATGGATTTCTGATCCACTTTGCGTAGAAACCAAAGTGGCAGCTTCTTCTCTAAGCTGGTATGAAGTTCCACCTAAAGTGCATTTTGGGTTTAATGACAGAATCACTAGTTAGTACCTGGAATTTTTATATGGCACAGAGGTAATCATTAATACAGCAAAATGGAAACTGATTTCTATGTCCTGACTTCTGTGCCACAGCTGGGCTGGCCAGGCTTCCTTATCCCCTAGCTCACAGTCACCTGCCCCTTCCTCTCACCTCACCCACTGACAGGGCAGCAATCTGCCTTAGAGCAGGAAAAGAAAGAGAGGAAGAAGTTGCTTAAAAAAGGAATTCAATATTTAGTCACTTGCTCTTTATTGTTCAGGGATAGTCACCTGATATTTTATTGTTCAATGCTGGATATTTAAAGAAGAAAAGGGTAGTTCATACTCTTGGGGTGTTGCAATACTACAAAATGTGCACAACTGGACAGTGTGAATGTGTGTGTGCATGCACACGTGTGTGTGTACATATGTATACACACCTAGGGCAGGAGAGAAGGAGTGCTTAACTGGAGGAAGACAAAGGTAAGCAGTAAAAGAATTAGAACTCTTGTGCCTAAGAGTATGTCATGCATTTTTCATGTCTGTGCTATCAGGTGCAAAATGGTTTAACTATGATGAATTTTAAGTATAATTACTATTTTCAGGGATAGCAAATGAGATATTTCCCCACATTTAATTTTTTTCATTTATTTTTGCCAAATTTATCTCTGCTTCTTTATACCCCTTTGTATCTGGTAAATAGGTATGTTTACTGTAACTACTAGTGAGATTTTCTTTCTAACACCAAACACCTTCCAATATTAGCGATTTATAGCCATAAAGAGTGAAATGGTAAGAACTTCCCTGACACCACTGCTTAAAATTGTGGCTCCCCACTGTCCCCGACATGACTTTCCCCCATATGGCTTCCTTGCTATTTTTACAGCACTTACCACCATTTAACATACTGTGCATTAGTTCCAGCTTCAAGAAAAGCTATGTTTTCCTCTATTTTATTAATAATACCAGTTAAATATTTTCACTGATTTTCTATAATAATTTCTAGGGTTCCTTTTTTTCCCCTTTGCTCTTTAGGGTGATACTACTTTCCCCTTCCCATACATACAGTTTTAGAGGTCACGTCTTATTTCCTCACACTTGATTGAAAAAGATTTACTCAAGCTTGATGTTTGCCAACAGATAAAATACATAATGTGTCTTAACCTCTTCATTATCTACATAGGTCTCTCAAAGATGGTCCTGGGGGAGGCTGGCAAGCAAAGCCCCAGGTCCAGTGTGGGTCTGGCAGGACCCACTGAACCTGGCTCCACTGGGCTCAGGGAGCATCTTTACCTCCTCTAACTTGTGGGTTTTCCATGCTGAAGGGTAAGATGCACTCTGTGGATTTCCCTTTCTAATTTGCAGCAGGGATATAAATGTTTATGGACTGTCTGCAGCTGCCAAAACTGTGGTGGAAAGTGGAGATACCAACATTTAAAAACACCCAAACAGTTTCAAGCCCCTCAAAATACTCATAACACCTGTCCCTAAGGAACTGACAGTCCCCATAAAGAACACATCTCCCAGCATGCGTTGTCCCGAGGCCTGTCTCCACTTCCCATGGAGATGATTCTCTGAGAGAACTAAATGGCCCTGTCGGAAATGTGTGCTTCTTGTCTGGTTCTGCTCATGGTTCTGCTGTGGGCTCAGACATAGGTTTCAGAATGGATGCAGAGAGTTTCTTAAGAAACCACTCAGGAGAAGTAGGAGAATGGCTTTCTGGTTTTCCAGTCGATGCTGTTTTTGATCCAAAACAAGGCATAGATAACATGGGGGTACTAGGATTTGTGCCATTTACTTTCAGAGAGCAGAGTAAACAATATAGGTTTGTGCTTTTCAGCTCAACCCCACTGACACTGTAATTGAGTGAGCTTCCCAACTTTGCTTGTATTCTTGTTTTTATCTATTCCCCAAGGTATTTTAAAGAGCTGTTAGGGCAGTGATGAGGTACTGCTGACATAACTGCCAAGAGGTTTATACATCTCCTCTCCATATCCATACACCTGAAGTCCTAAACACCATCTTTGCGACAGTAATAACCTGCCATTAGCTTTTCCTGCCTTCAATCTTTCCTCACTATACCAAAATAATAACAGATCACTATAAACACCATTTTCATTGTGGAAGGGCTGAGAATAACTCTTCGCTAACTTACAAAATAACTTGAAGCACTTTATCATTTAGTGCCCTTTACTAAGGTTTTTCTTTGCTGGTTTTGAATAAACCCCCATATCATCTGGAGCAATCTAATCACCCACTAACATGAATGATCCTTCCAGGCAAGGGGGGCCTTGGGCCAGGGCCTTCGGCCAGTGCCTTGGCCGTTTTCCCCAGTTCTGATGTGGCCCTTTGCTCATGCTGGCCCCTCCTTTCAGGACGGTATCAATGTCCTGTTAAATCTCAACTACCTTTCAACACTGACTCATCTCACCCCTTCCATGTAGCATTCCCTTAATTATTTTTGCATTTTTTTCTGTACCTGATAATCATTTGTGTTTGTTCTCTAAATGTTCCAATCACTCTGTATCTCTGTATAATATACAGCCATGTCATAGAGCATAGAATTTACAAATGGTTCTCAGTTGATTTTTGATATTTAATTCTATGAATGCCTAGCTGGTGTGCTAAGTAGAATAGTCAGGGATCACATCCCTCTGTTTCCTCTGGGTCTCATAAGTTGTACTGGACTTTGTATATACTATGTATTGAAACACTGTTTTTCAATAAATAAATATTAGTGTATGGCTGAATGAATAACAGAGAAGAAAGAATCTGGACAAATAAAAGTGAAGAGGAGACAAGAGTGAATAGAAAGTTATATCATTACGTGACTTTTCCATCTCCTCTCTCAAACTGGCCAAAGTTTCTGAATGCATACAGTCAACTGGTCAACAAATATCCTTGAAGCATCAAAAATGGCCATTTGAATTTGAAATTTAAAGACAATCCAGTCAAGAGCATAAAAATAACTTTGTGTTGTATGACAGAAAGGTACCTCACAAGGTTCAATAGCCAAATACCTAGCCAGGAAACTTTGATACCAAATTTTACATCAAATTGTCTATAAAAATGAGAGAGATGTCACAAGAGAACAAAACCTCACAGATGCAGTTAAAACTTCAACATAAATCATGCCGTGGGGACCCTGTGATTCCCTGCATAAAATATAAAGAGCGCCTTCGAACAGTGGGGCTAGGATGCCATTGATGTTCTTGATCCAGCAGCTAGCTACCTGGGTGGCCACATTTTAACATAACACAAGATGCTCAGGCAATTTCTCAATTTCTCTGCTAAGATTGTTCTAGGACATTTTTTTCATCATCTTTTATTAGAGCAGGTATACCAGATAACATGCAAACAGACACAGGATGTGACTCCTCAGGATTAAGAAAGCTTCTATGCTAAAGAACTGTGCTCTCAGAAAAGGAAGTAACGATAATGGTGTTAGTTTCAGTAAGTTTGAATAAACGTGATGCAGACAATACCTAACTTAGGATGGTCTGACTCATGATTTTTGACTTTATGGTGGTGGGAAAGTGATGTATATTCTGTAGAATCTGTACTTCAAATTTTAAACTTTGATCTGTTCTGGGCGAGCAATGTGTGGTACTCTCCTAGGATGCCGGGCAGTGGCAGCGAGCCACAGAACCCAGTCAGCCACATGATCAGGAGGGTAAACAGTCCAACTTTACAGTGTAAGTGGTATAAATTTACAACTGGCATATTCCTTCAAAATGCCCATTTTTTGACATATTTTTAACTTATTGTGGGTTTACCAGAAGATAACACTGCCATAAGTGGGGAAGCACTGCACTTACCTGCATAGCTATCCTCTTCAATGATGCGTGTTTCTGGACCTCAGCAATGTCACCAACTGCCAAACCAATCTGAAGTATGACACAAAATTTAATCACTACAGTTTAACGGCCCACTGAAAAATGCATGTAAGGTCTGTCTTAGTCCATTCACACTGCTATAACAAAATAGTTTAGTCTGGGTAAAGTATAAATAGCATAAATTAATTGCTTACAGTTCTGCAGGCTGGGAAGTCCAAAATCAAGACTCGGGCAGAACTGGTTTCTGGTGACAGCCCATTCCTCATAGGTGGCACCTTCTATGTGTTCCCATATGGCAGAAGAACAAAGGAGCTAATAAGCTCCCTCATAGTTTTTTTATAAGGGAACTAATTCCATTCATGAGGGCTCTCCCCTCATGGCCTACTCACCTCTGAAAGGCCCCACCTTCTAATGCCATCTTCTTGGTGATGAGGTTTCCATATATACATTTTGGGTGGGACATAAAAATTCAAACCATAGCAAGGTCTCTGTGGCTAAAGTGGGAGTGTGGGCATATGATCTACTACTAGTAGTAGCTGCAGAATACTTTGGTAATACACCTTACAGAAAACTACAAGGCCTATATACCTCTGCAACGGTGATGGCCACATTCGGAGGTTCAGTACTCTTAAGTGTTATAAAAACTTACGACACATGAATTAATCTGAAATTAATTTCATTTAAGATAACCTGTTATTTTTTGAAAGGACAGGGATGGTATGATATCACATGCAATTGGGTGTAGCCAAGCAACATGGTGGGAAACTCCAGGAGTTTAGTAACTAAGGTAGACAAGAGGGATTTAACAACATGGAAAAAAATACTAAACTGAGAGAATGATACATATTATATCTTACATATGTTCAGAAGGAAAACATATACTATAGGGGCAGGAGAGGCTCTGGTGAGAAACCAGAAATGTATAGCTAGATAGAATTAGGAGGGGGAAGCTGCTAGCTCAGTTCTACTCAATCTGTTGAATTCGCTCATTTCACTCACTCATTTATTTTTCTGGTACTTAGTTCCTGCCTTTGCTGAGCCAGCATCTTGCATGCTGCACTAGAAAGAAATGTCAGTGACTGCTCTTGAGGAGCTCAAAGTCCAGTAAACTCTATGAGACGAGGGATCTGTCAAGCTCAACACTGTATGCCCAGTGCTTAGTATAGAGTAGGGCACATAATAGGTAAACAAAACAGTCACAGAATGAATGAAGAGAGGGATAATATATTCTAGGGCTTGCAAACTAGCACTGAGAACTGGATACAGTCAGGAAATAGGTTTCACTGGGCAGGATAATATTGTTTTGGTTTTTAATTTGCAAGTTTTCAGATGGGTGTTCTCTCCAATTTACAATGACCCCCATCAAAACCAACCTCTCTGCCAGGCGCAGCATCTCACATCTGCAGTCCCAGAAATTTGGGAGGCTGAGGTGGGAGGATCACTTGAGCCCAGGAGTTCCAGATCAGCCTGGGCAATATGGCGAAACCCCATCTCTACAAAAATTAGCTGGGTGTGGTGTTGAGCACCTGTAGTCGCAGCTTCTAGGTAGGCTGAGGTGGAGGATCAGCTGAGACTGGGAAGTGGAGGCTACAGTGAGCCACGATCACTCCACCGTACTCCAGCCTGGGTCACAGAATGAGATCCTGTCTTTAAAAAAAAAAAAAAAAAAAAAAAACTAACCCTAAAACTAACCATTTCATACCTGCTGCTTCACATATTTTAGATACTTGCCTGGGCTCTGAAAACATTTGAGCTTATAAGCCATAGAAGAGATCAATTATTATCTTTTAATGGTCACTAACATTTATCAAATGGTTATCATGTGCCAAGTACTGTTTTAAGTTCCTTGTATTAGCTCATTTATTCTTTGCAATAATCTAGGAAGTAGGTTTTATTATTATTATTTGTTTGTATCCTAAAAACTATGGTAACACAAGGAAAGAGCACCCAATAGAGTAAGGTAATTGGAGATGGGTGGGTGGTTAAGGAAGTCTGCCCTGAAGAAATGATACCTCAGCTGAGTTTTGAAATCTTAGAGCTAACCCATGGTGGGATGTTTTCCAGGCAAAAGGAAGAGCCTGTACAAACTCTAGGCAGCATGAAGGAAAGTGTGGCACACTCAGGGAGTGTGCATTTCTGGGTAAATCCTGGGAACAGTGAGGTGTTGGAAAAGATCTTGGGAAGATCCAGCTCACAGGGACCTTTGCCTGCTATGCTGATGGGTTTGGACTGGATTAAAGCTTTTGAAGAGGCATGGAAAAATATTTAAAATAGCCACTGATGGGATTAGTTTTTCATTATCAGAGCATCACTATGGTGGCCTTTTGTAGGAAGAATGAGACAAAGCAGTGAGGTAAGGTGGAGATGCTCTTGAGGCTGCTGGAGCAATTTGGATGAGGAACCATGACAGTCCAAGCCAAATGGAAGCAGATGTGAAAGCCAAAGAATTATTGAAAGAACTGAGGAAAAATGTGGGAGAGTGAAATAGAGACTATCTGCCAATGATCTGAGTAGGATGACTAGGAGATTCTACTGAGAGGCAGTAGAGATTCTGAAGGAAAGATAACATTAGTCTTGGCTCTGTTGGTTTGATTTTCCTCCAGGATATCCAGGTAGAAATGCACAATGGATGCCGGATGTGTGGATCTTCAGAATGGGGCCAACCTGTACTACTGCTAAACCCAATTCTCTTCTGGATAATTATCTTCCAAAACATAAACAATTATCAGAGAAGAATGTGGGCTTTATGTCATTCTCCATTATTCCTATTGCCATCCTTTGTTTTTCTAGGTCACCAAAATAAAACTCTGGAGTTGTATCAAATAAATGAATCAAAATACTTACTCATCTGTATATATTTTTTCCTTTCCAGAAACACTGCCTAGTATAGTCTCTGATACATAGTCAGACTCAAAGAAAGTGTGTGGAATACGTACAGGTGTGCATAAATGGATAAAAGAAAAACAGGCACAACAATGCCAATAAAGACTCCCCATGGACCTGGAATGGGATGCACCTTTGCCTGCATCAGCTAACATGCTCATGCCTTGAGCAGATTCTCTAGAGAATTCCATGTGGAAATGCACTCTTATGTCTGCTGATACTGTCTAGGCTTTGACTGGGTTCCAGGTGGCATCTGAACGTTGTACGCCCTCTGCATGAGAGACTTCCCCACTTGAATCTCTGGTTAATGGTAAATTCGAGCATAGAGACAATATATTCCATAAAGTCTCTGCCTAACCTCTGATCCCCTTTCCAACTCCAAAACATTACACACCTTCATCTTTATTGCTTTTCCCTGCTTCTTATTTCTTCATAGCATTTATCACTCCCATGACATCATGCAACACATTTTGTTTATTACCTAACTTCCTGACTGTTTGTAATCACACTGGGACTGAATATTGGTCTGCTTTCTTCATCACTGGTTCCTAGAACTTGTAACAGTTACTGGCATTTAGTAAATCCTTGATATTTGCCAAGTGCATGCATCTTTGCATGCCCTGAGCCTCTTGATATGCCTGATGCTTCCCAGGCACCAAATGAGTGTTGAATGAATAGATTTTGTAGTAGACCCTTTCTCATCTCCCCAGTGGAGGGAGATTAAAGAAGTTAAAAAATAATTATCATTATAAAATGTTTCAAATGATCAACAAACAGAAACTACAAGAAAAAACTACTTACGAGTAAATTCATGAGGACAATTGGGACAAATATTGTGAAGGAAATAAGTTGTGCAAAGGACAGAACTGGATGTGCCAATTCATTTCTCAGATATGGTTCTAGGAAGGACTCTCGATAATTGATATCTCCTAGCATCATGCTGAAGGTCTGGATTATAGAAAGCAATGGAGAGCTGAAGGGATCCTGAAAACACATGGTGAGGAACAAATGAAATGCAAAGTTTCTACCATGAAAAAGTGTTTCCTGGAGGTAGAATGATAAAAATTATATTCAGAATACATTTTTAAAGTCATAGGTATATAGCTACTGAAATACAGTGATAAGATATTAGTAAACAGTAGTAAAGTCATCAAAAATATGTTATCTGCATAAATAATAAATCATCTGCATTATACATAAACTTTTTGACAATGGACAAAGTTACTTAACATGATTATACATTTTCTTGGCAATAAAAGTCATTTGAAAGAGATAGCAGATAAAAACTAAAGTATTCAAATACTGTTATGCAATTAAGAATTTTCTAGACTATATAGATTTAAGTATAAATATATATTTCCATAATTCACAGCGACAAAATCAACTACTGATGCAACTGTCTTACCTGTAAATTCAGGAGGATGTAAAAGCTGAGTCCAAAAGCCAGAAGAAGGAAAATAAATACAACTGTAGACCTCAATAAAGTTTTCAAAATTACCTCCAACATAACAATAAAAATTCCACAATTTTCAAATCTAGAAAAGTAAAAAAACACACAGACACACACATTTACTCACTTTTGTAGTCAAAGTGTATTCATTCAGTGACAATATTTATCATGTATTAAATCAGGTATTAGATTTCACAGATGAGATCCTTGAGGCCAGTTATTTTGAAAAAGAAAACATAAGAATTAATTGAATAATCATGTCTTCATTTTCAAGCTGTTAGTCACATTACTTTTGCTTTTATTCTCACTATTAATGTTATCTGTTTTTTTGGATACAGGGTCTTGCTTTGTCAACCAAGCTGGAGTGCAGTGGTGCAATTATTGCTCACTGCAGCCTTGACTTCCCGGGCTCAGGTGATCCTCCTGCCTCAGCTTCCCGAGTAGCTGGGACCACAGGCATACATCACCCCCAGGCTGGTCACGAACTGCTGGCCTCAAGCAGCAGCCTTCCTTGGCTTCCCAAAGGGCTAGGATTATAGGCGTGAGTCACTGTGCCCAGCCTTAATGTTACCTTAAATCATTTTACCACTTGACGACTGGACATTACTTCGACTGAAGTAGGGGAGAAAAATAATAGCTTCTCAATATCAAAGAAAATGCTACCAAATGCTTAATAAAGAAATTAGAGAGATAAATTGTGTACTGCATCATGCAGAGATTGAGTTCGTGAACCAGAAGGCACCTAATGCAGGGGACACACCACATGATTTGCATTTTATCCTCTTCATCTTCTTCGGTTTTCTTTTCTACCCCCTGCATCCTATATTGTGAAATGTTTGGATAGATAATCGGTGTGTCATCTGGCCTCTAACTTGTACTTTGCCTTTGACAAAGATGACTTTTAAATGAGGAACTTACAAGATTCTAAAGTTGAAAGGGACTTCAGCTAAATTCACAGAGACATATAATGACTCACCAAAGCCACTAATAATGACAGAGCCAAGGGTGCGACAGTGCCTGAACCTGTCTTAAATCCTACTTCTGGGCCACTGCCTTTCTCACCATACCATGTGCTCTCCAAGGGGCGGCACTCAACTCTCTATCACTGTGCTCATGACACAGTAATGCAGAAGATGCGGTGGAAAAGACATGTTCCCTGGAGTCAGAAAGACTTTGGTTAAATACTTGTATCTTGACTGACTCGCTGAGATCTTCAGCAAGTTACTGAACTCAGTGCTTCAGCTTCCTCTTTTAGAGAATGCAAATAATAACATTGGCCTCATTATTGGAAAGATTATGTGAAATAACATGAAACTCAACATTACCAACTGTCAGAGGCCTGGGAAATCTAGAATTAGATTCTTTGGGCTTATTTTTTCTTGTATACCACTTTGATTCCCCATACTATCTATCAGTTCATTTTGAGTGTTTTAATTCAAAGTAAATGCTTACAAAATAATATCAGGTAAAACAAGAATAGCCAATACTTTTCCCATTTACTCCCCCTATTTAATCTAGATTTGTCTAGACCAGTGTTCTTGACCAGGGCTTATTTGGCACACAGGGAACATCTGGCATTGTCTGCATTCATTTTTGGTTGTCACAAATGGAGTAAGGTGGATGCTACTGGTATCTAGTGGGCAGAAGCAAGGAGCCAGGAATGCTGCTAAGCATTTTACAATATACAAGACAGTCCACCTCCACAGATTAAAAAAAAAAAAAAAGAAGAAGAAGAAGAAGAAAGAATTATCTGGCCACAAAGTTCAATAGTGCTGAGTTTGAGAAACCCTGATCTTCATTCTGAACTCTGGAACCATGCTCCAGCCTTTCCTTAATAGGGTGTAAAAAAATTCTTCTTATTTTGAAACAACTGGAAAAGGAATGTCAGTTTTAAATTTACACCAGATACAGTAGTTTTTCTTTTGATATTAAAAATGCTTAAAGGATGTGGAAATCATTCAAGCTTGTTTTACCTTTGCAGATACAATAAGAAATTCATCCAATAGAGGTAAACAGCAATTGCTCCACATTGCCACTGCAGATGAGCTGGTATTTCAACGAACAAGGGCAGCACAAAGATGATGCCCGTCGTGTAGATAATCCATTCTAAAATATTGCTCGTATCCATAAAATAATTCATTTTCTGGGATAGGAAATAATAAAAAAATACCACATATAGAGAGCTAGCATCTATAGGTGGTTATATACATGCACCCAGTAATATAATTTTTCTAGCTTTGCAGCCAGCTGGGAGAAGTTTAGGACCAAGGAGTAACCTCATGCCATCCTGGATTGACTTCAGTGCCCCCAGGGTATGAATCAGTGTTGGAGATGGCCCAGAGTCCTCTGTTAACCTGGTGTTATGGGAGTCTGACGCCTAAGGAAATCTTACAAATTGCTGGGCTTTCCCTGTGGAGTCCACTCCATCTTAAGGAAACTTCTTGGGAACTGCAAGTTGGTTTAGTAATTCCTGGGCCTTTCTACCCATATAAGAACATGAATGTGGAGCTCTCTTTATGAACTAAAGTTATTTCTAAAAAGGTTTGGGACATGCACTAAAACTTAATTAGGAAATAAAAACAAATAATAATGGTATTTTCAAACTTTTTATGTATTGGGCATTAGATTTCCAACAGAGTAGATCATTTAAATATCAATAAGAAAATGTGGCGATCAAATCTGACAGAAAATTCATGTAACTTTATAGCTCAATTTAAACTATAATCTGTAATTTTCATTTCTGGAAAATGAAAATAACGGCAAGAAAAATTAAATAATGTGCTTTAAATCGTTTAAGGTAAAATGCAACATTACAGTCTAACTATCAGAATTGTGACAAATTTCTTAAAGTATCTATATGAAAGTACTTGCAATGTATAATGTTTTAAAAATGCAAAGCAATATTATCAAATTTATAAATGCAAATATCTGTGCTTACATGATGCAACAAAGAAAATTTTCACAGAAAGTGAGGTGTTGTATGAAAGACATAAGATTTATAAAAATACTATTCATTAAAATATACAAAAAAATTGTAAAGACTTTCCAACCTCCATACTGAGAAAAGAAGGATCTATGCCATTTATCAACCAAAGGTAGGACCTGCAGACAATTTATACACTTGGTTCTGATCTGAACTTGGCTCACTCATTTAAAAAGTGGAATATAAAGTTAAAATTTTGCTGTAAAAAGTTCCAAAATTGTATTAAAACCTGGAATTTTATTTAATCAAAAAAAGCATTCCTGTTAGAAAAGGAATTCAAAGAAAGACTCATTTGAAATGGAGTCGGGCCAGATAACTTCTTCATAAACATTTACATTTAAAATTATCAAGTTCAACATTTAACCATTATGTTAGCAAAATCTTTAAAATTATGTAAGAGAAAAGAAAGTTCACTCATAAAGACCATTTGTAGTTAGAGAGATCCTTAAGGACCAGTAAAAGTGGAACATCTCTTTCATAGATATATCAAGTAGGCAGTGACCTTACCTAAAATCATTTGATTTCTACCTTTTGAAACATTTATGCTTGGGGTTTCGAATCTGTATGTTAGTCAAGCTATGTAATTTTATTATGACATAATATTATCTCCAGTAATAGCTTATCAATTAACTTATGTCTTGCATATTAAAATATGTGCAACTTTAGAGATACAAAATGTATTACATACCTGTTGGAAAATTTGCCCCGCTTCTTTGCAATACCCAAATATACTTGATAAAAACACTAAAATCATACAAGTTTTTATTAGATATGAATTCTAAAACAAAAAAGGATAAGACAGTTATGAGAGATATAAAACACTTTAACATTTCCATAATTTTCACTATTAAATTTATTTTTTCTTTTTTTTGCTTAATTTCTATATACTGTCCACTTTGAGTTGAACAGAAAATTTAACTGACACCAATACTCGTATCATTTACTAGAGATGAACACATCCTCATTTCAGAATGTCCTTATTAAGTGAAGTTCAAAAACTGATAATTGAATTAAAAAAGAATATGAATCTGTAGGCCAATATAAAATTGTTTATTGTCACAAAATACATACAACAAAATTTACCATTCTAAAAGTGTTACATTTTACATGTACATTTTAAAATATGTAATTCAGCAGATTAAGTATATTCACAGTGTAATACCACCATCACTATTATCTAGTTCCATAACTTTTTCATCATCTTGGATGGAAACTACATATCCATAAAGCATCTCTCCCCATTTCCCATGTCCCACAGTCCCTGGCAACTATAAATCTGCTTTCTTGTACACCTATTTTAAAGTTTTACACTTCACTATTTAAGCTAGCATCTAACACACGTCAGTTCCTTTTAAATTAGTTTATAAACTCATTCGTTGACCTGTTTGTTTATATTCCCTCTCCTTCCACAAAGGATTTTAGGAGAAATTAGTACTGTATACAAATACTTACAGGCTATTTATAATGAAGTCCTGATATGTCACATTTATTATGGGTTTAGTAGTCTTAAGAAAAAATACATTGTTTATAATCTTTTATTTGAGAAAGTTAAAATTTGGAATTACCGTGGTATCTAGTATTTCTGAATGATCACTAGTTTCATTGATGATTCCAGTTGAGTTGAAAGCCATTCCTGGTTTTATATTGACAACGAGAATGGTCATAGGTATGAGACCAAGACAGTAAGATCCTAAATTCATCATATGAGCTCTAAATCCATAAGCCAACCTACAAAAATATAAGCAAACCAGAATTGAGTCATTTCAAACAAAAATATTTACTTAAGATACTTCGGGAAAAAGTGGTTATAATCTCTTTAAGAAAACTTGTTGGTAAATTCACTGAAGCTTAGAATCAAGTAAATCTTCTAATTCACCTTTTTCATTTTCAGAAAAGGACTCTCAAGTTCTAAGCAAATTATGACTTAACAAATTAATGAAAGAGCCGGGATGTTAACCCATATAATCTGTCAGCAATATGAGTGCTCTTCCTAGAACACACCTTTTTCTTCATTGTCAACTAAATTTCAGGGTCCAGGATATTTCTTCATGTTCTATATAATGATCCTTTCCATGCCCCAAATATTTCATTTAATGTTAAAAATAAATTTTAGTCTCTAAAGAGCTTCTTCATGTCTTATATAATAATTCCCTCCCACTCCAAATATTTTATTTAATGATAAACAATGCCAGCATTTTTTAACCTTAACTTCTTTTTATTTGGTCTTTTTCACTTTATTTTATTATTATCATACTTTAAGTTCTAGGGCATTTGCCTTACTTATTTCTTCAAAGTAAAAACATTAACATAACAAAAACCAAAACATTAAAATACCATTACAATATAATTGTTTTGAAGACTTTGTAATAGATCCAATAGGCAGAGCATTAAACAAGAAATACTATTCAATACCCACCATTTCATGAGTAAATATTCTTTACACACAGGATGATTGAGAAGCTCTATGCGGTTATTTTGTACCATTGCCTGAGAAATAAAAAAATGTGTAATAAAAACACAATCATAATCAACTCCTGATTATAAACTAATCTTTTTATTGTCTGGTTTTACAACTGTGTTTTGACATTGTAAAAGTAACATCTATTTTAGAACATTTAAAAAAATAAAAATTAGATCAAGATTTTAAAAAACACAAATTAGAACCATTTTGTACAGGTAAAATTGTTTTGATTCAGTCTGATTCTTTAGTTCTCTGACTACTTGACCTAGCATAAGCTTTTTAATCTTATATAGGATTATAACAGGAAAGGACATTAAAGATAAATTAGCAAGTTACACCCTCATTCTGTCCTTGAAGAAATTCAGGCTTATCTTTCTAGAAGGATTTTATGCAGTAGAATATACATACATAGTTGTTAAATTAATCTAGATCATAAGTTTTCATTAAAGTTATTTGTGACTACAAGTATTTATCGAAAAATTAGTTTTTAACTATTCAAGAAATACATAAATAGAGGGACTGATGCCAACAAGGTAGCAAAATAGGAAGTCCCAGGCCCCCCTTCCTCCATAGAGATATGGAATTAAAAACAATACACAGACCATTTTCTTTGTGAGCAATCCAGAACTTAGTTAAGGTGTTTCTGTACCCAAGGTGAGCACGTAGCCAAAAATAACCATATCAAAGACAGTAGGAAAATGCATGGCCTTTACTTGCCACAGCTCCTCCCTCTGGCAAAGCACAGTGCCATTGAGAGAAAACTCCCAACTCCTGCCTTCTCCCTGGAAAGAGAAAGAAAAGGGTGGAACATATCCACTGACTTCTGACTTCTAAGGGGCTGAACAAGAGAATGATTTTTATCTTGCCTGAATCTAAGCTCTGACACAAATGGGTGCCAGCAGGTGATCACTGATAACGAAGTAGATCACTGGGTCTTAGTCTAGCACCAGAGAAGATACAGTGTCAACGGACAGATCGTAGGCAGTGTCCCAGTATCATGACTTGCTACAGCACCAGAGATACAGGGAAAAAGAGACAAAAAGTCTACCACATACTGAAAACAATTAGCAAAATGGCAATAGTAAGTCCTTTCCTGTCAATAAGCATTTTAAAGGTAAACTGGTTGAACTCTCCTACTAAAATACAAAGGTTGATTGAATGGATAAAACACAGGATTCAACTATATGCTGTCTGCAAGAGACTCACTTTAGATATAAGAACACAGGCTGTAAGTGAACGGATAGAAAAATATATTCCATGCAAATGAGAACCTGAAGTGAAAAGAAACAGCCATATTTACATCAGACAAAATAGACTGTAAGACAAAAACCGTGACAAGAAACAAAGAAGGACAATATATAATGATAACAAGGTCAACTCACCAGGAAGATACAACAATCATAAATATATACAAACCTCACATTAGAGCTCCCCAAAATATGGAACAAACTTAGATAGAATTGAAGGGAGAAATAAACAGCAACACAGTAATAGTAGGAGACTTCACTATCTGACTTTCAGTTACGGATAGAACAACCAGACAGAAGTTCAATAAGGAAACAGAAGACTTGAACTTGAAAGAAGTATTAAAACATTTCAAAAGATTGAAATCATATAAAATATCTTCCTCACTACAGTGGAATAAAACTAGAAATCAAAAGTAGAAGGAAAATAGGAAAATGAAAAAACATATGGAAGCTTAACAACTCCCTCTTAAACAGCAAATAGGTCAAAGAAAAAATAAAAGAGAAATTTAAAGTATATCTGGAGACAAATGAAATGAAAACATGATATACCAAAATGTATGGAGTATAGCTAAAGCAATACTAAAAGGCAAGTTTATAATGGTAAACACTTATGTTATAAGACAAGAAAGATCTCAAATCCATAATTTAACTTAAAACTCAAGGAAATAAAGGAAGTACAAACTAAACCTAAGATTAGCAAAATGAAGAAAATAATAATGATTAGAGCAGAGATAAATGAAAGAGAGAATAGAAAACAACAGAAAAAAAAATCAATGAAACCAAGAGTTGGTTTTTTGAAAAGATAAGCAAAATTTAAAAATTTTTACTAGACTAATTATGGAAAAAGGAGAGATGATTTATTGGCTATGACACCAACAGAACAGGCAACTAAAGCAAAAACAGACCAACAGGACTATATAAGGTTAAAAATTTCTTCAAGTCAAAGGAAGCAATGACCAAACTAAAAAGGCAACCTATGGAATGGGAGTAAATATTGGTAAATCATATATCTTATAAGGAGTTAATATCCAGAATATTTGAGGAACTCCTACAACTCAACAAGACAATAAATAACCCAATTGACAAATGGGTCAAGGCTGTGAATAGGTATTTCTCCAAAGAAGATACATGAATAGTCAATAAGCATTATTGCTTATGACTATTGAATGAAAAGATGCTCAACATCATTCATTATTAGGGAAATACAGTTTAGAACCACAATGAGATACCACTTCACATCTGTTAGTTGGCCACTATCAAAATAACAAAAAATAACAAGTATTGGTGAGCATGCTGAGAAACTGGAATCCTTGTGCACTATTGGTCGGAATGTAAAAGGGGACAGCCATTATGGAAAACAGTGTTGGGGTTCCTCAAGAAATTAAAAATAGAATCACCACAGGATCTAGCAAGTCTACTTCTAAATGTGTATATGAAGAGTTTAAAGCAGGATCTCAAAGAGATATTTGTATACTCATGTTTGCTGTAGCATTATTCACAATAGCCAAAAAGGAAAAGCAACCCAATATCTTCAACAGACAAACAGATAAGGAAAATATGGTACATACATACAATAGAATATCATTCAGCCTTAAAAAGAAGGAAGTCTTGTCACATGCTTAACATGGACGAACCTTGAGGAGATTATAGTAACTGAAATAAGCCAGTCACAAAAGTACAAATGCTGTAGGATTCCACTTTATATGAAGTACCTAAGGTGGAGAAAAATCATAGGCACAAAAAGTAGAAGGGTGGTTGCCAAAGGCTGGGGGAAAGATGACGGAAGTTGCTGTTTAATAAGTACAGAGTTTCAGTTTTACAACATGAAAGAATTTAGGTATCTCTTGAGTAACAATGTGAAAATACTTAACACTACTGAACTATACATTTTAAAAGAGTTAAGACAGTAAATTTAACTTTATGCTTTTTACTACAAGTAAAAAAGAAAAGAAATACCCAAACAAATTCTCTTTTAAAATACTGGAACATTGGGATAAGGCCATAGTTCTCACCACACCTAAGCCTCAATTCTGGGCAGGACTCCATTTCCCCAGTAGTATCACCATTGCTAATTTGTACATTCTTCCAAATCCTTTTCTGTATTTCTACACAGAAACACCCATGTTCAAAAACTCAGATGTAATTATAGAAAAAAAGGATAATTATTTTGTATTTATGTTTTTACTCAAATTATGTCTTCAATTTGCTTATTTATATCAACACAGCCTAGAAACATATCAATGTTATATAAAGATTCATCAAGAACATTGTTTTTAAATACTGCTTTATATTTCATTATTTGGATATAGTAGTTTATTGAGACCTTCCCTTATTTATAAATATTATTGTTTGACATTTTATAATTAAAAATGATGCAGCCAGAATTGGTCTTCTTAGCCCTTGGGCAAGTTTTTTATTTTAATTTGATGAGTTATATATTTCATTTCTAGAAAATTCTCAGACATCCTTTCAATTTCTCCCTTTCTATCTCTTTTTAAAAATGTTCATCTTTCTGATAGAAATTGGAATTTCTATTTTTAGCTTCCTTGTATTAACTTTGATTTGACTGTACTTTCCAAAATTATTCTACCAAACAACTTCTAGGTTTTTGCACTAAACACCCACTTACATTTTGAAAAACCTATACTATAATTTTCATCAGCACTGTGTTAGATTTTTTCAATCTTAGTGTTCATAAAAATCTTTTCAGAAGCTTATTTAAAATTTTGATTATTAGGTCTACCCTCAAGCATTCTGGGCTAGTAGGTCTAAGATGGGCCTTAGGAACCTTCATTTTAACAAGAACCACAATAATTCTGATTCAAGCAGCCAGAGATTCCAGTTTAAAAACTACCACTGTGACACCAACAATGGGATATTTCCAGGTTCACCATTTTTCTTTTCTATTTATTTTTACCCTAACCATTTGAAAAGTAATTGAGATATATTTATATACAATATTCTTGGGGAATAAAGGAACCCCTTGCAAATATTCATTACCAATTGGATGCCCAATGGAGACCATAAAGCTATATCTCTAGCTATTCTTGGGGAAAAAAAAAACCTGGCAGGATCTTAACTATTGTTTTTGAGACCTCATCTAAACTTCCACGTAGATTTGACTTTTTATCCATTTAAAATTAATGGTTTATTCAAGCTAAAATAAAAAATATGGAAAAATATGTGAGAGTAATTCAAAATGTTACTATTAATATTTTTAAAACACCATACTAGAAAAACACACAGATACTTGTTTTCAATGTGCTTTCATTAAAACAATCCTCTTATGTTTCTGAAATCTTGTAACTCTGCTTTTAAACTAATAACAAATAAAACAAACCTACCCTTTGAGGCATGCAAGTACATTGTAAGTTTAAATATCACCCAAATAAAGTGTAAATAAGATTTAAAGTATCCAATGTATTGGTAGCTATGCTAATGGATTTTCCATAGTAGCTCTACTCTTGCATGCACCATTAATGAAAATAGCTTCTCACTGGCTCCAGTTTGTCTTAATCTCAGTATCTGATTTCTTATGTTCTCTATTTGGTCCATCTAGACTTTCAAATTTTCTGTGCACAGTAATTTCCCATCAGGTCAGTTACCTTCCTGAAGAGCCCCACTCAGCTCACTTATAACTAAAGTAAGGTTTCCTAAGCTATGTAGGCATTGTAGAATCGGGTGCTGGTTCGATACCTAGTATATTGCATTTATCTAAGTGAACCTATTTTATTTAAATTACACTTTGCCCATTGTTATATATTGTCTATTTCTTTTTAGATGCTATATAGATCTTATTTCTTCCTATTCTTATTCTGATAATGGAGACAAAAAATAGATACATTTTTTCTGATAGAAATATTGCTTATTTTTAAAATTATAGTTAAAAAACACATACATATGCAATAAATTTTCTAAGTATAACCGTAGTGTAGTTACTGTTAGATCACTCGGCTATAGATTATGAACTACACTCGTAGCAAAACATAACATACTCAAGGAGAGCTAAAGTGCTTACAGCAATGGTGAGTCAGTTGCCATTACCAGTGTTAAGGGCATAAAATCCCCACGAGACTGCATTCTCCACACTCCAAGTGCTCAGTAAGCCTTGTTTAACTTTGGGTGACAGCTGTTACCATGGTCTGTATCAAAGTCTTCAGTGTTGGGAAATGAACTCATTGAAGGTGAATAAAAATTCTTCATTGACCTAGAGCAATGTTGCCTAATAGAATTTTCTGCAATGATGAAAATGTCTTCTACCTGTGCAGTGCAATATGAGAGCTGCAAACCAAATGGGCTACTGAGCATTTAAAATATGGCTAGTGTGACTGAAAAATAACTTTTTAACTTTATTTACTTTAAACTAGTTTTTAAGTTAGGAAGCCACATGTGACTAGTGGTTCCCATATTAGATAGCCCAACTCTAGACCAAAATTTGCAACTCCAGTCCTCAAATGTTTTACGTGCACACAATTGTAATTTGTTGCCAATATTTACACAATTGTGGGCTGCTGTTGTCACATGGCAATGATTTGTTGAAACTAGTAGCCACTGTCCTTTTAACCAGAAGCCTAAGTTACTTATCTGTTACTGTTTTCTCTGTAGTTATTTCAGTTTGAGACCTTTGATTCAGATTGAAGGGCATCAAATGCATTATTTTCATCGCTTCATTGGCTAGAAACATAAAAGCATCTTTTCAAATAATAGCTACTTTTTAAAAAGTTTCTTGGGAAATTTAAGTCCATGCTGTGTCTTAAAAGCCTACTTCAAACTGGGTTTATTCCTCTGGAATCTAAGATCTAAGAACCTCTGAATGGTCAGAGTTTACCTAGGAGCCCAGTGGCTAGCTGAACTTAGAAGCTGTGGCTGTGAAATAATCACCCCTTGCATTTTCCTGTGGTTTACACTGAAGAAAACTCTTGAATATGTAGGTGGATAGAGGTGGCAAGCAAGTGTTACCTGTGTTGCCCATGGTTTATTGGATTCTGGATTGGAGCAGGTCTTACGTGACCATTAGAAATGAACTGTAGAACTTTACAGCAATTGAAAAAAATGATTGCTTTCTTTATTAAAAAATAAGGATTTGAGTCACATGGCAAACACAGACATAGAACTATGAAACTGGAATTCTCTCCATCCATCAAGTATTAAAACATTTTAAACTATTGTATCAAAACATTTTAGAACCCAACTAGAAACTATTTAGATAATGAAAACATTGAACTTACATTGAGGGCTGTAAGAGGTTCATATACAACATCCTGTGTAGGTGTTTTTTTGGTGAATTCTAATGGGCATTGAAGATATTTGAAATTATACTCGATCTGTAGAAGACAGAATGTTTTTTTTAAAAAAAGTACAGTTAGTCAAGTATAGAATCCCCAAAGTAATTCTTGAAAAAATCAAATACACAAGTTTACAATTCTGCTGAAAATTAAGTGATTTGAACAAAGTTATTTCAAGTGGAGACAAGAAATTAAGTTATTGCATATTAATTCCAAAAATAAATATCCTGGAAGGCTGTTATTCAATTGCTTTATATCTCATAGGCATGGAAAGAGAGGAGTTCTCAAAAGATCATTTAGATATTTTAGATCTTCATTATTAAGGCACAATTACTTAAGGAAATATAAAGACTAGAAAAAATGATGCTATTAGAAACTATTAAAATGTTAGGAGAAAACAGAATGTAAAGGAAAAATTCTCTCACAAGTAGATAATACAATAATATGACAAATTAGATCAATACCTTCTACAGTAGGTTACAGATCAATAGTAACAATATTTTTAATATTTTTCAAAGAATTATAACAAAATAATAAAATAAACTTACATAGTAGTCTCGGCAGGACTTGTCTTCTGTAGAATGCAACATGCAGAAATCTAAAAGTACCTTTGAAAGAGAAAAACAAGGTAAGATATTGGGGCAGTACACTACATATTAGGAAGGATTTTACCTTATTTCTAAAATAACACACAAGACATTTCCTTTCCTTGGTCTCTTGCATCTCAAGAAAAAATTATAATCTATGTCATCAGGAGCAAAGTTTAAAATACAAAATGTTACAAATACCTTTGCATGCCTCAGAAATACCAGTGATTCAGAAAAATACCATGTGCTTGAGAATAAAATTGCATGTACTAAAATCTCGGTAAGAGATAGTCCACTAGTTGTGCCTAAGATTTGATGTCTTTCTGGGCTTTTAGAGGATATATAGATTACAGATTGAGCAACCCTAATCTGAAAATGTGAAATTCTAAATGCTCTAAAATCCAAAATGTTTTGAGCACCCACATATTTCCATAAGTAGAAAATTCCACACGAGTACTTAATATAAACTTTGTTTCATGCACAAAATTATTTAAAAACTATATAAAATTACCTTCAGGCTATGCTTTTAAGGAGTGTATGAAACACAAATGAATTTTGTATCTACACTTGGATCCCATCCTTATGATACCTCATTATATATAGGCAAATATTCTGAAATCCAAAACATTTCTGGTCCCAAGAAGTTGGGATAAAGGATAGTCAATCTGATTCCTTTGCTGAGTACCTTACAGTGACAACTTATTGTTCCTAATCAAGATTTTTCATCCCAGCAATGGAGTCTTTCTGTGGTTTAGGTCCCATCTTCTGAATTGCCCCAGTCTGGAGTAACGTGTTTGCTTCTATATCTCATGTGCCAAGCAACATGGAGAGAGTATGTGTTTAGAGGGGAGTGGACAGGATGGTGGGGGATAGATGTTGTAATGAGAAATAGATGAAGGCTCTCTAGATACTTAACTTAGGGAAAGAACACTTATGGGGTCATTAGAGCCACCCCTATGGTGTTCGGGAACAACTGTTTTTGTGGGGCTGCATAAACAATTTGAGACACCCCAAATCTAGTGGTCCAAATTTATGTTCCTGAGAAAGAAATACCACCTAGCCAGGCTGCCCTCTTGGAACCAGGACTAGACACGATACCCCATATGGCCCCATCAATGCATCTAGGACCTCCTGGGGCATCCGGTGAACCTGCAGAACTTGAGGGTAGAGGGTCAGACTATATCCAGAAGGGAAGAAACAGGGCCCTGGCTGGTCTCAGGTAGCAAAGGGATTAAGAAAATTACAAGGCCGGCTCTGTTGGTGACTGGATAGCAATACTGGAGGTCACAACAACCATCATGAACAATAAAGACAAGACTAGCCAGTAGTGCTGTGCAAGGCAGAAACAGGCAGGTCTGGTTGCTATAGTTTGAAAACTGGGTAATAATCAATGTGTGCAAAATAAAGGATGGGCTGTCTTGGGTGGGGGCTGGGGAGATTTCAAGAGCAACTTTTCAGAAATGTTGTATGAGTAATTCAAATGCATTATATCAGGCTTAAGACATTTAAATTCACTTATTTTGCTGAAAAGTAGTCACAATACAAAAGTAATAAAGTCATTATAGAAAATTACCTAGAAAATATAGTAGCATAAAGAAGAAATTAAAAACTAATCCTAATCCTGTAACAGATAATTCTTATTAACATTTTGGTATAATTTTGACTGTTTACTATGTTTTCACATGGGAATATTTCAACATTGTTTTACAATTACAAATAATGTTGCAGAAAACATTCTGTAAAAATCTGTATCTCTGATTATTCATTAAGACAGATTTCAACAACTGTAACTACAGAATAAGAAAGCTTGAGATTGAGTATTTATGTGTACTTTGATGAGATGTAGGCACCTAAAAAGTTAATCTGTCTGCCATTTGTGTACTGGACTGCTCCAATTTTCATTAGGCATCATAAAAAAAAAAAAAGCCCCAAATATTTAGTGCACAGGAAGTCCTTGCTCAATAAATAAAATACAATAAGTGCTAGTAGTACTAATAACCACATAAGCAGTACAAAAATAGTAGGAGGTATATTATGTACGAACCATTATCCTTAGCACTTTATATATTTTACTCTCACTTTTGTAATCACTTTGTAAGATCAGTATTAGCATCACTATTTTAGAAATAGAGAAAACAGAAAACAATGCTCAGAGAGGTGAAATGACTTGCCTAAAACAACACAGCAAAAGGCAGCACCAGGATTAAATCCCAAGACCTCCAGAAGGCTCCAAATCTGGTCTTCTATTCCCTGTGTCACTATATCTTACTGCCTCCTCCAGCATTTGGATATATTTTTCCTTCGCAAGATATCTGAAGTCATTCTGCCTTTCTTGATTATTCTATGTCTGTCCCAATCCTCAAATCCCAACTTTCCCAGATTGCCTTTTTGCCTCTTTTAATACTCATCTGCTCAACAATCTGTGCATGTTTGTCTTGTATGGAGTATCCGATCATATGCTGGTGTATATTTAATGTAGCAAAGGGAGTCACATATTTAAAAACTCACAGAGGCCAGGCAAGCAATGTAAATGAAGGAACCATGCCAGGCATAAGAGTTTTTTTCCATTGTTCTCGAGATGTTCGCTATCCTTGGGCAAGCTTTTATCTTCACAGTTTGGATAAAGTCATAATTCAATACTTCTCTACTATAAGGAAAGCAATTGCATAAGAATGACAATATGTGACAACCAGGCACTGGAGCCCAATATACAAAAGGGAGAGATGGAGCATTTTATTTTATTTTATTTTTTATTATACTTTAAGTTCTAGGGTATATGTGCACATCATGCAGGTTTGTTACATGTATACATGTGCCATGATGGTTTGCTGCACCCATTAACTTGTCATTTACATTAGATATTTCTCCTAATGCTATCACTCCCCCCTCCCCCCACCCCACAACAGGCCCCAGTGTGTGATGTTCCCCACCCTGTGTCCAAGTGTTCTTATTGTTCAATTCGCACCTATGAGTGAGAACATGCGGTGTTTGGTTTTCTGTCCTTGTGATATTTTGCTCAGAATGATGCTTTCCAGCTTCATCCATGTTTTTAAATAGGAGAGTGATTGTCCCATCCATGGGAAGCAGCTGGTGCTCAGCCCAGCAATTCCTGCCTTGTGAGAAGGCAGGCCCAGGTACAAGATCTCATTCTTATGAGAGGCTAGATATTTGGAGGAAAATATAACTGGAGGAAACCAGATACCTTAAGGAAAGCATCCTGGTTTCAAACATTAGCAATTCATGCAAATTTGAAACAACAATAGCATGCATGCCAAGTGAAACATATACAAAGGCTTTATTCGGTCAACAAACACCAGTTCATAGTCTCTGCTATAGGTGCAGATTATTTAAATAAAAATATTTTACCATATTATTATCTATTACATATAATAATAGGATTCTTTAATCCAAGAAGGCCTTCCTTAAGTAGTTATTGTCTCATTTCCCTTATAGCCTAAGGAAAATGGGAAGCTTTAAAGCTGGAAATTATTATTATTAGGTTGTGATTACAACAATAAATCCTCAGATCATATATGTCAAGCATAAACCCAGGAAGAATTTTGTTTTAGAGAGTTTACCTTCATGCATTCAGGGAGGTATTCTATCATTTCCGTAATTGGACATTTGTTGCATGGAGAATTATGACTAAAAACCTTAAGACATTCATCCCATCTGTAAAAAATAAATAAGTAGGATGAGCACAGGTCTTCATCCTTCTGTTCTGTACAATAGCTGAAACTCAAGATTATTTCTTTAGGGGAAATCAAAACTTAAGCGTATTCATGGAATACAAAGCTCACCCTTGGTTCCAATGGAACCAACACGTAAACCAAGATCAACTCAGTAACAGGATCCTTGTCCATTAATGGACATTAGGAATGTGGGTAAATTTCAGGATGGCTGTTACAATCATTGTTCTGTCTCTTTATCTAAATGTCATTCAAAGAAGCTGGGACTATATCTTCTTTTTCTCCTGAAGTTATGAAATGGTCAGTATTTACAGAGCTGACCACGTTGGGTAGAGATTCCACATTCACATACCTACACCATCAGTGTAGTACTGTTCCCATATTTAATAACTAATGCATGTGTACATCCTGTATTGAATTAAACTACAAACTAACACGTGTAAAGTGCATTGATAAGCATAGCCTCTGCCAGAACATTCCAGATTTTGCCCATTTTCTTCATCACCATCCAACTGAACAGGGTAAGACAGTGCTTACCATACCAAGGAAGAACTAAATCTATGGCAGGAGGCAAAGAATAGCCCATTTATCTCCAAGATCTTATCCAATTTTCTGTTAAACTCTATCAATAAAACCCATCTAGTACATCTACATTATCAAAAGAAAAGTTTGGATTGAACACTTTCATTAAAAGTGCTTTAAAGGGATGATCAGTAAGAGATTTTTTAGACTGTCCATGCTCAAAAACACAGGCTTGATGTGCCTTGAATATGAGAATGTTTGCTCTGTGTTCACTACTAGGTGACACTGGGCCCTTGTGCATATCTATCTGTGATTATTATAGAAAGTGATACTATAAAGATATTATGAGAAGTGAAACAAACTATCCTCTAACTTAATCACTAAAACTCCTTGGCGTATGGTTTACAAACCCACCAACTCCAAAGATTACATGTTAAGAGTCATCCCATTATATGGCACTGATAACCAATTGGATTTGCCTTGGGGAATATTTTTGCCCACTCCAGTTTTATGGTTTCTACTGGCACATGTTGGGCAAATTCAGGTAGGGCAGTGCAGAGCTTGCTTGACAATGATATGGTTCCAGACACTACACCTGAACCCCTGGAGTCTCACAAGAGTGATGTGAAGCTTCGTTTTATGTGCCCACATTTTATTTTTTAAGAAATATAAACTGAAGATCAGAGAGGTTAAGCAATGTGCCTGTTGACATCCAAAAATATTCATTTATAAATTTAGGTAGACATTCAGAAATAACTAAAGGAGTATAATTGGATTGTTTGTAACACAAAGGATAAATGCTTGAGGGGATAGATATCATTCTCCACGATGTGATTATCATGCATTGCATGGCTGTATCAAAGCATCTCATGTACCTGATACATATACACACCTACTATTTACCCACACAAACTAAAAATAAAAGGGTCGGGCACAGTGGCTCATGTCTGTAATGCCAGCACTTTGGGAGGCCAAGGTGGGCGAATCACTTGAGCCCAGGAGTTCGAGACCAGCCTGGCTAACACGGTGAAACCATGTCTCAATGAAAAATACAAAAATTAGCTGGGCATGGTGGCTCGTGCCTATAGTCCTAGCTACTCAGGAGGCATGAGAATTGTTGAAGCCCGGGAGGTGGAGGTTGCAGTGAGCAGAGATCATGCCACTGCACTCCAACCTGTGTGACAGAGCTAGACCTTTTCTAAAAATAAATAAATAAAAATTAAAAATAAAATTTAAAAGATTGATGCAAACAACTGATATTTTAAATTTTGATTAATGGCCGAAACTCATTTATTTTCTCTTATTTTCTCTCAGACTTCAAATCATCCCTAAACCAGAGAACACTACATGACAGTGGACAGGAAGACAGTATACCTTTTGCTCCTGATGATTGTAAGAACCACCTCCTTCCTCTTATTGTGAAGTGCAAGGTGCAAAAAGGAGGCCTGCTGCTTGTTCAGGACTATGTCAGCATTGTGGCTCAGAAGCAGCGCAACGGCTTTGGCGTGGCCTTCCCTTGCAGCAAAGTGAAGTGCAGTGTTCTTTTGAGGAAAAAGAGACACAGAAAATGTGGTGACAATGTCTAATCTGCTTTATTTCACCACTTAACTGCTTAAAAGAAATTAGCGACACTACTATTTAATACCAAAATACATAGGATTTAAAACTGGTGTTCAGAATCAAGCTTCAAAATAATGAGTTTATAGTTCAAACGTGTGTGTGTGTGCATGTGTGGGAAGTGGATCTGTGTGTGTGTGTGTGTGTGTGTGTGAGAGAGAGAGAGAGAGAGAAAGAGAGAGAGAGAGAGAGAGAGAGAGAGAGAGAGAGAGAGAGAGAGAGAGAGAGAGAGAGAGAGAGAATGAATTCCAAGGCATTTGTTTTGTGTTGCTTTTGCAATGGGATGATTCTACAAGGACAAAGGACAAGCTTTCAGGGTAAAGATGTTGGGTTGAACACAGAAGAAAATCCTCCTGAGACTGATCATTTGGAGAACAGTGACTTACAGATTTGGGGCTTCACAAGCTTGTAAATTTTTTTTTTAAATCAGCGACTGTTATAAGTTTGCCCATTTTTAGTTTCCCCACATAAAGACTTTTTTTTTTTGAAAAAGGCAACAACAATCTTCTATCCCCATCGTTTTATGAACAAACATACATTTCAAAAGTCACTCTCCCCAACAGAAGGAAGGACATAATAGCACAATAAAGGGCAGTATTTCAAATCAATACACTTCAAAATAACACTTATCTTAATGAAAACTCACCCCTGCCTTCATTCCTCTGGACCTACCAGGGAGTAAACGCTTTGCCATCAAATTTCAGTGGCCTGTAGACCTCGCTGCTCTGTGAGACTGGGGGTTTCCTCAACATTCACCCACCCCTTGGTATTCTCTCATTTCTGCTGCCTTTTGATTCATACTTCACCTCAAGAATCCACTTGCTAAATATCCAACAAAAGGCTGGGAATAGAGCAAGGAAGGTAAAAGGTATCTTGGAGAGTTTTCTGGCAATGTTGGAAGTTTCTGCTATGTCAAGATTTTGGGTAAGCATGAGGACCACAGTGCATACCCCATCTTCATCCAGGCGATCTGTGCACTTCAAATTAGTATCAAGAATGACCTTCATGGTCTGAGTGTACCCGCCCATGGACGCATGATGCAAAGCCGTCCAGCCATTGTAGTCACTGGTAAAGAGTTAAGAAAAGATATGTGCAAACACTTAGCAGATGAAATGCGGGATGGGATGCCATTTGGCTTATTCTAGGTAAATCTGATGACAACAAAAAGTATAAATGAGATCTGGCAACTAAATATTTATAATAAATGAGCTAATTCCAAGCTCAATGATCTTAAATGACCTATTTCTAATGTGATTCACACATGTTTTTTATTTAGTGGTTTAAAATACAAAAGTATATAAACACATTACTAAATACTTTGGGGTAGGAGAAGTACACTTAGCGTGTCTGTGTCATACATCTTTTTTTAAAGCTATAATGAACTGGTACACATCAATTTAAATCTTGTTTTATTCTTTCAATGAATATTGTATCAAAAAATTTTTATGAAGTAATGTTAGTCTTTGTGGTCAATAGTTATTGGTAATACTACTAATAATACAGTATATGGCTATAAGATACTTAGCTTAGTGTCAGTTATTATTCTAAGAGTTTAAATCTGAAAAACTTCCCTCTTGTGCTCTGAAAGATGCTGACTCAATTGCTTTGAAAAATGTTTATCCTTTTCCACAGAAATTCAAGATGTAAATACAACGAAGCCTTATCATATTAGTTATCTTTTTTCAAATTACACCGAAAAAAATTCCTGACACTAATTTCAGTGCTAATGAGCAGATGTTTTAGAGTGCAAGAGCCATGCTGCTGTATCAGTTATGATGTAATAAGCAACAACTGTCTGGCCTGGGTCTACTTGGGTCCCTTTGCAGGTCAGTTGCTTGGTGTTTCTTTGTAAACCAGAAGAAGCTGAGCAAAACATTCATTCTTGTAGCTGTAGCACCAATTTGCTGTCATCAATATTATGGTAAGGAAATGTGTTTTTGAACATTAGCCTAATAAGCTCTTTGCTACTGCTATGGTAAGATATTAAATGAAAAACCTCTGTAAAATGTTTCCAGGTTTTTTCTTTCTTATCACAATATCATTTAATTATGCCACATATTTTATTATGCTTACATATTTTAACTTTGTTTTATTTCTTGTGCTTAAGCTCATTTAAGTATAATAAAATTCAGAAATGTTTACTGTCTTCTGTTGTCACTTAAAGGGAGCTTTTTATATCTACCATTCATCAGATTGAATGAAAAGTAGAATATTTGAACTTGTATGTTTTGTGTGTGTGTATGTGCACACACACACATACACAACCATGGTTTTGTATCTATATAGGAATATGGCAGCAAGAAGAGGTAAAATATGAGAACTGTATTTCAAAGAAAGGTTCTGAGAAAGACTGCACAAAGCCACTTATTCTGTGACCTCGAACAAGGTTTTTCAAGTCTAAAAACTTCAAAGTCTTTCAGTTGGAAATAATACTGACTTCCCTTCCAGTATTTTTAGAAGTTATATATGTTTTGATGATAAAATAAAATGGATAAAAGTACTTAGTGAGATATAAAGTTAGACCTCATAATTAAAAATATAATGAAAAGATCGCCTCAAAATGGCTAATGAAAGAAACTATATAAACATTCCAATCATATATCCTCACCTGAGAAACAATGCACCTTTTTTCAGAAGAAGCTGAACTACTTTATCATGTCCATTCTTTGCTGCCAGATGGAGAGGAGTCATTCCATGAAGGTCCCCTTCATTCAGAAGCCTTGTATCACTTATGCCTTGTAGGAGCCTCTGACAGGTATTGATACGCCCGTAACTTGAAAAAAATTATGTTTCGTATTTTCAAAGCAAATATTAAATGGAAAGAAGACATGTTCACACATTGCTAGACTGACCCTTACCTGGCTGCAAAATGCAGAGGTGATTTCTTATCTTTGCTTTTGGAATGAATGGACACATTAAAGCCAAGTAGGTTATTTACAGAATCAGGGCCCCCCTGTCTACATGCATAATGTAGAGGAGTACACCCATCATTGTCTTCATCCATTACCAGCTCTTTGATCTGTTGCATCTATAGGAAAAAAATTAATATTATACAAATAACTCTGCTATTATGCTAAAATGATGGTTTTCACACTATTCTGTAGGAAAATATTTTCCAACAAGGGTCAATATGTACTCCTTAGGGACAAAATTGTAAATAACCTAAAGGATATGAGAGAAAAATAAATATGAAGGAAGTTGAATGCTCTGTCTTCATGTAATGTACATTACCATATTAATGTACATTACCATATTAAAGGATCTGAGATACCATGCCAATAGGAAAATGTACTTAACATTTTTAACTCAGCATTTTTCAAATATATTTGACCACGGCCCTTCCCTCTGCCCCTCCTCTTATTTCCTCCCACCCCCAAATAACACCCAACAGCTTCATGTTAATACATTCTGTTAGGTAAAATGGATGGGATGTTAATATTAGGTTTACTTTATGTTTTATATGCTTAAGCTTAAGTTTCTCCTATTTTGTTATTTTTTAAATATTCAAATACATTTTTTTTTATTATTAAAGACAATGGCAATATTGAAATCTATTGACAACAAAAATATGGTGTATTTCACATGCATGTGCTAATACTAAGTATTAGCTGGTGAATATAAATATAAAAATAATGCTTTCAACCTCTCCTCAGCAAGTCAAGTATGCTGAGTAATTTTTCTTAATAGATGGTGGAATATTGATAATTCATTATTATACTTGGATTTTTCCACTGATATGCAAATCATAATGGTCAAAGAATGAAGAAAATCAAACTAATTAAAGATGTTACTTTATCATAGATGACTGCATATGAAGTTCCTTTGTAAGTTAAAAAATCAGTCTCACTACAATTATCATTGTCATCATCATCACCACCACCACCATCACCATGTTGTAACTAAATATTAAAATATGTCATCTTTATTTTAAAACATTTTTAAAATTCCAGGATCAGTTTCTATAATAACAAAAATTACAACAAACAAAATTAGTTTATTTTCTGTTGAACCCAACTCAGTTAATGGAAATCCATAGATATACATTACCTGCATAAATTCAGGTCGCAGATTTTTTAATCCATAAGGTTGCTGTACAGTTAAATGCAGAAAATTACGTCCAAAATTATCTTTTATGTCTACTTGGGCACCTGAAAAAAACATTATGTAAATATAAACTCTATTCATTTATTTAAAGCATTGTTTATGTGGATTCTCAACTTAGCAAAAAAAATTTTGACTTAAAATAATGTTGACTTTTAGTTTACAGGAAATTGTGTTTAGATGAGAAAACTAAACATATTTAAAATCAGGTTTACCTTACTCTGTGTGTGTGTGTGTCTGTGTGTGTACGTGGGGTAGAAAATATGTGATGCATTACATAAATACATGAAGCCTTACCTTTTAAAGCATAAAATGTAAGTACAGACACATTAGAGATCAAGAAAGAAGAGGAGAGCAGAGAAGGACATCTCACTTCTTTGTTATCAGGGGCCCAGGTTAGAATCTAAAACGGGGAAGTTATAGTACCTACACCACACAGGACTGACACATTGAAAGACAGTTAATTAAATGTTCAGCAAATGCCTGGGGTATAACAATTACTTTATAAATGTTATCTACTATTGTTCTGAAATTGTCTTTTTAAGTATGCTCCCTTACTGGACAGAAAATTATTCTAGACATGAAAAGTGTTCTGTTTATCTTTGAATTCACAACATCCGGCCCAGGGCCTGGCACACAATACATGGTGGCACACAATGAAGGTTCATTTGGCACACAATGAATGTTCATCTAACCAAATTGAGTAGTACTTCAAAAGACTTGGCTTGGTCCCTCTTGGTACCTTTAGAGAGTAGCAAATTTACAATATTCCAAGATGCAGAAGCAGTTGCTAATATAAGTGGAGAGCGTCCTTCAGAATCGATCTTATTAATATCTGCTCCCTAAAAATCAAACAAACCATTCAACAAAGAGCTTAAAAACAGAAAAACCATCATATATTATAATCTCTAACTAATGGTAATTCATTGATATAGAGTGTCTATATTATGGCTAGCACTAAACCATATGACTAGTTATAGAATTATTTGAAAATTTCCCATAGTTCATATGTTATATCATCAGAAATCAAGGAATTCATTTATGATTTCCACAAAAAATTATTCTCACATATTAGGCTTTTTACTGACACCTGGCAATAGCTCTAGTTACTACATGAACCATAAAAATAATATCCTTTTACTTAGATCAATAGTTTAGTTTCCACTGCAAGAAATAATTTTTAAATGTCTATAATTTTAAGTCTTCCAAATTCATTACATATATGATTTAAGAAACATTTACAAAACACCATCCACTTTTTTAAAAAATCCTATTTTATCTGAAATAGATGAACTGAAATAATTGAATTGAAATCACTCAAATTCTAAAGTAAAATTTTAGCCATTTATTTAAGAAAATTTATATTTAAAAATCACATTAAATATATTTTAAATGAATAAGTCAATGTTAACCATTACATATTATAATATTTGATATGACAAGAAATCAAAGGCCTTTAAAAATTTCATGGAAATAATTCTGTATATTATATAGGGTAATAAAAAATAGCTTAAAATCCAAACACGAATATTTCTTTGTTCTTTTGGGGCCCACTAATATAGATGACAATGGGGGTAGCATGCCCTTTGGCAAGTTCCATGGTCAGTGAGGCTCTGCAACAGTTCTCTTGCCTGGTGAAAAGATGGCAGCCTTTGCAGGAAATCATGCATAACTATCATTTATGGTTTATGGCATATAATACATAGTTTATGGCATATAATGAGTCTCCCCAGGACTCTTCTGTGTAATTATCATAATTTCAATAGTTATGATTGACAACACACACATGTTCAATACTACAAATGGAAATCTGTCATTGCTGATATGGTGCAGCTTACGTAAATTCACCATACATTCATCTGTATAAAGGGCTTATTAAAATTCAACTCAAAAGCTGATTGATTCCACCTCCCAGAGTGAAAAAGATCCCATGCTTCATGCTTTCACTTGTAATAAATCTTTGACAGTATTTTTCAACTCCTCAGTTTTTAAAGGTGGCACTGAGGCAGCTGGGGTAGGAGCTTCCCCCTGTGCTGCCTGTCCTGCCTCCACCTTAAAGCCACCAGGCTGAAGAAGGGTTGCCGCCCAAGCTCACACTCCCATAAGACCCTCTTACAGGCCATGGGAACAGCTTTCCTTGCAATGTACCTGCCAACTTCCTGCACTAAAAACACTGATATGGATATCCAAATTACGTTTTGACACTTCTAAGTTCACAGTAATGTTTGGCCGTTGCATATTCATACATAATATACTCTGCTTCCAAGTATGTCAATCATCCTTTTGTACACTGTTTTTGCTGATAAGCAAGAAATTGAAATTTGATTCATTTTTGAAAATCCATATTATGTAATTATATGATTTCTTCTATTATAAAGTAATAAAAATAAACCAGTAAAAGGAATAGTTACCACTGAAATTAAATAGTCTGCTAGTTCATGGTGATCAAATAATGAAGCTCTGAAAAAACAGAATTATAAACATTATAATTAAAGTACTATTGATGTAAATACAAATGTATTTAATAAAGCTACTATATTTGGAAAGTGAATTTAACTAATCATAAAATAATATGATAGACTGTAAGAGAATTAGTAAGCTTTCAAAATTTATAATTTGATTCTGATTAGGGTAGCATTTTCAAAGTAATAATAATAGGAGAACAAATACATCATAATATTTTCTTCCTCATCCTTTAAGAAACCTATTTCATCCTGAAAAATCCCCATAAAGATGTTCTGAAGTGAGTAGTAACACCTGTTCCAAGATAGAAAAGACAAGGAAATCACTGGTACTGCTATGACCATGGGGAATAGCAAAAGCTACATGTAATGTGTGCCTCAAATTCATTTGCAGGGTTCAAAAGCCCCTCTTTGGGGGGTTTCTCTTTGGCAAAAGTTAAAAGGCAGTGTTAGTTTTTCTGAGTTTTTATAAAGCCAAAAATAATTATGGAGAGAATTGAAAACATTTTGATATCATCTCACAGGCAGTCATAAGCAACACCATAACAAATGTTAACACTAATGATTCAAAGCTTTGTGTTTCCTATCGCAAATCTCATATCTGTGTTTCAAGGTTCTCTCAGCTATTTTTGGCCTTTCATCCATAAATTTCAGAATCAGTTTGTTAATTTGATTGACAAGAGGTTGCATCATATTTAAAATATATTAATTATATTTAGTAATTACAAGGGAACAAATTCTAACATTAAGGCTCCATTTTCCTAAGATAATTTCTCGTTATGCATATTAATATATTAAGGTTGTGTGCTAAAGATACATTTTAACAATAACCAAATCACTGGGTTTGTAAATTGGTGAAACATTGGAAACAAAGAGTTTTTTTCTTTAATTCCTGAGACTGATCTTAAATATTTTGATAATATTCTAGGTTATAAATTGGCACTGGGATTTTGTGAGCTACCCACATGATTCTAATGTGCAACAGCTTGAGAATTTCTGATCTAGAGGTTAGTCTATCTATTGAGTTTTCATTTTATTTCAATGGCTTTTTTAAACTTATTTTTTGCTGAATCATTTTCATATCACCAAACCTGGATTCAAATATGACAGTCTGTTTTACACAATCTTATGTTATCTTCATATATTTAGTTTTATGTAAATGATTATTCCTTTAAATTTTTGAAGGTCTCAAATATCTTCATTTTAAAATTCTTTTTGGAATGCCCTATTATTTCTATTTTCTTGGAAAAATATTGGTCTTTGGTCAAATGTGTAGATTTTTATTAGCTTTATGCTATAAAACTTTAGGTTGAAAATTCATCCTAAGTGGGAGTTCCTTTCTATTCACACATATCCTATTGTGCCTGGTGGTTTTGCTGTGTACATTTATTAGAAACAGATCTTATATTGGTAGCTAGAGTTTCTTTTTTTTTTTTCTAAGAGATTTTGTAGAATTCCAGGTCCAATTGCCTATTGAAAATATATTGGCAGCTCTGTGTGTGTGAGTATGTGTGTGTGTAAGAGACCGAGAGAGTGAAGGCTCATCTCAGATACCTCTTTCACTCACATGGGTAGCATCTGATACTTGTCTTTCCAGAAGAATTGAATTTCCAGTCTACAAGTAAGCCTATGGTTTAATACACTTTGCCTGATGTGTATTTCTGCTAAACTTCAAATAAATTTGTTATTGTTTTTGGAAATTTGGTTATAATTTCCTAAAACTATATCTTTTGAAACCATTTATCTATAATTGTTGGTGAGCAGGAGGGATTAGCGTGGGGGTGACATATCCATATGTATCTACTCCATTTTTATCACTAAAAATGGGGATAACATAAATATGAAAAATTGGAACAGATTAGAAATGACTTGGAAGACTGTGTATGTAGACTTCTTTAGCACACAGAAAATTAATCTTGAGCCTATATCCGCTGGACTTGAATCAGAATATGCCACAGGTGATTTTATTTTGTGAAATTTCTTTAACATTCTACTCCCATTCCCAAGGAACATATGCGATTCCAGTTGATCCACAGGGTCTTTGTTATCTTTGCCTTTTTCCTTTGAATCACAAAATCTTTGCTAGCATTAGTGCTAACTGCTCCTTGCAATGTCTAATTTCACGCATGAAGATGGAAAATCAGTATACAGAATGATAGGTAGGAAACTTGCCTGTGAAGCATGGTCTCATGACTTCCATCGGTTGTGTTAACAATATCCATGCTACCAGAATAGGACGATATCATCAATTTAACAATCTCAGTGGCTCCCTGGGTGGCAGCAAAATGAATGGCTGTGCACCTTCCCTTCTGTAAAGGATTTTAATACTAGAATCAATGTTTAAATCTCAATGTAAGAATATAACTTATATTTGGCATGAGCTTTTTCTTCACAGAGTCATAAAATCAAGGGATATCTATCAGACTGATCACCATTAATCATCTGAAATGTGATAGATATTCCTTGATTTTATGGACCTGCAAAGAAAAGCATCCATAAACAAATGGTAGCTGACAATTGTGCTTCCTTCTAATACAACAACTCTTGGCATATACTTCCACCATCATTGTCTGGGTGCCATTCTTTCCCCCAGGGAACATGAGAACAATGTCCCAATCATGGCTGTAAGCATTCAGTGTATGAAGTGACTTCAGACCCCATACCACCTTTGGCAGCTCTTCATTTCTATATTGAAGGGACAGTATAGAAAGAGTTAAAAGGCAGTGTTAGCTTTTCTGAGTTTTTATGAGGTTTCCAGAAGCCACATGAGATTAATATCCAATCTTCTCTTCCTACATAAAATACAGGCCTTTGGAGTATCTTGGAGGGGAGCTTGTTGCCACCCAAAACTCAGACATTGAAGGAGAAAGGGCCAGAACTCTCCACTTTTGGTCAGAGATGCCTGACATAAGCTCAGCTCCCAAATACAGTCAACACTTTCACATACATATTTTTAGAAATTAGTTAAGTGGTCCTCAATTTAAAAATGATAACTTTTCTGAGTAGAACTAAAACCAAATACATTCATGATTGGGCTTTAATGTTCCTGGCTGAACATTATCATCTTCTGAGGGTAGGCCTTAACTTCTTTTAATGGCAACTGCACAAGATAAATATTCTTTGTTGTATCTATATTTGTGTCTGCAATTGTTTTGGGGAGTACTCAAAATTTTTTACATAGATTGAAACTTGAGGTATTCTCTTGTTCTGCTTCTTCATAAGCAGAAGGAAATATGTATTTCTTGTATGCATTTCAATCTAAATTAACTGTAAAAGAGCTATAAAGTATTTTATATGCTTATGACAATTCTAAGATAAAAGTGTCATATAGAATATGAAGAGTTACCTCCTCTGGGTCTATTTGTGCACCATTGTCCAGGCACATTTTGATCATTTCCAAGTCACCATTTTGCACAGCCAGGTGGAGAGGGCTGGCTTTACCATTATTCACAAAGTTAATGTGCAACTGTCTACTGTACCCAAACTCTTCACCTTTAGAAGAAAATAACAAGTATATAAAACATATAATATGTTATGTTTACAACATAACAAGTATATAAAATAAATAATAGGGAGGGTTTTTATTTTAAAAAATGAACAAAGCATAAAACAAAGAAAGGGCACTGAGACACATAAAAGCTTGTGTTTAATTCTGTTAAATATTTTTCAAATTAGGCTGGGTGCGGTGGCTCACGCCTGTAATCCCAGCACTTTGGGAGGCCATGGTGGGAGGATCACGAGGTCAGGAGATCGGGATCAGCCTGGCTAACATGGTGAAACCCCATCCCTACTAAAAATACAAACAATTAGCTGGGCATGGTGGCATGTAACTATAGTCCCACTACTCAGGGGGCTGAAGCAGGAGAATCACTTAGACTTGGAAGGATGAAGTTGCAGTGAGCCGAGATCACACCACTGCACTCCAGCCTGGGTGACAAAGTAAGACTCCATCTCAAAAGAAATAAAAATCAAATTAATAGCATCCACCAAAATAGACTTATTTATAGTATATAACATAGAAAAGCCTCAACTCACCAAACCTTAGTATTATTTCCATGCATTCTTTGGAACCTGAAAATGCAGCTTGGTGAATAGGGAAACATCCCCATTTATTTGATTTACATGGCTTAGCTCCTTTGTTAAGCTGGAAGAAAAGACAGAATGAAAAATGACACCAGTTAAACCCCAAATCACAAGGGTCTATTTGTGTACCATTTAAGATGAGAATTTACGTGCCTCTCCCATATCATTTTACTACTATACGTCTATGTAAAAGTACACAGAGAGCTTCATATGTTATGAAATCTAGGCAAGAAGGTAATTTTGAAGTAGACTAACATTCTGAAATAGAGATATTTTATATCTTCCAAAGAAGTAACAATGTAGACACAACAATATCAATCTTGATACCCCAGCAATAAAGTCAACACATTTTTCAATGGGATTAAAGAGATTTTTGAAGACGTTATCATGACTTCCATAACCATTTTCAGTTTCTTACGCAAATAAAGTGATATTTCCTAGATTCTTTTCCCTTTATTTATGCAAAATTAATAAATGAATGTGCCACTACTCTTGTTAAGCCATAATCAAATATTTTCACTAATGACGTTTCTTAAGTAAAAAGATGTTAGAAGAACTGAATGTTATACTACCTTTTTATGTAAACCAATCATTTTAAACTACCATTTTCTGTAAATCATTAGCCTTCAGTTTTAAATACCTCTAATTACTACAAAAAATGATTTTGAAAAAGTAGAAAAGTGTGAAGAATCCAATACCACCTGTAATCTCAGCTTTTAGAGGTAGTATCTGTTTACTTTATACATCATAGTCCAGAAATTTTATATATATATATATATATATATATATATATATATATATATATATATAATATCTATATGGAGAGAATCCAGAAATTGAAGATGCACTTTGTAAAATCCTATTATTAAGTAAAAGCTTTTTTGAACAATATTATCACACAGTATACACATAAATTAGACTTGCAAGGAAGCCAGACTTTAAAAATATATTGTTTTCTGTAGTATTTTCAATAATACTATTTATTTATTCCAATTTTGTTTTGGTTAATTTAAGGCTCTTTTCCTAAATTCTTGGTTTGAGTGTTACTTATTTTTATTTTCTTTATCATTTATTCTCTTTGTGGTCCAATCATGACAGCTTAGAGTATGTACCTGTTTCTAAGTCCATCTAGTAAAGGTGCTAAAACATATTTGTACGGCACATTTAAACATTAGGTAAATAGTTTTAAATTATTTAATTGTATTTTCTTATTCTCTGAGATTGTGAAGAGGCAAAATCAAGTGGTAAAAATACAGATGCTGGCCTGGATAACATGCAAGTAACTGAGGAATATTTGAAAACAGTCTATTTGCCAGCATTCTAACAGCATACTCAGATGGAGCACTGCCAGAAGCAGGAGGAAGTCATGTAGACAAGCATCTCCATCGCTTCACTGGACCATGCCAGGAAGCCTCACCAGAGAGAAGGCTGGCTCTACTCTCAGGCATGTGGCTAAGAACCTTTGCTATTACATCACACAGGGCTCTGTTTTGAGACCCAATAATAGTGTCTTCAGGTCATGGGAGCTGTGTTTCCTTTGATTTTTCTCTTATGGGCCAAATAAGTCTGCAACTGACTATATTCATCTTTCCTTTGACTATTCAGAAGCTCAGAATCATACATTTGATCCATCTTTATAACATTCAGGCCACTATACTTTGTATTTTGCATTCTAGCTTGACCACCAGCTTCATCTCAACTTTTCCTGCCTATATTTTCTTTTCACTTTGATTTTCTCATAATTTTCTTTACTGCTTTACTATTAGTCTTCTATAAGCAATCTCAGATCCTCTTAAGGGGGGAGTACATACACAAAAACACATAGAACAACTTTTTTCTGACCTAGTTTTTGTATTTTATATTTTTCTAAGGAGAAAAACTTAAGAGCTTTTATAAATAATCCATGTTATATTCATGAAAAGATAAAGCAGAAAGATATGACAAATATACAAACCAAAATCTGCAGTGCTTCACTATTATTTGTGGTGCACGCAATGATCAGAGCTGTGTTTCCATTTTCTCCTTCCAAGTTAATATCAATAGTTCTATGTTCAAGCAAGACCTGCAAAAAGGGGGGAATAATTGTCAGAATTTTTGCAGATTTCCAAATAAGGTACTTGCCTTCCACTAGAGTTTCAGTTTTCAAATGCCAGTGACCATGTCTGTTTATCTTTTATTCATCCTTCTCTCACACAATCTGGCACAAAATCTTGCACATTGTGGGTACTAATTAATTTCCCCATTAGATGAAATAATCATGATTTCAATGTCACAACAATCAAGGCAATACTGAGTTCTGGAATTGTAAATAAAATAAGAATTATAGATACTAGTTATCATAGCTTCACTTAATACTTCTGACTTGTACTAAGTGAAATTATGTTAACTAATATTTTCAGGAAAATAAATGTGTGGAGCCATTAGAATGTGTTCATGGTGGAGGGGAAGAGAGGTAGGGAAGAAGGAAGAGAGTAAAAGAGAGAGAAAGAAGGAGGAAGGGAGAAAGGCAGGAAGGGATTTTTTTTTTTTTCTCTTCCAGTTATTTTTCTTTTACCTGGATTGCAAGAATTTTGGGAAATGTCAGTGGAAACTCTATTCTCTTTAGTAAAGAAAATAGAGTTTTGTGTGGCATAACCCAATTAATTCAAACTTCTCCTGGAATGGAAACTTTCTCTACAATGTAAGAAATTAGCATCCTGATAAAATGGTGAAGTAATTTTTCTGATGAAATTTCATTGAAGACCTGTTACCTCCTCACCTGACTGCCATCTGATTACTGCCCAAGTGTCTATAGATCTTTGACTAGTCTTTCTTTTATATTCAATGTAACAAAATTATCTCATATAAATGTCTTATCACATCTTGAATTGGCCTACTAGAGGCTTTTTGTCTTGCAGAAAGACTATGATAAATGATGACATGTTCTTATAATTAAATAATGTTAAAAGAATTTATTAAATAAGCTGTTTCTTAAAAACTTTGACTTATTTGAAAAAAGTATGCAACCTCCTACCAGAGCCTCTTGTTAACAGAACATATCCCTTGTGAGTGTCAGCAAAGAAATTAGATTTATTAATTAGCTCTGCTCATAAAAGAAAATTAAACTCAGTTTTTGGTACATAAGAATATGTGGAGAAATGATTGACGGATTAAGGGAAATGAGAACATAAGATTCCTTCCATGGACTTTAGGCACCATCGCATTCTGTTCTTAAGAAGCTCTAGATTCATATGGAAAATAGCCCACCAAAGCCTACAAGAAGAGGCTTTTCTCTCTTTGCCCTCTTAGAATCACAGATCATAAATGTATAGCTGTGTTAAATTATATGTGGCAGGGATCCCAGAGAGAGCAACTAAACTGTGCAGCTACTTCAAATTCAGTCATGACCAGGCAAGTCTGGAAGGTTCGGAGGTGAGCCCTCCACAGGTCCCTTTGTTGAGAATCTGGAAAGCCTCATGGAAGGGTCAAACAACTGGATACTTTGAAGTAAAGCCCCAAGGACTAAGGCCTGCAGGCCACTGAGAAACAAAACCACCCCCTAATCCCCAGGCCAATGTGTCCCAGGGAATATTATGCATACCATAAATCATCGTGCAAGAACTTGAAGTGATGCATGGATGACAGTTTTTTACTTTACAACTATTATAGGCAGCAGAGGAAGGTTTGAGGGAAGGTCAGTGGAGCAGTCCATAGAGCAGCTTCTAAACTGGCAGGGGCTGGGTGGGTACAGGCTGCAACATGGGCATAACTGGGAGAGGCAGGTAGAGAGGATTGCTGTTTGCAAGCATGAGGGGAGACATTCCAAAATACCTTCTCCTCCTTCTATTCCTGTCATCTCTGGTGAGCCAGAGGAGTTTGAAAATATTTTTACACATAGTTGTGGTTGGTAAGACCAAGGAGAGTCAGTTTTACTTAGAACTCTTTGTTCTTGTGTCACCAGGAAAATTTGTTTTATGTCCATAACAAAGTTTACGAATCAGCTAGGAGCTTTATTTTCTATTTCTATGTGATACCTACCTTTCTGTATTTGTTGGTCTGGAGATTTCTGCTTTCTAATTAACAACAGTCTTTCAAAAGTTACCTGCCTTCAATTCCCAAACCACACTTTCAAGGCCAATATTAATTAATTAATAGGCATGTGTTCTTGAAAAGAGCCTTCAGAGGGAGCAAGAGCTCCATGAGGAAATATTTGATATCTCTGCGGGAGTCCCTGCAGTCACCAGTGACCCAACCCAGATGATATAGAAACAGCACTTGACTCATGAATAATGAATAATGAACAAAAAATAACAGCTTGTTGCCAGAGGACTTTCTAGTAACCTCTTCAGGGAGCCACCCTGACCCATCTCATAGGTACTGAGACTTCCGATCTCCCCTTCTCAGTCAGTCAGAACTCCCATTTACTCGTTCATTCATTCATTCATTCATTCAACAGCCATCATTTACCAGCACAGTGCTAAGGAATAAGAGACATTTGAATTAGTAAGACACAGCTCCTCCCTCAAAGATAATTAGCCAGTTGGGAAGAAAAGCACACGAACATTTGATTCCAATATCACATGTTAAGAATTTTAATAGAGCCACATACAAGGTACAGTAGAAAAGCAGAAAGTGGCTCTCTCCCACCTTTTATGCCAGACTTAAAGGAGCCAAAGTTTCAGAGGGCTGCGAGAAAGTTTTCTGGGCTAAAAGGAGCCTGAAACTCATGGAACTCTTTGGATATTGTTTCTACCAGAAACTTATTATAAGTTCCAAATAGCCTACCTTAGCAATGAATTTCTGGAACATGCTCCATTTGTAAATTGTATTCTTCATCCTTTAAGCATGTTTGTGTTCTAGGGTGTTTGAGAGACTCTGAGATGTAGTTTACAAACTATGGCCTAATTCTTACCCTTTAGCATTTTTCCAGGGTTTCCTCTATTTGACTGAACTTACTCTTACACCTTGAAAACCAGTAAGATGTTTCCCAGTGGTATCCTTATGTCTTCTGCTAACTAATCTGTCTGACAGGCCATCCATTCTAATAAAAACAGCGAATCATAATTATGTTCTCTGTTTTCATTGAGTCTCTCATTACCTTCCTGCTTTTAATCATTAAAACAGTCAGGTAAAAGTAACGAAGCCTAAACCTGAAAATATAAAGATGAAAACAAACTTCCTTGGTCTTGCAGTTTTACTTGTGGTGTGACGTTAGGCAAGTTATTCAAATTCTTTTGGCACCTCAGTGTACTCAGCTATGAAATAAGAATTCTAGTAGAATTACTTCATAGTGGGTTTGCTTAGATGAGAATTTAATAAACAAACACACATAAAGCTCTTACGAAAATGCCTGGTGAATAAGAAGTATTCAATAAAGTCAGAACTAATCATCATCATCAGTTACTGAGAAGAAAAGCAAATGTAATGATTACATTTTGTTTGCCATGAAAGCTTAGAAGGTGCTCATCCTGGTGCAGGTAGAGAGAGTTGGATCTGGGTCCCAGCACCTGTACTGCCAGTCAGGCCCACTGGAGCCAGCCAGTAGCCTTACCTTCATCACCTCGTTGTGCGTGCCCTGCACAGCTAAGTGGAGGGGCGCCATCATGTTGAAGTTTCGGAGGTTTGGGTTTGCTCCTCTGCTGAGAAGAAACTTAACGCTTTCAATTTGGTTTTTTTCTACAGCACAATGCAGAGGGGTATTTCCATAATCATCCATTTCATTCAGCACTAGAAAAAGAAACCAACATGTGGATTAAATTTTGCTTAGACTGTATTCAACACCTCCTGAGTGCCTATCCACTCCAAACACAGTGCCAAGTGCAACTGACATCAGCTGCATCTTTTAATGGAAACTAAAAACACAGCTTCAGTTCTAATGAAACATTTAATGGGCACCTAGTGGGAATATATAGTAGCACGAGACTGACTTTATCAATTGAGTGAAATTTCTATGGGTAGCATTAATAAGAAATAGATCCTCCTATTGCTACATGTTTTTATCTACATGAGTTTTGGGATTGTAATAAGATATTGGGATTATGTAAAAGCAAGAACCATGTCCCAGGCACTCTGCTAAGTTCACATGACCATTATTTCATTCAAGCCTCCAATAGCCTGCAAAGTAACACCATGACAAATGTTCAGAAGGAAGAAGATGTTGAGATCCAGAGAGGTTAAAAGTCTTGCCAACATCACAGAGCTAGTAAGGAAGTATGACAGTAACCACACTTCTCTGAACCTCAGCTTTCTTGTATTCAAACTTGGTAAAAAAAAAAAAATTGAAAAAGCATATATTCATATACCTACACACACACACACAGGAGGAGAGAGAGAGACAGAGAGAAAGAGAATGAGAGAGAGAGAGAGAGAGAGACTCTGTGATGTTGCAATGTTACTGGGACAATAATATTAAATCATGTCTTTAAAGATCACAGCAGAGTGCCTGGCCTGTAGCAATGGTTCAAAAAATGTTAATGAGAAAAACAACATACCACTAACAAACCACAAGACTAGAATTTGAGCTTCAGACCCTCATGCCACAAGTGGTTTCCATGTATTTCTACGCTAGGATATATGGCACTATGTACCCCGTGAGCTCAGCATATAAGTAATATGTCCTTTCATCCTGCAAAGTCCTATAGCTATTCTAAAACAGACATGGCTATTTTAGAATAAATAAAATAAAGCACAACTGCTTTATCAACCTTGTAAATTGGTGGCAGTATACTTTATGTCCAGGAAAGGAGAAAAAGTATTTGCTCAAAAATATGATTTGGGGACCATCTATGATGGTACATGGTACTTGGAACCATACAGCCATGTTTTCTGTTTCCCTCCTTTTTAAAATGTGTCTCTCCGCCATTTCCCTTCATTCATCTAAGTGTTTCATTCTAAATAACACACACACACACACACACACACACACACACACACACATCTCTTGACCGTTCTATCTGATTAAGAAGAATCACTCCATTCATCATTCCATTTGGCACCAAACTTAAACAGGGATCTATACTTACAAACTACCATTCAATACTTAACTTGAATTTGGCTTTTATCCTCATCACTTTTCAGAAATCATTTTTATTTTTATAGAGGTCACTGGGGCCTTCTAATGTAGGGGCTTTATCTTGATCTCCTTCATACTTGATATCTTTGTGGCAAGGGCTCCTTCTAACTCTTCTATCCCCACGACATGTGTATTTTCACTGTCTTCATCTTTTTCTGGCTTTTGCTCTGCCATCTGTCTCTTGATGTTGGTATTCTACTTTTAGCTATCTTTGCTAGCAGTTTTGTGATCCCCTAAAGGATTTTCACACATTTCCACTGTCTCAGCGACTTCCTATGCAATCGTGCTCATGTAGGGCAGCCCCTTTCCTTCTGCATTTCTGTTGTGTGCTGGATATTTCCAAGTGGATGTCCCCTGGGCCTTTCAAACTCACTGTGACCAAATCTCACACCTTCGCACTCACTTCCTTTCTGTTTTCTCATATTCCTCCTTTTGGGGGATGATTATATTATTAGCCTAATCTCCTAAATCTAAGAATTTCAAAGTCAGTTCTAACTCCCTGCCCCTTTCTCTTCCCATTTACTCTGCTGTCGAGCACTATTGACTTTACACTCCAATATCTCTTGAACCTCTCCCTGTCTCCTTTTTGTAGCCTCACAACCCTGGTGAACTCTTATTCTCTCTTTACTATCAAAATAGCTTTTTAATTTGGCTTCCACTTCTAATGCATCTTCCTCAATATTGACAGAATTATCTTACATAGCAAAGGTCTTATCATACCACTTCACTGCCTTCATCTCTGTGGCATCCACCTCCTTCACTGTCTGCAGTTGAATTTCTTAAAAAAGGTAGAGTGTACAAGGCTGGCACCTGGAAAACATCACTGTAGGAGTATGGTACACCTTCTTGAGGTGTCAATTTTATTTAATGATGATAATTAAATGTAAATTAACCTCAATGGAAATAGTATAAAAGAGTAAAAAAATGTACACGCATTCTTACAATTTATCTAAAAATTCAAATAAAGTCTGTGCTTGTTGTGGGGTGTCCTAGATCTCTGCAATATGCTTAGCTATAGGAAAACTCACAATTCTAAGTGAAATATATTGGCTCTTTATAACTGGCACTAATTACCCTTAAAAATCACTTCATTCCGTTCTTTCTAGTGAATTGAATGGGATGAATGATTTCCGGAAGATGCATTGTAATATTTTGTTACCTTCCAAAGAGGAATCTCTGGTGATCTTCTCCATTAGTTCAATTTGGCCTTCTGCTGCGGCATAATGCAAGAAGAAGGTGTCCATATCATCACATCTTTTTAATTTCTCTTGTTTATTACAGTTTTGTGATCCACATGCACTTCCTTCAAAAACCACCTAGAGGTATTTAAACACCGTTACACCAAACAAGCATATGCAAAATTTATGGCTATAACCATTTTATAGCCTGAAAGAACTTATTATTATCCAAAACTACCTATGCCCCAAGATTGATCAATATATGAAATAAATATTTTAATCCTGAACTCATTCATATATGCTTAGAAATGAAGGCCTTTCTTCCTCGTTGTGAAGGAAATGCAGAAATCTTCCCCAAACAAATAATTCAGATACTTGCTTTAATTCTGCCTTTGACCATAACTAGTCACATATGCCACATAATATATGTCCAAACTCCAGTTTGTTATTTTAAGGATAACTAGAGCGTTTCTCACTACTGAAGAGAAAAGCTATCAATGAAAATGAAGTATTAAGGTATTTAATGTATCTTTAATATAACTAAGAAAAGATTTAGAATATTAGGATTTATTCAGCAAACGTTAGGTTGGAATAATAAAACTTAATTTCTTAAATGTTTGAACTTTAGTTTTTGCTTCTGTTGTCACAGAATAGTACCTAACAAGTCACTTTTCTATAGTAGTCTCTTAAATTGAGATGTGTTACTTTTTAACTAAAAAAATTCAATTCCATACAAGCTACATATAACTTTAGTGACTACAGGATATGACAATAAGCATCCAACCACTTCCAAATTTACACATATTCAGTAATAAATTTAAAATGGGCTTCTTGCAGAAATAGGGACTTTTTCCATGTCTTATCCTATCAAAGAAAGTGTTGACCTAAATCTATTTGGAAGCATTTTGGTACTTGAATTTGATATGCTCCTTGCGTAATAAAGGGATTATGCTGCCCACTCCCTAGTGCCAGAAAGAGCAGTTTAGGATGTCTATTCAGCTATGTGCTGTCAACACAAACCCAATTCCACACTCTTTAGAGGGAGTACTAGGTTCAGATGCTCACAAGGTACTATTGAATTCACAATGACAAACAGCATCTAAATACTTTACATGAGCATATCAGATGTACTAAATCATCTCAATCAGTACCTGACGTTGTCAGGCTTTGAAGAGATTTTTTAAAGTTCTGAAAGTAAGCCAAGGATGTCATTTAGACAAAATATATATTCATTTAATGTAGTTTCATGTTGTCACAGGGTCACTTCAGATTCCTTTGGAATCTGAACTGTATGATTAGATTCAGAACATAATAGACTAGATCACTTTTAGATAACCTAATTCTAACTAAACCTTTTAAAACAGAGATATCAAATACATCATTTTTAGGTTGCTTTAATGAAATACATTTAAGTAGCAATGTGGCCAAAAGGTTGGAAACTAAGGTGAGAGATAACAATTGGAAGGTCAAATGCTAAAGTATTCACTGTCTTGAAAGACAACAATTGGAAAAGGCTAAAAGCATCAGTCCAGTGGTTCTTTGTCCACATTTCCATCTTGTAAGTTTTCTGTGATCCTTCAGTTTTGTTAGTGTTCCTGAGATACTGTGTATGTGGTGGAGAAAACATGTTATACAGTTTTTCTTTCAAATTAGGAAACCACCAAAAATGTTCTAGAGTTCAAAAAACCCTTCACAGTATTATATATGTTTCTTGGTAATGAGTACAACCACTGAGATTTTTACAAAATGATATGGAACTACCACAGCTAATGAAATGAAATATATAATCTCTCCATCTACAAACTAATGTAGCTTCTAAAAGGCTTAAAAAGCCTAAGTTGCTCTACATAGGCGATAAATCTAAATAAAGACAATTAGAAACATGAAGACAAATAATTTTGAGACTCGCAGCTAAGAAACCCTTCAGCAAATATCTCTAGAAAATATAACCACATGGGTGATTTTAGAAATTTAAAATCTCTTCCTGTACCATATTAATTGTAAAGATACTATTCTAGTGGTTGAAATCTATTCATGACTCAGTTCTCTGGAGTAAGCCAAAAGGCCACAGTTATCATGCTAACATTAAGAAGGACAAAAAATGTCTGTGGCCAAACTGGACATGTCAACAGACTCACCTTGGGAGGCCTGGCTACTTGGTGTGTGTGATTAACTATACATGCCTGACTTACACACACAATTGGCAATAGTGCAAATTCCTGCAACCTGTTTAGACAGCAATTTGTCAATTTCTACCAAAATTAAAGCTGTAAGTACCTCTTGACCCTGCTAGGACTTTAACATACAGACATATCCATAAAAGTACCAAGGGACAGACAGACAGAGAAGCCACAGCTATACTCACAGACATACTCTGTCACATGTGTAATAGCAAAACAAAGCTATTTTGTTATATACAAAACAGCCTAAGTGTCCATCAGTGCAAGACTGGTTAAATAAATCATGACCTATTCATACAGTGGAATATTAAGAAGCTGGTAAAAACATGCGGTAAATCTACAAGTGCCGATTTGAAATGTATTCTAAAATACATTTTGTGAGTAAATCAGAGTGGAAATCTGTGAGTTCATAACTTTGCAAATAAAACAAGATCTATTAGCATGTGTGTTTTTGTGTAAGCATTTTTTTTTTAACCTGGAACATACATAAGAAACTGTTAACATGGTCTAACTGTCGAAAGAGATTCGTGATGAGGGTTTGGAGAGACCTTTTTAATGATGTCTCAACCTTTTAAAAGAGCCCCTTTCTCCTGCTGACAATCTGATGAAATCCAGTGGTGGACTCTGAGCACCCAACAGCCTTTATCCCTTAGACTATGCCATCAGGTAGTAGCTAGTGCTGCCTTTAGGTCCGAGAACTGCATAGGTAATATAAGTGCCCATCCTAGAGCCCCAGGCCACCCACCCGTCTTCAAAAGGTCACCTCCTCCACAGCGTTTCCTGAAGCCCCTACCCGCTGGAGCAGGAATTTGCCACTCCTGCCTCTGTTTTATTGGGGACATGTTCTGCAACGCTTTATGTGCAGATAATTGGTTTCTCTGTTTCACTCTGTTAGAGCAGAAGGCTTGTCAACCCCCAAAACTCTTAAATAGTTATCCAGCGACTACCAGATACAGTCATTCGGCTGTTTGGTTCTAAACAAAATCTACGGAAACGTCCAAGTGAAACGGCACACATTCCAAATTGTCCTGATTTTAGGCAGCTGCCCAATCTTGTGCCAGATGATACAGGTACTTTTTGAGTAGGTTTCCCCGGACTACAGTAGCCAGTCCAGGAGCAAGAATTCGGTTGGACAAACAAGCAAAAAAAAAAAAAAAATTGATAAAGCAGGCGCTGTGTGGGCGCGTCATTAGTAGGGTCTCCTCTTGGACTGTGAACACATCCCAAAGCTTGCAACCCCCTGGCCACTCCACGCTTTCTCCAAACAAAGTGCCCGCAAGGAAACCTCGAGCCCACCCCCGCCAAGACGTCGGAACCCCTCCCGACCCGCGAGCGCCCAGGGTACCTTAAGCGTTTCCTTGCAATCGTCCGGCACATCCTCATAGACAACGCCCTGGGGCTCCTTCTTTTCTCCAGGGCGCCACATCTTCCTCAGGCTGCGCTTCATTGACCCCACCCCGGACGCCACCTGGTGCAGCTGCTCACCACGCGCGCGGGAACCTGAGGCGAGAGTGCGCTGTCAGCCAGCCAGGCGCTGGGTTCTGCACGAGCCGGAGCTCTCCAGCGTCGCAGCTCACAGGCAGCGAAAAAGTCCCTCCGCGGGAGCGCTGGAGAACTTCTGGAAGGAGTTCTCAGTACCGCGCTACTTTTGTAGTGCAGGAAGCAGGCGGGGCGCGGAAAGGAGGTAGAAACCCAGACCTCCTTCGCAAAGAGGGTGGCGGCGCCGCGTCTGCCTTGGACTCGCCCCTGCAGGGACAAAGTGACTCGCCCGTCCCGCTGTCCTGCAGCTGCAGCAGCGCGCTCCCAGAGTCAAGCGTGTCAGGTCGGGGTGGATGCAGGGAATTTGTTAAAATAAACACACTAAGAGCCCCCTTGCCCTGTCGCCCAACCGTGTATGTGAGTGTGTGTGTGTGGAGTGGGGGGGAAGCGGTAAAGAGAGAGGAAGAGAGAATAACTGTGTACATTGGAAAGATTTTTAGTTGTCAGGAGTTTTTTCTAACTAAAATCGTATGCACCTGTCTTTCCCACCACGTGCACCTTCTTCTGGGGGCCTCTTTGATTTGGAAATAAAGCTTTTAACAAAACTTCTCGTTCCAAACATTTGGGAAAATAGCTAAATCCTAGCACTCGTTTGAGGGACTAGATTAAGTCCCTGTGAATATCAGGTCTCGTTTCCTGTGGATAATAATATTGATCCCCCTCACGCTTTGGTGTTTAAAGGTGGTTAATTAAAAGGTCAGGTTAAACGTAAGCCACTGCTGACTGGTGCAAGTTTGTTTGTCCCCAGCTTTGTTTGAGAGACTTATATTTATAGGACTGCTCTTCATTAAGTGTCAATTGTGTAGAATAAAAGGCGTTCCCTCTCAATCGAAGAGGCTGGCTCTACTTTTATGTAGAGACAAGGGAGCCTCTGAAACTGTTGGCGGTAAGTTCAAGTTAACAAGGCTAGAAAGCAAGAAACCTTCTTTCTAAGGCTGATTATACCTTGCACAGGACAGAACGTAGCTTTGACAGTCTTTTGCTTTGACAGACTGTGCTTCCTGAAGGCCCTGGATTGTCGTATTCTCCTGCTCATATCCAGCACTTAGCACAAGACCCCCGTGGATCCAGGACCTGGCATAGAGGTGCACTCAGTAACGGTTTGTGGACTGTCTAACCTAGGGGCTGTGGTGGGCTGAGCTTAGGGCCAGGCAGAGTGGACATGATGACGTTGAGGAACCATGAAAGGTCCCCCCAAAACTTCCAATGGGTATGGCAAGTTGCCATCAATTCCACCCCTGGAGTGGAATTCCTTGGAAGGATTGTATTGAACTTAACCACATCATGAGTCCATGAGTATGACTTGCTGGAGGATACAGGTGTTCGACTTCACCTTTGCACTCTTTTCCCACCAGCATCTGTGTTCAGGGTGTGCAAGACAAGAATCAGTTGCACAGCTTGCTATGATTTAGTTGAAGGAGGTAATGCATTTGGAGAAACCAATAAAGAAAAGAATCCAAGGCTTGGGTAAAAAGAATAACTCATTGAGCCATTGCTGTCTACCTGACATTTTCCATATACCAGATTAATGTTTTAAAATGGAAATGCCTCATAGGAATATTAAGACTTTATTTTTTATCATTGACTATTTTAATCAATAGCTTTTCTCACAACACTTAGCTGGAAAGGGTCACTAAGGCAAAAAGGGAATAAAGAGGATGTTCAAAGTGGTCATTTTGGAAGCTGGGGCAGTGGGCATGTCATGGTAGTAAGCATCAGATACCCTGTTGGCCCTGAGAGACAGGGGGCGAGGGGTGTTACGGCGGGTGGGGGCGAGGGGCGGGGGAGGGCAGCGTGGCCCGGTTCAGGGAACTCCAGCAATGGACGATTGAGGGGAATTCTGGGAGAAGGTTGGCTCCAGGCCAACAGCACCCCTCCTTTGTAGTATCCCCTGGGGTCAGCTGCCAGCACAGAATGATGCTTTCTGCATTCTTGCTTCTCTACCCTATTGACATTCCCCAAAGCAGGTATTCTTTTTAATTTGTCTTTTCTGTCTTTAACACTGAAAAATACAGATGGTTAATATTATAAATATGAGTATTTTCCTGCTTTCTGCTTATAAAAGCAAAGAGATTAAAAGATAGTTTAATTTTTAAAAAATATTACGGGGGTCTTGTTCATTTAAGGCATTTTTCAGGCAGTGTCTTCCTAAGACCTCTCAGGAATTCCCATGACTGTTTCTTCTTAATTGTTAAATTATTTCCTACCCATCAAAAATATATTTTTCATAGGCAGGCAGGGCACCTTCCTCTAATTGCAAGATTAATTGCAAATCTTGGTCTTAAAATGCAAAATGTAGACAGGAACAAGATGGTATCTAGCTATTTACAATCAGGATCTTATTTCATTTGAAGTTTATTGATGAATAGCAATAATGTGCAAGCTTTTTATATCAATTATACTTTTAAAATGATAATTATTAGAGAAAAGAAACCTTGCTAGAAATTTTCTGAAGGGTAATTTTTATTATCAAATTACAATTTGACATCACACAGGACCTTATTCAAGAAAATGAAAAGTAATAATAATAAATAATTTTATTTAAATTATCAGGGAAAATATAGTTATATGCATATATTGTTCGATAACATTTTATGAAAAAAATCTAAATTACCAAAATTCTCCTTAATTATTTTGTTCCTTAAATTTAAAAATGTTTTGTTTATAAATTAATTACAAATATATTTATTTTTAAAGTCACTAATCCAGATATATTATTAACGAAAAGGGGCCCAATATACATACTAAGGAAAATAGCATCTTTTATGGACAAAACCATAAAATGCACCCATGGAAAGTACACAGTGTGATGATTTGTGTAGTAAATGTATACAGTTATACAACTATCTATGTAATCCAGTTTTAGAATATCTCCATCAATTCAAAAAGTTTCCTTAGACCCAGATGCAGTAATTCCCTCCCCCACCTAGACCCCTAAGCAACCTTCAATCTGTCTTTGGAGCATAGTTTCTATAGTTTAGCCTTTTCTAGAAATTTCAGATACATGGAGTCATACACTATGTAATCTTTAGCATCTGGCTTCTTTTGCTTAGTATAATGCACTTGAGATTAACCCACATTGTACTATGTATCAGTAGTTTCTTCCTTTTTATTGCTCAATAGTATTCCATTGTATGGATATACCATATTTTCTTTACCCATTTACCAGTTGGTAGACATTTGAATTATTTCCCGTTTGGGTCTATTATAAATAATGCTGCTATGAACATTTTCATACAAATCTGTGGACATACAATTTTATTTCTCTTGTTTAAATAGATATCTAGTAGTGGACTTGCTGAGTAATGTGACAAGTATGTGTTTAGCTTTGTATGAAACTGCCAAATTGCCTTCCAAAGTGGATGTACCATTTTATATGGCCTCCAGCAGTGTATGAGGATTCTACTTACTCCATAGCCTCACAAAACTTAGTATTGTGAATCTTTTTTATTATGGTCATTCTAGTGGTATATACCATTGAGTCTTTAATTTAGCATTTCCCTAATGGCTAATGATATTGTCCATATTATCATGTCCTATTAGTCATTCATATATTTTCTTGATGAAATGTTTATTAAATTCTTTTGCCTCTTTTTAAATTGGGTTGTCTTCTTAATATTAAGTTGTAAGAGTTCTTTATTCTAAATATAACTCTTTAATCAGATAAATAATTTGCAAAGTTTTTTTCAGAATCTGTTATTTCTCTTTATTTTCTTAATAGTGCCCTTTGAAAACAAAACTTAATTTTAGTAAAAGTGTAATTTGTTAATTTCCTGTATTGTGTTTTGGGTGCCTTATATAGAAACTTTTGCCAGTGTAAAATTAAAAAGCTTCCCTTCAGTATTTTCTTCTACAAGTGTTAGCTCTTAACTAGATCAATTTTGAGTTAATTTTTGTTCAGGGTGTGGGATAGAGGTCTAAGTTCATTTTTATTGGTCTAAGTTCATTTTTATTGCATATAGATATACAACTGTTACTAGTTGTTAAAAAACTATACATCCCTCATAGAATTGCCTTCGAACCATTGTCAAAAATCAATTTACTACAAATGTAAGAGTTTGTTTCTAGACCCCTATCTTCCATTGATTAATATCTCTATATTTAAGCCAATACCACATGGTCTTGACTTATATATTCAGGTTAATAATCTCTTGTCAGATGGGTAGTATGATGGTTAATGTTAGGTGTCAGCTTGATTAGATGGAAGGATGCCTCGATGACTGATGAAGCATTGTTTCTGGGTATGCCTGTTGCATTTAGTCTATAGATAGATTTGGTGAGAAGGGCCATTTAAAAAATATTGAGTCTTCTGATCCATAAACATGGTGTATTTTCAATTTACATGGATCTGTCTTGATTCTCTCAGCAGTGCTTTGTAGTTCTCCATGTACAGTTCATACATACTTTTGGTTAAATGTATTCCTAAGGATTTTATTAGTTTTAAGCTGTTTTAAATGAAATGATTTTCTTAATTTTACCATCAGATGATTTGTTGCTTACAGAAATACAATTGAATTTTCATAATGATCTGTTTTCTACAGTATTACTAACTTTGCTTATTAATTCTACTAGATTTTTAAGGGACTTTTTAGAATCTTAAACATATAAGACAATGCTAATAAAGACAGTTTGCTTCTTCCTTTTGCAAATGTATGCCTTTAATTTTTTTCCACCTCAATCACTGATTAGAAGCTCTGGAACATTGTTGAATAGAAGAGGAGAGAGTGGATATCCTTAGCTTTTTCCCAATCTTAGGGAGAAAACAATATCTTTCAACATTAAATATTACATTAAAGTAGGATTTTCATAGATGCCTACTATCAGGTTGAGGAAAATATTTCTATTCTTTGTTTTTATCAAGAGTAGGTGTTGAATTTTGTCTGATGCTGTCTCTACAACTATTGAGATGATCACGTGTTTTTCTCACTTATTTTATATTAATAGATATTCTAATATTAAACCAACCTTTTCATATGTTACTGGATTCAGGTTGCTAATATTTTGTCAAAGATTTCTGTGTTTAGGATCAAGAAGAATATTTATCTGTAGTTGCCTTTTTTTGTGATATCTTTGTATAGCTTTGCTATCAGTAGTATAACAGTGGCCTCCCTGAATAAGTTTTAAAATGTTGTCTTCTATTTTCTGAAGTAGTTTGTATAATATTGGTATTTTTTTTTTAAAAGGTTTAATAGAATTCACCATTGCAGGCCTTTGGGAAGATACTTAATTACTAATTCAATTTTTATCTTTTATAGAGCTATTTTGATTTAATATTTTTGCTTGAGTAAATTTAGGTAATTTGTTGAGAAGTTTGTCCATTTAATCTAAGTTGCCTATGTATTTGTTGGCACAGAGTTGTTCATAGAATTCCTTTACAATCAATTTAGTCAATCAGTTTCTTGTAGAGTATGTAATAATGCCCCTTCTTTCATTCTTGTTTTTTGTCATTTATGTAATCTCTCTTTCATAGCTAATAGTTTATCAGTTTCGTCGACTGGTTTTCAAAGAACCAACTTTTGATTGTATTGATTTTCTCTATTGTTTCTCTACTTTTGGTTTCATTTTTTTCTCCCTTTAACTTTTCTTTCTAATTATTTGGGTTCAATTTGCTCTTCTTCCTTTAGCTTTTTGAGGTAGAACATTCAGTTGCTTATTTGGATCTTTCTTCTTACAAAATACTTGCTCAACTTTGCAGTAGCTGCATCTCATAAATTTTGATTTGGCATGTTTTCAGTTCTGGTTTCTTCTTTGGCTCACAGATTACTTTTGGAACTGTGTTGCTTAATTTTCAAGTATGTGGGATTTTCCCAAATTTATTTCTGTTGTGGATATTCAATTCACTCCAATTATGATCAGAAAACATACTTTGTATTGTTTCAATCCATGTGAATTCAAATGCAGAATTGTTGAAACATTTTATGCCTAGCATATGGACTATCTTGTAGACTGTTCTACATGCACTTGAAAATAATGTATATTCTGCTATCATTTGGTAAAGTTTCTGAGCAGGTATATTTGAGTGATAGTGTTGCTCAAATTTTCTATATTCTTAGTGATTTTCTATTTATTATGTTATCAGTTACTGAGAGTATTAAAATATCAAATTATAATTGTTAAATTGTCTGTTTCTTCTCACAATTCTGTCAGGATTTATACTCTATTGAGAGAGTGTCTCTGTTCTTAGATGTATGCATACTTATAATTATTGTCTTCCCACTTTTTATCATTATGAAATTTCCTTTATGGTCTTTAGTAATATTTCTTATTTTAAAGTCTATTTTATATGATATTGTCATGCCAGGTCACTTATGCTTACCATTCACATGGCAGATCTTTTTCCATCCTGTTAATTTTAATCTATTTGTTTTTAAACTATTTCTTATAAATAGCATGTAGTTGAATCTTTCTCTTTTATACAGGTTGACAGTCTCTCCCTTTTAATTACAATATTTACTCATTATATCATTGACATTTAATATGATTATTGATATTTTAATATTTTAATATTTGTTTGTATCACATCTTTTTCTTTCACTCTTTTTTTCTCTACTGCCTTCTTTTGTGTCCAACAATGATCTTAACATGTCATTTTAATTCATTGGTAGATTGTTTAGATGTTTTCAAGTTACTTTCATAGTATAGTGATTACAATGTTCATCTTTAACTTATTACAGTCTACTTTAGGTTAATACTTGTTTAATTCAGTCAACTATGGCAATATTGCTCCAATGTATCACAATTTCCTCTCCCATTTTATGTTATTGTCATATGATGTAATACATTTGTACATCTATGCATGGTATATACTCTAAAATGATGTGTTATAATTCTTATTTTAAACAATTTCACATTTTTAAAAGAAATTAAAAGAAGAAAAGAGGATACACATACACACACAGACTTTTATATTTGCCTACTTATTTACCATAGCTAGTGGTCTTCATTTATTCTTATAGATTTGAGTTACTGTCTGCTATTATTTTCTTTCAATATGAAGGATTTCTTTTAGAATATCTAAAAAGGCAAGTCTGCTTGGAAAATAAAATAAGGAATACTTTTTGCCGGATATAGAAGTTTTGTTTGATAGGCATTTCTTTCCTCACTTTGAGTGTTATTACACTGCCTTCTGGCCTCCATTGTTTTCAGTGAGAAGTCAACAAATTATCTTATTTTTTTTCAATGAGATAAGTAATTTTTCTCTTTCTGATTTCAAGATTTTTCTGTCTTTCAGCAACTTGACTATAAGGTATCCATGTGTTGACATCTTTGTGTTTAACTCTCTTAGTGTTCATGAACCTTCTTGACTTTGTAGATTAATACTTTTTTTTCAAATTTGAACAGTTTTCAGTCATAATTTCTTCAAATAATTTTTCTTCTCTGTCTCTTACTCTTTTCTTTTTGGGACTTCCATTATGTGTATGCTGGTAAACTTAATGTTGTCCATGTTTCCGTTCAATATTTTTAATCTTTTTTATCTCTGCTTTAGATTAATTTTTATTGATCTGTCTTCAGTTTTACTACTTCGTTGTTCCCAAATCTGCTATTGAGCCTACTAGTAAATTTGTCATTTCTATTGTTGTCTTTTCAACTCTAGAATGCCCATTTGGTTCTTTTTGTTTTTAGTTTCTATTTATTAAAATTCCCTTATTGTTTTATCATTGTCAACATATTTTCCTTTAATTCTTTGAAAATGTTTTCTTTATCATTCAACATCTTTATATTAGCTGATTTGAAATACTTAACTGCTAAATCTAATATCTATGCCCAAACAGAATTAGTTTCTGTTTGTTGCTTTTTCCTCTTTCTGAGTATGCGCTACACTGACTTGTTTCTTCGCTTGTCTTATAACATTTTGGTTTATAACTGGACATTTTAGATGAATATTATAGCAACTCTAGGTTTTAATTAATTTTTTAAATTTTTTTCTGTAACTTTCTCAGACTTAAACTGTAGAATCTGTTTCTCACATGGTTTGTAGCTACTGCTGTTCTGTTCAGATACTTTAAATTTAAATTTTAGTTTTTATCCTGAATTCTTGGAGTCATTATCTACATGAATGTGTATTTCTTAAGTAAAATAATCACTTTTTTATTGTTATTCAGTGAGTTGAAAGCTGGGTACTAGTTAGAAGAGCTGAACATATAGTCACAGAGATGAAAGTTGACGAATTTCTGTAGATGAATGTATCTGCTTCTTATTCTTACAGTCATTTTAAAATTTATTTCAATCTGGAATTTCATTAGGCTACAGAACTGTTTAGGTTATAATCTATTTTAGTTTTAGAAGCACTCACCTATGATACCATTAAAATATGATGTATTTTAGGGATCAGCATTTGACTGTATTTTTTATTTTTGTATAATTATTGTCTACTTAGATTTTTCTGTCTTCTTGAGTCAAATTTATCAATTTTTAGTTTCCTTGAAAATAATCCATTTCATGAACATTTTAAAAAATGAATTAGGATTCATAGTATCCTCATAAATTTCTAAATCTTCCCTATATCTGTGGTTCCCACTATCTTGCTTCTAATGTTCATTTGTAATTTGTAAGTTTTTTTTATTATTTCTTAGATATTTGATTTTTTAAAGAAATAGCTTTTGGTTTTAGCAATCATATTTTCTATTTTTTGTTTCTTATGAAATATTTTCTGCTTTTATCCTTTCAATTTAGCTTATTTTACATGTGAAATTATTTCAGAATTGATTTTAAAGTTTTTCTAAAAAATTATCTTAGTTTTTGTCTGTTTTAAATTATTTTATACATACACTTAAAGTGATTTTTTTTTTTTTTTTTTTTTTTTTGAGACAGAGTTTAGCTCTGTCACCCAGACTGGAGTGCAGTGGCACGATCTTGGCTCACTGCAACCTCTGCCTCCCTGGTTCAAGCAATTCTCCTGCCTCAGCCTTCTGAGTAGCTGGGATTACAGGCGCCTGCCACCACACCCAGCTAATTTTTGTATTTTTAGGAGAGACAAGGTTTCACTGTGTTGGCCAGGCTGGTCTCAAACTCCCAACCTCGTGATCTGCCTGCCTCAGCCTCCCAAAGTGCTGGGACTACAAGCATGACCACCGCGCTCGGCCAGTGATACAATTTATTTGAGACTCACTTTTGTTGTCTCATCAGTGTTGAAAAGGCATGGTTTTAAAAGTTATGTCTTACTAACTCTAACAGTTGAATTCTAATTTCCTTTTCAATGCAAACATTGAAAACGATGTTTTAAATTTTCAATGGCTAGGGACTTTTTTAAACTAAATTTTTCTTGTTAGTTTGTTGTTTTATTGATAGTACTCAGTTATCTTATATTGCCTACACTTTTAAAAAATTTGTTGAGATTATATTGTCCAATATATGGCTGAAGTTCCATTTAAGTAGTATTTTTAATATGACATTTTATACAGATTCATTAGCTTAATGTTATCAATTGTTCTTCAAGTCTTCTACCTCATTATTTTTCATTTACTGGATATGCAAACATCTATGGTAAGGGATTCCACCACAGCTGTGTAATTGACAGTTTAGTCATGTATATAATCAGTTACTTAATTATATACTTATAAACTATGTTTTAGTACAGAAATGTTCATACCAATGGTGGTAAATTTATACCTTGATGAATTATAATCTAATCAATATGAAATATATATATTCATCTTCTTTAATTTTTTATACTTGAATTTCATTTATACTAGATATTAATACTGCCATACCATCTTTCTCTTTGTTACTATTTTTCTAACTTTTTTTTTCAACGTTTATCTGTACTTTTTTTTCGCTTTATATGTGTTGCATGCAAGCAGCTTAGAGTTGGTTTTATTTTGTTTTTAACCCAATCTTCTTTTTAATTGGGAAGTTTATTTATATTTATTGTGATCATGGATACATTTGCATTTGTTCTTTTTATATAACTTTTAAAAATTTTCCTGTTTTCTTTTTTGTTTTAATTCCTCTTCCTGGTTAGGTTTACCTTGTGCATTTTCTTTTAACCTTTACTGATTTGGGGAATGCACATTCTACTTTTTCTTTTTTTTTTTTTTTTTCTTTTTTTTGAGATGGAGTCTTTCTCTGTCGCTCAGGCTGGAATACAATGGCTTGATCTCGGCTCACCGTAACCTCCACCTCCTGGGTTCAAGCAATTATCCTGCCTCAGCTTCCCGAGTAGCTGGATTGCAGGCATCCGCCACCATGCCTGGCTAATTTTTTTGTATTTTTTGTAGAGATGGGATTTCACCATGTCAGCCAGCATGGTCTCGATTTCCTGACCTCATGATCCATCCGCCTCAGCCTCCCAAAGTGCTGGGATTACAGGCGTGAGCCACCACTCCAGGCCCTTGCGCATTCTACTTTTTCTTATGATTTTCCTTAATTTTAACAATCACATTTAAGCTTAAGATTTTTGTCAAACTCAAGAGTTAATGATTATCTATATCTTCCTCATTTAAAATATAATAAGCTTAGGTCTTCCTTGATCACTTCTCCCGTCCATATTTATACATTCTGTATTTTTTTTTTTTTTTTTTTTTTTTTTTTTTGAGACGGAGTCTGGCTGTGTCGCCCAGGCTGGAGTGCAGTGGCGCGATCTCGGCTCACTGCAAGCTCCGTCTCCCGGGCTCACGCCATTCTCCCGCCTCAGCCTCCGAGTAGCTGGGACTACAGGCGCCCGCCACCATGCCCGGCTAGTTTTTTTGTGTTTTTAGTGGAGACGGGATTTCACCATGTTAGCCAGGATGGTCTTGATCTCCTGACCTCGTGATCCACCCGCCTCGGCATCCTAAAGTGCTGGGATTACAGGCTTTGTAATTTTTTATAATTCTTTGTCTTGTACTCATATTAGTTTTTCCGTATTCTATACACACATAATTCTTCCAGAGGTGGTGTGTTGGTACTAAAATTTCTAAGTTTTTGCATGTCCTTAACTGTAATGAAGCTGTCCTTATTTTGGCCTCCTATTGAATAATTGTTTAAATAAATACAAAATTCTTTCAAAGTCGTTTTCTCTCAGAAATTGGAAGATTTTGATGTTACTTTTTAATATCAGTTTTGCAGATAAAGTGTCATATCAATCTGTTTCTAATTCATTTCTTTGTAAGTTATTTAATTTTCTCTCTAAAATCTTTTAGAATTTTTATCTTCTTGGTGTTCTGAAATATCACCAGTATGCAACTCAATAAAGATCTTCTATTGTTTACCTTGTTCAGTACTGTAAAATAATTATCTGGAAATATCATTTCAATCTAGTAATTATGTTTCTTTGGCTTTGGGAAATTTTATTCCATTATATTAGTATTATTATTTATTTCTGCATATCTCAGGCATCTTTTCATGGCAAGTGATAGGAAAACACAGCTAAAATGACTTAACGAAAAGATAAATTAATTGATCCCGGTACTAAAATGGCCTATGTTGGTACTTATTTAAGACACAACTTTATCCAGAGTCTCACTCTCATTAAAGCTGATTTTCTCTTTCTTTTAATTTTTTTTATAGGAAGAAATTTTACGACATGTTTGAAGACTCACCTCTTTATCTATGGCAGTCTCAGGCTGAAATCTGCCAAGTTTATGTCCAGTGGTATGATCACTGAATTTTCTACCAGCTCTATAAAATTCTATGTGTATTACTGGCTGTAATAGGGTTATGAATTCAATTTCTTAGCCAGTCACCATAGCCAGAAAAACAATAATCTGATTATCCAGACCTAAGATTCATACCCTGTGTTGAAATCAGGCATGGAGCCAGCTTTACCCAAATTGAATTTGAGTAGACTCAAAATGGATTGAGAATGGTACAAGAATAGTTTCCATTGCCCTGAGAGAAACTGAAGTATGCCATTGGCAAAAAAAGGAGGAATTGATGTTGAGTGTCTATTTCTAGCTGAACATACAGATGCTCCTATACTTTCCATTTTCTCTGTTTGATTTTTCTGAGTGCATATTAAAATTTCTTAACCCATTTTCCTTGCATCTTAAGCTTATCATTAACACTTTTTTCTTTGTCCTTTTATATTGTATTATGGCAATATTCTTTGAGTTGATCTTTCAGCCCACTGTTGTGTTTTTCAGTTATATGGATCTATCAAGTATGTGTGTGTGTGTGTGTGTGTGTGTGTGTATTTCATGAAGAAAGCTTTATTTCAAAGTCTCTAATTGAGTCTCTGTCAATGTAACATATTCTCACATTTTAAATTATATTTTATTCTAAAGCCCTGCTTTGCTTGTCCTGTCAACCTCATTTTCTCATTATAATAATGTTAGTTCCTTCTAATGTTCAATCATTTCTGCTCATTTTTGTGTTTTAGTATTTCTGTCCACTTGCCTCCTCTAGTCACTAAGATCAGTCTCTTATGACAGAGGTTGGCTGGGCCACTAGGAGGACAGTACTGTGTGCTTCAGCTCTCATTCTGGGAACAGGAGCTCTTTGTCCTCCCTGGAGCATTGCTCTGCCTCAGGGCCCACTTGCCCACACTCTGCTTTAGCCTGTGGGCAGACACTTTTGCTGCCTGTTGCTTAGTACAGATCAGGGAGGGGAGTGGTGCCTGCTAGCCTAGCTCTCACCTTCGTTTCTCAATTAATAACTTGTCTGATGAATGCTTGAAGCTGTCTTTGTATCTTGTGGCAACTGACTTTGTGTTCAGGGCTCCTCCTTCACTCTTCCCATCACAGCATTCTTTTGCTTATGTTTAGTCATGTTTTGCTTCACTTTAACAACTTTGTGTATTCAATCCTGTCTATTGTCTATCTTTCTAGAATCCTGTAACATTTCTATTCTGTTGGTGGCTTTCTTTTTTTCCACGCTGTTTTGGATTTACTTTTTCTTTGATTTTTTTTTTTTTTTTTTTTTTTTTTTTTTTTTGCTGTTTTATAGGATTTCAGATGGGAAGGAAGGTAGATATGTGTGTATAGACAACAATCTCAATCCAAGTGCTTTCTTTTAGTTTCTGTGTAATTAAAAATTCTATTCTGTTTCTTCCAAATCATATGGAAAGGAGAAAATAACTTTATGCCTGTCTTGAAATATGGGAATGACAGAAAAGTATTGAGTCAGGGAGGAAGGAAGGAACTAATGTTCATTGAGAGTCTACTGCTCATCAAGCCATGTCTTTAGTTTGGTGACAACTGAGTTCCAGATGGAAAATTTTGTTTAATATGGATAAGTAATGAGATAAATTACAAACCTCCACCCACACACCAATTTGACATCTATGAAATGCTCTTTTCTACTGGTAATCAGAGAAACTTAACATACTTTGTTACAAAGAAACCTAAGCATATCTTGCTCTTTCTACTCCCCAGAAGACAAACTGATTTACACAGGTTATCCAAAGCCGCACCATTCCCAGGGCTCTTGGCAACCATGGTCTAGAGTAACTATTACAGCAATCAATAAAAAGCCAAATCTGATAAGATTATTTAAAATGTGATATATAAAAAAGCTAATTAAGTTGGCTTCCAGACAAGGGAAATCTTGCTAAGAGTCATTTGTTTTACAGCAAATCGTATTTCAAATTTTAGAATAAAATAAGATATATACATGTATCTTATTTGTATTAAGTTCTTGTGAGTGTGCACATATTTTATTAACTTAATCAGATGATGAACTTAATCTTTCTGCTGTGAATTTTTAATTCTAACTATTTAACCTGAAGCAGTTGCCAAAATTTGAAATACGTTTCCGTGATATCTGCCAGTGAATGAGAGATATAGTAGATTTCTTCAAGTACAAGTAATACTTTATAAGATTTGGAAGTACATTTTAAGGTACTTATTAATTATAAAAATCTTATATGATGCAACTCTGTGCACTTAATTTATACCCAGATCATTTCACACCAGAACCCACACCAGTAAGACCACAAAAAGAAGCTCTTGTCTCATGAAGAATCTTTGCAATTTATTTTAATAATTTTATCATATGTGGAACTTTTAGAATACTGAACTACTTTATTATATAAAAATATTTCATTGTATTTATCTTAAGTAGCTAACACAATGTCTTTAGTTCAAAGTTTGTCTTCAGTCTATAAAGACATTCAAACTTGTTTGACTGTTTCAAAAATATGCTAATTTATCCCAGTCTAGAGGAAACCTTTTTAGGATTCTAAGACATAAGCTTCTCAATGAATTCTAGACAACCACAGCTCAAAAAATTCAAACAAAATTAGATGTAAAAAAGTTTTTACCTCATCTAGTTCATGGTGGTAACTATGTCAGATTGAAACAAAATAACATTAAGTACAAAATGAGAACTCTTTTTTTACAGTTAAAATCCAAACTGGCATTCAGATGTATATGTTAGTGTAATAATTATACTTATTTTATATATCAGAAACCTGTACTCATCTTGTGAAACACATGCCTTATCCTTTAAAAATTGGAAAGTTACAAAATATTGAAGAAAGGGTGTGCTTACCTTTCTTCATGGAAATTGACATCTGTTTCTGATGTTACACAGGCATAAATAATCAAGTGGAGAAGTGTTCCTTTCCTCACACAGGCAATAGGTTGCACCCACTTTAATAGTCTCATATAATTATGTAAGGGGTGGTTCATTCTAAGAGTCAATATTATGCCTTTTTATTAGACTATATGGTGGGTGATCACTATGTATTCATAATTTGAACTTTGAAATTTGATTACTGTCTACTTGAAACCAATCACTTAATTTAATTATTGCTTATAAGTTTGTTTCACCTACCATGGCTCCTTTGTAATGCAAAACCACAAACCAAAGTCCAGTAGTTTCCCCTTATCCATGGGAGATACTTTCCAAGACCCCCCAGTGGATGCCTGAAACTCAGTACTAAACGCTATGTATACTATCTTTTTCTTACAAATATGTACATATGATAAAATTTAATTTGCGAATTAGACACAGCAAGAAATTAACAACAAAAATAATAAAATGTAACAATTATCAACACATAGTATAAGAAAATTTGTGTGAATGTGTTCTTTCTTAAAATATCTTATTCATTGTACTCACCTATGCTTGGGCTGCAGTTGACCACAGTAATTGAAACTGCAGAAAGTGAAATCTCAGAAAAAGGATGACTACTGTAGTTAACAGTAGTAGTCATAGGAGAATTACATAGCCTTGGTGGAAAACTAACTACCGTCCTCCTACTGAATAAAAGACAGATCATCAAGAAAAGTAAATGAAGAATTGCAGCATTGTCATTTACTCCTTAAAATCTGTTATGCACCAGTAAATTGAAGACAAAACTGAACTATCCAAGAGAACATATCAGAATAAAATATGGCAAATTCTCATACCATCAGTATGTATCTGTGTCTTCCAGAGATATGACTCAGGGAAGCATAAACTTCTTAAGAAAGTAGTTAACAAATTATCTTGTGAAAACTATAATGTTTTATTAAATCAAGCTGACTTTAGACATCAGATATGACAACTTGATTGAAAATGCCTCATCTGATGCATTCTCTGTTTTCTGTCCCTAGAGCATTTTTATTCATTCTCAATTATTAATTCAGAAACATTTATTGAGTAGTAACTATATACGACGTGGTATATTAGGATCTCCCAAGAAACTACCAGGTTAATAAGAAAGAAAAGTAGATATTTGCAGCAGAATGTGCAGAGTGTAATATGTACACTAACTGTGGCAATACTGATTGGTATCTCAAATATGTAAAGTCCTAAACAGTATTCTTAATCAGCCAGAGACTTTTTTCAACTGGTGGTTCAGAGACCAAGCATTCTACCATAGAGTACCTCTTTCATCTTCAATTCATGGTTTTCTATGTTGTCATGTTCACTTGTATTGAACCATGAAAGGGAAAGAGCATAGAGCAGTTCTAGGGACATTGTTTTGGATCAGGTCTGTTGTGGCCATGTAGCTGTAATAATTGCAAGGGAGGTTGGAAAGTGTAGTTCCTAGGAGGAAGAGGAAACACATTTGTCAATAGTCCTTTTCCAGGTGCTGTGGGACCACAGCTATGGATGAGGGTTAGTCAGGGAAGGCTCTCTGAAGAAAAGGATGTCCATATTGTATTGATTTTGGTGAGTTAGAACTAACCAGGATAATATTGGAGTAGCAAAGAAAAACGAATACGAGCAAGATCATCGTAGATGGAAGAGCATGTGCAGATCATGGACAGGAAAGAGGATGGTGAAATGAAGAAATTGCAACATGGGTTCTCATGAAGGAATGGAAAGAGAGGCGAGCAAGAGGGACTATGGATGCTTTTGTAATGGGGATGTCCACCTTGTAAGGTTTAAGACTCCAATTTTTTTTTTTTTTTTTTTTGAGATCACCCGATAAGCATTGTAGGTGGTGAAGTAAGCAGGCCAAGAGTAAGGTCAGTAAAATCAGTAAGGATGACGTCACAGTCATAAACTCAGAAAGGTTGAAGTCTTGAACTGTGGCAGTTGAGATTAAGAGTCGGAAGGATGTATTAGACCTCTAGGACATAGACACTACTGAACTTGGAGGACAACTTGAAGGTGAGATGAGTGAAAGTAGGGCCTAATGTGACTTCAAGATTTTTGACTTCCTGGGAAGAGCAGAGGGACAAAAAAGTGGGGTATGTTCAGAGGCAGGAAGAGAAAAAGACTCCATCATCAAGAAAGCCATGAGATGACAGTTTTAAAGTGGTAGAAAAATATAACTGCAAAAGTTGCAAAAAGGTGAAGAAAATGAGGACCAAAAGGTCTTTTGTCAGTGTGGGAATTAGAATCTCACTGGTGACTTGCTAAGTTCAACTTGAGAATTTAAATTGATTGCTTAACAGTAAGCACTTCAACAACATTGGAAATGATAAAGCACCACAATCATGCCAGAAATTTGTTATAAGTAATACAACAGCTTACCCTAGTGTTTAAGTGATTTAGTTATAGAGGCAAAAGGGCTTTAATTTTAAATATTAATATTTAATATTTATCACAGTGATATTGGGCAAAGTTTAAAATGAATATGATTATGCTTTGAATATACAAAAATGGTCTTTAGTACAGAACTATTGGAATTCTAACTTGGATATTTATTCATGTGAAAGCTTTAATCTCTGTGTAAATTCTTTGGGAACCTTGATGATGATAGTGCATACGATTATTATTACTCAAAAGTCATACCGAGTGTTGAAATTTGCAATAATGAATTTAAAATTTCAATATTAAAATGATAGAAAATTACACTATAAGCAAGAGTAATGACTTGTGGAACTCATGACAACAACATTTCAAAGTAGGATCAGTAAGGGTATTTTGAAGCCCGCTTATGTGATAATATAATTGACTTATTATTTAGTAGCCAAAGTTAAAAATTTTAATAGCAGACATTTCATATGCAGTAAAAAAAATCTCTGAATGATAAAGAACAGCTTATAGACAATTAGCAAAACTGGGCTTAGTAGAATAGAAAATCGAAGTTGTATTAAGAAAATCTTTCAAAAATTAAAAGGTAATACTGAGTTGTCTGTAACAAATCTCAAAGAACAAAAAGTGATAGAGAAATAATGTGTTGTATATTTAGTTATAGAATCTTTGATCCTGTTAAAAACTAAAATAATATGCCTCATATTCTATTAGAAGTCAAAAGCTTACGTGGAAAATGACCTGCATCTTTACTAAAATTACAATATGGTGGATTATTATGAAAAACAGTAGTAATCTGTCTTTTGTTTGGTTGTTTTGGTTTTATTTTTCTGTTGGCTCGCCAGGCATGAGATAAATACAATGCTCCCATGTTATAAAATAAGACAAAACATAGACCAATACAGAGAACACTACAAAAATTGATCTATTTCCCCAATATGAAATCAGCAAACCATACCCAAATTACCTGGCTATCCACAGAAGACTCCACCAATGATCTGCTAAATCAGACTTTTACAGGCCAGGAGAACAAGGATCGTGCAATGATGTAACATTTGCAATAAGACGAAGTTTTAGGTCCCAACCTTCCACCTGAAAGTTTTATAACCTTAGGTTGGTCATTTTACTTCTCTGAATTTCGGATCCCTTATGCACAAAATGGAAATAATAAACTCACCTTTATTAGGGTTATGTTAGAAACAAAGTAGACAATGTATGAGAAAATCTCATTATACTATAAAGTACTGTATAGCATAATCATCTGGGGTTTACAAGTGGCATTACATAATGCTTATTTATTATGCTGATGATCCTTTTTCAATAATACAAGAAAGCATTAGGAGCACAATACACGATAGACCATTTATGAACCTTTGAGGTAGAGAAACAATATATCTTGGACTTTTCTAAAGCCAAACATGATTTATTATTGTGGTCTTAGGAATAAGATAAATCTTTGGGGAAATGGCTATAGAGTAACTTTTTAATTGAGTTGCTGTAATAACAGGAAAACTAATGTAGCTTATGCTTTCTCAGAACTCTACATCACCAAGATATTTACAGGAATTGGCAGACATTGTTCACATTTATTGAATGTGAACAATTTACTTCATTTACCCACATTTACTTCATTTAGATACTTAATATTTGTTATCCCATTGAATTCTTACAGCAACTTATGAAGCTGCTCCTATATTTTTCCCATTTTACAGATGAGGAAACTAAGGCATAAAGTGGTGAACTGACTTGCCCAAAAGATCCTTAGAAACAGAGATTCCATAAACGTCTTTGGTTGCCAGTTCTAACGTTAATAATCTCCAGGCATCAATCTCCAGGCCTCCCCTCCTCCTTTCATTACTCTACTCATGTAATTATTATTTTCATCTGTAAACATTGAGCCTTCATAGCCTGATTCATCCTGACTATGCTTAATAAATACGTCCACAAAAATTGCCTGCCCAAAAGGAAATACTTCCGGATAAATTTCCTGTGTTGTGGTTAAAGAAAATGAAACAAATTACGATCACTTGCTTGTTCATTAAGGTAAATATATCCAAATTAGAGTTAATATTGAATGAACTATTCATTGCCCTCATTGAGATATTCCAAGCACAGACCCCAGGTAAATAACCAGTTAATCTAAAATAAAGACCAAATTGAGAGCCAGTGTGAGCACAGCTGCCCCATTCCCTTACAAATCTCTTCAGTTTTATTGAAAACATCAAAGGCAATATCTGTTTTCTTTTATATCTAATAAATTTAAAATAAGTCTCAGTGTACACATTGAAATAAAATATTAGAATGAGCAAATTGCCAAACATTAATCTCTTATTTTATTCAATTAAGATTTGCTGAAGACCCTCTGGGCTAGTTGATGGAAGTCTACAAAAGACTGGTTTCAGTCTTTTTAGACATAGTTTCTGGCCTGAAAACTTCCTCCTAGAGAGAAAAGCACTTAGGTGCACTTACAGGAATCAAGAAATGGTGGCAAAGGCATTTTAGGGAGAAGAAACTGTGTGGATAAAGGTTTGATACCCTGAAAGAGTCATAGTTTTTCAGTACTCTTGGTGCATGAAGTCTACAGGGGACAGACTGCATAGCAAAGTACAAGTGAGATTGTTAAAGGTTTTATCTTCATCTCGCAGTTTGCATGGGACACCAAAATATGTGGAGCAAGATTAAATTTGCTTCTCAGAAAAGTCAGTCTGATGCTTGTCTGAGGAATAAATTGGAAGGCACAAAAACAGTTAGAGGTCCTAACAGGCAGGAGATCATGAGGGCGTGACTGAGGGCACTAAATGGGAATGGTGAGACCTGGTAGTTACAGAAGCTTTATGGGAGGCAGAGGCATCATGAATGTTAAGGAATTTGATGTGGGTAAGTGAAGGACGATTTCTCATTTCTGAGATTATTCTGTTTCTGGGCAGTGGGGTCTCATTTATCTGAGGATCAAGAGAGGTCTGAGTTCAAGGTACAATTGAGGCTACCAGAGCAAATGAAATCAACCGAAATGAATCAGTAGAGCAAAGATAGCAAGCCAGATGAGTATCAGAAATGAGTGGGTCTAACTCTCTAATAGATCTAAGGAAAAAAAATTTAAGAAATAGATGTAGACAGGTAGGGGAGGAAAAATTACTGTGCAAGCCACTGACAGTGGGGAAACTAGTGAACCCATGTACTTTTCAAAGTCCATCTACTCGAAGTGTGGTCCACAGATCTTCCACTGTGACATCACCTGAGAACTTCCTAGAAAGGCAGAATCTCAGGCCCAGCCCCATAGCTAATTAATCTGAATATTCATTTTAACAAGATTCCCTGTCAATTACCACCTCTGAGAAAGCACTGGCTTTAAGGATGCAATTGGTTTCCTGCTCTAGGTCATTGTTTTGATGTGCAAATATGGACCTGGTATTGTCAAATCTGCTTTTTCATGAGGCAATACCCCCATTTTAGAACTTAGCAGTTAAGTGGTCAGGGTCCCAGAAGGGAGCAGAATTACCCCAGATGAATCAAATGTAGAGACTTAAATAAAGGACTTCTTGCAGGGGCTGGTTAGAATTAAGAGGACAAGCACGGGATGGTGAGATGTCCAGTGATAAGCAGCAGTGCAGTGGGAAGCGTTACCGCCTTCTAGGGCTGAAGGAAAAGGAGAAGAAAGTGAGTTATCAGACCCCACTGAGAGCTGGCAAGCTACAGAAAGGGCTGCTTAAGGCTGTTGCCCGGAGACACAGCACAGAAAGGAGCAAGCAGGAAAACATCCTCTGAATTCTCTCTTGCAATTCTTCAGTTTTCTACTGATGTCTTAAGTTGGCCAAACCCATCTGGCAGCCACTTACAAGGTAGCTCACTGGAGTCACCTCCTAGAACAAGTGGGCAAGGCAAAAACAGATTAAAATCAACAACAAAAAATAGAAATACTGTGCAAGCCAAACAAAAAGTACTATGTAAGGCAAACCAAAAGTCCTCTGGTTCTCGGACCAAACCAAAGGTAGGGCTGCTTATTCTCTGGACCCAATAATGAGATGCAGATGAACTGGCAAAGAAGAGAGTTTATTTCTGTAACTGGATACAGGGAGAAGGCTGGGAAAATGTCTCCGGAACAACTCAAAATTACAAGATTTTCCAGAGCATATATATCTTCTAAGCTATATATCTAAGTGTATGTATACCTGCATCTAAAGACATAAGTCATTAACCTCTTGCAATGTATAATTAAGTCAAAGTTTTGAAGACCTTGCCCTGGAACCTTAGTAAATTTATATAATCTAGATGGGTCCACGTACTGGGGTGAGTACCCTTATCTTATCTCCTGCTAGATCATGGAGGTTTGGGGACTTCTTTCAGACCCCCAGTTAACTTGTTTGTGGAGGCCTGGGGAGTTTCTTCAGAACCCCAGTAAAACTTGATGTATCATAAATGGGTCCTGTTAAGAATTCCTTCATTATCTTGTCATGCTTCAAGGCCCAGGAAAGACCTGGGCAAAACTCTTGGTGAGCTTTTGTTACACTCCAGTCTTTGTATAAGGGCATTGGCTCTTTCAGCTTTTAATATTTAACTTAACAACTTGGTCAGTACTGAAACAGCTGTCATGGAGGCCTGCCTGCTCAGCTGCTAGTGAGACCTGGCCTGCCGCAATCCCTACTGTCAATTTGCACATGTTTTCTATCATGCTTGTATATTTATTAATTATGAGAATTGTAGGCAGATGGGGTGTCATAATCTTTCGGGCTACTTCCTGATGAGAGGGGGTCATTGTTATGGTGCATCGATCTCAGCATTGGAGTGGAAGAGGTCGATTTGTTCCTGGTAGTACTCTCTCTTTGGGGGGCTTAGAGGCAGTGCCTGCTGAAACATGATAGTATGAACTCGAGAGATGTTTTAGAGCAATATGCAACAGCGATGCTTTCCACAACGTAACATTATGCCCATGCCTACAAGGGTGACCGGGACTGCAAGGATTTTCTGCCACCAGGAAGGCCTTCCACTAAACCATGATGCAATCCAGTCATTAACTGATAACCCAGGACTAGAGATTGCCTGAATCTGTTGGTGCATATACTTTAAGGCCAGAAAAATATTCCCAAAATTGTCAGGTACATACATGCAAAATTCAGTTTTGGTGAGGGTGCAGGTTCCCCCTTGGGCTGCTGTTATAATGTCTCGGGCCATTCCATTTTGCAAGATAGCTTTCTACATATGGTACATTTCAGCATTCATAAGGGAAATACTTCGGAGACTGTCATTCAAGGCTCACTGCATGGAATTAGCTAGTGCCTCTATGTGCCATATGACAGTTTCTAAGCCTATTGAGGGCATAAAGATTGAGGTCAGATGTTTGTACCAGTGAAAACTGACCTGGTCCATCTGTTAAGCATGTGTAAGAGATTAGCTGGGTTTTGGATGGTTTTTATCCAGTGTCCCTGTGCCAATTAGGAGACCTAGAGTGTAGTACCCCAACCAGCCCGAGGGCAGTCATGGCCATAAATTGGTGCCACAAAGCCACTGGGTTCTGTTAGGGGGATACCAATTTTGGCCAGGTTGTTGGGACCAGTCGGTAACAAACAAATCTCTTTGTTGTAGTGCTATAGTATGTTGGCCTTGTTCATGAGGAATGTGTGGAATCCATCCCACAACTCAAGTTACATTAGGCCAGTGGTCAAGGGAGTGGTTCCATTGTTTCCAACATAAGGCAGGTACTTGGCTTAAATGTCCAGTGGAGGCAGTTAGCCAAATAAATCTGTCCCCAATTTGAAGAAAGCCATTTTTATACTGGACATTTTGTGGTATCATAGTCTGGACATACACCTTCAGATTCAGCAAGGGAGTAGCTAAAGTTATTACATCATCCCTTGTTTTGTTTACAGAGAATGGCATTTTTGCCCTGGGCCTTCTAAAGTTTTGTTTATGGGCCACTCTGAGACATTTGCCATGGTTACTCCTGTCATTTGTGACCCAGTCCAAGATTTTAGATTTCCCAGAAAAGTTTGCAGGTAAATCCAGTCCTTCCCCTGGAGGTATCCCCAGCAAGGCAACCCCATGGTGCTAGAAAGGAGTAATAGGCCACCGACCCAGCAGGAGCTTCTTTGCAGGTTCTCTGCATAGTCCTGTGCCAATTGTAAGAAAAGATTAGAGGTGAGAGCAGAAACAATAAGAGGCATAGCAAGGAGCATTATGAGAAAGTCTTATGAAAGTCTTACCGTTTTCCGAATAGAAACTTCAGGTCTTCTCGGGCGTCTGCCTCCCATCTGTCAGCCGGAGACTCCTCTGCCACAGGGCTCTTGGCTGGCAGGAATCTTTTCACTCACATGTGGTGGACCCAAGGCTTGATATCTGCCAGTTTCAGTGCTTCGCCTGTGGTCAGGAGCATGTCATAGGGCTTTCTCCATTTCTCCTGTAGTTGTTGGGCAGGACCAGCTTCCCTCCATTCCTTCAGCAGCACTTGATTGCCAGGTAGGAATGGGTGACAGGCTTTTGCAGAATTCACAGTGTCCCTGTTAGAAGCAAACTTATGCAAAATGTTAAGAGTTTGTCTTAAGTGAGCAACATAATCCTTAATAGCCAACTCCCTATCTAGGGGCACTTTGGTGACCTGAGATGGGTTAGCTGCAAAGAGTCTCTCAAAAACAATTTCATAAGGTCTTATTTTAATCCTGTTTCTGGGGGCCTTCTCTTACCCAGAGCAGTGCAATACTAAGTACCTGAATCCATTTCAGCTGAGTCTGTTGACACACCTTGGCAATGATTGTTTTTAAGGTGCGGTTCATTCTCTCAATTTGTCCAGAAGATTGAGGTTTCCACGCTAAGCGCAGTTTGCATTTCATTTCCAAAGCTTTGTTTACTTGTCATCTCAGAGATGAATGAAGGCCCATTATCACTATGAATTACATCATGGAGCCTATATTGTGGTATGACTTCCTTCAGCAAAACTTTAACTACTTTGCTTGCTCATTCAGTGTGACATGGGTATGCCTCCACCCAGCCAGAGAAAGTGTCCACTAGAACTAGAAGGTATTTGTACCCCCCAGGGGCTGGTGGCATCTGTGTAAAGTCTATTTGCCAGTGCCTCCCTCCTTCTTGCTGCCCAGCAGGTGCCTCCCTCCCTCTTGCTGCCCAGGCTGCCCTCGGTTATCATTATTAGGCTCATTCCAGGTGCACAGGTGACAATGCTGAATTATATCCTCTAAGTGGGCCTTTAGTCCTTTCCCTTTCAAATAATTTTGTACAAAGGCCAGCGAAGCATCTCTTGCCAAACTCATGCTATCATGAATGTACTTTAACAGAGGGCAGATACGATGCGCTAGTGCCCAGACTAGGCCTGCGTTGTTTACTCTCCACCCTTCCTTATTTAGTTTGAACACCTTATCTTCTGCGGCTTTCTCATCTTCAGAAGTGTACCAGAGCTTGAAGGTCATTAAATCTTTTTGAGGAATTAAGGGCACCTGGATTTCAATGCTGGCACTGGCTAAATGCCTGGTGGTGTGGTCTGGGAAAGCATCGTCCCTTGACACTTAGGAATTACTGTGTTAATGGTCAGGGCAATGCATTACAGCTATTTCCTGTGGGGCCTTTATCTCCTTTAGCAATTCTAATACTTGCTTAGCATATTTAACATCAGTGTTATCCTCCCTTAGCAGCCCTGTTTCCCTCCATATAGTTGTGTACTTGGAGTCAGTGTGTATGTTGACATTCTTACCTTGGAATACTTACAAGGCTCTCATGAGGGCGATTAACTCAACTTTCTGTGCTGAGGTCCCTACCGACAAAGTTCTTGCCTCTATTACCCCTGAGGAGGTCACCAGAACATAGTTGGCATTTCTCTTCCCATCAGTGACCAGGCTACTCCCGTGTACAAACAAAGTTTTATCTGTGCATGGGAGGGCTACATCCTTTAGGTCCAGGTGGCTGGAAAACACTAGGTCTATGACCTCTGGACAGTTATGCAGGACTTGGGAGGTAACAGTGTAGCAAGGTTTACAGTTCCAGTGCTTTGCAGCTTTACTGTGGGTCATTTAAAAGTATGGCTTGGGCCGGGCGCGGTAGCTCAGCTTGTAATCCCAGACATTTGGGAGGCCGAGGCGGGCGGATCACGAGGTCAGGAGATCGAGACCACCCTGGCTAACACAGTGAATCCCCGTCTCTACTAAAAATAAAAAATTAGCTGGACGTGGTGGCGGTGCCTGTAGTCCCAGCTACTCGGGAGGCTGAGGCAGGAGAATGGCGTGAACCCGGGAGGCGGAGCTTGCAGTGAGCTGAGATCGCGCCACTGCACTCCAGCCTGGGCGGCAGAGCGAGACTCTGTCTCACACACACAAAAAAAGTATGGCTTGATATCTACCCATTCGGCCTGCTGTCAGCCAGTAATCTCTTTTTTTCTCCAGTAACAGTAACACTGGGTAGGGCACATATATTGTGACAGGCTGCCCAAGGTTAGTTTTTCAGCTTCCTTGAGTAGCAGACAAGTGGCAGTCACTGCTCTAAGATAAAAGGACTTTGAAAAGTATTCTATGGGTTGTAATACTTCACCTAACTTTTGCACTGGGACTCCAAGCACTAAACCCAATCTCTCATGCACATAAAGCTGGAAGGGATTATGAGGATTTGGAAGCTCTAAGGCAGTGGGGGAGGTAATTTAAACTTCAGTTGCTCAAACAAATATTGGTGCCTTGCTTCCCAGTCAGAAGGATCATGGTTGGCTCCTTTTAACAGTTCATATAAAGGTTTTACCATTAGTCCATAATTAGGAATCCAAATCTGGCAAAATCCGGCCATACCTAGGAAGCCGCTCAGCTGCTTTCTGGTGGTGGGTGTGGAAATGGAAGCAATTGCATTCTGCCTTTCCACAGTCAGGGCTCTGGTTCCTATCTATTGAAGAAATCCTAAATATTCCACAGTTTGCTTGCATACTGGGCCCTTTCTGCTTGAGACCTTGTACCCACAAGCTGCCAGATAGTTTAAAGTTTTAATGGGGTTATCCTGGCACTGTTGCTCAGGGGGACTAGAAATTAACAAGTCATCCACATATTGCAACAATACTCCATTTTCCAATTGTAGAGTTCTTAAATCATAAGCAAAAGCCTCTCCAAATATATTTGGGGTGTTCTTAAACACTTGAGGAAGTACAGTCCAGCAATACTGAAATGGAGCAGCAGTCTCAGGGTCTGTCTACTCAAAAACAAACAATTGCTGGCTGTCTACATCCATTGATAAGCAAAAGAGGTCATCTTTCAAGTCTAGCACTGTAAACCATTCGTGATTCCCAGGCAATCAGATAAACATGGTGTATAGGTTAGCCACAATGGGGTGAATGTCTTCCACAATATCATTAATCGCCCTTAGGTTTTGCACAAATCTGTACTCATGTGAGTGAGGCTTCTTTGCTCAGGCAAGATAGGAGTATTGTAAGATGATTGGCAAGGCCTTATTAGGCCATACCATAAGAACCGGACTCAGACTAGCTGGATGGCTTCCCAGGCTTCCCCCTTTGAGGGGTATTTTTTTTTTTTTTTTTTTTTTTCAGATAGGTTGGGCCCCTTCCTTCAGTTTGATTTTTACCAGACTCATATAAATTGCCCTTCTGGGTTGGTCTGATGCCCAGAATTCTGGTTTTATCTTGTCGACGACTTCCTGGGGGACCATCTCTACCTTAGGGCAGGGGATTTCAGCACTTGCCAGAAGTGCTTGTATCTGCAGTCTCTGTTCTGGAGGTACTTGGAGACACATCTGACATTTCTCAGGGTCAAAGATGATTTGATCTTATAACTTGCGTAGCAGATCTCTGCCAAGTAAAGGAATCGGGCAGTCTAGCACATAAAGGAATTGGTGAGTTATTCGATCATTATCCACTTTACATGAGAGGGGGCACAGAAACCACTCAGATCTTGGTTTCCTGCTAACACCAACTATGTTCACAGATGTGTCAGAAAATTCAGTGATTGGTGTATTAACTACCAAATAACTAGCAATGGTGTTGATTAAGAAGTCCAATTTTTGTTTCCTGACTGTTAACTCTAACCAAAGCTCCTGTGGGGAAATTTTGATGTCAGATAGATTTGGAGCTACTGGGAATTTCCAGCATCTTCAGTCTTCCTCTGATTCATTCCTGGGCTTAATTGCCATCATTGGCGTGGGGTCATTTTGGCTTAAATTTGGCTAATTCTTTTTCCAGTGCCCTATTTCTCAGCAATATGTGCACTGATCCTTTTTTATTTTCTCTTTCCACTTTGCAGGTCCCTTCCCTCTTGGAGTTTTCCCTGCTGCTGCCATAAGTATTGCTGCCTGCCACAGGGCTTTAGTTTCCTTTACCTCCCTATTGTGGTAAATTTTGTATGTGATATCAATCAGTTGAGAGGCTTCATCCCAATAGCCCCTTCTATTTTCTGCAGCTTCTTCCCAATGTCAGGGGCACTTTGCCCTATAAAAGTTAGGTATGCCATCCTAACATTTTCAGGGACGTATGGGTCTATATCTAGATGCTTCCTGTAGGTCTGACAAATATGCTTCATAAACTCACATGGATCCTAATTAGACCTTTGTTGGAGCTCTTGCACTTTGTTTAAGCTTTTAGGTTTGGGTACCCCTGACTTAATGCCCTTGAAGATGCACCTCCTGTAATGCTCCAGGCAGGCATTCTGCCTCCATTAGCCTCACTTGGGTCCCAGTTAGAGTTAGTATGGGGTATTGCCCTGTCAGTGTCTAGGGTTTGTCTGGGTTTTTATTATGAAGGTGTTCTGCCTCTTCCTTTGCCTTATCCAATACTAGCCTCCTCTCATCTGCAGAGAGCATAATGTTTAGGAGGGGCTTGCACATCTGCCCATGTGGAGTAGTGAGTGACAAAGAAGGTGGTGAACAGCTCGGTCATTTTCTGGGGGTCCTCCCTATAGCTCGGGTCAGAGTTCTTTCCGTTTAACAAATTGGATGTGCAAAAGGGCTGTAGGCCCAATAATAACCAGCCGGAGCCCCCTGCTAGTTAACCCCTACAGGGTACTGTCAAAGTGGAAATTGCCCAGCTCCAGGTTGGATGCTTCCCCTGCCAAAACTAGTGCCTTGTTTGGTCCAAAAGGGAAAGATGAGCCTTGCTACTTCCTTATACTCTGGGGGTGGTGATTTTCTCCTTTCCTGCCTAGGTTGGGGGGTGGCATTAGCCCCCACCGGGCTAAGTGGAATATTCTCTCTTATGGGGTTAGGTACATTTATCAACTGTTGGCTTTCTGGGTCCTTATCTTCATCTCCCTGAGAGTCAGGGCAAACCTTGACCGGGTGCAGCACGATTAACTTATCTCCCTTCTTGTTGACATCCTTATTATGTAATAACATAAATATTTTAACGTAGATTATTTCTTCCCGTCTCCCTGAACACTTACAAAATGACTCTAGCTCATAAATAATGAAATAGCTCACGGTCCCCAAAATCAGCCATCTCTCCTCAGATTCTAAAACATACGTTGGCCAAATCTTATTACAATAGTAAACTAATTTCCTTTTAGTCATAGAAGGATACCAAACTATTACTAATCTGACAGGATTCTTCCCAGAGGGCTCCTGGCAGTAATGGACTCAACACCTCTCATTTTCGAGCCTATATGTTATCAAAAAGGATAAGACAGATACACAAACAAGTGGAGACAGATATTGGACAAACACAAGAACATGAAAAGGAGTACAGTCAGGCAGAACAGAGTCAAAACCAACTCAAAACCTGATCTTAACCAAATGCAAAGTGGGTGTGTCAATGAACCCTCTTGCTTCCCTGGTGGACAAATGGCTTAGCAAGCCCAGATAGGAAAACAACAGGTCCCTTATTAAGGGTGAAGTTAACTCATCCTTCGAGCGAGTCCACTCCTGATCTCAGTTCTTCCCCAGTAGTGGCAGGGATATGCGATTTTGTGCATGGAACAGCTGTCAGGAGGGATCCCCTGCAAAATCTCACCTAGAAGCTGCTGGGATCCTCCTGAAGACTGTCTCGTCACAAGCTACTGGCTACTGAACACATCAACGTCCCAGTGGCTCCTGGCTGGCTCACCAGATTTGTTCCCAGACTGAACCGAGGGCCAGGCTGTTTATTCTCGCAGCCTAATAACGAGATGCAGATGAACTGGTAAAGAAGAGAGTTTATTCTGTAACCAGGTACAGGGAGAAGTACAGCAAAATGTAGCCAGACCAACCCAAAATTACAAAGTTTTCCAGCACTTATAAACCTTCTAAGCTATATGTCTATGTGGAAGTGTGCATTTATCTAAAGATATGTGATTAACCTCTTCTAATCCAATCCAGAGGAAGGTCTGAGTTTTGAAGACATTTATCTGGACCCTCAATAAATTTACTTAATCTAGATGGGTCTAGGTGCCAGCAGTGATTACCCTTATCTTTTCTCCTGCTAAGCCATGGAGGTTTGGGGAGTTCCTTCGGTCCCCCAATAAACTTGTTTGTGGAGGTCTGGGGAGTTTCTTTAGACCCCCAGTAAAAGTTGTTTAATCCTATATGGGTCCTGTTAAGAATTCCTTCATTATCTTGTCATGCTTCAATGCCCAAGACAGGCCTGGGCAAAACTCTTGGTGGGCTTTTATTATATTCTGGCATGTGTATAAGAACACTGTCTCTTTCAGCTTTTGGTATTTAACTTGATCACTCAGTCAGTACTGAAACAGTTGTCATAGAGATCTGCCTGCTCTGTTAGTGAGACCTGGCCTGCTACACTCTGTGTTATAACTAGAATAAAAAGCAGGGATTCCAAACTTGTAGAAACAGAGTAGAACAGTGATTACTAGGGGCTGCGTAGGGGAAATGGGGAGGTGTTGGTCAAGGAGTGCAACTCCTCATTTATGCAAGATAAATAGTTCTGAATATCTAAATACAACAATATGACTATAGTTAACGATAATGTGTACTTGAAATTTGCTGAGAGAGTGCATCTTAAATGTTCTCATCATGAAAAAAGGTAACTATGAGAGGTGATAGATATGTTAATTAACCTGGTTGAAGTGAATATTTCAAAATGTATAGATATATTAAATCATACAGTCGTATGCCTTAAATATATACAATTTTTAATTATTATTTTTGTTTCTTTGGGATTACAGATGTGAGACACTTCACCTGGCCTACAATTTTTAATTATGAATTGTACCTCAATAATGTTGGGGAAAAACAAGAGAGGAGTGCCAAGAATGATGTCTTCAGAGATATGACCTGGACCACCATGTGGGTGTGATGCTTTGCCTTTTTAAGTGGTGTCATTTTGAGTTAGGAGTAAGAATGTGGTATAAAGGAGTAGCTCAGGCTAAGAAGAAACCCAAAAAGACATCCAAGAATCGCTCCAAGTAGCAGCTGAAATGCTCTATTTTTCTTTTCTTATCATCTTCCTGTTGTTTCCAAGTGCTGTCTTTCTTCTACTTTTTATACTTGTACCCAGAATTTCCAGATTTGTGTCTTTTTTCTTGGGTGAGCTTCCTAGAATGAGGATTCTGATTCAATTCTAATCCAATTCAATGGAAATAAATAGATCCAATTCAATACATCGATTTAAAGCATTAAAAATCTGCCCTCTTTACAGACCACACTCCCACAAGATGCTGGCCCACCTGGCCAACAGCAGTATAAAAGTACAGAGGATTCACTACATACCTTCGACTTTGGTACACACTCTCTAAACAAATACTTTTCTTTCTGCACAGAGGTTAATCCTCCATTATGATCAACAGATCAAGTGCTTATATTGCCAAATGCTGCCTCATTATAAGGTTTCATCACTATTTTACAGTGTTGTTTTCTACTCACAAGGGTGTCTAATCATATGAAAACTTTTAAACATCAGGAAAGATCTCTTAGCAAATGAAATAAATATTTGGGAAAACAGATAAACTCAGATGTGTTTGTTCCAGGAAAGCAACTATGATATAATCTCTATCTTCATTTGTTGATTTTTCTTTCCTTCAGTGGACTTTAGTGCTATCTTTTGGGATTCTTTGATACATTTTCACAGCCTTATTTCATTTTGACTTCACAGAAATAACTCGGGGATCTGGTGTGTAAAGAACTATCATCAAAAGTGTATATGCTTCTTATTATTTTTACATGGTGGTGATGAACTTACCTTCATGTATTAACACTTCTTTTTACAGACTTTTTGTGGTGTTATTGTAGGACTGAAAGCATCAGCTCAAACGTTCTCCTCCTCTGCACATACTCATTTAGTTAGAGCAAATTTACATTCCAATAAATGACCTGACTTATAAGCCTGCCCTTAAAAAATATATATATATTCAAAAAATTAGTCGGGTGTGGTGGCGGTCGCCTGTAGTCCCAGCTACTGGGGAGGCTGAGGCAGGAGAATGGCGTGAACCCAGGAGGCAGAGCTTGCAGTGAGCCGAGATGGCACCACTACACTCCAGCCTGGGCGACAGAGCAAGACTCCGTCTAAAAAAAAAAAAAAAAAGTATATTAATTGTTACATCTCTGCTCTAAAGTATTAAAAAACTAAGTTGGCTTTTATTTGTTTTTCTTGCGCTTCATGTTGATTTATGTTGCTACACCTGGCATATAACACATGTTGGAGAATACAAGGTTGGGAAACCTATCCAAGTACTTTTTGTAAACAATGGCAAATGGTAGACAGCCATGGTACAACCTGTGACAGGTGTTGTTCCTTGATTACCTGATGTGATTAGTTCTTTATATACTGAGTTTTGTCTGTTGAATTCCAGGATAACCCGTAAATTGCCTAAACTAATCATTATAATCCCATTCCACTTTACCAGTGATTAGTCTTGAGTATGAACATCTAGAACTTGAGATATGAAGAGGTTGGATGGGGGCTGGGGCTTCTGGAAATAATTTTTCTCCTTGATTAAAGGAGAGAATCATATGAAAATCCCGTTTCTTCCTGCCTAACTTCTTCAGCTTTGGACACTGCCATGTGAGGGTTTAATGCCTGGATCTGTGCCATGAAGCAAACAGGAGGAGAATTAAAGCTGCAGCAAACAGGAGGAGAATTAAAGCTGCAGCAAACAGGAGGAGAATTAAAGCTGCAGCAAACAGGAGGAGAATTAAAGCTGCAGCACTCAGCAGGGTAGGTCAGAAGAATGGACAGATTCTGTGTCTGATGCTATCACTGAGTTACTGAAACAACCCTGGAACTGCTTTTCTCTGCACTTTTTGTTAATAAAACAATAACTATTTTCCCTGCATTGAAAGGCATTTCTTATAATATGTAGTCTCTCCCAGTTTCTAAAATGCCAGCAGTGACCCAAGGAAGTATTACAATAGTAATTTTTTTAAAAAAGCCTTCATTATTTTACTCATTTCCTTTTATTAAAAATTTTAAAGCTATCTCTGGGGGTGCTGGAAAAAGAACAAACCTATCAAAATTAAGCAGGGATCTTCCCCTCAAATTTTGACTTAATTTGATACTGGAGGAGGGAAGACCCATTATTTATATTTTCAAGAAGAAAGTCAACTAGCAGGAGTTTATTTCTGTTCTGCTTATCTGTTACTTATCTGCTGCTGAGGCCAATTACAATGAGGAAGGAATCAGCATGGATAATTATGCCTGTGTACTCCTCTGTTTTTGTTACCATCAAGGTTTACTAATGGGAAAGTTATCTCAGAGCACCACCGTATTTCAAGAGCTTAGGCCAACTTCCGCAATGATGACTCAAGGCTTCTAATATCGAGTCATGTTGAGTAAATAGAGGTCCTAGTAGCATAAATTCCACCATCATATCATCAGTTTAAACATCCTGTGCTCAAGAAGCACCATAATTCCCTTATATAAATACTCAAACCACAGCAATAAACATGGCTAGCATGTTGCTATGTCACTTGAATCCACAAAAGTACAATTTGTGATAGAAAGCTAAACTTCCACTTTCTGGCCACTTGAATCATCATACAGACTTTCTTATAATTGTAAAAATTAAAACATTCATTTTTAAAAGCAATTTTATCAAATATATTTGCTTATATATTTATTATTTCAAAAGTAGGATATATAGTAAAAACCATTTAACCAAACTGGGAAACTCTATCATTCAGGTCCATTGGAAAGAGGGATTTTAAACATAGAATTCAAATGTGTATATGTATGTGTGTGTTCATGCGTGTGTGTGTATAAAACATTCAGGGAACGTTGTCTTTTTTAATTAAACTGTTGTTAACTATACTTATGTACATGTGTGTAGAGTTGATAAGCTTGAACTATCAGATTTTTTCTAAAGTCAAGAAAACAATATGAGAATCATATCCCATTCAAGTGGAGTGAACTTCTCAATCACTCTAGACAAGTCCCTACATTTCGTTTTCTTTAAGAACACATATCTATTTACATAATGCAATATCTCCAGTTCTCAGGCCAGACACACTCTTACTTTTAGTTTTGTTTGACAGATTTGATTCCTAGACCTAAAACTTTTACTAAGATGTCTACAATCATTTGCATTCCTACATTTTTCTTCTTCCTCTTTGCAAAATTTCTAGGACTGTGAATCTGCAGATACTTTCTTAAAAGCATCTTTTAACTGACATTAGGATGCTGGGTGGTCATGACCCGGTGGTCTTCAAAAACCTGGAACCATTGTAAGTCTGTTTAGGAAGACGGAATGAGAAGGGGAGAAAGGGAGAGTAAAGTAAAAACTCTTTCTCTAGCATTGAAAACTTGCATATATGCTCTGTTTGGAAACTTGAATGCTTGCTGAATTTTTAAAATATTGTTAAGGAATTATTGCGAATAATAATGTTATTGTGGCTCCATTTGAAAAAGAGGCTGTATAATTTAGAGATACAGATGAAAATGTTTATGGATGAGATGATATGATGTCTGATATTTGCTTCAAAACAATATGGAAGTGGGAACTGGAAGTATACTTGACACAAGATTAGTCATAGATCTATCGTTGCAGCTGATTGCATGGTTACTTGCAGGTTTGTTCTGTCTATTTTGTAAACAACTCTATACGTATATTAAAAACCTATATTAGTGGGGCATGGTGGCGCATATATATAGTCCTAGCTACTTGAGAGGCTGAGGCAGGAAGATCACTTGAGCTGCGGAATTCCAGGCTGCAATGAGCTATGATCATGCCACTGTGCATGGATGAAAGAGCAAGAAAGACTCTTTAAAAAAAAAGTTTATACATAATAAGAGAATTTCAACTACTTTTCAAAAATTGAACATATGTATCTGTGTAACTGTCGTCCCGATAAAGAAACAAGAAATTATCAGGACTTCAGAAGACCCCACTTGTGCTCCTTTTAAGAACACACCCACTTTCCCAAGTGTAGTCACCATCGTGACTTCTAATATTTTCTGTTTGCCTATTTATATAATTTATATAAATGAAATCACAGATTGTACATTCTTGTGGCTTGATTTTTGTTCGATATCAGCATGAGATATTTTGGAATTGTTTCATGTAGTTGTAAATCATACTTTCTCATTGGGTCATATATGCTAATGTGTGAATGTGCCACCATTTACTTGTCCATTTAACTATTGATAGACATTCAGAATTTTCAGGAATTTTGCTTTTACAAATAGTGCCACTATGAAAATTCTATTTCATGTCCTTCAGTGAGCATATGCTCATGATTGTTTGTTGAATATATATCTAAAAATAAGTTAATTGGATCATAGGGTATTATATTTTCAGTTATAGTAGATGTCACTAAACTGTTTACCAAAGGAGCTATACAAATTTATGTTCATATCTGCATTAACTGTTCTATTTTCTCCACATCTTTGTCAACACTTGGTATTTTCCATATTTTTCATTTTTTATTTCTGGTAGGAGTATTTTGATGCCACATTGTGGTTTTATTTTGCAATTCCCTGAAAACAACAAAGTTGAGTATCTTATTACACTCCATTATGTAACTTATTATACTCAGGGTATTTGTATGTTCTCTTTTATAATGTATATAATTTATTTATAATGTGTATGTTCAAATATCAATATTTTCTCTTTGGATGTGTCTATTTTTTAAATTGATTGGTAAAAACTCTTCATATGTTCTGGATACAAGTTTTTTTCAGGTATATGTGAGAGAATATCTTCTTCCATTCTGTGGGTTGTCTTCATGGTCACTTAATATATAGAAATTCTTGATTTTAACATAGCCCCCTTTATCAATGTTTTCCTTTATCTTTAATGCTTTTTGTGTACTATTTTTAAAAACCTTTGCCTACTCCAAGTCACAAAGATGACTTCCTACATTTTTTTCTAAAAGCTTTGATATTTTTCCTATCACATATAGATGTACAATCTATATGAAATTGATTTTTTATATATGACGAGATAGGGAAAATACATTTGTCCTTCATATGAACATCTAATTAACCCAGCACCATTACGTTATTTTTGTCAGATGCACTGATGTTCTGTTTTGTCATAAACCAGGTGTCTAAATATCTGTAGATTTATATCCTGATTGTCTATTCAATCCTCCTGTTCACTTTGCCTACTTTTGCATCACTGTATTAACACTGAATTAATACTGTTGATGGAATTTTAATGTCTTCATCTGTTAACTTCTATATCTAAGATCATTCATGAGTCAACTCTCTGTCTAGAAATTGTTGATTGCATATGAGACATTTGGTATTTACAAACAAAACAAAACAAAACCTGAAGGCTCTAGTTAATGTAAGTCCCCATAAGAGAGGTTCCCATATTTCCTTTCTTAGGAAGGCAGGGAGAAAGAATGAATATCTCAATTCCATCAGGAATTGTGCCAAGTCACGGCTGTGTTGCAGTTTTAAGAAGATGCAGTTTAGGTATGATTCATATCTATTTTAAAGACATATAATTTCCAGGATCTTAATTGAGATATTTTTGATGCTTGCTTCTTTACTTTTGAAACATTGTAGTTTGATTTCTGGCATTGGAGATCCTCAGATGACCTCTTTAGGTCCTTAACTCATATGAAATTAAAGTTTGGTGAGTATCTTTAGGAGTATTGGCTGGCATTTTTAGGTGTAAAACTACTGAAGCTCCCTCTCTGCTCCTTAGAAGTATTTTGCATTCCTCCTCAGTCTCCTGTACCGACAGACCTAGAACTCACAAAATGACCTGTGGGAAAATTTTTAATGCAATTAAACCCCTTAAATTTGCCATTCATTACTCGAGCTCCATGTAACCACTGAAAGCTATGCTGGTGTCTCTTTTCTCCTACAAAGTTCCTCTGCATGGTCTTAACTCTTTCTTCAGCCCATGCTCAGAATTTTCAGATTCTCCCAGAAAAAAAAAAAATACATTTGGCTGTCGCTGCTTTACTTCAGATGGGTCTAATCTCTCTATAATTTCAGTTATTTGTATCCTTTTTGTTTCCACTGGTCTATGATGTCTTTAAAAATCTGATTTGCTTAATTTATCTGACTTTTTCTACTTGTTTCCCAAGGAGGATTAATCTGCTCTTACTCTATCCTAACCACATGCCTATTACTCCTGCTTTTCTGAATATACAATTTCCCATAATAAAGTATATAGAGAAAATAAAAGTGTCTACGGAAGAGTTGTGCTAAGTCTTAAAGAAGGTTTAAATAATGTGATTGAGGGATAATATCTAGTGCTTCATTCATGAAGTTACTGGGAATGGCCTTCTCTATGTCTCCCAGAAAGCATTAGTGAAGAACCAGCATGTGGTACAGAAGTTAAGTTTCAGGATCCTTGTTTAAGAATCTTTCCTTTCTAGGGTAAGAGGCCAGCAAAAATGGAATAAAATAAAAAATGTATCCAGAAGAATGCACTAGAGGAGGAAGGTCAAAAGAGCCTTCTCTTACTCCCCAGGGAGAAGAAATGTTGAGTCCACAATGACAAGAAAGCAGCATTCCTGGCAGCAACTGTACCACTGAGGAAATGAAGCAGCAGCAGGAAAGGTAACAATATTGGTGGCAGAAAAAAAAAAAAAAAAGCTTAAGATTGCAAACTTGGCTGATGGAGACTCAAAGCTAATACAAGGTTGGTGTTTCACTAGGTACAATCTGTTCCAGCAAATAAAAATCAGAGCAACTATTATTGGTCAAACTTTGACGTTGTCTGCAAAAACAAAACCAAGTTATTGAAGACAAAGACCCTATAGTTGATCAATTCAGCCATTGGAAGGTTGTAGTTGCATTATTGCAGGGAAACCAACCTAAATTTCCTTAAACAACAAGGCAATATATTGGCTATAGCTAATGGTGAAGCTGATTTCAGCCATGGACCAAGAGTTATGGAAAGCAGATCCTCATATAAAAATTGTAGCTGTCCCTAAAAATAGGGAAGATGAATGATGGGGAAGCCACTCACAAATGTCCATCTCAAAATATGTGGAAGATAATTAATTAATAACTAAGTCTTGTTAATAACTAAGATTGTGATCTGGCAATCCCACCCCGGATACTTATCCAAAGGAAAAGAAATCAGTGTATCAAAGAAATACTTGCACTTGCATGTTTATCACAGCATGATTCACAATATTAAAGATATGAAATCAACCTGTATCCATCAGTGAACAAATGGATTTAAAAAATGGTATATATACACACAGGAATACTATTTAGACATAAAAAATAATTAAATCATGTAATTTGCAGCAACATGGATGGAACTGGAGGTTAATATGTTAAGTGAAATAAGCCAGGCATGGAAAGACAGATATACCATGTCTTCACTCATATGTGGGAGCTAAAACAGTAGATATCATGGAGGTAGAAAGTAGAATGATACACACCAGAGGCTGGGAACGATGTGAGGGGGATAAAGAGAGACTAATTACTGGGTGCAAACATACAGTTAGAAGGAATAAAATCCAGCGGAGTAGAGTAACTGTAACAACAATATAGCATATATTTCAAAATAACTAGAAAATACCACAAGTATTCTGACTTGATCATTACACATTCTATGCATGTATCAAAATAGCACATGTGCCACATAAAAATGTACAAATACTATGTATCAATACAAATAAAAAATAAGTAAAAATATAAGATTTTAAAAGGTTCATTTTTTAGTAACAACTTTTTCCAAGAAAAATAAAGATAAGAAAGCATGTTACACTTCTAGCAAATAATGAAACACAGCTTTTAGTCATATACATTTGAATGTATCTGTAAATTTTTAGAATAAAAATCTTTCCCCTTCCAGCGTTTCTGGAATGCTACTATTTTAACTTTGCTAAATAAATTTTGGTATACATATTTTTGCCTTTTCCCCAAAAGTATAATGTAATACAATAGGAGAAAATAGTTGTCAAATACATTGAGTCATTTATTTAAGTTATAACTCAGGAGTTTGAGACCAGCCTGGCCAACATGGTGAAAACCCATCTCTATTAAAAATACAGAAAAGGCCAGGGACAGTGGCTCACGCCTGTAATCCCAGCACTTTGGGAGGCCAAGACGGGCGGATCACAAGGTCAGGAGATCGAGACCATCCTGGCTAACATGGTGAAACCCTGTCTCTACTAAAAATACAAAAAATTAGCCGGGCGTGGTGGTGGGCGTCTGTAGTCCCAGCTACTCGGGAGGCTGAGGCAGGAGAATGGCGTGAACCCGGGAGGCAGACATTGCCATGAGCTAAGATCACAACAGTGCACTCCAGCCTGGGCAACAGAAGGAGACTCTGTCTCAAAAAAAAAAGAAAAGAAAAAACACACACAATTGCACACAACACACACGTCAGGACATTTGCCACATTTTGGGCACTTCCAGCACAGCCAAGGTTTGCCTTGTATGTGACCTCTGCAATTACAGCTTCTTGGTCTGGAGAAAAGAATTTAAGTGCAATGAAATCATATGCTGAAAGGTGAAAAGAAATGACTGTGTCCATCATATTACTTCTTACAAAAGGGTGAATTTAAAAAAGCACCAAGAGCATAAAATATCAAGCAGTTGATGCGGAAAGCGAAATATATTCAGAGTCAAATCCTGAAATGAAATCTGAGAGGCCATATCACTGGGTGAGGGATTTGATTTAGTCATGTCAGGGTATCAAAAAACAAAAGAAAACAGAAATTTTGAAAAGTAGAGACCACTCAAAGATTTTCAAACATTTTTCTTTTCTGGCAGTACGAATCATCTTTCAAATAAAGTTAACTTAGAATCTCAGTATGTATGTACAATAGGCAAACACAAAACTACTCTTGTTGAAGCAAGGGCCGAGGGTCTAAAGCCCTTTTCCAAACATCTTTCAATGCACCACATCAGCCCCTCCAGGGTTGTAATGGAAAGGTACAACTTTACAAAGAACACATTGCATACCACTGAGGTAGAGAAAAGAAACAGAGAGCAAAGTGTGATACTAGTTAATGCTGAGAGAGTACTAGGGAATGGAGCTACTGCCGGGAGAAGCAGGACACAGTTTGAGAACCTACTGCATGGTCTCCGAGATTGCTAGAGATCCTGTTCTCTCAGTAGACTCCAGCTCCCACTATCTTCCTAGTTCCTCCTTCACTTCCAGGTCAAGCATGTCCTAAAACAAACTTCAATTTGCTTGTATTTATCTGAATTATTTTAGTGATCTAAGTGATTCTTCTATATTTTACAAAATGGGAACAGATTTCATCTTTATTTTCTTGGTCACCAGTTCAAATGTTTGTCCATGGTAAAGTGTCTTATCCTTGTATCTGTCATTCTATGACATGAAAAATTATGAAAAATTTAATTAAAGGTGACAGATAAAGTGATATTATTGTAATATATCATTATTATAATTTATTCAACCAACTCCATTTGAGCCAATAGGTCCTTTGTAAACATTAGGTATACAGTGGTATTCAATTAACACATTGCTCCTGCTGTGAATCTTTTCATTATTAAAAAAGGAGAAGCCAGGAGAGAGAGGAAGCAGAGAAATCTTGACATTGATTCACATTCTTTTTCTTTTTCTTTTTCCTTTTTTCTTTTTTTGAGATGGGATCTCACCCTTTTGCTCAGGCTGGAGTGCAGTGGCGCAATCATGGATCACTGCAGGCTCAACCTCCCGGCCTCAAGCCTACTACCACCTCAAGCTCCTGAGGAACTGGCACTATAGGCATGTACCAACACACCTAGGTACTTTTTATTTGCATTTTTTCATAGAGATGGGGTCTTGCCATGTTGCCCAGGTCAGTTTTTAACTCCTGACCTCCAGTGATCCACCTGCCTTAGCCTCCCAAAGTGCTGAGATTATAGGTAGTTCATTCTTTATAATTTCTGAGAAAATAAGTTTTTAAGCTCATCTCTCTTTTTTTTTTTAATCACAATAGCATAAAGAATATCATTACAGTGAGTTAGGATTGCCTAGAGGTGATCCGTGTGGGCTCCAAGTCTGAATGCCTGGGTATAAACCACAGCTGCCACTTCCTGGCTGTGGACCTCTAGCAATTTACTTAATCATTCTATTCAACTCATCTGAAAAGGAGATAGAATTATATTTCAGCCCAATGAAATCCCTCCCTGACCACCATTCCATAATAGCATCCCTGAAGCAGACATGACAACATTTCAGAATATTTTCTGTCAGTACTAGGAAAACGGAAGTCCTTGTAATGAATAGTTGGACACAAGACAATTTAAGGATTAATTCTTAAGAGTTATGCTTGAGGGGGGCGGAGCAAGATGGCCGAATAGGAACAGCTCCAGTCTCCAACTCCCAGCGCGAGCAACACAGAAGACCGGTGATTTCTGCATCTTCAACTGAGGTACTGGGGTCATCTCACTAGGAAGTGCCGGACAATCGGTGCTGATCAGTTGCTGCAGCCTGACCAGCGAGAGCTGAAGCAGGGCGAGGCATCGCCTCACCTGGGAAGCGCAAGGGGGAAGGGTATCCCTTTTCCGAGCCAGGGGAACTGAGACACACAACACCTGGAAAATCGGGTAACTCCCACCCCAATACCGCGCTCTAAGAAAACGGGCACACCAGAAGAATATATCCCTCACCTGGCCGGGAGGGTCCCACGCCCACAGAGCCTCCCTCACTGTTACCACAGCAGTCTGCGACGATATAACCGCGAGGCAGCAGCGAGGCTGGGGGAGGGGCGCCCGCCATTGCTGAGCCTTAAGTAGTTAAACAAAGCCGCTGGGAAGCTCGAGCTGGGTGGAGCTCACAGCAGCTCAAGGAAACCTGCCTGTCTCTGTAGACTCCACCTCTGGGGACAGGGCTCAGCTAAAAAAACAACAGGGGAAGTAAGAGAGGCCTGAGCAGATGCCAATGACTCTGTCTGACAGCTTTGAAGAGAGCAGTGGATCTCCCAACATGGAGGTTGAGATCTGAGAATGGACAGACTGCCTGCTCAAGTGGGTCACTGACCCCTGAGTAGCCTAACTGGGAGACATCCCCCACTAGGGGCAGTCTGACACCCCACACCTCACAGGGTGGAGTACACCCCTGAGAGGAAGCTTCCAAAGTAAGAATCAGACAGGTACACTCGCTGTTCAGCAATATTCTATCTTCTGCAACCTCTGCTGCTGATACCCAGGCAAACAGGGTCTGGAGTGGACCTCAAGCAATCTCCAACAGACCTATAGCTGAGGGTCCTGACTGTCAGAAGGAAAACTATCAAACAGGAAGGACACCTATACCAAAACCCCATCAGTACGTCACCATCATCAAAGACCAGAGACAGATAAAACCACAAAGATGGGGAAAAAGCAGGGCAGAAAAGCGGGACATTCAAAAAATAAGAGCGCATCTCCCCCTGCAAAGGAGCGCAGTCCATCGCCAGCAATGTATCGAAGCTGGTCAGAGAATGACTTTGACGAGAGGAGAGAAGAAGGCTTCAGTCCATCAAACTTCTCAGAGCTAAAGGAGAAATTACGTACCCAGCGCAAAGAAACTAAAAATCTTGAAAAAAGAGTGGAAGAATTGACAGCTAGACCAATTAATGCAGAGAAGGTCATAAACGAAATGACAGAGATGAAAACCATGACACGAGAAATACGTGACAAATGCACAAGCTTCAGTAACCGACTCGATCAACTGGAAGAAAGAGTATCAGCGATTGAGGATCAAATGAATGAAATGAAGCGAGAAGAGAAACCAAAAGAAAAAAGAAGAAAAAGAAATGAACAAAGCCTACAAGAAGTATGGGATTATGTAAAAAGACCAAATCTACGTCTGATTGAGGTGCCTGAAAGTGAGGGGGAAAATGGAACCAAGTTGGAAAACACTCTTCAGGATATCATCCAGGAGAACTTCCCCAACCTAGTAGGGCAGGCCAACATTCAAATTCAGGAAATACAGAGAACGCCACAAAGATACTCCTCGAGAAGAGCAACTCCAAGACACATGATTGCCAGATTCACCAAAGTTGAAATGAAGGAAAACATCTTAAGGGCAGCCAGAGAGAAAGGTCGGGTTACCCACAAAGGGAAGCCCATCAGACTAACAGCAGATCTCTCGGCAGAAACTCTACAAGCCAGAAGAGAGTGGGGGCCAATATTCAATGTTCTTAAAGAAAAGAATTTTAAACCCAGAATTTCATATCCAGCCAAACTAAGTTTCATAAGTGAAAGAGAAATAAAATCCTTTACAGATAAGCAAATGCTTAGAGATTTTGTCACCACCAGGCCTGCCTTACAAGAGACCCTGAAGGAAGCCCTAAACATGGAAAGGAACAACCGGTACCAGCCATTGCAAAAACATGCCAAAATGTAAAGACCATCGAGGCTAGGAAGAAACTGCATCAACTAACGAGCAAAATAACCAATTAATATCATAATGGCAGGATCAAGTTCACACATAACAATATTAACCTTAAATGTAAATGGACTAAATGCTCCAATGAAAAGACACAGACTGGCAAACTGGATAAAGAGTCAAGACCCATCAGTCTGCTGTATTCAGGAGACCCATCTCACATGCAGAGACATACATAGGCTCAAAATAAAGGGATGGAGGAAGATCTACCAAGCAGATGGAGAACAAAAAAAAAGCAGGGGTTGCAATGCTAGTCTCTGATGAAACAGACTTTAAACCATCAAATATCAAAAGAGACAAAGAAGACCATTACATAATGGTAAAGGCATCAATTCAACAGGAAGAGCTAACTATCCTAAATATATACGCACCCAATACAGGAGCACCCAGATTCATAAAGCAAGGCCTTAGAGACTTACAAAGAGACTTAGACTCCCATACAATAATAATGGGAGACTTCAACACTCCACTGTCAACATTAGACAGATCAACGAGACAGAAAGTTAACAAGGATATCCAGGAATTGAACTCATCTCTGCACCAAGCAGACCTAATAGACATCTATAGAACTCTCCACCCCAAATCAACAGAATACACATTCTTCTCAGCACCACATCGCACTTATTCCAAAATTGACCACATAATTGGAAGTAAAGCACTCCTCAGCAAATGCAAAAGAACAGAAATTATAACAAACTGTCTCTCAGACCACAGTGCAATCAAACTAGAACTCAGGACTAAGAAACTCAATCAAAACCGCTCAACTACATGGAAACGGAACAACCTTCTCCTGAATGACTACTGGGTACATAATGAAATGAAGGCAGAAATAAAGATGTCCTTTGAAACCAGTGAGAACAAAGATACAACATACCAGAATCTCTGGGACACATTTAAAGCAGTGTGTAGAGGGAAATTTATAGCACTAAATGCCCACAAGAGAAAGCTGGAAAGATCTAAAATGGACACTCTAACATCACAATTAAAAGAACTAGAGAGGCAAGAGCAAACACATTCAAAAGCTAGCAGAAGGCAAGAAATAACTAAGATCAGAGCAGAACTGAAGGAGATAGAGACACAAAAAACCCTCCAAAAAATCAATGAATCCAGGAGTTGGTTTTTTGAAAAGATCAACAAAATTGACAGACCGCTAGCAAGACTAATAAAGAAGAAAAGAGAGAGGAATCAAATAGATGCAATAAAAAATGATAAAGGGGATATCACCACCGACCCCACAGAAATACAAACTACCATCGGAGAATACTATAAACACCTCTACGCAAATCAACTAGAAAATCTAGAGGAAATGGATAATTTCCTGGACACTTACACTCTCCTAAGGCTAAACCAGGAAGAAGTTGAATCCCTGAATAGACCAATAGCAGGCTCTGAAATTGAGGCAACAATTAATAGCCTACCCACCAAAAAAAGTCCAGGACCAGATGGATTCACAGCTGAATTCTACCAGAGGTACAAGGAGGAGCTGGTACCATTCCTTCTGAAACTATTCCAATCAATAGAAAAAGAGGGAATCCTCCCGAACTCATTTTATGAGGCCAACATCATCCTGATACCAAAGCCTGGCAGAGACACAACAAAAAAAGAGAATTTCAGACCAATATCCCTGATGAACATCGATGCAAAAATCCTCAGTAAAATACTGGCAAACCGGATTCAGCAGCACATCAAAAAGCTTATCCACCATGATCAAGTGGGCTTCATCCCTGGGATGCAAGGCTGGTTCAACATTCGCAAATCAATAAACATAATCCAGCATATAAACAGAACCAAAGACAAGAACCAGATGATTATCTCAATAGATGCAGAAAAGGCTTTTGACAAAATTCAACAGCCCTTCATGCTAAAAACGCTCAATAAATTCGGTATTGATGGAACGTACCTCAAAATAATAAGACCTATTTATGACAAACCCACAGCTAATATCATACTGAATGGGCAAAAACTGGAAAAATTCCCTTTGAAAACTGGTACAAGACAGGGATGCCCTCTCTCACCACTCCTATTCAACATAGTGTTGGAAGTTCTGGCTAGGGCAATCAGGCAAGAGAAAGAAATCAAGGGTATTCAGTTAGGAAAAGAAGAAGTCAAATTCTCCCTGTTTGCAGATGACATGATTGTATATTTAGAAAACCCCATTGTCTCAGCCCAAAATCTCCTTAAGCTGATAAGCAACTTCAGCAAAGTCTCAGGATACAAAATTAATGTGCAAAAATCACAAGCATTCTTATACACCAGTAACAGACAAGCAGAGAGCCAAGTCAGGAATGTACTTCCATTCACAATTGCTTCAAAGAGAATAAAATACCTAGGAATCCAACTTACAAGGGATGTAAAGGACCTCTTCAAGGAGAACTACAAACCACTGCTCAGTGAAATCAAAGAGGACACTAACAAATGGAAGAACATACCATGCTCATGGATAGGAAGAATCAATATTGTGAAAATGGCCGTACTGCCCAAGGTTATTTATAGATTCAATGCCATCCCCATCAAGCTACCAATGAGTTTCTTCACAGAATTGGAAAAAACTGCTTTAAAGTTCATATGGAACCAAAAAAGAGCCCGCATTGCCAAGACAATCCTAAGTCAAAAGGACAAAGCTGGAGGCATCACGCTACCTGACTTCAAACTATACTACAAGGCTACAGTAACCAAAACAGCATGGTACTGGTACCAAAACAGAGATATAGACCAATGGAACAGAACAGAGTCCTCAGAAATAATACCACACATCTACATCTTTGACAAACCTGAGAGAAACAAGAAATGGGGAAAGGATTCCCTATTTAATAAATGGTGCTGGGAAAATTGGCTAGCCATAAGTAGAAAGCTGAAACTGGATCCTTTCCTTACTCCTTATACGAAGATTAATTCAAGATGGATTAGAGACTTAAATGTTAGACCTAATACCATAAAAACCCTAGAAGAAAATCTAGGTAGTACCATTCAGGACATAGTCATGGGCAAGGACTTCATGTCTAAAACACCAAAAGCAACGGCAACAAAAGCCAAAATTGACAAAAGGGATCTCATTAAACTAAAGAGCTTCTGCACAGCAAAAGAAACTACCATCAGAGTGAACAGGCAACCTACAGAATGGGAGAAAATTTTTGCAATCTACTCATCTGACAAAGGGCTAATATCCAGAATCTACAAAGAACCCAAACAAATATACAAGAAAAAAGCAAACAACCCCATCAAAAAGTGGGGAAAGGATATGAACAGACATTTCTCAAAAGAAGACATTCATACACCCAATAGACACATGAAAAAATGCTCATCATCACTCGCCATCAGAGAAATGCAAATCAAAACCACAATGAGATACCATCTCACACCAGCTAGAATGGCAATCATTAAAAAAACAGGAAACAACAGGTGTTGGAGAGGATGTGGAGAAATAGGAACACTTTTACACTGTTGGTGGGATTGTAAACTAGTTCAACCATTATGGAAAACAGTATGGCAATTCCTCAAGGATCTAGAACTAGATGTACCATATGACCCAGCCATCCCACTACTGGGTTTATACCCAAAGGATTATAAATTATTCTACTACAAAGACACATGCACACGTATGTTTATTGCGGCACTATTCACAATAGCAAAGACTTGGAATCAACCCAAATGTCCATCTGTGACAGACTGGATTAAGAAAATGTGGCACATATACACCATGGAATACTATGCAGCCATAAAAAAGGATGAGTTTGCGTCTTTTGTAGGGACATGGATGCAGCTGGAAACCATCATTCTTAGCAAACTATCACAAGAAGAGAAAACCAAACACCGCATGTTCTCACTCATAGGTGGGAACTGAACAATGAGATCACTTGGACTCGGGAAGGGGAACATCACACACCGGGGCCTATCATGGGGAGGGGGGAGGGGGGAGGGATTGCATTGGGGAGTTATACGTGATATAAATGATGAATTGATGGGTGCTGACGAGTTGATGGGTGCAGCACACCAACATGGCACAAATATACATATGTAACAAACCTGCAAGTTATGCATATGTACCCTAGAACCTAAAGTACAATAAAAAAAAAAAAAAAAAGAGTTATTCTTGAGAATGCAGGATAAGACCTTGTCAGATTTTCATCTCCTGTTAACGTAAGAGTATGAAACATTTCTAAAATATTTTAGCCATTTCACATATTTTAAATACTTTATTTCCAACAATGAGATGGCGTTTATAATATACAAGTCACAAATTTCACCAGTAAAAACTCCTTTCAGAGTTTCCCTAATCTAACTAGTAAAGCCTAAGATATTATTCAAGATACTGGGAAGAGAAGTGCTCATAGAAGCCACTTGTGGAGTGTAGGTTTTTGATGTAACACAGGTTAAGTTTGACAGGATATCTCGGTGCAGAAGTCAGTAATATCATTATCACCCTCATTCTGAAAACTATATCTTTAGTGCAGATGACATTATTTATTTTGTATTTATAGTCATATTCTACTGTGTTCCCATATAAATTTAGAGTAATTATATGTTTATGCATATTACGTTCAACAAACATAAAGGTAGTAGATGAACAAGATTAAAAGTAAAAGTTATTTAACTGGGGATATGATCCCCAGCTTCTATTTCACTGTGTAGCATCCAATGCCCAACACTTCAAAAGGTAACATAGGTATCTAATACTATTTAATACATTCCTTTCTGATTAACTTAGATTGAATGAATTCTGTTGTCTGCAACTGAGTACCCTTACAGATACAAGGTGGAAAGGCAGTGTTCTGTACCACTCTGATAAAGATCTCTATTTGGTTTGGCCTCAATCAATTTATATGCCTTCACTGAGTACATATAATACATCGGTTTTTAGTGCACTTAAGAAATAAAAATATGTACTACATAATATGTTAGCACCCAGACCATATTTCTTCAATATTACAAAAGACTACGTCAAATGCTTGCTTCTTTGGATCAAAAATATACTTTCAACAGTATTCTCCTGGCCTTCCATTTGAGTGATCCATCAAGAAAACAAATTAGGCCAGGCCAGTGGCTCACACCTGTAATCACAGCAGTTTGAGAGGCCAAAGCAGACGGATCACCTGAGGTCAGGAATTTGAGACCAGCCTGGTCAACATGGCGAAACCCTGTCTCTACTAAAAATACAAAAATTAGCCATGCATGGTGGCAGGCACCTATAATCCCAGCTACACAGGAGGCTGAGGCATAAGAGTCATTAAATCCGGGAGTCGGAGGTTGCAGGGAGCCAAGATCGTGCCACTGTACTCCAACCTGGGTGACAGAGTGAGACTCCGTCTTAAAAAAAAAAAAATGCCTCTCTCCACAGGCTATCCATCTGAGAATGTTTTAAGACAGTTGTAGAAATCACCTTTATTTCTTTTAACAAAATCAGTTCAGCATGTGTTTTTCTTTGGTCTTCGAAAGTTTCTTAAACTTACCATGGTGGTGTGGCATTCTCTCCTATGAAGATTTCCCTCATTGGGAGATGATTATTTTGGAAAAGGAGGCATACACTCATGTTAGAAACACCTAGAAACCTGCTTACTTGTAGGTTCAGTTCAGTTTTTAAAAATAGTTAGAAACCTGCTTACAATTTCTTGACCTAATATCAGCCTTTATTTCCCCTGCCCTTTTCAGTTAAAAAGATGATTTTGCTGGACAGAGAAGCTTAAATTTTTTAAAAAAGCATTTGAATAATTCTTCTCTTTGTTGAACAATGTGTCAAAAATATTTACAGTGTTTATTCCCTGTATTTACAATTCATAGCCAGTTATATGACTGGACTTCCCACTATTTCAAGTTTTGATACTTTGATATAGAAAACCTTCAGTTTTTGTTTTTTTTTTTTTTTTTTTTTTACTCTTCAGTATTGTGTTGGCTATTCTAATCCTTTGGTCTTTCCACATAAACTTTAAAATCAGTTTGTCAGTATCTACAAAGTTGCATGCATGCTGGATTTTGATTGCATTTAATCTATAAATCAGTTGGGAAAATTAACACTTATATTGGCTCTTCCAAGCCATAAATATGGAATTTATCTCCATTGATTTAGATCTTTATTGATTTCTTCTTAACAGAGTTTTGTATTTTTGCACATATAATCTAATACTTATTTTATTAGATTTATACCTGAATATTTGAATTTTTGTGCTATTATAAATGATTTTTAATTTCAAATTCCAGTTACACATTCCTGGTATTGAGGTAAGCTGTTGATTTTAGTCTATTAACCCTGTATCATGCAAAGTGTTGTAACTGCATATTAGTTCCAGGCATTTTGTTGTTCTTGTTGGCTCCTCAGAATTTTCTATACAGACAGTGGTATTATCTGTGAACAGTTTTATTTTATCTCTATACCAATCTATATACCTTTTCTTCCTTTTTCTGTCTTATTATACTAGCTAGGATTCCAGTATGATCTTGGACAGGAGTGATGATGGGAAGGTAAAATCTTTGCCATGTTTCTGATCTTATGGGAGAGCATCTAGTTTCTCACCATTGTGATGTTACCTGCCCCTCTTTACTCTTGATAATTTTCCTTGTTCTGAATTCCACTTTATGTAAAATTAATATACATCCTCCTTCTTTCTTCTGTTTAGTGTTAGCATGGTATATCTTTCTCCATCATCCCTTTATTTAAACCAATCTCAGCCTTTCTACTTTTAAAGTAGGTTTCTAATAGAAAACATATAACTGGGTTTTTTTTTACCCACTTTGACAATCACTGTCTTATTGGTATAGTTAAACCATTCATGTTTAAAGTGATTATTGGTCAATTTTGATTGATATCTACTATAAATGTTTTATATCTACTTGTAACTGTTTTCTATTTATGACAATTGTTCTTTGTTTTTGTTTGTTTGTTTTTTTCTTCCCTTCTGTATTAGTTTCCTGGGGCTGCCATAACAAATTGCCACAAACTTGGTGGCTTAAAACAATAGAAATTTATTCTTTCACCAATCAGTAGGTCATAAAGCCAAAATAAATATGTCAACATGGTTGTTTTCTGCAGAGGCTCTGAAGGAGAGACTATCCCATTCTCTCTCCAAGTTTCTGGTAGTTTCCAGCAATCCTTGGTGGTCCTTAGCTTGTAGATGTTGTCACTCCAGTCCCTGCCCTCGTTTATCACATTCTCTTCTGTGTGTCTTTCTGCATCCTTTCCTCTTCTTAAAGACACTAGTCATTGTATTCATGGCTTATCCTAAATGCAGCATGATTTCATCTCAAAATTGTTAACTAATTACATCTGCAAAGACCCTATTCCCAAATGAGATCACATTCTGAAATTTTGAGTAGACATAAATTTAGCAGAAACACTATTCAAACTACTATGTTCCACTCTCTAGTCAACCAAAAGTTATATCTATCACATATGGAAATTCATTCACCTCATTCCAAAATTCCAAAAAGTTGAAATCTATCCCAGCTTCAATTCTAAATTAAAAATTTTATCTAGATATTATCAATTCAAAAGTTTTAAATATCATCATCTGAATAAGTTATCCATGAGACTTGGTATGGTCCATCCCAGGGCTAAATTACTCTCCATCTGTGGACCAGTGAAATTGAAGAGGAGGCAGGACTCAATTCTGGACCATACTGAAGACTGGCTGAAACAGAGAAAAGGCACCAAAAGCACTTCTCCATAAGACATACCCACCAGTGCCGTGTCAGTTTACCACTGCGATGGCAACACCCAGAAGTTATTGCCCCTTGCTATGGCAATGATCTGGAAGTTACGACCTCTTTTCTAGAAATTTCTGAATAACCGTCCCTTAATTTGCATGTAATACAAATTGGATATAAATATGACTGCACAACTTCCCCTGATCTGCTACTCTTCATGCTGCCTGTGGGGCAGCTCTGCTCTGCAGGAGCAGTCATGGAGCTGTAACACTGACATTTCAATAAAGCTGTTTTCTTCTATTACTAGCTCACTCTTGAATTATTTCCTAAGCGAAGCCAAGGAGCTTCATGGACTAAGCCTGCTGTGCATCAGGTAGTGCCCAACATGGAGCTGAGGAGAGAAGATGATGGTGTGACAGATGGTGAGAGAATTGGCAATTGGCAGTCGGCAAGGCAAAGGCAAGAGAGGAGAAGAGACAGTGATCAGTGACAGGATAACCGGAGAAGTGATGAGCAGAGAGATGGAGCGAGATGGTGATAGAGATGGTAAAGCAGTCGGTGACCGAGGCTGCAAGAGCTATAACACTGTGGCTGTAATATCAAAAAGCTGTTAACACTGCAAGAGCTATAACATTAACCAAAGGCTCTTTTTAGAGCTATCATTTTCCCCAGCAGGCAGCAGAGCTGAGTGAATGGGAAAGTGGCCGTAGTGCCACCGCCTTGTAGGAGACCCACTGCTCCGACCCACAGGCAGATGGGTTACTGGTTTGATGCCGGCCCCTCCCACCACGACAGCTGAGTGCACCCAAACTGAGGAACCTGAAGAGAACTTTACCAAGGTCCCACATGGATGATCAGTTGGTGTTATTTTGGCTCCTGTGGATGGGTGAGTATACCTTCTGTCTCCCCCCGACCCCAAATAATATTGGGTGAGATAGGAAACAAAAGCCTTTAGTTAAGTGGTTGGTTAAAAGTTTCCTGTCATTTGGGTGCCCTGAAGCATGTCTTTGTCACCCTTTTTCTTGTTCGTTTCTCTGATTCCATTTTACTGCCCTATCAGCCATTCTATTTTAAGTCATAAAATGTTTTGTTGTTGTTGTTGCTGCTATAAACACACATGCACACGTATGTTTATTGCAGCACTATTCACAATAGCAAAGACTTGGAACCAACCCAAATATCCATCAAAAATGTGTGTTTTAATTGCAGTCTTTTTTTTGTTTGTTTCTTTTGACTTTCTGTTAACTGTATTTGGGAAACTGTTTAAGGCAGGATACTTGCTTGTGAGAGGTCTCCTCTTGTGTTGACTCTGGGATGCCACAGTCACGTTGCTTCATGACACCAACTTGAACTGGGGTTCACTGTTGGCCACCCCATGGTGCCCCAGGATTGTTGGCATTTGGTGAGGAGACCCTCATTGACTGACACTCAGGTACTCCAGGTGTTTGGGCATTGGTACTGTTGGCCACGCCCTAGATGCTCTGGGATTTTCAGCATCAACATTCCATCTAGAATTGTGGGTTATAGCCCCTCCCTCTGGGGGAATCTTGGCCTTTCCTTTTGAGTTAGGGGTCATTACATTCCTAATAGCCAGTTCCAGAACCCTTCCTGTGTATTGTCTTACAACCACCTTTGTCAAGCCTATCTTTGTCAAAGGGACCAAGAGTTCCTGGGCCCCTGGACTGATAGCTGACCACCTACAGCAGTAGACAAGTGGCCACTTGTACATTGTTTTTGGTGTCTCTGCTACTAGGTAGGTCCTCCATCAAGTAGTGACTTCTGACATCTCCCCTTGGGAAATGCTCTTCACCCCTTTGCTTTCTCCTTTCCACAGTCACCGTTTCTTTAACCCCTTTCTGCCCAACCTAAGATGCTTTCCTCACTCTGGAATTTAGGCTCAACATTCTACTGCCCTTTTATATCTTGTGATCCACTTTTTAACATTTTGCTGTCCATATTTATACCTTCTTTGTAGAAAGTAGACATTTAGAAGGGAAAAGTAAGTAGGCATTCACTAAACTCAGGCTAAGTGAAACCCCCTGTAAAGATTCTTATTAGACCTGGGGATAACAGTGAGCATCCCGAGAGACTCATTATTGGAGTGCCTTTTAGGCAATTGGAGTAAATTCAAAGTATACAAATTGAATAAGAAAAAAAATTCTTTTTTATTGCAACAATGTTTGGGTTCAATACAAATTGGTGAACCAACAGATCTGGCCTAGGCATAGTTCTTTACGTTGTGATATGGCACAATTAGATTTGTTCTGTACAAAGGAAGAAAAATGAAAAGAAGTTCCTTATGTGCAGTCTTTTATGGCCCTACATGAGCAACCTAACCTAAAGGCTAGCTGTAGAATGTGTCTGGCTTATGATACTCTCAGGTACCCAGAAGCCACACCAGATATCCTAGATTACTACCTCCTAGTTCTTCTTCCCAGGAGGTCTGCAGTGCCCCCCTTTAGAGCTTCCTCAGTCTCCCTAATTCTGAGGGGGACCATCAGTTTTGTAGCTCAGGATTATGCTCCAATATCATCAAATTCCCCTCCCCCTTACCCTATAATCCCTGATCAATATCCTCCACTGCTGGATGAAGTAAGCCCAACTAGTACCCCCAGGAGTGGAGCCCCATATCAACCCCTAAAGTCAAGCCTGTGTCCTTTGCAGCAGGTAATTGAAAGAGAGGGAGAAACAATCAAAGTATAGGCAACTTTTTCCATGTCCAATTTGGCTTTATGCAAGGGGAAATTTGGTCAGTTTTCAGAGGATCCAGGGAAATTTGTGGAGGAGATTATTAAATTGACCATGTCTTTTGATTTAACTTGGCATGACATGCAAATATTATGTGCTTATTGTACCATAGAGGAAATACAAATAATTCTAGGTACTACCCATGAATATGCAGCTGGAGTAGCCACCTGTAACCCAGGCCATGACATTTGTTGTGTGGAAGCAGATGCAGTTCCAGATCTAGCTCCCCAGTGAGATTACCAGAGGGGTCCCCAAGATCTTAAATGCAGAAATCACATGCTGACTTAACAGAAGGTATGAAAATGTGTATGGTTAAGTCCGTTTATTATGACATGTGAGATAAATAACTCAGAAGAAAGGTAAACATCCCACTCTATTTCAGGACCATTTGGTTGAAGCACTCAAGAAATATACTAATACAGACCAAGACTTCCTGGAAGGGTGAGCTCTTCTGGGTGTTCATTTTATTGCTTAATCTGCCTATAACATTTGGAGGAAGCTACAAAAGGTAGCAATGGGACCCCAAACCCCCATGAGCCAAATCTTAGATAGTGCCCTGGGGATAGGGCAGAGGAAAAGGTGAAAACCAAAAGAATTGGCCAAAAAGCACAATTATTAGTGGCTGCTTTAGGCCCCCTGCTGCCTTGGGGTTGCCTACCCTGAGGAAATGTGGTGAGATCAGCATCTGAGTTGCTCAGACAAGAGCCCTCAAATTGCTGGCTTCTAGGCCAAACTCAGTGTACTTCTATAAGGTAGAGGGCCACTGGAGGAAGGACTGCTCCAGGTTTAAAAGGGAGTCTAAGCAGGAGGCTTAGGCAAAGAATTGCTTGAACCCAGGATGTGAGGGTTGCAGTGAGCCAAGATTGCACCACCACAATCCAGCCTGGGTGACCAAAAAAAAAAAAAAAAGAAAAGAGTCTAAGCCATCCAGACCCATAATACCCAAGAAAGCAGAGGATACATGGAGCCCAACATCCTCCACAGCTACTACTGGACACTTTACCATTTCCACAGAGGAGTCTCAGGTAAGTTTTTATATGGCAGGCAAAAATATTGAGTTCTTATTGGACCTGAGAGCAGCCTACTCAGTTTTTACTCATTTCTAAGTCCTGCAGTCTTTCCACTCTTGTATGGTAACAGGGATTGATGACCAGTCAAAAATGAGGAGATTTACCTACCCCCTTGGTTGTCCTTTGGGGATACCATACCTTTTTCCACAAGTTTTTGCTTATGCCTGTGTGCCCTGTCCCTTTACTGCAGAGAGACTTACTTTCCCTATCACGGCCATAGTTCAATTCGGTGTGCCTCATGAAAAGGCAGTAGGCCAGGACTAAACACTACTCCTAGCTGTAAGTACTAGCCTTAACACAGACAAGAAGAAGGCTTCCCTTCCATAGAAAATCGCTTCTTAAGTAGACCCCTCTGTCTGAGACATGAAAGTCCCTGGTAGAGGTGTAAATGTACCCCCAGGCTAGGTTATTTTAAAACCCAGTGTTAATTACCCATGGAAGGTATAGTATCCTTTGAGACCTGAGCTCAGAGGGACAACCAGCCCCTGATAATGAAGTTCCTAAGTATGAATTATCACAATTCTGTCAGTCTCCATGTAACACCTCCATTTTACCTGTAAAGAAACCAAATGTAGAATATGGATTTGTTAAGGATCTGAGAGCAGTTAATGAGACAGTAGTCACAGTCTACCTAATAGTTCCTAATCCTTATGCAATATTGACCCAAGTCAATAGGAGTCTGAGTACTTTGGGATTATTGTGGTTAGTTAGGAAGTCTAGGGAGATGGCTGTGAGATTCCCTGGATAGGCCTGAAGATGGAGCCTTCTATCCTGTGGATGTTGATGACAAATCTGACACCATGAAGATGACTCCCTGATGCTGTAAGTTTTGAAATATTTACTATAGGGTTTGTTCCCATCCATACTAAGTCACGGTAATTGGCAGAGCAAGCAGGATTAAGAGTGACAGCTTGGTGTCTGATTGGGCCTTAGAGTAGCTTCTATACCCAACAAAAGCAAAAGAGGTGTTCCCTTGGAGGAGGCAGTTGACTAACACAATAGAAAATAAGTATTACACTCAGGAAAAAGAGAAAAATTAATACTCCCATTCCCACCCACAGCATCATGGTTATCACTTCTGGCTGAGTTTTTTAAACAGGTAACAGAGGTCTTCAAAGGCTCACAATGTAGGTCATGATACCCTCCTTTTTGTTCCTGCAACCTAGAAACAGGTTTTATCCTGGATATAAAACTAATTGGTGTACCCAATTAGTTACCCCTTGAAGTTTAACAGCGGTGTGAATATGCAACGATGTCTGATATGGGCCCTTCTATGTCAGTTGTAATTGATAGTTGGGGGATTCTTCTTTCCAAGTTTTCAGTAAGACTGTCTCCTGGTTGTACTGGGGAGGGGGGGTGGGTGTTAATTCTCTCCTTTGTAGGAGGGAGCTATATTTTATTTCCATATGATTGAAGGGCCTTTTGATGCTGGCCTAAGTTGATAATATGGGTGAGCATTGTATGTGTGTCCTCATCAAACAGGAGGTCTACAGTTAAAAGGGGCCTACCATAAGTCATTTCAAATAGACTAAGTTTTATGAGTTCCGTTCAGAGCCATTCTCACACGTAAAAGGTCTGTGGGTAAAAGAGAAACCCAGGCCTCTGAAGTTAAGTTACCTCAAAAGGCTTTGAGAAAACAAGAAGAATAAGTTGATGTATTTGGGTTGGTGATTACTTGAAATTAAGGAATTCCAAGTGAATTAAGGGAGCCAGGCCTAGAAGGCACCCTGGGAGTCATCATGAGAAAATCCTGGGATGGGTATAAAAGAGCACAGGGCAGAAAGCTGGGTCTGTACTAAGACTGCCCATTGCATCCAGAGACTTATGTGCTCTGGCTGGCTTAAACTACAAGTTATTGGAATTCAACTGGATGAAGAATATCCTTACCTTAAGTCAGGATGGAATACTTACTGAGAGTGCTTTTTATGAAAGTAAATATTATTTCTTCTCAAGCATCTGAATATAATTTAACGTAGGGTGAAGGGACTTTTTCTTCTGGTTTCTTGGAAGAACTGATTTGCTTTAAATGATGAAATGTTATACCAGTAGCAGCCCACAATTGCACAATTGGGACTGTTAATTGGGATTAGTTGAATAATTTAGGGAGATCTCATCCTAGTCTTAACCAACTAGAAAAATCTCTTCTCCAACCATTATTATTGTTGTTGCCCTCTTGTCAGATGACTCACTTTTCTGTTTCACTAATGCATCCTCTTCCAGTTACTGTTGCTACTTTTTTGTTGTTTTCTCCGAGTTTCTACATTATTAGTACTCAATAGGGGTGAGGTTTTCCTCAGCACTTTTCTGAAGAAGAAGCTCAGTTTACTGTGAGAAGCTTAATAATAAGAAAATTGTGCTCGCAGAGAGCATTTTTCGGCTTTCTGATGCTTAATGTTGTTTGTCAGGGTTCTCACTAGATGAATATGATGAGGCTTTTAAAACCCATTAGCTTTCCAAGAGCATTCCCTTTTCTTCCTTGGATTCAGATCATTTGCACACTGTTTTCTTCTGGGAGTGGCACCAGTAACAAGGGAATCAGCTCTAAACTGAGTTCCTGAAATTAAGTTCATTAGAAAGATTCTTCTCTTAGTAAACCTTAATTTTATATCCAGCTATTTACAGAAATCTCAATTTCAGCTTTTCTCAGATACAATTTTTATCAAAATCTGGATAACACTTCATCCTATTCTTTCAGTCTCATAAATTAGGTTATATTCAAAAGCATTGAGAGTAAAAGCACTTCCTCTTTTCTTGTGAAGCACTTACAACCGTATTTTTAGAACATGGAGTTTAAGAATATTATAATAAAAGAAGTAGAATTACTTTTAAAAGATTATGAGTAATGATCTTTACAAAATCTAAACGGAATATTTTGTTGTGACGTTCAGTTGTCTTTCATGTTCATACAGTATGCTATTAATTGTGTAGGAGGGTCATATTATCATAATAAGTGACGGAGGGACAGTATGTTGTAATATTAAGCAGACCAGGAAGGTGTTCTATTGCCCTTGGAAAATGAACATATGCTACATATGCGACGGTGACCTTAACGTGTGTACATTTGTAAATGTACAGTTTAAGATTGCTTTTGAAATACATATTTTTGGAGTGTTAGTTACATGAAGTCAAAAGTTAAATGCAAAATTTCATGGAGGGGTTTCCTCTCCATTCTGTAATGCTGAGACTTCTCTCCTCTGTTCAGCTAGGATATTCTAGCCTTTCTGGTACATTCCGATTATATATTATGGTAGCAAAAGTATTAACATGAGAATTACACAAATTTGATTCTCACGTGAACTATCTGTATGGATTATTTTCATACAGACCATGTGGGAGGTTATGTTATCTCTGTAAGCCTCAACTTCCCCATAAGAGGAATTGGGGTGATCATGTTCACCTCACAGTTTCATTATACAGATACATGGCAGAATATTTAAAGCACATGTTAATTGGCAGCCATTCTTATATTCAGTACCTAAAATACTGTAGTTGCTTAAATATGTGTATGAACTTGAATATTGCAGGCAGTGCACAACTTTATGCCCATATTATTTTGTTACAATATAGCTAACATATTTCTGAAGTTTTATTTCAAGTATCTGTGATTTACAGATTACCTAGAGGTGGCATTCCTAACATATAGATGAATATACTCATTACATCCTGAAAGTTTATTTAGTATATTCCCACATAAATTTGATACGAACTGTGGTTAAGTTTCTAGACTACATCACAGAAAACGATAGCATCCATAAAATAGCTGAAATCATATTGTTACAGTAGGTGGCTAGTTAGACATGAGCAGGGCAGGAGAGGGCCACCCCCTGCCCCACCAAGAATGTCAGGTGACCATCAGGTGATGATCAGACAGCTGTTAAGCTGTCACTCTAAAATACTAATTGGTTGCAGCTGGCACCAGGACAAGCCAGTTTTTCAGCAGAGAGATAAAACCTGAAGCTGGTGATCAGAAGCTTCCCAATAAGATCTCAGGAGTTGGGCCAATGGGCTCAAGCATCCACACTAAGAGGCAAAATGGTGGAGTTTAAGCACTTGACTGATAAGGGAAAAAGGACTCGGTTGTGCATGTGGGCCCTCCCAAGTACTAACAGTCCGCTGCGCATGCAGACAGCGCACCCCAAAGGAAGAATTAGAGGAGAAGGAAAGGAAGACCCTAGAAGCATGACAATGTCTAAAACCCCAGTTCAAATGTCAAACAGTGCACTTGAATCTCTCAAGTCATCCACTTTGCCCTCTTCCAAGTGTACTTTACTTCCTTTCATTCCTCCTCTAAAGCTTTTTAGTAAACTTTCACTCCTGCTGTAAAACTTGCCTTAGTCTGTCACTCTGCCTTTTATGCCCCTCAGTCAAATTCTTTCTTCTGAGGAGGCAAGAATTGAGGGTGCTGCAGGCCTGTGCCGATTTGCCATCGCTAACAATGGTAGTTTACCTAATGCACCAAATCCATTAATCTTGAGAGCCCTAGTTTACTGTGAGTATATGTGCCTTGAAGGCTTAGCTAACCCTGCTGACCACTGAGTCTTCGTGGATATGGTTTTCCTCCTTGAGATTATGAGTGCAGCAAAGAGCTCTGGAGAAATTGAGAGGAGAGAAGGAAGAAGAAAGAAAATTTCAACAGAACACCTACTGGAAGAAATTTGAAGACTGTTGAGAAAGGGTCTGAACAAAGGTAGAACTAATTTAAAAGAATTATATTATACACCCGTGTTCATAGCAGCATTGTTCAAAATAGCCAAAAGATGGAAGCAACTCAAGTTTTCATCAACAGATGAATGAATAAACAAAATGTACTGTACGTACATACAATGAACTATTACTCAACCTTAGAAAGCAAAAGGATTCTGACACATGCTACAACACAGGTGAAATTTGAAGATACTATGCTAAGTGAAATAAATCAATGATGAAAAGTAATGCTGTATGATAAGGTGTGAAGAGTAGTCAAATTCATAGAGATAGTAAAACTGGGGTAGTTTGGAAAGGAAGAGGAGGTTGGATAATTCCTGTTTAAAGGGAATGGAATTAAAGAGTTCTGGAGATTGGTTGCACAAAAATGTGAATCTACTTAATGCTATTGTACACTTAAAAAGAGTTGATAAAATTGTACGTGTATCTCATCAAAATGTTTTTGAAACTAGAAGAGTGGATCCTAGTACTAAGAAAATAGGTCATTTATCTTGATGGTCAACATACCTTGAGACTTCTGACAATTATTTAAGGTTCCCCTTGGGGACTACTTGATGGACAAGGGAGGGGTAAAAGCGTTGAAAAACTACCTATTGGTGTTATAGTAGGTAGCTAATTAGGAATGAGCAGGGTAGGGGAGTTCTCCCCAACCCACCCAGGAATGTCAGACAACCATCAGGTAGGTGATGGTCAGGCGGTCATTAAATTATAAACTATCTCTCTAAAATAATAACTGGTCACAGCCGGCACCAGGGAAAGGCAGTCTTCCAATAGATAGAAAACACTTCAAGTTGGTGATCAGCAGCTTCCCGATGAGATCTCAGGTTGGGCAAATGGGCTCATGCATTTGCACTAAGAGGCAAAATGATGGAGTTTAACTGAAATGTGACTCTTCTCTATGAACACTCAACTAGTAAGGGAAGAACACCTCAAGTGAGCATGTGTACAAGTCCAGTAAACACACTGCATGTGGCTTCTCCCAGGTGCTTGCAGGCCTCTGCACATGCAAGACAGCTCACTCAAAGGGAAGAATCAGGGAAGAAGGGATGCAAGACCCCAGAAGCATGCCAATATAAAAAACCCTAAGCCCACAGGTCAAACCCTGCACTTGATCTCTCAAGTTGCCCACTTGACCCTCTTCCAAGTGTGTTTTACCTCCTTTCATTGCTGCTGTAAAGCTTTTTAACAAATGTTCACTCCTGCTCTAAAATGTGCTTCAGTTTCTCACTCTGCCTTATGCCACTTGGTCAAATTGTTTCCTCCAAGGAGGCAAGAATTGAGGTTGCTGCAGACCCATATGGATTCGTCACCACTAACATACTTCGGTGCTGTGACTTGAATATGTCCCACTGCAAATGCTGACTACTATGTGCACTACCTGGATGGTGAAATCAGTCATACCCAAACCTCAGCATCATGCAGTATACCCATGTAACACACCTGCATATGTAACTTTTGAATCTAAAATTAAAGTTGAAATAAAAAATAAAAGCTCCCTTAGCTGGAGCACAAGATTTATAAATTAAGGTTCTCTCATGGTAAGTGGATTGGTTTGCTAAGGCTGCCATAACCAAGCATCACAAACTAATGGCTTAAAAAATAGAAATTCATTGTCACAAAGTATATGGGGTTAGATGTCCAAGATCAACTGTCATTACTTTCGGTTCCCTCTGAGGGCTTCTAGTTGTTTCTCGGCCTTTCCGACCTCTGCCTTCATCTTCATGGGGCATTCTCCCTTTGTGTGTGTCTGTGTCCAGTTTCTCCTGTAATATAAATTTGGGGCCTACCCTATTTCAGTATGGCTTAAACTTAACTAGCTACATCTGCAGGGACCCTATTTCCAAATAGGGTTGCATTCTGAGGTACTGGAGGTTAAAACTTCAACATACGAATTTTGGATGGGACACAATTTAGCTCATAACAATAAGCAATACATGCAAGGAGGTAAAATAGGTTGAGAAAAACTTTCAAGTCCCAAAGCATATGTAATTTTAGAAAATTAGTGAAGCAAACATTTATTTGGGCAGGTAGTTAGGGCGAAAGAGTCCTCTGCAGAATTTCTTTTCTAACAAAAAGCAGCCCCCAAAATCATTTCTTTTCTAACAAAAAGCAGCCTGAAAAATTGACCTGTAAACATAGATGAGCAAGCTGGAAGTTTGCACAGGGAAATGCCAGCAGCTGCACCTACAGAAAAAGGCTACCAGGGGGTCAGGGATGTCTGACATGGAGGCTCCATCTTCCCTTTTTTTTTGTTACCACATGTACAGTAATAAAGAATTGGGCAGTATGGTGCAGCTCAGGCAAAGGACCCACCTGCATAATAAAAGTCCTTCCCTTTCTAGGTCTTTCCCATACCTAGAAGAGTTTAAATGAGAGACTGACACTTTCAATGTCTGAAAAGAGACATTTGTGATGTATCCTCTCTGAAAACTGCTACCAATGAGGCTTTCTCTGCATAACAAGAACCTTGGCCTCCACAACCTCCTTTATCTTCACTCAAGCATTTCTTTCTACTGATTTCAAGTCTTTAGATAAATCTTAACTCTTTCAACCTATTGCCAATCAGATAATCTTTGAATCCACCTATAGCCTGTAACCATCCCCCTTGAAGATATCTCACCTCTAATCCTGAACCAATATATACATTCCTTCCATGTATTAATTTATGATTTTATCTACATTCCTGTCTCCCTAAGAGGTATAAAACCAAATTAACCCAACTGCCTCAGGCACACTTTCTCAGGACCTCTTGAGAGCCATGGTCACTCATATTGGCTCAGAATAAACCCCTTTAAATATTTTTTTTTAATCAACTGGACTATTTTTTTAAAAGTCTTACAGAACTATCTGGTTGTTTAAAATATGTACATGTATAACTTTGTTAAAAATAAGAATATAGTTATCTAAAATATTAGAGCATTTATAGTACTATTGACCTTTACCAAAATTATAGCTCTCTTACAGAAATTAAAGTGATTCTTAATTTTCATTTTGGAAAACAAATGTTTCCACCAATCTCTGGAGCTACTGGATGTTTGCAGCCAAACTAACTTATAAATCCTCTGTCTCTCCTTACAGCAAATTTTCTTTACATAAGAAGACAAGGAATAGTAAACATGGGTAATTTAAAATAGAAATAATACAATAACCTGTGATTAACAATGATAGTAACATGATGCCAACTGAACTTTCCTGGAAAATGTAAACACCCAAGAACACACATCACAGATTATGTCTTGACAGATGGAGAAAATCCAGTTAACACTCCTAATATTGTTTAATTCCATGGCAGATGTGTCTAGACATAGGAAGGGAAAGGAGGAAAAAAGAAACAACAGTTAAACCTTGAACTGTGAACAGTGATAAGTGTTATGGCATCCTGAATTGAAATATGCAAATATGGAGGCTTTAGAATAGAAGAAGCGCAAGAAACTGCCAAGTATAAAGCCCTCGTGAAAGAATTCTAACACCCAAAGTAATGAGTTGAGTTACCTCTACTGCTTCAATGAAAAACTAATTTTAAAATAAAGCATATTTATTTTCTCTAGTCCTTTATGCAGAAACACACTTTAGGATTATAGACCAATTTCATCCCACTGGAGTAGAAAGGGGTAGCAATTGATATGGGGAAGAGCATTTCCACCAAAACTACAGGTTCTCAGGGTACAGTCATGTTTAGCTGGCTGATCAAAGGACAAAAGTTCAGTAGAGGGTTCGAGTAGACGCAGCAGCATGAGCTGGCTGCATGTCCTGTTGCCTCAAACCATCCTGTTGAGCTGGCTCTGTAATCTTCTTACAGAGCCACCAGGCTGTGGTCCTGCCTTCTACTTGCACTGCCAGGCAACCAAGGGCAGGACCAGGTTCTAGGGGAGGAATACCCAGGCGATGAAGGTCTGGAGCACTCCATGCAAAAATAATACAAATTCTTTAAAACAGCATATGTAAAATAATTCACAACGTATATATTAAACATACAATGGTGCTGAAAATTTGTAATATTCTACAGTTATTAACTTTTATCAGTTATCTAAGCTTTGTATCTAAAGCTTACAGGCCTTTGTTCGAAGAATGAGTCTGGTAGCCAAAGAACATTTTTTTTTAAAGAATGGTTTGTGCTTGGAAAAGCCTGTGTCCCCAAATGATTGTGTCCCTCAGAAATTACTTTTCAAGGTAGTTCCTAAAGTCAAGTCTGCATTAACATCCATTCTTTTTGATTCCAGATTATTCACCCTGTCCACTTGCTTAATTTATGTGTCTTTACAAAAAGACATTTACATATTCCAGAAGTATAAAGCACAGATTCAATTTCAAATGGTAGTTCTATCTATATCTGTAACTATTCATTTTAAAATTTATCACAGACACCTAGCATTCAGCTCTATAAAACCTCTCTGCTTCTGAGCTTTCAGATCAATGTTTTTTGCTTGATTTGTATGGTTCATTTAAAGAACAATAGCTTTAGTGTCGTATGGTCCTGCTAATTCTGACTCCTCCACTTACCATGTGAGAAACCTCCCTGAACCTCAGTTTACTTGTCTGTAAAATAGGGATAATAATATACCTAACTCAGAGTGCTGTTTTAAAAATTCTGTGAGGATCTGTTAAGAAAACAGCTAGTACAGTACACTTGATAGGTATCCAAAGCAGTCACTTTTTTCTTTTTTTTTTTTTTAGTGTAATAATCATTTGTTGATGGCTCTAGGCTTTCTTATGTCTCTTGAGAAGAAAAGGAGTAAAGAATGAAGCCATGTTTAATGTAAATTCATTATTATTCAGATATGGTGAGACCAATAGATCAGAGATGATTGTCATTGAAAAGTAGTTTGTCAGTCACAGTTCCCAAGAGGTAGATCATGCTATGCCATGCGGGAAACCAGGTTTGGTGAGGAGACAGAGGGAAGAGAGGGAGAGGAATGTGAACAAGAGCCTCTATCATGGTTTCCATGGGAAGAAATGGGTGAGGCAGGGTACGCAGGTTTAGAAATTGTTTGGTTTGATCAATTTCAGTCAGCTGTGAGCTGTAGGAGCTGTCCTGAGTTGTCAGGGTACCTGGCCCTGCAGTGGACTGGGGCAGGGAATATTAGTCCTGAGTATAAGGGCCCGACACAGGAGGTGAAGGGTATGTAGTTTCTGGACTGGTTGGTTTACATATGAAAGGCACACTTCCAAGGGTAAGCAGTTTAGTATCTCTAGGAAGTGGCTGCCCTAAGAGGGTCAGTCTCTCCAGGTTCAGCAAGGCCCCAACTGACGAAGCACCAGAAATAGAGAAAATAAAAAGGTTTGATTTCTCTTTTCCTTCCTCCCTCCCTCTCTCCCTCTCTCCCTCCCTCCCTCCCTTCCTCCTCCTCCTCCTCCTCCTCCTCCTCCTCCTCCTTCTTCTTCCTTTTTGTTGATACACAGTCTCACTCTGTCATCCAGGCTAGAGTGCAGTAGAGCAATCACAGCTCACTGCAGCCTCAAACTCCTAGGCTCAAGTGATCCCCCCACCTCAGCCTCTCAAGCTGCGACTACAGGTGCACATCACCACATCCAGTTATCTTTTTTAAATTGGTATTATTTGTTGGGATGGTGTCTCCCTGTGTTGCCCAGACTGGAAAAGGGATGATTAATACATCATTCTAGATTAGGTTTTCTTCAGCCAGCTTAGGACGCTTTGTTGTTTTGCTGTGACCTATTTTTTCCCCTGCAAATATATTTGATAAATAAGGAAACCTGAAGATCTAGCCATCCATTAGTTGCAATAACAGGTATCTAGTTAATATGCTCACAATGAATTGGCCATATTTTCTTTCACAATTTCTGCCAAAATTCGTATAATCTCATATGATAATTTCTTCTGACAATTTGCCTCACTCAAAGAAGAAATAAAATAATGTTTTATGTTCCTAAAGTGAAGAAATTTAAAAGTATTTTGTATTCAGATTAATTTTATTTTCTTTGTTTCTCCTCCTTTTTTCCCTTTCCTTCCCTATTTATCTTTCCTCCTTTGTTTTTTTCCTCACCTGTCAAAGTAAGTCTAGGATAATATTAAGAATGTTATATTTGAGCTCATATTTCTCTCTGATGTGTCAAAGTAAAAAAATGTAAAAAATTAATTACGGTATTAGAGAACAATATACCAAACAACATAGTGTAAAAGTCAGTAAGTCATCTCTCTTATTGCTTGGGGAGTAAATGCCATACTATAACTTATTTCACCTTAAATGTTAGATAGAAAAGTTCTGAAATCTTATCATTTTGAATACTTTATTTTTCTATTTATTAGTAAGTTTATTGATTCTAATAATATCCTTAACAATTCCTTGGTTACTCTTCCATTTAGGATATAGAAACTTGAAAAAGATGATTGCTCTTATCATAACAATGAGAAAATACCAGATAAGCTTTTTGAAAAAATCTATTTTTTGAACTATTTAAGAGTTTCAGAAGTAATACAATTCCAGAGAGAGGTAGCTCTTTCCTAGGCCGGCACAGGAGGGTGGCT